>NC_137900.1:16815658-17455658 GCF_963455335.1 Martes martes | reverse complement strand
AATACATCTTCAGATTTCCTCTTTTAAAAATTATGAATGTAAAAAAAAAATTATGAATGTTACACCTACAAATATAGAGGGGCTTTTCTAAAAGAAATAGAAACTTCCTTGAAGGGCAGCTGTGGTCATTATGCCACACCCACTATAAATGGACAGTTGTTAACAATGCATAAAATCTTCCACGTAGCAAGTAAGTGTTTTAAAAATATAAATGGGTGGTCCAAGTTATATAGAAATCATATGATTCAAAAGATTCAGTTTTTATATCCACCCCCTTCCTCCTTTTTTTGGTGGTTCATAATCCTGAAGTAATCTGATCAGAATGACAGCTGGATGTTGGGGAGACAGAAAAGTATTGCTTTCAAGGGATCCTTGGTTTGGCCAGTGGTATGTTTAAAATCAGCAGACTCCCAATCCCTCACTCATAAATTGATTCTGTCCAAAATATTCTGCTGCTTTAAAACCAGTGAATGGAACTTGAAGTGAAATTTCCCATAGGAACCATGTTGTAATTGTTAGATAGGATCCCAGCTATGTGGTAATTTCCTGCTTTAAGTCCTATTAAACTAATAACGTAGCTAAAAATTTGAATTTCTCCTTTGGGAGCTTGCCCAGCCCTCAAGAATCCTTTTACTTTTAACATCTTTTTTGGGTCTTCTTCAAAGATACTTCTCCTCTCCCATACTGGACCAGGCCTTCTGGTTTTCAGGGGTCAGCCCTTAGCTGTTCCAGTTATCCCAACTGAGGTGCCAGACATGGTGACTGAAGAAATCGTTCTGGGCATCTGGTCCAGTTAAGCTTTGAGAGAACTCCAGCCCCAGCCCCCTCTAACTGCAACCACGCTGGAGACCCTAATCTAGAACCGCCCCCTCCCAGCTGAGCTCAGTCAACCCCCAGAAATATGAGCGATAATCGATTGTTGGTTTTTTTTTAAAGATTTTATTTATTTATTTGACAGAGATCACAAGTAGGCGGAGAGAGAGAGGGGGAAGCAGGCTCCCCGCTGAGCAGAGAGCCCGATGCGGGCCTCGATCCCAAGATCCCGGGATCATGACCCGAGCCGAAGGCAGAGGATTTAACCCACTGAGCCACCCAGGCGCCCCTAATCCATTGTTTTTAAGGCATTACATTTCGGGATGATTTGTAAATAACCAGAATATCCAGTGTCCAGCCTCCCATATTTTCCCTATGTTATTTTTCCTTCTATATTGTCTCTGTTTCATTTTGAGTGGATCGGGCTATTGTTGTGACCTAGCCTGGGAACCTGAACATGGGTCCAGACAGTGACGTGAGGGTGATGTCCCTCAGTGATTGGCAAGGAGACGTATACAGCACTCCGATATAAGGAGACGTTTTTATTTAGGCCTGCCTCGGACACAGATGAGGGGCAGTGGGTGCTGCTCTCCTTTTAGCTTCTTGGGCTCTGGTATTGGGGGTAGTGATGTGTCAGGAAGTTGTTAGCTTAAATGTTCAAAGAAGAGGGCCTCTGTTGGAATTTCTACCTCAATCATATGAACTATTTCAATGAAAGTTTTTTTTCCTTCATACAACAACTATATAGTTGTATTTTGTGGGGAGGACCATTGAATTGGAATCCTTTCCAAGCCAAGAATAGTGCCCCAAGGTAGCCCACCTTCCTAAGGAATCAGGGCTATATGGTAGTGTGATGTTGTTCCATCAGCGTCTCCTTTCCAGCTAGGCAAATAAAGAACATTTTATTGTGTTTGTTTTTCACCCTTTCGCTCCCAGATCTCTGAAGGTAGATTTGCCACTATAATTCATTCTCCACCTGTGGATGGGCAATTCTATACTGACCTCATTGTACTGACAAAAACACATTTGTTTTTGTACCCTGTGCTGGTCTTTTTGCAAAGCAAGGATATTCAGGTGTTCACAGACATAAAAATAGCATCAACTCTTTGCTAAAGAAAAATCATCTTCCCGTTAGTCCAAATTAACTTCATCTTTCCAATTAAAAACAGCAACAACAACAATGACAAAATCCCAGACCTTCACAAAGAATGGGCTACTTAATGTTCAGGTGGATAGATGGTATAGATTTTAGTTCATCTAAGAACTAAGGATCTAAGTGTGTCTGAGTGTTTACTTTTTGGGTTCATCCAATACTGCTGAAATGGACTTTGGCATCAGACCGATGTAGTTTAATTTCAAGCTCACTGCTTACTTGCTTACCTAGGACATGGTACTTACCCTTCATCGCCTCATAGTTCTCAGATGAGAAAGAAGAGGATAGTAATAGAACCTCACATTTGGAGTTGTTTTGAGGTTTACGGAAGATACTGGTCCTAAAATGCGCGCAGTGAATGCTTAACAAGTGTTAGTCAACCGTTGCTTACTCAGATGTTCTATGTGGGGTTGCTGTTGTATTTGGACTTACTGATCACTACTTTGTATTTGGGAAGGTGAAAATGCACCTTTTCAAATTTTGATGTACATGCTCTCGAGATGACTTAGGTCTATCATGTCATCTGAAGAGTCTGGGGTGTCCTTCCTCATTGAATCTCCAGTCTTCCTCTCATTGAACTCATCAACTAGGAGCACAGCTGTGAGAACACCATTTCTCTGCTCAGAAAATTTCCATAGCAGCTTGGAACTGACCCCCTTCAAGCACAAACTGCTTGGCATTTAAAAGGCCTTCCCCAGTTGGGTCCCTCGTCTACTCTTCTAGATTGCTGTCACCAAAAGAGGTCAGTTGCATGCTTTTCCTAATACGTAACTGTGCTCCCCAACCCCCTGACTTTACTCATATGGTTTACTCTGTCTGAAGTGGACAGAGCCCTTTACTTCTAACAAACCTACCCACCTTTCAGGAGAGGTCTGGCTTAACAGTTGTCTTGTCTTACATCTTCTGTTTGGAATCATCTCACTCCTCGAAGCTTCTAGAACATGTTGTTTATGCTTCATTGTACAACCATCACACCTAACTTTTCTTACTCATATGTAAACCTTATGAAAGCAGGGACCATTTCTTACCCATATTTTTATTTGCCACAGCACTTAGCCAGTACTTAGTCAGATCAATGCTTCCCAAACTATCTATGAAGAAAAACCAGCCTTAAAAAAAATTACAATCTAAAAAAAAAAAAAAATTACAATCTGCTACTAGGTATTTATCCAAAGGACCCAAAAATATAGATTCGAAGGAGTACATCCATCCTGATGTTATAGCAGCATTATCAACAATAGCCAAAGTATGGAGAGAGCCTAAATGTCTGTTGACTGATGGATGGCTGAAGAAGATATGGTATATATATTTAAGGAGTATTACTTAGTCATCAAAAAGAATGAAAGCTCGCCATTTACAACATGGTTGAAGCTAAGAATATATTATGCTAAGTGAAATAAGCCAGTCAGAGAAAGACAACTATCATATGATCTCACTCATATGTGGAATTTATTTATTTATTTTAAAGATTTTACTCATTTATTTGAAAGAGAGAGAGAGTGTACCAGCAGGGGGACAGCAGAGGAAGAAGGAGAAGCAGACTCCCCACTGAGCAGGGAGCCAGATACGGGACTCAATTCCAGGACTCTGGGATCATGACCTGAGCCGAAGGCAGATGCTTAAAGACTGAGCCACCCAGGTGCCCCCCTCATATGTGGAATTTAAAAAAGAAAACAGATAAACATATGGGACAGGGGAAAAGAAAAAAAGGAGAGAGGGAAACAAGACATAAAAGACTCTTAACTATAGAGAACAAACCAAGGGTTGTTGGAGAAAGGTGGATGGAAGATGGGCTAGATTAGTGATGGGTATTAAGGAGGGCACTTATCATGATGAGCCCTGGGTGTTGTACATAAGTGATGAACCACTGAATTCTACTCCAGAAACCAATATTGCACTGTATGTTAACTACCTAAAATTTAAATAAAAAGAAAAAAAAATACAACCTGTTGCAGACTAGGATTTTATTTTGTTTTTAATTTTTTGTTTTTATTTACATATAATGTATTATTAACCCTAGATGTACAGGTATGTGAATCGTCAGGCTTACACACTTAACAGCACTCACAATAGCACATACCCTCCCCAATGTCCATCACCCAGCCACCCTCTCCCTACCCCCCTTCCGCAGCAACCCTCAGTTTGTTTTGTGAGATTAAGAGTCTCTTATGGTTTGTCTCCCTCCCAATCCCATCTTGTTTCATTTTTTCCTTCCCTACCACCGAAACCCCTGACTTTGCCTCTCAAATTCCTCATATCAGGGAGATCATATAATAATTGTCTTTCTCTGATTGACTTATTTTGCTCAGCATAATACCCTCTAGTTCCATGTTGTTGCAAATAGCAAGATTTCATTTCTTTTGATGGCTGCATAGTGTTCCAGTATATATATATACCACATCTTCTTTATCCATTCATCTGTTAATGGGCATCTAGGTTCTTTCCATAGTTTGGCTATTGTGGACATTGCTGCTATAAACATTCGGGTGCACGTGCCCCTTCGGATCACTACATTTGTATCTTTGGGGTGAATACCCAGTAGTGTGATTGCTGGGTTATAGGGTAGCTCTATTTTCAACCTTTTGAGGAACCTCCATGCTGTTTTCCAGAGTGGCTGCACCAGCTCCCATTCCCACCAACAGTGTAGGAGGGTTCCCCTTTCTCCACATCCTCACCAACATCTGTCATTTCCTGACTTGTTAATTTTAGCCATTCTGATTGGTGTGAGGTGGTATCTCATTGTGGTTTTGATTTGGATTTCCCTGATGCCGAGTGATGTGGAGCACTTTTTCATGTGTCCGTTGGCCGTCTGGATGTCGTCTTTGCAGAAATGTCTGTTCATGTCCTCTGCCCATTTCTTGATTGGATTATTTGTTTTTTGGGTGTTGAGTTTGATAAGTTCTTTATAGATTTTGGATACTAGCCCTTTATCTGTTATTGGCAAACATCTTCTCCCATTCTGTCAGTTGTCTTTTGGTTTTGTTAACTGTTTTCTTTGCTGTGCAAAAGCTTTTGATCTTGATGAAATCCCAATAGTTCATTTTTGCCCTTGCTTCTGTTGCCTTTGGCGATGTTTCTAGGAAGAAGTTGCTGTGGCTGAGGTCGAAGAGGTTGCTGCGTGTGTTCTCCTCAAGGATTTTGATGGATTCCTGTCTCACATTGAGGTCCTTCATCCATTTTGAGTCTATTTTTGTGTGTGGTGTAAGGAAATGGTCCAGTTTCATTCTTCTGCATATGCCTGTCCAATTTTCCCAACACCATTTGTTGAAGAGATGGTCTTTTTTCCATTGGACATTCTTTCCTGCTTTGTCAAAGATTAGTTGACCATAGAGTTGGGGATCCATTTCTGGGCTCTCTATTCTGTTCCACTGATGTGTGTGTCTGTTTTTGTGGCAGTACCATACTGTCTCGATGATGACAGCTTTGTAATAGAGCTTGAAGTCTGGAACTGTGATGCTGCCAATGTTGGGCTTCTTTTTCAACATTCCTCTGGCTATTCGAGGTCTTTTCTGGTTCCATATAAATTTTAGGATTATTTGTTCCATTTCTTTGAAAAAAATTGATGGTGTTTTGCTAGGGATTGCATTAAACATGTAAGATTGCTTTAGGTAGCATAGACATTTTCACATTATTTGCTCTTCCAATCCATGAGCATGGAACATTTTTCCATTTCTTTGTGTCTTCCTCAATTTCTTTCATGAGTACTTTATAGTTTTCTGAATACAGATTCTTTGCCTCTTTGGTTAGGTTTATTCCTAGGTATCTTATGGTTTTGGGTGCAATTGTAAATGGGATTGACTCCTTATTTTCCCTTTCTCTGTCTTCTTGTTGGTATATAGAAATGCAACTGATTTCTGTGCATTGATTTTATATCCTGACACATTACTGAATTCCTGTATGAGTTCTAGCAGTTTTGGAGTGGAGTCTTTTGGGTTTTCCACATAAAGTATCATATCATTTGCAAAGAGTGATAGTTTGACTTCTTCTTTGCCAATTTGGATGCCTTTAATTTCTTTTTGCTGTCTGATTGCTGAAGCTAGGACTTCTAGTACTATGTTGAATAGCAGTGGTGATAGTGGACAGCTGTGCCGTGTTCCTAACCTTAGGGTAAAAACTCTCAGTTTTTCCCCATTGAGAATGATATTCGCTGTGGGTTTTTCATAGATGGCTTTGATGATATTGAGGTATGTACTCTCTATTCCTACACCATGAAAAGTTTTGATCAAGAAAGGATGCTGTACTTTGTCAAATGCTTTTTCAGCAGAGTGAGGTATCATATGGTTCTTTTTCTTTTATTAATGTATTGTACCACATTGATTGATTTATGGATGTTGAACCAACCTTGCAGCCCTGGAATAAATTCCACTTGGTCTTGGTGAATAATCCTTTTAATGTACTGTTGGATCCTATTGGCTAGTATTTTGGTGAAAATTTTTACATCTGTGTTCATCAAGGATATTGTTCTGTAATTCTCTTTTTTGATGGGGTCTTTGTCTGGTTTTGGGATCAAGGTAATACTGGCCTCATAAAATGAGTTTGGAAGTTTTCTTTCCGTTTCTATTTTTGGAACAGTTTCAGGAAAATAGGTATTAATTCTTCTTTAAATGTTTGGTAGAATTCCTCCTGGGAAGCCGTCTGGCCCTGGGCTCTTGTTTGTTGGGAGATTCTTGATGACTGCTTCAGTCTCCTTACTGGTTATGGGTCTGTTCAGGTTTTCTATTTCTTCCTGGTTCAGTTTTGGTAGTTTATACATCTCTAGGAATGCATCCATTTCTTCCAGATTGTCAAATTTGCTGGCATATAGTTGCTCATAGTATGCTTTTGTAATTGTTTGTATTTCTTTGGTGTTGGTTATGATCTCTCTTCTTTCATTCATGACTTTATTTATTTGGGTCCTTTCTCTTTTCTTTCTGATAAGTCTGGCCAGGGGTTTATCAATCTTATTAATTCTTTCAAAGAACCAGCTCCTAGTTTCATTGACTGTTCTACTGTTTTTTTTTTTTTTGTTTCTATTTCATTGATTTCTGCTCTGATCTTTATTATTTCTCTTCTCCTGCTGGGTTTAGACTTTCTTTGCTGTCCTTTCTCCAGCTCCTTTAGGTGTAGGGTTACATTGTGTATTTGAGACCTTTCTTGTTTCTTGAGAAAGTCTTGTACCGCTATATATTTTCCCCTCAGGACTGCATTTGCTGGGTCCCACAGATTTTGAACAGTTATGTTTTCATTATCATTTGTTTCCATGAATTTTTTCAATTCTTCTTTAATTTCCTGGCTGACCCATTCATTCTTTAGCAGGATGCTTTTTAGCACATCCATGTATTTGGGTTCTTTCCAACTTTCCTCTTGTAATTGAATTCTAGCTTCAGAGCATTGTGAGCAGACTAGGATGTTTGTAAAATATCATAAAAGCAAATTATTAGAAAAATGAAGTAAAAACCAGACTCACAAAATACAATCCTAAATCATTTTTATCGCCATTAGGCACATAATTATACTCTCAAAGTGCTATAGATGTATTTAAACATTCAATTTCTGTACTTTTCTTATCTCCCACTAGTAAGTACATGGACTAGGAGATAACAGAAAATATACATATATTGGTCTCTGCCCCCAGGTTCTGGCACAGAGCTCCTAAAATACTTGCAATTTCCTAATGATAAGAGCATGAGGAGCATCTTTTGTTCTAATATTTGCTCGTAGATCTTGTTTCCTGACATAAGGGTCCTAAAACCCTTATAATTTCCTAGGAGATTTGAGTGTCTTTTAAAAAAATTATGTATTTGAGAGAGAGAGAGAGAGAAAGTGAGGGGAAAGGGCAAAGGAAAAGGAAGAGAGAGGGTCTCAAGCAGACTCCCCACTGAGTGTGGAGGTTGACACAGAACTTGATCGTCACCCTGAGATCACGACCTGAGCCCAAATCAAGAGTTGGATGCTTAAGCAATTGAACAACACAGGCACTCCAGGTGTGTCTTTTGTTTTAATGAGGTGACTCTGGGTGAGCACCTGGATGGCTCCTGGATGGGGACTTGTTACCAAAAGACCCAGCCATGGTCAGAAGCTTAGAATTTTCATCCCCTTCCCTCAATTCTACAGCAAATGGACAGGAGCTGGAAGTGGAGTTAATGACTGATCATGTCTGCATGATGAAACCTCCATAAAAGTCCCAGAAGCCTAGGGTTTGGTGGGGAGGGCTTCCAGGTTGGTGAACACATCTACCCAGGTTGGTGAACACATCTACCTACTGGAAGAGTGACACACCCCAATTCCACCAGGACAGAAGCTCCTGCACTCAGGACCCTCCCAGACCTTGCACTGGGACATCTTCTTCATCTGGATGCTTACCTGTATCTTTTATCATGCCCTTTAAAAAAGGACAAACTGGTAAACGTAAGTGAGTGTTTCCCTGAGTTCTGTGAGTCGCTCTAGCAAATTAATCAAACCCCAGGAGGGGGTTGTGGGAACCTCAGGTTTATAGTTGACAGGTCAGAAGCACAGGAAACAACCTGGACATGAAGCAGAGGGCAGTCTTGTGGGAGTAAACCCTTATCCTGTGGGATCAGATGCTAACTCTAAGTAGAGTGTCAGAAGTGAGTTGAATTGTAGGACACCTAGCTGGTGTCACAGAACATTCCTTGCTGGGGGATAACACATGCATTTCTGGTGTCAGAAGTATTGTGAGTGTGGTAGTCACATCGGAGGAAAGGAGACACACAGGAGAAAAGCTGGGTGTTTCCAGCTTAGGCTGGTGTAAGTCCACAGGCCCCACACTAAGTAGCATCACTACATGTAACTGCTATGTATTTATCTTCGTTAGATAAGTCAATCCATGGGATAGGCAATGTTTTATAACAAATTTTCTCAGTATTTTTCTACTATTGTTGGTCTCAGGGTCCATTCTTTAAGAATATAGGATAATTAATTACTAATAAACTGTGATGAAATTTTCCCACATTGGCTTGATGAATTCTGAATCTTATACTGATGCATTTAAATAAGCAAACCTAGATACGATTTTCTCTTTGAAAGGATAAAGGTGGAATGGGAAAATTGCTACATGCCAGAAATTCAGAGATACTCCCTATTGAAGAAAAAATGAAAACTCTCATCTAGGCTTCCTGTTCTGTCTTAAATCATTTAATTCCAAGTAATATCCTTTAAATTAAAGAAGTATACATCACACAATTTACATGTTTAGTCAGGAATTACACTGAAAGTTCATTAAATCACATCTAGGGAATTTAAGTGAACTCAAGTAAGTAAATTAAGTGCTGAGTTAATTAAGTTGTTAATTAGTTAATTAACTGTTATAGTTTTAAGTGATGCCATTAACAAACTGACATAAATTTCAGTTTTACTTTCCTATATTTAGCAGACCTTCATGGAACTGTAAAAGCTTGAGGGCCTAATTCTTTCCACAGAGTTTTGAACCAAATACTAACATATTTATAATAAGATTTTTATTATTTAGGGTTGAAGGCATTTTAAAACAATTTGTCTAATTGCTTTTTTTTTTTTTTTTTGCTTTTGCAAATCATAAGATACTCTCTTCATTTGCTTTTTCTGCTATAAAATAGACTATCTAAGTGAAATCAAGATGAAAATACAGGGCATACCCAGTTTGGTGTATGCCACCATATTTTTTAAAAAGTAAGTTCTGTGGTCAATGTGGGGCTTGAACTCATGACCCAAGATCAAGAATTGCATGCTTTCCCAACTGAGCCAGCCAGGTTCCCCATATTGCTTTTTCCTAGGTTTTTGGGCCTGAGGGTTTCAGAAAGGTAGATTCCAGTTCTGTGCTATAAAACAAACCACCCCAAAACTTGGTGACTTAACGTAAGAACAGTCATCTGCATAGCCCACACATCTGCCAGTTGGGCAGGGCTGCATGGGGACAGCTCATCTGTCCTGCCAAGGCCAGGGTTGTCCATTTCCAAGAAGGCTCATTCACATGGCTAGCAAGCTGGTGCTGGCTTCCTGCTGGGAGCTCAGCGAGGGCTGTCTCCTGGAGCCTTGGTTCCTCTCCTCATGGGTCTCTCCCCAGGGTTGTTTGGGCTTCATCACAGCGTAGGGGCTGGCTTCGAAGAGTGAGTTGTATGAGGCCTTGACAGAGGTCTTCTTATGACCTCAGAAATCCCAGAACGTCATTTCTACAGTATTATGTTGGTCAGCCCAGATTCAAGGAGAAGGGGATTACTCCATCTTTCACTGGGAAAAGTACCAAAGACATAAAGGACTAATTCAGTTCAGTAACTTAAGGAGGATGTGTAAACTCACATAGTAGTTTTTGGATCCTGAAAAAAGGTGGAGATTTAAAAATGTTCAGGGGCACCTGCCTGGCTCTGTTGGTAGAGCATGCAACTCTTGATCTTGGGGTTGTAAATTTAAGCCCCACGTTGGGTGTGGAGGCTGCTTTAAAAAAAGGAACTTTAGGGGCAGTAGGTGGGGGATGGATTAAAAAGGAGTTGGGGATTAAGGAGTATGCTTGTTGTGATGAACCCCAGGTGTTATATGGAAGTGTCAAATCACTGTGTTGTACACCTGAAACCAATATTATACTGTGTATTAACTAATTAGAATTTAAATAAAAACTTAAGAAAATAAAATTCTGTTTCCATCTTTAAAAAAATAATAATGGTACCTGGGTGGCATGATTGGTTAAGTGTCTGACTCTTTTTTTTTTTTTTTTTTTTGGCTCAGTCATGATCTCAGCATCATGGGGTTGAGCCCCACATTGGGCTCCACACTCAGTGCGGAGTCTGCTGCTGACTCTCTCTCCCTCCCTCCTCACCTCTCCCCTCCGTATTCTCTCTCTCTAAAATAAACAAATAAATCTTTCTCTCTCTCTTTTTTTAAGATTTAAGATTTTGTTTATTTATTTGACAGAGAGAGATCGCAAGTAGGCAGAGAGGCAGGCAGAGGGAGAGGGAGAGGGGGAAGCAGGCTCCCTGCTGAGCAGAGAGCCCAACGTGGGGCCCAATCCCGGGACCCCAAGACCATGACCTGAGCCGAAGGCAGAGGCTTAACACACTGAGCCACCCAGGTGCCCCTAAGCAAATAAATCTTAAAAAAAATAATAAAACTATACAATTTTTCCTAAGTTAGGGCTACCACACAATTAGCTGAACATTATGAACAACACCATGAGCAGATAATATAGCAGAAGGCACAGTAGTTCTGGACAGAATATCTGGGTTTTGGTTTAGATTCTATTATTCTAGCTGAGAGATTTTAAGAAAATTGTTTACCCTTTCTAAGACCCTGTTTTCTGGTGTTTAAAAGAAGGATAAAAATATTGGCACTATTGGTGTACATCCCGGGACAGGTGAGAAGCCTAAATGGGTTACTGTATAGAAAGAATGTATTTTAGGTGGAAAAACAAATTATATATGTATTGCTGGACATTCTTACTGCCAGAATATACCTATTATATTATCTTCCTTAAGCATATCTGTTGCTAATTAGTTTATACTGCATTTTTATTTATTTGTGTATCCATAACCCAGAATTCTTGCCCTACTATGTTCATTGGGAATTAAGATTGCATGATCTCAGGCAATTTGCTTATACATTGGGAGGATGCAATTCTTATAACCAGGAAAGTAAGAGAAAGGGCATTTCCCCACCATTGGAAGTTTGGATGCTGAGACATGTGGAGTTGGGGACATATAGGCATCTTATCTAATATGGAAGTAATACCTGAAAGAGTGGTGCTAGATTGGGGCTCATGTGAGTTTCTGTATCCATCAGGCTATCAATCTGGGAACATGAATCATGGCACAAAAGGGTGCTGGTGGTTGCTAAGTGGTTGGGATTGGTGGTGGTGACCACGGTTCTGGCCCAACAGAAGCTAAAATGATCTCAACTGGTCCCACTGAGGGTTTGTCATTAGTGACAATGCCAGACAATTGAGCATCTGAGAGAAGCAAGCATTAGAGATGAGGAAAGTAGAAGGAATTAATTAAAACTCCCCTAAAGGATTATGGTTGGAGATGCTTGATGAACTGCACTTTGATACCTAAAAAGAGAGTGTGAAACAATCCAGTGTCTTCCTCATGAAGGCAAAACTAAGCAGAGTGTCTGAGCCAGCTACAGGGAAGGAATGTGCCTGTGGGTTGGGGCTTGTTCAAGCATTAGGTTAGCAGTTTAAGGAAGGCGTAGACATTCCTCTAAAATTTCTCCAGGCCTTTCTTTTACACCTTGATCAGTGTTGTGCATCTCATCTCCTTTGCTAGGCATGACCTCCTTTAGGGCAGCACCCCCCAAATTAAGGGCTTATAAAATATTTAGTGAATTGTATTTCCAAATGAGTCTAAGATACAGTGTAGCAAATGTTGGATTGGATACTGAAGAAGAGACCTGATTGCAGCCTTAAAATAAGTATTGGCTTCCTTAAAGACTAGAAAAGAGAAAGTGAAGACACACCCACCCTGGGTGGTCCAGTTGGCTACTTTTTGCTGCCAGGCTAGAGCATCTAGTGCTCTCAGATGCAATTGATTGGCAAAAACTGGGAAGGTGGGCTTGACTTCTAAAAGCTTCTGAAAGCTCACAACCACAGAATTGGGCATACACAATATGTACTTGGTAGAAGTGGAATTCTCCTCTTGACAGCTCCCACATGAACTGGAGATGGCACCCAAGACTAATGTCCTGCATGGTGTGTGGGTAGAAATGGATACAGAGAGTGAGTAAAGCAAATATTCTACATGGCGCCCAAAATGTATCTGTAGCAGCTTTTCTCAAGTAGGAGATCAGTAAATGCAAAACAATATACAGTAAATTCCCTCTCCCTTGGACAGTCAGGACGTAAGTTTGTTTATCATATCATCAGGTTTTTAGAATGTCCTGCGAGGACTATATTTTATGGGAAGCACTGTTGATTGTCTATTCAATATCTAGTCTTTCTCTCTTCCTCTGTAGTTGTTGGATCTGACCACGTGCCTAGCTGTAAAGTGATATTTTGCTCATAGATAGATAAGGGCACAAATAATAAGTATGCAGAGGTCACTTGATGGGACTTTCCAAGGACCTTTTTCTGAAGGTGCAGAGTTGGCCGGAAAGCACAGTCTTTGTGCCAATTCCTTCCTTTTCTCTTCATCCTGCCTAGACTGCTAGAGTTGTACCAGCCATCTTGGGACTGTGAGGCAAACCTGAGGATGGAAATCACAGTTAAGTTATTGAAGCAGAAAGAAAGAGCCTGTGCTCCTGATGACCATGGGGTGGCCCTTCCAGCTCTAGACTGTCCACTGTTACATTTGGTTTCTGTTAATAGAGGCCAAGAGAAGTTCTTTCTTCAGGGTATTGAATGCAATAAAATTATTTAAACAATATAGAGATAATGAACTTATTTTTTTGTATATTTTTAACCTTTCCTTGTTCCAGAAATGATTAAAGCTGGATTACAAGGATTTCTAAATTACAGGATAGTACAAACTAATGTCAAAGGACCAAAGGAAAAAAAAGTGAATCAACAAGAAGTTACTGAACATACTTTAATCTTTTGTCTCCCTTCATTTTATAATTCAAAATTACATCAGGATCTTTTTTTTTTAAAAGATTGATTTTTTTATTTGAGAGAGAGAGCACATGTGTGCATGGGGGGAAGGCAGAGGGAGAGAATCTCCAAGCAGGCTCTCTGCTGAACATGGAGCCTGACACAGGGTTTGATCCCATCGTCCATGAGATTATGACCTGAGCTGAAGCCAAGAGTCGGTCTCAACCGACCGAGTCACCCAGACACCCCTCAAGTTACAACAGGCTCTTTAATGACTTATGGTCATCATTATGGACATCATATGTTGGAAATTCTGGTTAGTAAAGAGTCCTGTTTAATCAAATGCCACTAAGGAGGTCTCAGGGTAGCATAACAGAGAATTCTAACTGGCCGTCAGTGGCTCGTCTCATCACAGCAACTCATGCTCTCCAGTTCTCTGTAAGGCATATCTGTGCATGCTCCCTATAGCTGGTTGAGTGGCATCCTGTCCAGTAAACAGTTGTGGTTCTTCCCCAAATCTCTCTGTACCAGTTGCACTGGTTACAGTAATTATATAATTTAATGAACTATTATGTGTTTTGGTAACCTATAAGGGGGAAAGAAAAGAGTTGTTACTCTGAAAACTAAGTCCAATGTTTGGAAAGTCTATAGAGATGAATTTTCCATAAAATTTTAACTTTTGGGATTAGGTGTGGGAAAGCCATTTGTAACTGGTGGGAAAAAAATCAGTCAAAAGCTTTCTGATTACTTTCATTCTTTAAGCAGTAGTGCAGTATGAAAAAAAAAAAATCCATGGAGTGCTCCAAAGAGTGGACCCAGAAGCAAAAAAGACAGCCCTACATCCAAAATTGGTTAATACACATAGATTTAAGTGTTTTAATAGAAAAGAAAGTATTTAAGGTGTATATATATATATATATAATAATTTTCCATTCTGTCAGGCATGTTATATACCTTACTCTGTTAGGACGGATAAGAGTACTTCTGCTGCTTGTACAGAATTCACATAGTATGGGCATGTTAAATAAAGGAATAAAAATCCAGGGGGATTAAGAAGTGATTAAATGTACCAGGTGGCAAATAAGTGATGCTAGCCCTACAATTGCTATGTTATCCTGTGCTCTTGGGGGCAGACATTACTAATCAATCATGGTCTTCTGTAATCAATCACGAATCAAGTCAGTCTTCAAATGTCGAACACCAAGAAGTTACTACCAGTTAATCAGTTGGTGCCTGACATTGAATCTGTCAACCCTGGCTTAGAGTAGAATAGTGCAGTAGGCTCAGATCATGGATTGGCATGTCACTTGAGGCTATGCAGGTTGGAAGTGTGTCAGAAAGATATGCCAGGGGGATCTGGGTGAACATCCACCATTCATAGATTGCTGGGATCCATCTGGCCAGCCTCCTTCCTCTAGGCAGTGTCCCTTTCTTCTTCATCCCATCAGTGTTTCTTTCAGAACGGCAGTCTAGATGGAGATCTTGTCAAAGAGAGGGCAAGTTCTGTTGGGATGTGCCTTAGCATCACTGTGGCTGAGTTATGCCTAGGCAGCTTGGTGTGCTAGCTTGACCCTGGCAACAGAATGTCCAGATTTGACGCTGGTGTCACCACGTCCTAGCTCTGACCAAGGCAAGTTAACCTCTTCAAGTTTCTGTTATCAGTAGTGGGTTTATAAGGGTTAAATGTGATAATGCAAGGAAGGCATAAAGGGATGGTTCCAGCATTATCACACCCTCTACAGCAGGGTTTTCTAAGCATGAGTCGATGAGTTCTTTGAAATCCTATGCATGGAATGCTCAGGATCTAAAACTTTCACCAAATTCTCAAAGGAGTCTGGAACTAAAACAAAAGCAAACCAAAACAAGAAATACCTAAAGCTTTCTTCTTTAGAGCCGTGCTTAACAAATTTTAATGAATCCCCTGAAGATCTCTTAAAATGCCAATTCTAATTTAGTAGGTTCCGAGGGGGGCCTGTGGCTGCGCATTGTTGACAGTCTCCCAGTTGATGGTGATGCTGCTGACCCATGGACCACACTTTAAGTACCAAAGGTCTAAAGGACCCACCCCTTTATTTCCTTCTTCTGCCGAGAGGACTATAACATGATTATTACAAGCATGAGCTCTGGAGTCAGACAGCACGGGTGTGCTTTCGGCCTTGACCTTCACTAATTCTATAACCTTGGTCAAGCTGCTGAACTTCCTTCTCTCTGCCCCAGTTTCTTCAACTGTAATACGGGGGAAATAATAGTACTTCCACGATAGGGTTGATACGAGGATTAAATGAGATAGTTTATAACAGTGCCTAAAACACAGTATGTGTTATTCTTATTTGATCACAGAATTCAGAACAGCCCTTTCCATCCAACTCCTAATTTACTTCGCGTAAGACTGCATACCGTAAAGTAATAATCATGGGAGGGCGTTTCTGAACAGTGGCAGATGAAAGCAGGGTCGCTCTGCAATGTAGGTGCTGTTGCACCAGAGACAGACCTGGCTCCTCTAGGTGATCTGCAGAGGAGAAGAAGCTTTGAATCTGTACCACCCACCAGCTGAGTACCCACCCCTGTGCACACACCTCCGTGATGGCCTGGGGGATCCAGTGCATTTGCTCTGTCCTGCTTTTGCCTCTGCCACATGCATGCAGGCCTTTGGCTCACACATGAACAAGTGCCACCGAGACAGGTGGGGTTGGGACGAGGAAGACTTTCTCATCCAGCACTTTACTCACATCATAATTTTCCTCCTCCTGTCAGTGTGCTGGCTTTGGCACCTGATTCTCTTCTACCAGAACATGTAGAGACAGTGATTCCTCTCTCTAACCCTCCCTGCCTTTTGGTTCGAGATTTTTGTTCTTTATTTTAATTTTATTTATTTTGATTTTAGATTTTATTTATTTTTAGATTTTATTTATTTGTCAGAGAGAGAGAAGGAGAGCACACACAAACAGGGGGAGCAGCAGGCAGAGGGGGAAGCAGACTCCCCACTGAGCAGGGAGCCTGGCGGGACTTGATCCCAGCAGGCTGGGATCGTGGGCTGATTTGAAGGCAGACACTTAATGAACTGAGCCCCCCAGGCATCCCTAGATTTTTGTTCTTTAAAGGAAATAAAAGTTTGTGGCTAAAAAATGAAGATAGTATTTATTCTTTTTCGTCTTTTAAAAACTGAGTCCGAGTATATTCAGATTGAAAGAACCAATTATAATTACATTTTATGATTAACTAGTACCGAAATTTTATTTTTTATTTTTATTTAAAAAAATTTTTTTTAGAGAGCTTGTTTGGGGCAGGGGGAGGGGTAGAGCGAGAGGGAGAGAGACTCCTCAAATAGTTTCTACACTCAACATGGAGCCTGGTGTGGGGTTTGGTCCCACAGCCTGAAGATCATGGCCTGAAAATCAAGAGTCTGACGCTTGGGGCACCTGGGTGGCTCAGTGGGTTGGGTCTCTGCCTTCAGCTTGGGTCATGATCTTGGGGTCCTGGGATCAAGCCCTGCATCGGGCTCTCTGCTCAACAGGGAGCCTGCTTTCCCCCTCCCCACCCTCCACCTGCCTCTCTGCCTACTTGTGATTGCTCACTCTCTCTCTCTCTCTCTCTCTGTCAAATAAATAAATGAAATCTTAAAAAAAAAAAAGTCTGACGCTTAACCAACTGAGCCACCCAGGCGGCCTCAGAACTTTTTTTGTAAGTTAACTTTATTGACATACAACTTAAAATAAAAAATGCATTCACTTAAAAATGTATAATTCAGTGAGTTTTGACAAACACGTGTGACTGCGTAAGCAGTGGTACAATCAAGATATAGAACATTTCCATCACCCCAAATAGTTTGCTTATGTCCATTTGAAGTTTCTCCTGCTCTAGGTAACCAAACTGGTTTGATTTCTGTCATCACTGATGCACCTCTTCTGGAAATAGAACTTTCACGTAAATGGAATCTTTTTTTTTTTTTTTAAGATTTTATTTATTTATTTGACAGACAGAGATCACAAGTAGGCAGAGAGGCAGGCAGAGAGAGAGGAGGAAGCAGGCTCCCTGCTGAGCAGAGAGCCCAATGCGGGGCTTGATCCCAGGACCCTGGGATCACGACCTGAGCCGAAGGCAGAGGCTTTAACCCACTGAGCCACCCAGGCGCCCCACGTAAATGGAATCTTATGAATGAACTATTTTCTTTCTGGCTTGTTTCGCTCATCATAATGTTTCGGAGAGCCATTATTTTTATTTTATGTATCACTACTATCAATAGCAGAACTTTTTGTTTTCTTTTTAAAAAACCTTTCTGTTAACTCTGCTAAAATGTCAACCATTATGCATACATCACAAATTAATAATATATGCACCTTGAAATACATTTTTCTTTCTTTAACATAGGTCAAGTTTAGGAATATCACTAAGTGCTAGACTGTCTGGAGAGCTGTGACTGTTCTGCAGTTGTGAGGGCCGTGTGGTGTTGTGGATAGCCTGCGGTCACAGCACCAACCCTGTCACCGACTTTATGAATTTGAACAAGATCTGTCACCCACTGGGGCTCAGTTTGCCCATTTGTACTAGTCTGTTTTTAAATTTTAGCAATTAATTAACATATAGTGTATTATTGGTTTCAGAGGTAGAGTTTAGTGATTCATCAGCTGCATAGAACACCCAGTGCTCATCACAACACGTGCCTGCCTTAATGCCCGTCCCCTGGTCAACCCCACCCCCCCCATCATCTCCCCTCCAGCAACCCTCAGTGTGCTCCCTAGAGTTGAAGAGTCTCTTGTGGCTTGTCTCCTTCTGATTTCATCTTCTTTTCTTTTTCCCTTCCTTCCCCTATGTTCGTCTGTTTTGTTTCTTAAATTCCACATATGAGTGAAATCCTATGGCATTTGTCTTTCTCTGGCTGACTCGTGCTAGTTACTAGTCTTTGCCGTTCCTGAGGCCCATTCTGGGCCTGACACACGTGCTGTTCGGGCTGGTCACTGAGCTGTGGAGCCAGCAGAGGGAGCAGGAGTCAACAAATGAATTGCAGAGCTGGGCCCACATCCCGAAGCCTCCGGGAGGCGCGCTGTCCTCGGCACAGTGGCCGCACTGTTCCAGAGCACAGCAAATTCTATGATGGACCAGTTTTTAAAGTGACTTATGACTCCCGATATCATTTTTTCAGACTTACTTCTCTGATTAGGTGACGTTGTCATTTTCTTTTTTTAATATAAAAAGGGTATAAACAAATCTCCGTGTGATCTTATAAGCAAATAAAATAAAGTCACATTCAAACTTTCTGAAATTAACTTTTAGTGCTTGTTACCCTAGAGAAGAATTGTAAGAAAAAAAAACACAAAAAACCCCCCAAAGTGTTAAAGGGGCCCCTTAGTTTACTTTTCAAGGCAAAAACAAAGTTAGATTGAGTCATCCAAAATACAGTTTATAGAGTTGTCAAAAATGAAATATCTTATACCACTATCTGAAATTAGCCTTGAGGGTTTAAAAGCAGCTAATTGGTTTCACTCTGAGGCCAGATCTGTAGACACACAGTTAAATGGACATTTCATGCCATGAAATTTCCTGCATCTTCCATCCCTATACTTTTAGTCACAGAATTATTTCTGTTCTCCATTCACTTTTGCTTCTATGAACATAACTGCTGTTGCATGAAATCTTTATAGTCTAGTGTTTGCTCCCCAATTCCTCTCTTCATAATATGGAACAAACAAAAACCAGAGAGTGGAATTAGGTTGGCCGCGGCATGCTGGGAAACACTCTGTAGGCTTTTATACCCCTTGGCCACCTTTCTCCCCCTACAAAATATTGTTTTGAAATAAATAATTTGGGACATTTGAGTGGCTCAGTTGATTAAGTGTCCAATTCTTGGTTTCAGCTCAGGTCATGAGCTCGGGGACATGGAAACTGAGCCCCATGTTGGGGTCCAGCTACTTGAGATTTTCTCTCTCCCTCTTCCCTGGGCCCCTCCCCCTGCTTTCTGGCTCTTAAAAAAAGGGAAAAAAACCCTAAACTAATTTGGTGAAAAGTTTTGTAATTTATAATTTCAAATGAACTTGGTCATGTGACATATGCAAATGAAAAATTTAAATATGCTATAACTGGCATTTTTCTGGTAAAATGAGGGGAGTACTGAAAAGGCAAGTTTGGAAGCAGGCTCTTGTGGAGACTCTGGGGAGGAGCAGAAAGAAGGGCTGAGGCGAGTGAGGAAAATAAAGTGAGGGGTGGATATGAAGGAAGGCCTGTGTGTGGAGGCAGAGATGACCTGTGTCTGCATCTTGTGTCAGTAAATCTGTTTTATTTGTCAAAAGGTACCTGACAGACCTCCATGGAAAAGATGAATCTGATGTGATTTTTTTTTTTTAAGATTTTGTTTATTTCATTTTAGAGAGAGAGGGAAAGTGCACAAGAGAGCTTGAGCAGGGGAGGGCGAGAGGGAGAGGATCTCAAGCAAACTCTGTGCTAAGTGCAGAGCCTGACATGGGGCTCGATCTCATGACCTTCAGATCGTGACCTGAGCTGAAATCAAGAGTCTAACACCCAACTGACTGAGCCACCCAGGTGCCCTGAATCTGATGTTATTTTAATTAGTCTCTACCACAGAGAAAGAAGGAAGCAACCCCGTTATTTTATTAGGCCCGTATGACACTGATCTAAAACCTGACCAAAATAGCACGAGAAAGGAAACCACAGACTAACCTCACTTAAAATTGTTGATGCAAAAATCCTAATAAAATACTAGCAAACGTATTCCAGCAGTGCACTAGGAGAAAATACACCATGACCGAAGACATTTATCCTAAATGTTCACGGTAGCTTGATATTATGAAGTCTATAAACATAATCACATTAAAATGCAGAGAAGGGTGTGATGTCGAGCAGGCTGGGCTGTTTTAGGGCGAAAGGACAGGGCCAAAAAGCAGATCATAGGTTGCCAGAGGATGGGACTGGGGAATGTTTGATTACAAAGGAAGAACCCAAGGGAATTTTAGGGGTGATGGAACTATTCTGTATCTTGATTGTGGTGCTGGATACCTGCCTCTGTGTACTCATGAATAGGACATGATACATCCCAAAAAGTGAACGTTATTGTAGATAAAAACAAATATTTAAAAATCAGTTTCAAAAAATGAAAACAAAACCAAAAAATTCCTCTATCACATAGCCAGTAAAGCCGATGTTTGACTAGGTAAGGTGAAGTGACTGTATTATACCCAGTTTTCTCAACTGTCACCTGGAGCTCATACTGATACTTACCTCCCAGCGTTGTTAGGAGATATGGCTCAGCACAGCATCTGGCGTAGAGTACATGCTCAAGAAATGCTAATCACTGTTAGTAATAAGATATACCCATGGAGCACAGGAACTCTGGAGCCAGAATGCCTGGCTTCAGATCCTGGTTCATCCCCTTATTTGTTGTGTGGCCTTGGGTAGGTCATTTTGCTTCTGTCCTCTGTGTTCTCTTATTTTTAAAATTTGGAGAAGTGTTGCTCTGAGAGTTCGTTGAGTTTACTGCAGCAGAGCACCTAGAAGTGGGGAGTGGGGGAGAGAAACTCCCTAGGCTCCTGTGAGCTCAGAAGTGGAGTAGAGTGAGCTGCGCGTGGTTGTGTGTGTTTGTGTGCACGCGCACGTGCGTGTTTGTGTGTGAGGGTGGCTGATGTTGGTCTTTATGTATAGATATGGTGCATGGGAAAAGGGGCAAGAGGAGATGGTTTCCACCTGTGGCAGAGATATGGGTATAAACGCCAAGACAGAAGCACAGGTGGATTCTCCAGAGACCAAGGGAGCTGAAAGACAGACGTGAACTTGGTTCCACATCGGCCTGGTGTCAAACAGGATGAGTTTGTATTAAAGGAGTGTGAAAGTTTACTCAGGCCAAGTAGGTCATCAGCAAAGAGAGTTAAAGGGAGAACCCTAGAGCCTCTGTTTAATGACTTCAGTCTCTAGCTACTTGAATAAAGGGGGAGTTTCTCTGTGTTTGTGTGACCATTGTCCTTGCTGTGGCCACTCATGTGGACTCCAGCGGACTGTGTGTCACCTACGAGAGTGAGGGGGCTGGTCAGTGAACGTTCCTTGCCTCGGGGACTCTGAGTAGACCGTTGTCACTGGTGGGCTGGTGGTGGTCACGTGGAACTGGGAGCCCCCACTTGGAAGTGAGTCACTTGCCTCACTGCTAAGGATTGCACGAGTCCCAAGAAAATGGGGAAAAGAGTAATATTTAAAGAAATGAGAATATTTTTATCAACATGATAAGGGGAAAACGCAAAATATAAAACTCTGCATGTGTATCTAATTTGGTTACACATATGCACAGAAAAATGACTGGAATGAAACATTAAAACAGTAAAGAGTTGTCTCCGAGTGAGGACTACAGATGACTTCTCTTCTTTGTATCTTGTATCTTTTATATTTTCTGCAATAGAATGTTTTACTTTTGCAATTAGAGAAGGGGAATGGTTGCAATTAACTTAAAAGAAAAGAGGTTCCCTTTCTCCGTTCACAGCCTACATATTGTTCAGCAACACATTTTTTGCTACTTGTTATGTATAGGACAATAACAGTTTAATTGCTGGCTACATTCTCTAATCTCCAGGTGAAGCTCAAAGCTTTCTAATCTTACTTCTGTTCCACGGAAGAGGAACTCTGACTTGGGGCAAAGACATAATGGGGTCCTTAGAAACTCTCCATGAGCCATTGTGGTTGGAGCTTGGGTGGTAGCGAGGAAGACAGCTGAAACTCCCTCTTTCTGGAATGTGCTGCTGTTTGAGATCACTTCCTGTTACTTCTCTTGCTTTCCTTTCTCTCAGCGGCTGTGTGAAGATAGGATTATGTTTTTGCTGGGGCTGCCATAACAAAGAACTACAGACCAGGTGGCTGAAATAACAGAAAGTTCTTTTTTGACAATTCTGGAGGCTACAGGGTGTCTGAGATCAAGGTATCTGGAGTTGGTTTCTTCTGAGGCCTCTCGCCTTGGCTTGTAGATGACCGCCTTTCCATCCTGTCTTCCCATGGTCTTCTTTCGGTGTGTGTCCTAACCTGCTCTTCTTTGAAGGACACTAGATTTGTCACATTAGATTTGGACCTACCCTAATGAACGCATTTCACCTCAATTACCTCTTTAAAGACCCTATCTCCAAATATAGTTAGTTGGAGATTCTAGACATAGGACTACAACATAGGAATTTTGGAGGCCACAAGTCAGCCCATAACAGTGTTGAAGTAATTTTTCTTAGGGCACCCTGTTGCCACTCAGGAAAAGTCAGGAGAGAATCTGAATAGGGTTTAAGAGAAAGGATGTTAAAAAAAAAAAAAGGAAAAAAAGCAGTTTTAACTTCTTGGGTTTCGTATAGCCCACCAGGTTAAGAAACCAGAGAGAAATGCACACATCTTCATTTGTCCAGAGTGTCTCTGTCTTTTCTGGGCACATCACTCTCTTAAATCTGTGGCTGTATTGAGGCCACTTGAAGATTGAAATGTTGGCTGTCTCCTCCTTGGAGACATAACAAATATATCATTCTGTTGAACTTATCACCACATTATTGGATGTTTCTACCAAAGCAAAGCAAATCTGAGAGCAGAGATGTAGATCTTGCTCAGTAAATGATGAGGGGTGGATATGATGGTGAAATGGTTAAAGAGTGGTCTATTCTAATCATAAGACCCTTGATAGCTTGGTAAACTTCGCCATTCTCTACTAAAAAACAAGAAGAAGCCTTCTGACCAGCTCATATAAATTTTAAGGTGTTGAAATGAAAGAGTTTATCTGTCTTCTCTGCCCAAGTGATAAACATCAATGAATGGACTCTGATCTCTTTCCCGAGATGAATCCTGAAAATTTTGCACTATATGGAACTGATTTCATTGACTTGTGAAAGAGACAGATCAGGCCTATGAATTCTGCCTTTGCCCAGCCAGCAGATGGTGCCATTTTTCTAGGAAATGGAACCAGAATTAGTTTGAACGGCCGTTCGGCCATCAATGTGCTAGGTTAGGTACCATGTCCATGGGGTGTTTCCGTAGATCTTCATGTATAACCAGCTTCTCTTCTATAAAATTCTGCTCATCTTAACTGCAGTTAAACAAACTGAAATCATCAGGCTTAAGTGTAAATGAAACTTTTATTTTTTTAAACATGGGGATAATTAGAAAAAAAATCTGAGCCCCTTCTTCTAGGTGTTTGTTTTAGGATTACATGCTCTCTCCCCATCATCCCTCATCTTATTCCAACATAGGAACAGGCATCACCCGTTGACTCTCTTGCAATCTTTCACTGTTATGTATAGTGGTTGGTTTACTGAATTCTGTAGTAAAATTGTAACTTTTAAGGAATGAGTGGCTCTGAATAGCTACTTCAATAGCGGCTTTAATATATAATTAATAAATGTAATTTAATAGCTAGTTTTAATAATATGTAGCTGAGTATTTACCTTTTTATCATTATTTATTTATTTTTTACTAGGAATGATTGTATAATAACATAAATTTAAGTGACACCTAATTTAAACATTTAAAATTATTCATTGAAGGATAACCTACAACACAGTATGTTCAGCCTAATTGTTGAAACAACGCCTCTTTTTTCCCAGAAAAGAAAAAAGTAAAGGCATGATCAAAATTATGAGTGACAATTTGGGTTCATTTTGACACTTATAAATGATTTTGTAGGCATACTGGCATGCACAATGTTGAAGAATCAACCCACTGGATTTAGAAATAATGGTAAGATAAAGAAGTACAGCTATACATCTCAGAGTTAATGCCTGAAATTAAAGGAAAATATCCACCATTTATCATAATGAACTTTCAATAACTATTTTTTTTTAACATTGAGATTGTTGTTTTAGGGAATAACTTTCTCTGAGCATGTAATTTAATGTTAAGTGTATTAAATGACATACAGAGAGAAATAAATTTTGTGTTTGATACAAATGAAAGGTTACATGAATATAACCTCCCTTCCTCACCAAAGTTCAAATTTGTAATGGTCTCAGCAGAAAATAAACAGTTTACAAGTTAGAATTTATAGCATTACAAAAGTTTACAGAACCCTACTTTTCATCACTTTTTTATAATAGCAAAGATTATAATGACAACTGAATGACCAGAATGTGGCATATATTTGTGCAAAACTCCATGAATTGTCCTTACCATTTGATAGAGGTAAAACCCAAGAACACACATTGACAATGATGAAGAGAAACTACACTGAAGGGAATTCTATTTTAGATTTAAAGCAGCATGGATCATACTATTTCTAAACACTGAAAGGAAACGTGGCACTGTGAACAGTGGGAGCAACGCATGACTCGGCAATTCACCCAGTGGACGTGGCTGATGATGGCACATGCCACAGTTTCTCTCTACACCAGCCAGCATCTTAAATGACTAGAAACTATGGACGGGCTTGAAACTCACTTCAGTGTCTTTATTCTTGAAATTTGAAGATCATGAATGAAATATTTTTTTAAAAGATTTTATTCATTTATTTGACAGACAGATCACAGGTAGGCAGGGAGGCAGGCAGAGAGAGAAGGGGAAGCAGGCTCCCCGCTAAGCAGAGAGCCTAATGTGGGGCTCGATCCCAGCACCCTGGGATCATGACCTGAGCCGAAGGCAGAGGCTTTAATCCACTGAGCCACCCAGGCGCCCCATGAATGAAATATTTATGAAAGTCCTCTTCCTCCCCCACTCCCCACCTCAAGGAGTGTTTCTTATATCACTGGAAATCCTTAAAAGAATCGAATCATAAACTCTCCGGATTTACCTATACCAATCCATTTAACTGGAATTTGAAGTTCTTCTTCAATCAAACGAATATAATTTTGGCCTTAACAGGTAGTTCTTCAAATGTCCTTGCATTTGATATATCTGTGTTCCAACCTGGGAGAGTCTTACACTGAACTTCAACTTTATTTAAGACTTCTTGGTTTCCTGGGAAATGAGGAATGATTTCACCATCTAACTTGTAAGCAACTCCAACTTTGATTTCCGTAAATGTGTCCAAAATATCCACTCTTTTAAGTGTCGACACAGGAAATTCATTAATCGTATGAGGACATTTGGGCGAAATGAGGTCCAGCCAGATTCATCTTCTTTTCCTTCCAGTGGTTACCCCAAGCCCTCCACCTCTTTTTGTATTAATTCTCCAATTTCATTGTCTTTCTCTGTAGGGAAGGCACCAGTGCCAACTTGAGTTTTGTAAGCTTTTATGACCCCATCACTTCTCCAGCATTTTGGGAAGGTATACCCAATCAGGTATAGACACCTCCCACTGTACAGTTTGAAGAGGTTACTGTTATGCCCCAATAATGGGTCTGTGATTAAAGGAGTGAGACTGATATAAAGGGTCAAGCAAAGCTTTATTTCGCGCCAAGCATCAAGAATCTAACCGAACGTTCGGGGACGCACCTCTTACAAGAGAGGGCGACCCTTCTCTGTTTCACAGTCTAGCTTTTAAGGGCAAAGGCCATGCGGTCGGGCCTGGCCACACACAGGTGACCAATGAGATTGTAACACACTCAGCAAACTCCACAGCGATGCTAGGTGACCAATTGAGTTACAATTTACCCTAGTAGACATTTGACCCAGCCTATCACCTTGGTCAGAATTGGCGCCCAAAAGACTCCCAAAGGGCGGGGCCCATATTCCTTGGTAGCCAGGGAGACAGTCTGCATCCCCCACTGATCGGATGTCTCCACCTGGCCTGACCCACCCTTGTATCTGGGCTTTGTTACCTGGAGCTGGTTTCCGGGACTTGTTTTAAGTAAGTCCCCTGGGGGAAGGGGAGCAGGGACAGTTTAACTTTAATGAAAGCCTCTTGCTAAGTAGGTCCTTACCGTTACAAAAGGATAAGTTCTAAAATTAATATCTAGTAGTTCTGCATTGGCACCTTCTACCAAGATTTTCTTTGGTGGTCCATGCAGGGCCTCAGAGAGGAAATAAATTCCATCTCTCACCATTGGTTTAATCCTTTCCATATAGCCCTTGAGTTTTTGCAATTCACTTAATTGTTAATTTCCAAAGTGGGGCATATGATTTGTATTGCTTAGCCAGAACTTTGAACCTCTCAGAGAAGCCATCAAAGTCAGAAATAAGATCAGTTCACTCCAATGCCAATAAACTGGGCCAATGCCCTTTTTTGTGGTACCCCATTTTTTTTTTCGGCTTCTGATTGTCTCTTTTGCTCCTGGAGACCTTCAGATCCTTGTTGAAAATCAAATACACCAGGAGCACTGTCAGATAGGGCAAGCCTGTTTTCCTAGCCTTCCAGGCCTTTTCCTTTTTGGACATTTTTCTCTGCTTCCTCAAATAATCTGGGAAGATGAATTATCACACTATTTCCAATGAATATGGTAGCATTTGGATTAATTATTCCACAACATCCAGTATGGTGACCCGGTTCTCCCTGGGCCACGCCCCAGGGCCTACACAATCCCGGTTGCATATGGAAGGTGCCATAGGATTGGTGTCATTGCGCCGGCTCCTGTGACATGAGGAGAGTCCGAGGGAGACGCAGGCAGTGAGGAGTGCATGAACTGAACTGCTCTGTGGCCACCAGCCACATGTAGAGAAAGAACGAGCCAGAGCCCAACCCAACTACTTACCTTTTTTTTTTTTTTTAAATATTTTATTTATTTATTTGTCAGAGAGAGTGAGCACAGGCAGACGGAGAGGCAGGCAGAGGCAGAGGGAGAAGCAGGCTCCCTGCTGAGCAAGGAGCCCGATTTGGGACTCGATCCCAGGACCCTGGGATCATGACCGGAGCCGAAGGCAGCCGCTTTACCAACTGAGCCACCCAGGCGTCCCAACTTACCTTTTTAATTCTAAACACTTATCTTCAAAATTTTCAATGAAAATTTCAAATATACAGAATACTTGAAAGACCAACACAATAAGCATTATATACCATACCTATCACCTAGATTCAGCAATTATTAACATGACATAGATTCAATAGTTAGTAACATTACCATTTTCCTTAATGTATAAATATGTGTGTGTATATATATATTTATATATATGGAAGTTGGTTACAGACATCATGACACATCAGCCCTAATATTTAGCCTGTAACTCTTTAGAATGAAAACATTCTTCTAACTACTAAACCATAATCACACCTAAGAATATTAGTAATAATTTCATTATTATCTAATATCGACTCCTTAGTCAAAATTTCCTAGTTATTACCCATGTATCATTTTACTTATTATTTACTATTTTAAGTAATCACCACCCCCAGCAGGAGGCTGGAGCTCACCCCCTGGAGATCAAGAGTTACTCGCTCCGAGGACTGAGCTAGCTAGGCGCCCCATGCCCATACATCTTTCTTTTGTGGCTGATTTTTGTTTTAACTGGACCCAGTCAAGACTCAGAGGTTGGTTTTTGTTGTTTTGTTTGTTCACTCACCTCTACTTAAGACGGTGATTTTTTTTTTTTTTTTACGGACCAGGCCTGTTATTTTAGAATGTCCCACATTCTGGATGTGTCTGGTTGTTTCCTTATAAGCTTCTTCTTAACCTGTGTTCCTCAGCTATCAGAGCCTGAGAGGAAGGCTTATGTGCTGTAAATAATAATGATATTTCTGACTCAAATTCAACATTATACATTATTTCTTACCTTCGATTTTATATAGCTACTTCTTCTTTCTTAACTAACAATTTAAGTTCTTAATAACACTCATAGTTTACTTATTTGCTTTACCCTACAATTGTTTAAAACAATAGCACAATATTACTACTACAAAAAACTAGGGGAAGATAAAGATTTCTTTGTGGTTCTTTTATCTTTATAGCATATCTAAGGATCGGATAAAAGTGTGCTAAGCTTAAAAACCACTTGAAATAATTTTGTCCTCTGCATGGTTATGTTAAAAGTTTGATATGTATTTAAGTTTGTTTTGTGTTGTTTTAAACTGAATATTTCGTTTCTTTCCCTTTTCAGTTAATTTTATTTTTTGAATTATAGAAAACATTTACAGGAGTAAAAAAAATCAAAATTATATAAAGATGTAACGTTAGAGAAGTCTTACTTCCATCTGTATCTCCTCTACCTGATTTCTCCTCTGTCCCTATAGATGACTATTTTTTTAAAAAATTAGTTTCTGGTTTATTCTTCCTATTAATTTTTGCAATAACAGGCAAGTATGTATTATCCTCCTGTTTCTGTTTTTTTCTCACAGAACATAGCATATTCTAGATCCCGTTTCACAATTTGTTCTTTTCACTTAATAAGACACTCTGAACATCACTGCGTATTTAGTATGTAGAAGTCTTTCTCATGCCACCCTCATGGCTGCAAAGTACTCCATTGTGTGGATATGCCATGGTTGATTCATCCATTTCCTTCCATCATTCAGCTCACTGGCAGATACATGGGTTATTTGGAAATTTTAAAAAATTTTTTGATAATTTTTGAACAGAAATTTAAAAATGTGTTTCATATTTTCATAAGTTTATAAACAGAGTACTGTTTTTTCCTGATGGCTTATTAGTTGCTGCTAATTTGCTTGAACTTGAAAATTAGATCCACCAAACCTGTAACAATTGCCTATAAAATAGGAGTGATAGACGTGAGCAAGGGCCCAGAGAGCTTTCCTATGAGGTAAACTATCCTATCCAGACCTACCTAGAAACTTATATTCTGAATGTCTTCCTTTTATGACTTATCTTGCTGTTTTGTTTGATTTATATTAGTATTCTGCTACAACTACCTTCTTACTTCTAAGGGACATTCAGATTATCAGTGGAAGTTACATTTTTTTTCCATATAAATTTTTTTTGGAAATTGGATTGTCCGTACTTCCATATTAAAATAGCAAAATCTTCCCTGCCCTGAAAAGTTCGGTTTGGTGAATGATGGAGAGAGTAAGAAGTAGAAATGCTTGTAGTATAGGAAGAGGTCAGCACATACATACAGCAATGTGCAAATATATATAGGTGAAAATATACCTCTAATATTATACCAGCATATATCTGTAATGCCTGATCATACACCTGTAATACCTAATGTAATTTTTCTGCTTTTCACACTCAATGGCATATCATAAGCATTTTTCTGTGTTAGGAGGAACTCTACTGACTACAATTTTAAAATGGCTGAAAATCATACATTGTCTAAAAGCAGAATATTAAAAATTTACTTTTATCAGTGGGCCCCTTTCTACTCAAATGGAATCTACATAGAAGTTTCAGGTATGGTTCAGAAAAGTTCTGAGTTTCATCAGGCAGTTTGACCATCATATTTTAATTAGTTAAATAATTTAATTTAATATAAATCTGTCTTGTTGTCCTGATTATTTCTTTTGTTCTTACTTGATGGGTGCTATGTCTTCTTATTTCTCTGATTGTTAGTTTTATAGTTTACTTGTTTCCTGCATTGTCTCTGTTTCCTCCAAGCTACTGTTACCTATTTGATTGTTTTAATCTGTCTATTTTGGAAGGAAGACTTGCCTGACATTTCTAGAGTCGGTAACTGTGTATTATTATTAAAGAGCAAAGCACTAAAATGATGGCTGGAGTCTGTGTGCAGGTAGGTGAGGCCTTCTAGCTGGTGTGCTTGACCTTGGGATGATCAGGACTCAGCTGGATCTGTTGAGGGGCCCCCACATACATGGTTCTATATGGCTACTCTTTCTGACCATTCAGTCTTCCACAGAAAGGTCCTGGAGTCCAGGGTTTGGAGGAGGTAAGCCTGGTTGCTGGCACTCTTGGAATGGGGAAGGGAGCTGAGTCTTAGGTTGCTTTCCCTTAATTCCCATTTTTAGTCCGAGACATCATCATCACAACTGTTTGCCATGCCTGTGTCTTTAAGCACAGAATCTTTTTTTCCATGTTCCAGAGAATAAATCTTCAGTCTCTTTGAGGGCAGTTAAACATTGTTGTCTGACTGTCCAACTAGAGGGAGGGACCTGGGACTAACTATTCCCCCAAGATTTTTTTTTAAAGATTTACTTATTTATTTATTTGATAGAGAGATAGAGAGCACAAGTAGTCAGAGTGGCAGGCAGAGGGAGAGGGAGAAGCAGGCTCTCCACTGAGCAGGGAGCCTGATGCAGGTCTTAATCCCAGGACCCTTGGATCATGACCTGAGCCAAAGGCAGCTACTTAACCGACTGAGCCACCCAGGAGCACTGTCCCCACAAGATTTTTCAATCAGTTTTTTATATCACTTGCTTCTCCCACACTATGCTAAAACTGCTGATTCCTGATTTCTTTCAGGGGTTCTCTGGGGGTGAATCAGCATTTTCTTATTGGTTTCCCCTTTATATGCACTTGGGTTTCAGCTTCCTTTAGCTCTGCCAAGTCAATTTTGACTTCTCCATCTGTTTTCCGCCTCCTGAAATCTTATCAAATTATCATGTCCATTGTTGTCCCTTCTCTGGTTCTCTTTGTCCCTTGTCTTCAGACTTTAATGTGGACTTTTAGAAACAAGCAGAAAATAATGCATGTATCCCATCCTCCGTATTTACCCACAAGCCTCTTCAAGTAGCCTTAAATCTTCACTATTTGGGAAAAAGGACTCTTTTTATGAAATATGTGAAGATCCCCTAAAGCCCCACCATGGGCCCTACTATATATTGTACCATAATTGGCTAACCATTACCCTAGTGTTGGACATTTACATGGCTTCCAATTTGATATTATGGTAATAACACAATATGAGCATTTTGGTGCATGAATTATCCACATTATGGCTATTTTTCTGCTTAAATTGTTTAAATTTGCATTTCTTTAAGTGTTTTTTTCTCCCATATATGTATGAGATCTGCATTTCTTCTTTTGTGATTTATCTATTACATGTCATAATACTTATATATTATAATATTTGTGTATGTTAATTTATTATACTTAAGGCAATATATTTATGGTTAAGTGTTTGCTTTTTAATTTTTGTTTCTTTTTGGGGGTGTAGACACTTAAAATTTTTGCACAAACATACCTGATTTTTTAAATGATTTCTTCCATCTCATACAATTTCTTATTTATTTAAGATTTTATTTACTTATTTGAGAGAGAGAGAGAGAGAGAGAGAGAGTGAGCATGGGGGGAATGGGCAAAAGAAGGGGAAGCCAACTCCCAGCTGAGCAGGGAGCCGGACACAGGGTTCAATCTCAGGACCCTGGGATCATGAACTGAGCCAAAGGCAGATGCTAAACTGACTAAGCTACCCAGGTGCCCCTTCCATGACTTTTAAACTCAAAAATATATTCTTTTATAAATATTTAGTGAATATTCTGATTTGAGGGTTAAAGATGAGAGCATTATTATCATAGGGGTTAGAGCCAGAGTTCTTTTTTTCTATTAGCATGAAAATATGTTTATTTTATAAAATTTTGAAGTAGAATCTGAATGGTATATTCATGTATATATATGAATTACATTACATATATGCAATTGAATTAAAATACATATAAGAAATTCTAGGAAAGAAAATACAACCAATGATTCGTAATTGTTGTCTTTGGGCACTAGGCTTTTCTCTATGTTCTGATATTATATTGTTTATATTTCCTTAAATATATGGGCATTCTTTTTATATTATAAATGAAAAATTAAATCTTAATTTTCAAGACTAGTTTATTTGCTTTTAAAATTTTATTTATTTATTTTAAGTAATCTCTCCACCAAACGTGGGGTTTGAACTCATGACCTCAAGATCAAGAGCCACATGCTCTTCGGACTGAGCCAGCCAGGCATTCCGCCCCCAACTTAAAAAAAATTATTTATTTATTTAATTATTTATTTAAAGACTAGTTTAGAAATGAAGTATAAACTAATATGATGATCATTTCCTTAGTAATAAATTCTCAAAAAAATTTTAATATTAAAAAAAACTGTATGTAATCAATGTATACAACTTGCTGAGTTTGGAGATGATTATACACTCATGAAACCATCACCATAAGCTGTGCCATCAACATATTCATCCCATCCAAAAGTTTCCTCCTCCCCTCTTATTTACTATTATTATTTTTATTATTATTATTGACTTGACATAAGATCTAGCCTCATAGCAAATTTTTAACCATGTGATATAGAATGGGGAGGTAACTAGTTAAGGTACTAGTTAAGAGTTCTGAAGCTCCAAGAGTACATTCTGGGAAAAACATGGAGAGAGAAGATTTGGGGTGGATAAGACTGAGGTTTGGGGAATGCTCACAGCCAGGGAGGGAAGGAGAAAGAGGACTCAAGAAAGAACTAGGCAGAGAGGTGCTTGAGAGAGTTGTGGTGGTTTAAGTTCTCTGAAGAGAGTAAGGCCTAATGGCGGTGTAAGATGATGATCCCGCTGGGGCGTCGGTCTCCCCCACTGTGCTCAACTCCAAGCCCATTCCTGCAGATGCTGCTAAGCACAGCTGAAGACAGGCATGTTGAGATGGAGAGAAAAAGCGCTTCATTTTTTGTGTGCGTGACATAGGTGTCTCACATTGCACCAAGCTTTTGTGTCATTGACTCGACTCATTTTGGCACTTACGATCACTATCTTTTCAAGCAAAGTTAGTGCTGCAGACTTAAAACACCACAAAAGGGCAATCCTTGGCTGTTCCTTTTGTCTCCCTTTTCAAGAAGCGTTATTAAGTATCCTGAATTATAAGGCTGTTGCTTCTCCAGCTGAAAGTATATTTCCCCCAAGCAGAGGTACTTTCCAGTAGGAAGTGTGGCTAAGAGCTATGGAGCTCACCACAATTGCTGCTGAACTATAATTGTCCAAATTGGATATTTTGACTTTGCTTCTTCCAGTTCTTGGGCCCATGCTTGGTATTATCCTCTACCTTCCATCTTTACCACTCTAAGAGAACATTTATCATTTAAAAAAAAATCTTTTATTCAAATTCCAGTTAGTTAACATACAGTGTAATATTGGTTTCAGGTATAGGGATTCAACACTTCCATATGTCACCCAGTGCCCTAATGAGAATTTTACATGACTGTTTGCAGTGGTGGCTTCTGGAAAAAGCCCCCTATATGTGTAGGGGATGGCTTAGGATGGAAAAGTAATGCTGGATTTATGAGGCTGGAGGGACTTTTCAGGAGGACAGAGCAGAATGAGGAAGGGACCACAGGATGTCAAGGTTGTGAACCGTATCTTCATTGAAGATGATATATGTCCTATCATTTATCAAATGTACTTAGTTATTTCACAGATTTTTTAATGAAAACAATGTTCACATAAAAAATAAGAGATTATGTAGCATCTCTAGTCTTTTGGCGTAATTTGTAATAGCATCACTGGCTAGTTCTGTTAAGTACCCACTGAGTTCATTTAGGTCAGTGACATATAAATACACCCTAATGGTGTAACCCATCAGCTTTCAGGGTCTCCATGCAGAATATTCCTACCAAATTATCCTTGTGATGACTCTTTGGGTTTTCTAAAGATGGCTTTTTAGTAACAACTTGAACACATCAGTTTGCATGGCCTTCAAACTGACCCAAGCCTACATCTTGATTCTTGATTTTTCCATTCTAATGAAAATTACTGTGAGGAAGGAACAGTGATTCAAACCAACAAACAAACATTGACAACTGTGCACAAGACCAAGTGATGCCATTCCTGCTGCCCAGTTGGAGTAGAATGCTCTGTGAGTGCTGATGCAGGCAACAGAGGCAGGCAGGGCAGAGGAAAGCTTGGAAAGTTTTCAAGATTAATTAGCACAAAGGTGGGGCATTTGGGATATCTGGCACCAGATAGTAATCAACAGTACTAATTATACTCTCATATTCAATCAGTTATGGTGGATGAATTGGAGTCGATCGGCCGGTGTGGTTAAGGAAGCTGCAGCTGTTACAAGCTTCTCTTTAAAATATGTTTACACGTCTCTATAGCTCATGTATTAGTGCGTCGCACTTCATTTTTATGTTTCTTAGAGAAAATGAGCTCCATTTCCCCTCCAGTTAGAGTAGAAAGTTGAGACATAAGACTAAGATATGCAAACATAAAAATCACCTGGAATGATACATTCTCAGGTAAGCCACAGTGTAGTCAACACTATATATTTTCAGTGTCTTGATATTTATGTGAGGGTGCTCACAGTACTGCAAAGGACATGTGATCGCTCTTGAGGCACAAATTCTAAATTATGTCACTTTGTTATTAAATAGGAGAAGACTCTAGAATGTCTTCTGTTCATTAGTTTTCCAATTGGGAAGTGAGGTGGCATTTGAGGCTGAGTAGGGCTGTCTGGTGGGATCAAACTGGGTATATTATATTTTGAGCTCATGCATGCTTAAGTAACATTTTTTTTGGTAGGTTCAGGTGAGTTCCATGTGAAGGCTGGTATGACCTTTTTTTAACTGAAGGTTTTTCTTTTTAATAGATTCATCACACTATAATTAGGCACTGAGAAGATGTTTATGCCATTTTTCAGGAAATTCACACGGTAGGCTTTCAAAGAATTTAGTTGCACGTGATAGACATTCAGCGCGTTCAGTATTCTTGGGTAGGATATAAAAATGAAAAAGGTACCTCTCTCTTTTTCTGATAAAGAATGTTTTTAGTAGGTGGTCACATATATTCACATATGTTGCTCCTTGGAGAATATTCAGTCTTCAGTATTTTCTGTAAATTAGTAGTTAGATCTAAAGTCTGTCAATTCTAGAGGATGGATCAGATTTAGATTAAATTATTTTTGGCAAGAATACTTCCATAGTGGGGCACGTGAGTGGCTCAGTGGGTTTACCCTCTGCCTTCAGCTCAGGTCATGATCCCAGGGTCCCGGGATCAAGCCCTGCATCAGGCTCTCTGCTCAGTGGGAAGCCTACTTTCCCCTCTCTCTCTCGCTGCCTGCCTCTCTGCCTACTTGTGATCTCTGTCTCTGTCTGTCAAATAAATAAATAAAATCTTAAAAAAAAGAATACTTCCATAGTAGTGTGTATATATAGTAATTTGTAGAATGCTTGGTTATTTCTCTTTTGTTCTGTTAGCAGTTGTTGATATTTGCCCAAGCCCCTTAATTCATTAGAGGTTCCAAAATGTTGATATTTTAATTGTATTTTTCTTTCTTTACTAACTGGTATACTTCTGTAAAGAGAACTTCCCCTTATCAACTCTTTGGTTATCCTTAGTTATGGTTTATATAGGAAAATCGAGAAAACACTTACTTTGGAGGCTGAATAGGGCTGGATGGTTTTTAAACTAATAAGATATTATTATAATTTTTGCTTCAACTAGTCAATAATATTTCAAGAAATTTAAAAACATTAAAGGCAAAACTCTTATATTTACCCAGGTATTTACTTTTTCTTATGTTCTTAGTTTCTTCTACCAGATTCAAGGTTTCTATCCAGTATCATTTGCCTCCACCCTTCGGAATTTCTTCTAGTGCTGGTATTTGCAATGAGTTCTTTCAATTTTTATTTATTTGACCATGTCTTCATTTTACTGCTATTTTTGAAAGATATTCTTGTGGGTTATAGAATTCTAGGTAGATAGTTTTTTCTTTCAGTACCTTAAAGATATTCCATTGTCTTGTCAGCCCTTTTTTCTGATGAGAAAATTCAGAGACCATTTGTGACATTGGTCCCCTGCGTGCAACATGTCATTTTTCTCTGACTTCTTCAGAGTTTATTTTCATCTTTGACTATGATATGCCTAGTTATTTTAATTTTTTAAAAATCTTGCTTGAGGTTTGCTGGTCTTGTTTATTCTGCTTGATGTTGATATGTTTGATCAATTTTAGAAAATTCTTGATCTTGGAGCACCTGGGTGGCTCAGTGGGTTAAAGCCTCTGCTTTCGGCTCAGGTCATGATCCCAGGGTCCTGGGATTGAGCCCCGCATCGGGCTCTCTGCTCAGCAGGGAGTCTGCTTCCTCCTCTTTCTCTGCCTGCCTCTCTGCCTACTTGTGATCTCTGTCTATCAAATAAATAAATAAAATCCTTAAAAAAAAAAAGAAAATTCTTGATCTTTATCTCTCTTTTTTTTTGAGCTTTTTTTTTTTAAAGACTTTATTTATTTATTTGACAGAGACAGAGATCACAAGTAGGCAGAGAGGCAGACAGAGAGAGAGGAAGAAGCAGGCTCCTCACTGAGCAGTGAGCCCGATGCGGGGCTCGATCCCTGGGATCATGGGATCATGACCTGAGCCGAAGGCAGAGGCTTTAACCCACTGAGCCACCCAGGTGCCCCTTTTTAAGATTTTATTTATTCATTAGAGAGAGAGTGACAGAGACTGAGAAAACACAAACGGTGGGGGAATGGCAGAGGGAGAGGGAAAAGCAGGCTCCACACTGAGCTGGGAGCCCGATGTGGGGCTCAGTCCCAGAACCTGGAGATTATGACCTGAGCTAAAGGCAGATGCTTAACCATCTGAGCTACCTATGTGCCCTAGTTTTCTGTTTTCAAGTTATAATTCCTTTCCTCTGCAATGTCCAATCTGCTGTTAAGCTCATTAAGTGAATTCTTCATTTCTGGTATAATTTTCATTTCCAGTGTTCCCTTTTGTTTCTTTTTATAATATCCATTAAGCTGCTGAAATCCTTCACAGCCTCATGTGTATTGTCCAAATTGTCCAATAGATGCTTTAACATACAGGTCATATTTATTTTAAAGTCTGTTCCATGATTCCTTCATCTGAACGTGTTTCTTTCTCCTTTACGTAACCTTTAACTTCATATTGTGTGCCAACCATTTTATTGAAGAGTTTGAGATAAAGATTGAAATTGAAATAAAGAACATTTGCTCCAATAAAAAGGCACACTCTTTTTTTTTTCTTTCAGGCTGCTAACAAGAGAGTACAAATTTGTAATTTATTTGGGTCTCGGCTTTGTTGCAGCTCTAGCTTGATGGTTCTCTACTGGCTTCAGATATTTAAGACTTTCTCTTCAGTAGGGACTGGATTCTGAACACTGGTGAGGTTCCAGGGATCTCTTTAGCGTACTGATGAACTCTTTGAGTTTGGAACTATGGGAGATCTCTTTCTGCTTTGTAGCCTGGCTGTCAGCTTTTTGAGTCTTTATGGAGTTTTCTTTGCTTTCTAGTTCTGTTCCCGGTGTTCTGCACCTGGAGATTTCTGTCCCTATCCTGAGTCTTTGGAAGTCTGCTTCATTGTGCTCGAGAAGGCCAGAGTACCTGAGGAGTGTTTCTTTCAGCTTTTTTGCTGAAAAGGCAGGAGGAACACTGTAATCAAAGGCGTTGAGGTGGAAATAGACTACTTTGTTCAGGGGACGGCACTGGTCTGGTTGGTATGGAGTGTGCAGATGGAGGGGAGTCAGGGTGTTGCATCATTGCCTAGGATATTAGTTGGCACCATATTAGAATGGGCTTAGATATTAAGGCAACAACTTTGTACTTCTTGGTAGTTGGAAAACTTGGCCTGTTAATGACCAAGAAAATGACATGCTGCAAATGGCAATTTAGAAAGATTGATATTGCCACATGATGCGTGATGATTGGAGAGTCAGTCTTGAGCCAAGAAAATCAACAAGGTGATTATTGGAATATTTTATGCACAAGGTGATAAGCGCTCCCAGCAGGACAAGCAGAGAAAATGGGCCAACAACTCTGAAGAATACTTCACCTCTTTGAGCTGTTCATACTCATGCTTCCTTCCCTAACAGTTTTTGGCACTTATGTGATTTTTTGTTTTTTGTTTTGTTTTGTTTTGTTTTTATGAGCTTCTGTGACTTACAAAAAAGAAACAGAATAATTCATGTTATGCTAGCATTGAGGGGTAAGATTTTACTCAGAGATAATTGAAATATCAAAACAGAATTCAGTATTATACTTCTTGCTTTCATCAGTGTGTGAAGAAATCACTCCTGAAATCATCTTTCATTAGGACTTCATTCATTAAGCTTCAAGTGTCTCCTAACGTTTGGGGGGTTATAGGTGTGCCTCAGTGACGATAGATTGCAATATGGCAAAGTAACAAATAACCTTAAGATTTTTGTGGCATATTTGCGATGACGTGGATGGAACTAGACGGTATTATGGTTAGCAAAATAAGCCAATCAGAGAAAAACAACTATCATATGATCTCCCTGATATGAGGAAGTGGAGATGCAACGTGGGGGGTTAGGGGAGTAGGAAAAGAATAAATGAAACAAGATGGGATCGGGAGGGAGACAAACCATAAGAGACTCTTAATCTCACAAAACAAACTGAGGGTTGCTGGAGGTTAGTGGGGAAGGGAGAGGGTGGTGGGGTTATGGACATTGGGGAGGGTATGTGCTATGGTGAGTGCTGTGAAGTGTGTAAACCTGGCGATTCACAGACCTGTACCCCTGAGGCTAATAATACATTATATGTTTATAAAAAAATAAATACAATTATTTAAAAAAAGATTTTTGTGACATAAGGCATTCATTTTTTTCCCCCTTTATACGACATATCCATTTTGAGTTGGCGGGGGTACCAGCAGATTGTAGACTCTCAGGAGTCAAACTAACGGAGCTGTTGACATTTCAAATATCACCAACCACTCTACTGGGAAAAGGAAAATGGTAAGCCCTGTCTCTTAAAGCTTCTGTCTGGAAGTGCCATAAGTTGCTTCTCACATTTTGTGACCCAAAGTCACATGATTATACCTACTTCTAGAGGTGGGGAGGTGTTAGCAATGGACCTGGCAGAGAGAAAACCAGAAGATACATAATCAACCCTAATGACTCTCACAGAATCACTTTAATAATCTCATTAAAACTGTGGACCCTGGGGTCCTGGGATCGAGCCCCGCATCGGGCTCTCTGCTCAGCGGGGAGCCTGCTTCCTTTCCTCTCTCTCTCTGCCTGCCTCTCTGCCTACTTGTGATCTCTGTCAAATAAATTAAAAAAAAAAATCTTAAAAAAACAAACAAACAAAAAAAAACTGTGGACCCTGGTTCGCCTGGATGGCTCAGCAGGTTAAGAGTCTGACTCTTGGTTTCAGCTCAGGTCATGATCTCAGGTTGTGAGACTGAGCCTGGCATTGGGCTCTGTGCTGAACAATGAGTCTGTTTGAGATTCTTTCTCTCCCTTTGCCTCTCCCCCTGCTCTCTCTCAAATAAATAAATAAATCTTTAAAAAAAATTATGGGCTCTCCCTCCCCAAAAATGTACACATATACATATTTTGGTACGATTTCATTTCTATTTCAAATGGTTCACAAGCACCCTGAAGCTTATTCATTGATTCCCAAAAAAGTTCAATTATAGGATAAAAACCTCAGTTCTGAATTATATGTTCATTGTGATTTCTCTGCCAATATCGATCTGTATCTGTTATTTCCTCCAACTCTTTAACCCCAATCTGTATTGAAATAAAAAATAAATGCTTCCTTTTACCTACCACGTAGAGTGCTATGGTGATCTAACAGTGTCACATTCTGGGGATATGTTCTAGAGCAACATAAACTAGTCACATAAACTAGACGGTAAGTCAAGCGCTGTCACTTTATAGCAATGTAATTGGGACAAGTTACTTAGCATTCTCTCTCTTGATTTTGTCTCCGAGTAGAAATTTAAAAATCTTTACAGACTTCTTGAACATTGGAAGGGACAGATATTTAAGGGTCAGGGCATAATGTTCTTTTTCCATAGCAAGCTGGCAAAGTTGGGTGGTCTTGTGTACGTAAGAGGTGGAGAAATGGTAATAACAGTGGAATCATAAGTGTTATTAGAAGAAAGTAGCCCTGGGGTGCCTGGGTGGCATAGTTGGTTAAGTGACTGCCTTCGGCTCACATCATGATCCTAGCATCCCACATCGGGCTCCCTGCTCTGCAGGGAGTCGGCTTCTCCCTCTGACCGTCCCCCTTCTCGTGCTCTCTCTCTCATTCTCTCTCTATCAAATAAATAGATAAAAATCTAAAAAAAAAAAAATGAAAAGAAGAAAGTAGCCCTGTGAAATACTGCAAAGATTTAGGTTGTGCCCCTCCTGCTCATTTGTAAGCCTAATTGTAGAAGAAGGAACTGAATATTGAAAGAAATTGTGGGGTTGGTATGGGTAATTGCCAAATGTTTATCTTAGGAAATACGTGCTTTGGATTCAGAAGAGGAGGGGATTGCTGTAGGTGGTGGGATCTTAGGAAGACATTATAGAAGAGGTGAAGTTTGAATTGCTGGAGGCCGATGTTTTGGTTGAAAGGGATGGATAATGGAGCAAAGCCATGTTATTAAATGACACGATTTATGTCAACACTTTAGGCCTTTGGCCCTAGTCACACCTATGATTTATTCAGAATTTGGGAAGAGCCTAAAGGATTACAATAGCCAGGCCTGGGCCAAAGGGTGGGGAGCGGGGAGTTTAGGCATGGGGCATGTGATACTGTGTTTTTTTTTTTTTTAAGATTTTATTTATTTATTTGACAGAGAGAGATCACAAGCAGGCGGAGAGGCAAGCAGAGAGAGAGGAGGAAGCAGGCTCCCCGTCGAGCAGAGAGCCCGATGCGGGACTCGATCCCAGGACTCTGAGACCATGACCTGAGCTGAAAGCAGAGGCTTAACCCACTGAGCCACCCAGGCGCCCCGATACTGTGTTTTATAATAAGAAATATATATTTGGTTTTTATCCTTATTTCTGGCACAGAGTCCTAAAACCCTTGGAATTTCCTAAGTGATAAGGGTGATAAAGGTGTCCTAATATTCATGGCAAGCTCCTTTCGACCATACCTGAGTTTATATCAGTGAGGAGACATTGGGAAAGCACCTAAGGATGGGGAAGGTGGTTACCGGGGAAACTGATTCAATGATTAAAGGGTTGGAAATTTGAGTCCCCGGGATCTTGACTCTTGAGTGAAGGCATCGAGGCAATGAGTGGGTCACTCACTGTTGCACCGTAAAGGGCTATGAGAACATATTGAGACTGGTCCTGTGTGTGACTTATGGCACCAGCCTCATCATTTTATAGACCATACTTAATATTTTACCCCCTCAAATACCACCTGAATATAGCTGGGCTATTTAAACATGGGACTATTTAATTACTATTTAATCATCTTTCTCTGTTTTTGATTTTGTTTTTCCTCTTCCTGCCTTGTTACAGACAACCAATTTCTATTTTTTTAAGTTTCAGCCAGTGTTTGTTTTTGCCATGTACCTTTTATTCCCTGTCTCAGAAAGAACTCTGTTGGGGCGCCTGGGTGGCTCAGTGGGTTAAGGCCTCTGCCTTCAGCTCAGGTCATGATCCCGGGGTCCTGGGATCGAGCCCCGCATCGGGCTCTCTGCTCGGCAGGGAGCCTGCTTCTCCCCCTCTCTCTGCCTGCCTCTCTGCCTACTTGTGATCTCTGTCTGTGAAATAAATAAATAAAATCTTTAAAAAGAAAGAAAGAAAGAACTCTGTTTACTCTGTGTGGATTTTTGCAATAATTGGCTATCTGTATCATCATTTACAGCTAATGGCAACCCTCCATGTCCTGTAGAAATAGAGGTTGAGGATGGCTGGTGTAGAGCCAAGAACTTGGGGGTTTTCCACTACTTGTGACCATCGGAAGAGAGAGTGGTCAGTCCCTCCCTGCAAACGTTGTAGCCTGAAGAAAAACCATCATTCCAGAATAATCAGAGGCTAAAAAACCCAGAATTGACTTTGTAGGAATATATACCATGGATATTGACCAGTATTTTCAGTAGCGCTCTCCCGGCCCAGCAGACTGTTCCCTACATCGGTACCTATGAAAATGTGTGGTGCCCGTAAACACTAAGCATTTTGTTTAAATATTAAACTTCAAAGTGCTCCATCAATTTTTAATGTGCAAACTATCCTTGAAAGACTCTGTTATGTTGCTCTTCCCTATCAGGGAAATACTTGAGGGACATTAGGCGAGCTCTCGGGTTACAAGGAAAAGGCCTACTCCGCTGCAAACCGCCCTCAGAGTGTCTCGGAAAAGCCAATTTGTGAGCAGAGGGCGGGCGGCCTCTGAATCACTTAAAGCCTCTATTTCCAAAACTGCTTTAACCAGTCGAACCCTCAGGAAGCTGCAAGCCCAGGCACTTCTTCAGTGAATGGAAATTAGGGCTTACCTCTTGCAAAGAACTGCTGACCGGAGGAGAATCGTCTAGAACAGTCCAGCACAGCAGTTTTCATTGCTGGAGTTAGGGGCCCTGGTGAGAATGTCTTCACAGTGAGTCACACCCTTGTTTTTCCCCCAAACATGCCGGCCGATGAGTTTCTGCAACATCTGAATGAGGAGTTATGTCTTGGCTAAACTGGATTTCTATGTTAAATGTTGTCATATATGAGCACCGCCGATTCCTTTACCTTCTATGGGACATGGATTTGTAAAGAACAGGGTCAGAGAAAGGCTGGGACCGCGAGGCCTGACTTGGAACTTGGGTCGTAATGGTGAGGAGGAGGAGCACCCCTCATGAATTTGGTTTATGTCCTATATTTGATGGCGCATCTGTTTGTTTGCTCATTGAAGTAATTTGTGGAGTGTCCATAAACTGTTGGGCTGCCGGTGTGTTGGAGACGTTGTGTGGTAGGAGAGGAGTGGGATGAGTTAAAGTTGGGCAGTCACTGCATGGACGAGTTTGGAAGTTCTGTCATTGGCTTGGGCATCTGTTAGAACAGACTTGACCTTGCTGTCTCTCTGAGAGCGGACAGGCTCATGTACCGTCCGAGCCTTAGAATGTTCTGAAAAACCCGTGTGGGTACAGCTTTAGACCTTCTCAGGCTGCCTTTGAAGGCTTTGCTGCCATGTCATCTGGGACAAAAGTGTGACAAAGGGATTTGAAATTCAGAAATACTAGAGGATGGGATTGGTTCAAAGCTGGTTGTTGGAGCTTCAAGAACCAAGGGTTTCATACTGATTTGCAGCTTCAGCACAAACTGAATAACTGAATAATGAATAACACAGAAAGGAAAGAAATTGTGTGCTTTGGATGTTAGGCCTAGATCTTGGTTAACTGCCCAAAAGGACCGATTGGGTTGAACATTTACTGCTTCTTTATTCTGTGCATCTGTTAGCTTCACTGTTCGATAAGGGAGCCACTGGCCACATGTGGCTCTTTCAGTTAAAATTAAATATAATTAAAAATTACTTTCTTCGTCACATCAGCCTCATTTCAAGTACTCAGTGGCCTAGCTGCGGTCAATGCCTATTGTATTGGACAGCATAGATACAGACCGTTTCTATCATGGCAGAAAGTTCTGCTGGACGCCACTATAGACTATTAATGTGGGGCTAAGAAACTGGGGTAATGCATTCCTAGGACACGCCCTCTCCCATTTTCCTTAGCGGGTATTCCAAACCTTCCGCTCACCCAAGCTTTGTACCCTAGTTCCTCATCACTTGGGGCAGGTGGGTGTGATTCTTACTTTACATGGAAAATAGACATTAGGTAATGACCTTTTTGCCTCTTGGCCCTCTACGCCTTCCACCTGCTTCCTTGGATCTGCATCTCTTTACCATCCTTTCTTAGGGGAGAAGCAACATCCTTCCTGTTTACTGTGACTCCTTCCATCTGTGCCCTAGAATCAACTCTCCAGTGTCTTCGAGGACCAGGTTTACCAATTAACTATCTACCCTACCTACCTACCTTTATGTGTGTGTGTGTGTGTATGTGTGTATAGTGCAAAATTTTTTATAAAATTTTCAGATTTCACCACTTTTGTGTGTGCTCAGTGAGTGTGTAATGCATATAATTTATATAAAATTTTATAAAATGCATATAATTTATATAAAATTTATATAAAATTTTATAAAATGCATATAATTTATATAAAATTTTATATATAAAGTACAAAATCTTATATATGTAATTTATATTATTATATTATATATTATATTATATATATTATTATATTTATATTATTTATATTTATATGTAATTTATATTTATCAATATATATTTATATGTTTATCAATTTATATTTATATGTTTATATATTATAATATATATTATATATATAATATGTATATACATATAATACATATATACATATGTATATATAATATATATTATATATATTATATGTTATATATATTATCTGTATATACATATAATATATACATATAATACATATATGCATATGTATATACATATAATATATATAATATATATTATATGTTATATGTTTATATATTATATATATACATATATACACACACATATAAACATATAAATATATATATGTGTATATATATATGCACACACACACATATATATACACACACACACACATATATTTAAATACTCACAGATGCATAAGTTGGAAAAAAGGTAAAAGGGCCCTGTGTCCCCTCACCCAGTTTTCATCAGTGGTGACATCTTGCATAACTGTAATGCTGTATTGAAAACAGGTAACCGACATTGGTACAATCCATAGACTTTGTTCAGATATCATCACTTTTGTATGTGCTGAGTGAGTGAGTGTGTAGTGCACATAATTTATATAACACCCGAGAATGTTGGCAATAGAGCGCGCACCCTTTTAAGCCTGGCTCTTTTCGCTCCGTGTCGTTCCATGAAATCCATCGCAGTTTCTAGTATCAGTAGTTTGTTGCTGGTGTCTGCCGAATGGTATTCCAGTGGCATGGAAGTGCCACAGTTTGTTGAACCACGCGCCCATTGAAGGATGCCTGCCCTCCACCCCTGACCCGTTGTCCGGGGTATCGTAAATAAAGCTGCTATTAGCATTCATGTTTTTGGGTAGACATAGTGCTCATTTCTCTGGGATAAAGGCCCAAGGGTTCAATTGTTGAGTTGAAGGGCCAGTTAGATTTCTTTATTTTATTTTTTATTTTTTTATTCTATTAACATATAACGTATTATTTGTTTTGGGGTACAGGGCTGTGATTCATCAATCTTACACAATTCACAGTGTCAGGTTAGATTTCTTAAACTATTTTTTGTAAAGATTTTATTTATTTATTTGACAGACAGAGATCACAAGTAGGCAGAGAGGCAGGCAGAGAGAGAGAGGGAAGCAGGCTCCCCGCTGAGCAGAGAGCCTGATGTGGGGCTCGATCCCAGGACCCTGAGATCGTGACCTGAGCCAAGGCAGAGGCTTTAACCCACTGAGCCACCCAGGTGACCCCAGGTTAGATTTCTTAAGAAACTACACACTGTTCCCCAGAGCGGCTATACCATTTCACATTCATGGCAGTGAGTGAGTGATCTAGTTTCCTCCACATCCTTGCCAGCATTTGGTGTTATCACTGTTATTTTAGCCATTCTGATAGGTGTCTGGGGAAGTCTTATGGGGGTTTAAATTTTTATTTCTCCTTAACTTTTGTTAACATGGTTCTTGTTGAATATCTTTTCATGTGCTTATTTGCCATAATTCCTCTTTGATAAAATGTCTTTTCATGTTTTTGGTGAAAGATCTTGCCCATTTTCTTTTTTCTTTTCTTTTCTTTTTTTTTTTTAAAGATTTATTTATTTCTTTATTTGTCAGAGAGAGAAAGAGAGAGAGGGAAAGAGAGCGCGAGCACAGGCAGACAGAGTGGCAGGCAGAGGCAGAGGGAGAAGCAGGCTCTGGGCCGAGCAAAGAGCCCGATGCGGGACTCGATCCCAGGCCGCTGGGATCATGACCTGAGCTGAAGGCAGCCGCTCAACCAACTGAGCCACCCAGGCGTCCCAGGTCGTGCCCATTTTCTAATTGGATTGCTTGTTGACTACTGCATTTTGGGAGTTCTTTATAGATCCTACAAAGCCTTTGTTGGATATGTGGTTTGGCAATATCTTTTCCCAGTGTAGCCTGTCTTTTCATACTCTTCAGTCTTTGGTGGAGCAAAAAAGAAAAAGTAATTTTGAGAAGGTCTCTCTCCTATAGATGCAACTTACAAGTTTAACGTAACTCACCCTACGGATATTTTTTTCCCTCGGTGCAAAAACTGCGTCTTGGTGCTTTGGTGAAAACTGCATCTACCCTGAGACACGTTTCTTTTCCTATTGTCCTATCAGCTAACAGTGCTGTCATCTAGCTGGAGCCCAAAACAGACACCTGGGAGGCGACCTTGACCCCTCCAATCCTTCAGCGTCTTCCTCTAACCACCCGCCATATCTTGTCTATTCTTCCTAATTATTTCTCAAGCCCATCCTATTTTGTTGGGTTATCCCGGTGCCATTACCTTAGTTCACGTCCTTGTTATCTCTCCTCAGGGTCATTGTATTGAGCTCCTAATTGTACTCCTGGCTTCCAGTCCTGCCTGACACAAAGCCAGTTTCCACGTGGCTGCAGAGCGATCTAGCTAAAGGGCAAGCTAGTTATATTATTCCCTTGCTCACCCTCATCTCCAGAGTCAAGTTTCAGTTCCTTCGCATGCTGTGCACGTCCTTTTGTGCGTCTCCCTCAGCCTCGTCTCTTACTGCTCCCCGACACCAGACATCATCAGCTTCCACCATTCTACTCTACTTTGCAGTTTCTCAAAAGCAGTGTGATTTCTTGACCCCAGGGCTTTGCTTGGGATGTTCTCCCACGCCTCCTCGCTTGAAGCTTCTCCTCTGCATCCACGTTCCACAGGAGAGCAGCTCCTCCAAGGTCACTTCCCTGAGCACCAGGGACAGGATTACATCCTCCTTGTTTATAGGATGACACAACCAGGGCAGGGACTACATCTGTGTATCATCCTTTATTCTTAGGGCTGAACAAAGTACTTGTGCATCGTTTACAAACATTATAGAAGAAATGAATGAATCTTAATAATGAATTCCCTCCATATTAAAGGTATCTACTTCTCCCTCTTCCCTAGACTGGAATCTCTGCCCCATAGGAATTGTTTCCTGTTTCTACATATAGCACCTGCAGAATGCCCAGCTTGTAGGACATGTTCGATAAGTATTTGGAGGATTGAATATTGGAGGAATGAAGGAGGCAAAATGGACCTCATTGCAACACGGTGCACTTTAAGTTAGTCTTTTTTCTCTTCGTTTATCCCCAGAGGCAGACACTGAGCCTAACAGTAAAAATATGGAAAAGAGCAGAAATTATTGATGGTTTAATACACTCATATGGCTGAGTAGGCAGTTCTGGTTCAGGTACAGCTGTATTTGCCCTGAGCAGCCACAGGAAAGCAGAGGCTACTTTTGTTGTTCATAATTTATGAAGTACACACCGACCTTTCTGCTACTGGACAGCCACTGAGTACCAGAAAGAATCTGTTTGCATTGAGCTTGAAGTCAGGTCCTGCTTTTGAGCTACTCTGGGTACAAAAAGAGATGCTAAGTTTAGGAGCCATCCTCTGTGAAATAGGTGGGGTTCTTCGTGGTGTCATTAAAATGACTGATTATGGGGCACCTGGGTGGTTCAGTGGGTTGATTCCAGACAACAGACTGTTCTTCAATCCTAACTTGTAGTGTGTCCTGCTTCTCATAGTCACCAGAAGTAGACAGAGGACATCAGAAAATAGCCACATTTGGGATAGAATCTCAAATTCAAAGCTGAGCCAAAGAACAGGTTAATCAAACATTTAGAGAAAACAAATGACATGAAGGAGACTTGATCTGATAATAAAACCTATACCTGAGGAAATAAAAATCAGAAGGAAACTTTGAAAGATGCATAATGAAAATGCTTAGAGAGAGTTGGGAATAAATCCATGTATATCAGTAATCACAAAAACTGACTCTTGGATAGGATAAAAAGTAAAATAAAATAAATACAGTTATATACTATTAATAAAGTACATGCCTAAAACAAAATAACATGTACAGGTTGAAAATAGAAGGACAAAAAAAAAAAAAGAAAAGAAAGGAAAAATAAACTAGACATGTTCAAGTAAAAAAATAAAAATAAATGTGGGGCACCTGGGTGGCTCAGTGGGTTAAAGTCTCTGCCTTCGGCTCAGGTCATGATCCCAGGGTCCTGGGATCGAGCCCCACATCGGGCTCTCTGCTCGGCGGGGAGCCTACTTCCTCCCCTATCTCTGCCTGCCTCTCTGCTTACTTGTGATCTGTCTGTCAAATAAATAAATAAAATCTTTAAAAAAAATTATAAAAGAATATAAAAAATCTGCAAGAAAAGTTTATTTCATTGGAAATAATAACATTCATCTTTCTTTTTGGAAATAACAAACATTGTTTCAGAAAAATGATAAAAATGGGTAATTTTTTGGTATTTCTTTTTTTTTTTTTTTTTTTTAGATTTTTTATTTATTTATCAGAGAGAGAGAGACAGCGAGAGAGGGAACACAAGCATGGGAGTGAGAGAGGGAGAAGCAGGCTTCCCACTTAGCAGGGAGCCCGATGTGGGGCTCGATCCCAGGACCCTGGGATCATGACCAGAGCTGAAGGCAGATGATTAACGACTGAGCCACCCAGGCGCCCCCAATTTTTTGGTATTTCTAATCAAGAAAAAAGTTCTTATATAAACATTATTGGGAATAAGAAAGAAAATATCACAGATTTGGAGAATATTAAAAATTTGTGATCAGTTTCTTTTTTTTTAAATTTCTTTTCAGCATAACAGTATTCATAATACCCACCATCTGGCTCCCCCAACCTCACACCCCCTGCCCCTTCAAAACCCTCAGGTTGTTTTTCAGAGTCCATAGACTCTCATGGTTCACCTCCCCTTCCAATTTCCCTCAACTCCCTTCTCCTCTCCATCTCCCCATGTCCTCCATGTTATTGGTTATGCTCCACAAATAAGTGAAACCATATGATAATTGACTCTCTCTGCTTGACTTATTTCACTCAGCATAATCTCTTCCAGTCCCGTCCATGTTGCTACAAAAGTTGGGTATTCGTCCTTTCTGATGGAGGCATAATACTCCATAGTGTATATGAACCACATCTTCCTTATCCATTCGTCCATTGAAGGGCATCTTGGTTCTTTCCACAGTTTGGCAACCATGGCCATTGCTGCTATAAACATTGGGGTACAGATGGCCCTTCTTTTCACTCCATCTGTATCTTTGGGATAAATACCCAGTAGTGCAATTGCAGGGTCATAGGGAAGCTCTATTTTTGAATTTCCTGAGGAATCTCCACACTGTTCTCCAAAGTGGCTGCACCAACTTGTATTCCCACCAACAGTGTAAGAGGGTTCCCCTTTCTCCACATCCTCTCCAACACACGTTCTTTCCTGTCTTGCTAATTTTGGCCATTCTAACTGGTGTAAGGTGGTATCTCAATGTGGTTTTGATTTGAATCTCCCTGATGGCTAGTGATGATGAACATTTTTTCATGTGTCTGATAGCCATTTGTATGTCTTCATTGGAGAAGTGTCTGTTCATATCTTCTGCCCATTTTTTGATATGATTATCTGTTTTGTGTGTGTTGAGTTTGAGAAGTTCTTTATAGATCCTGGATATCAACCTTTTGTTGATCAGTTTCTTATTTCAATTAATATCTGTTGATCACCTGCATTAATATATTATCTTCTATAATAAATTTGAAAATTCAGACAAATTGTTAATTTTATTAAAAATTAGACAAAATTGACTCACTCAACAGAAAATCTGAATAGATAAATAGAATTGAAGAAGTTGAAAATATAATGAAAGATCTATCTCTTAAAATTTTCATCAGACCCAGAAATTTTGAAGGGTGATATCTATGAAATTTTTATGGAATAGACAATTCCCACATTAAGTAAAGTGCTTGAGAGAATCTAAAAGCTGGAAGACAATCTTTACTCATTCATGAGGCTAATATGACCCTATACTAAAATATAACAAGGATTTTGCATACAAAAAAGAAACCACAGGTGGAACTTACTAATAAATTTGACATGCAGGATTCTTATATAAAAGCTAACAAATTAAATTACCCATGCATTTAAAAATAGTATATTATGACTAGGTAGGGCTTACAGTAGAAACAAATAACTTTCAATATTAGGTAAACTACTAATTTGATTTACTAACAAATAGTCCAAAGAAGAAAAATCTTATGTGATCTCAATAGATGTTGAAAAAATATTTGACAAAATTCAACACATATTTATGTTAAAAACTAGAAATGGAAGGAAACTTTCCAAATCTTATAAAAGGTATCTCTTGGGAACCTGCAGCAAAAGTCATATATAATGATGACGTACTGAAAGCATTCTTTTTACCTGTGGAAACAACATAGGAATGAAAATGACCACCGCTTGTCCTAGAGGTTTTGGCCAGTGCAATAACACACAAAAATAAATCAGGTAGGTAAATATTTGAAAGGAAGAGGGAAAAAAAAAAACCATATTATGCATTTGCAGACAACATGGTTATCTTCCTAGAAGATCCAAGGTAGTAAAATAACAACACACTGGTAGAATTCTAATGTCTAGACTAATTGCATAAAAGATGAATGTATGAAAAGTAATAGCTTTTCTATATATGACCACATCCAATTAGACCATCCAGTTTCCCATAGAAATTTAAAAATATATGAAATGATTAAGAATAAACCTGCAAGTATCTGTACAATACTATGTGAAAGTGGTAACAGCAGCAACACTATAATGTGTTATTAGAAGATTTAAAAGAAGACCTAAATAAATGATGAGAAATACTATATTCTGGCATTGGAAAATTCACTGTTTCAAAAATGGTAATCCCTCCCAAAGATATTTATACATCTAAGGTATCCCAGTCAAATCCTACAAAGTTGAGGGTAATAATCAATGGTTAATGATCTTATTTTAGAAGGTAGATTAAAGTTGGTATTTTCCTACCTTTGTTCTTGAAAATTCTCTAAATGCAACAACAACAATAACAAAGTTCCCAAAGCAGAGAAACAGCCATAAACACTGCCTTCAAAGAAACTAGGAGGCACATCTGTAACTCCAAATCATAGAATAGAAGAAATCACTAAGAAATATAATGGAATGTAAACAGGAAGATGCCAAGAGGATCCCGATAACTGGGGAACTCAGATGAGAGCACCGTTCTCCAGAGTAAATGCTCCATCTGAGAGGCAAACCCAACAATGCCGGGATGAGTACAGGGCTTCCCAAGCTTTGCATGAAGAAGAGCAGTTAGGGCTAGGTAGACCCAAGAATCACAGAGACAAGCCATGGTTCAGGTCGGCTTTCTGTCAGGCAATATAGAGGAGAGTCTATCTTGTAAACAGTCCAAAAGCTGTTGATCTCTGTTGTCTAAAATGAAGAGAGCAGGTGCAAATAGCCAGTAGGAATAAAAGGGGACTAAAATATATAAGCTTAAAGAGGTAAAATAAAACAGAATTTTTAGGGTGGTGAAAATACTCCGTATATTATAATGGTGGATGCATTTAATCATATACTTATTCAGACTCACAGAATGTACAACAGTAAGAGAGAACCCTAATATAAACTATGAACTTTGAGTGATTGGGATGTATCTGTGTAGATTGTAGGTTGTAACAAATATACCACTATTTGAGGAAGTTGACGGATAGGCTGTGCACGTTGGGGAGGGACAGGGATATGGGAAATCTTTGTACTTCCCTTGCAGTTTTGCTAAGGACCTAAAACTGCTCTAAAAAAATAAAGTCTATAACTATATGTATATAAAGAATATTATAAGCAAATTCATGCCAGTAAATGTGAAAATTTAGATGAGATGGAACAATTATTAAAAAAACAGAACTTACCCCAAACTTCTATAAGAAATGTGAAGTCTGCACAGCTCTGTATGTGATGAAGAAATTGAGTATATAATTAAAAACCTCTTCATAAATGAAGCCCCTCTCCATAAGGAGGAACTCTTTTCCTTTTTTTTTAAGGAGGAACTCTTTTTTTAAACAATTTTTTTTTTTTTACATTTTATTTATTTGACAGATTGAGATCACAAGTAGGCAGAGAGGTAGGCAGAGAGAGAGGAGAAAGGAGGCTCCCCGCAGAGCAGAGAGCCGGAAGTGGGGCTCGATCCCAGGACCCTGGGATCATGACCCAAGCTGAAGGCAGAGGCTTTAACCCACTGAGCCACCCAGGTGCCCCGCAAAGAATATTATTTAAAAAAAGGGAAAGATTAATGTCTTTTATGTACATAGGTGCAAAAAATCCTAAATGAGTTAATAGCAAATTGAATCTAGTGATACTTAGAAAGATAATATATCATGACCAAATGTGGTTTTTTTGTTTTAGTTTGTGGTTTTTTAGAGAGAGAGAGAGAATCTGAAGCAGGCCCCACACCCAGAACACAGCCCATTGTGGGGCTTGATCTTACAACCCTGAGATCATGACCTGAACTGAAATCAAGAGTCAGATACTTTTTTTTTTTTTAAAGATTTTATTTATTTATTTGCCAGAGAGAGAGAGAAAGAGAGTGAGCACAGGCAGACAGAGTGGCAGAGGGAGAAGCAGGCTCCCTGCGGAGCAAGGAGCCCGATGTGGGACTCGATCCCAGGATGCTGGGATCATGACCCGAGCCGAAGACAGCCGCTTAACCAACTGAGCCACCCAGGCGTCCCTCAAGAGTCAGATACTTAACTCACTGAGCCACCCAGGTGCCCCCAAATGTGGTTTATTTAAAGAAGGTGACACTGTGTTAACACTCAAAATTCAATCAATATAATTCACCAGATTAACACAATAAAGGAGAAAAGTCATATGCCCATCTCTGTAGCTGCAGAAAGAGCATTTGATATAAATCCAGTATGTATTAATAATTAAAAGCAGTCTTGAATAGATAATATTCTTAATTTGATATATCTGAAAAAAATGAAACAAAAAACACCATAAAACAAATATATCTGAAGTGAATTTTTAGGAGACTTCCCTCTGAGATTAGTAAGGAGAGAAATATTTTTCTGCTAAAATTGTTTTTGTTCAACATTTTACTGGAGGCTTTTCCAAGGAAACAAGGACAATAATATTAAAGGTGTGAAAAATGGAAGGGGAAAATAAAACTGCTATTATTTACTGATGATATGATTATGTATATAGACATTTTTAGAAGAACTACAGATAAACTGTTAAATATAACAAGAGAAAAACAATATGAAACTTTTATGTATTGCAACATATTAAAAAAGAATAATTTAAAAAGAATAATTAAAATGTATTATTTACAATATCATTAGAAACTTCAAATATCTAGCAATGTGTCTAATGCAAGTTGTCTGAGACCAGTTCCAAAAATGTATAAAACACTATCAAGAGATATTAAAGAAGACTTCATCAGTGAGTGAGGTAAGTGAATGTATTTTTAAAAAATCTACAGACCAACTGCAGAGATAGAAGAGGATGTCAAAGAGCCAGTCCTCCCCAAAGCATATGTTTGTACACGACACTGCCCTTCCTGCACCAAGGGCTCAAATTTGTGGTTATTATTGCTCCTACTGGCACAAAAGGGAGAGAATCCCCTGCCTTCCCTCTTGCATTACCAACTCCTGCCATGAGTGCATCTGTGTGCCTATGTTCCAGCTGTGAGATGCCCTGACAATTTACATATCTAGCATTCTCACCTCCTTTAGAGGAGAAGAGTCTTGATAGACTCATAAGGTGAGAAATTCTTCAAACCTAGAAAAGGGTTTAGATGCTGGGTACTGAAAACAATGACATTCATCCACTAGAAACACCCCTAATCCCACTAATAATGATTCTTCAATTATTCTAGAGGTACTGGCAAGCACAATGAAAAAAAAAAAAGATATAAAAATCAAAAAGGAGGGACACCTGGGTGGCTCAGTGGGTTAAAGCCTCTACCTCCGGCTCGGGTCATGATCCCAGGGTCCTGGGATCGAGCCCCACATTGGGCTCTCTGCTCAGCAGGGAGACTGCTTCCCTTCCTCTCTCTCTGCCTGCTTCTCTGGCTACTTGTGATCTCTGTCTGTCAAATAAATTAAGTCTTTTTAAAAAAAATCAAAAAGGAGGAGATTAAACTACAACTGTATGCTGCTGGTGCAATTATTTTCCTAGAAAATCCATGAGAAATGACGAAAGAGTTTTTTCACAATTAAGAGTAGAATTCAGGTAGTTGGCTGGCACAAAATTAATTAAACAGATACATCTTCATGTATATGGTTTGGTAGATGACATTGAGGAATAAAAGTAACACAATAACAAGACACATGAAGGATCAAGATAAAATTTGAAAATGCTTTTCAAGGATACAAAAAGAAAACTTGAATAAAGGGAAAGACAGACTGTATTTTTGGACAAGAGATTCAACATTCTGAACACATCAGTGTCTCTAAATTAATCTATAAAAGTGATGTGATCCCTCCGAAAGATTACCAGTAGGATTTTTATTGAAACTAGGCAATTGGATCCTAAAGAATATATGAAGAAAATGAACAAGCAGGAATAGCTAGCAAAAATTTCAGGAAAGAGCAATGGAAAGTATTTGTCTTAAAAGACATTAAAACACACAAAAACATCAAAGGGTAAGATATGGTACTTGAACATATACAGTAATTTGGTGTATGAAATAGATGAAAATTCAAATCGTTGGGAAGTGATAAGATTCACTCTTGATTGACAAAGGTTAAAGATTACTAATATCCAACCACAGAGAAGATGCAGAGAGATGTGTAGATATGTAATCAGGCATGGCTTTTATGGAGAACATTTTCTTAGGATCTCTTTTAAAAATAGGCACATGCCTTAACTCAACAATTCCACTTTGATATTCATCTCAAAAAAATGCTGCAACTGTGTACAAAGAGGCCTTGGAGAATTGTTTGCAATGGGGGCAAAATAGATTATCATCCGAGTGTCCTTATAAATGAAGTATTATGTATCTTTACTATTGAATACAATACAGCAGTTAAAATAAATGAGGTTGAAAATGAGAAAGATTACATGAAGTGAAGTATGAATTAGCATTTCAAGGACTAATTTTAATATTGAAATGAGAATTTTAGAATAATATACATAGTGTGATTTCTCTGATGCCAAAACAGTCTTACCTGCGTACAAGAGTTGGGTCCTACTGTTTTCTCAAGTCTCTCAGTGTGTTGAGGAGGAAACTGAAGCACAGAGAGGGAAATATTGTTGGGAGGCATCTTGGAAGACCATCTGAGGAAAGAGAGGAAAGAGCAGTTCAGTCAGAAAAAGCAATCAGAGACCTTGAAATAGAAACATGCTGTGCTAGTAAGATCAGTGTAGCTGGAATGAGGTTGAGTGAAGGGAATTAGTAAGAGATGAAACCAAAGAAGTATCTAGGTCATCTAGACGATTGGCTTTTATTTTTAAAGAAGTGGGAGCCGTTGGAGGGTGTTGAATACAAAGGTGAGATGAATTGGCTTCTGTTTTTAAATAACTCACTGCCATGTTGAAAATTGAAGAGAGGAAAAGGTGGGATGACCAGGTAGGAGGCTACCACAATAATTCCAATGAGAGATGATGATGGTTTGGACCAACAGCAGTAGAAATATTGAGAACTAGTCAGTTTCTGCATATATTTTGAACTTAGAATTGGTAGAAAACTATGGCCAATTGAATAGGGGAGTAAGAAGGAGAGAGGACTTCAGATTTTTGTCTTGAGCAGCTGGGATGATGGAGTCACCATTATCTGAAATAGGGAAAGTCAAGATTTTGGTTTTTTGAGATGTTGAGTTTCAGATTTCTTTTTGACATCCAAGCGGATAGATGTGTGGAGCAGATGAGGGGGTGTAAGTGTAGAGTTAAGGGTAGAGGTCCAAGGTAGAGATGTAAATTTGAGAAACCATCATGACATAGATGTTACTGAAAGCTGTGAGACACGGTGGGTGTTGATGGCAAAGAGAATAGGTCCAAGCTGAGTCCTATGGTGCCCCAAAAGTGGGAAGAAGAGAACCCACAAAGGAGACTGAGAAGCAACCAGAGAGGCAGGACAGAAACCAGGAGCTCAAGTGAAAAACATATGGCAAGGAAGAGGGAGTGTTCAGCATTGTCCAGTACTGCTTATGGGCCACATAAGATGCAATTAAGAATTAATCTTAGGTTCAGCAATGATGTGGCCATTGTTAACCTTGACAAGAGCAGTTTTGTGGTAGCTGGGAGGAGATCTCCCTGGAAAGAGAATGGAAGGAGAGAAATTAGAGGCAATGAACAGAGATATTATTTCTGAGACATCATGTTGCTGTGGGAGTAAAAGCTTTGTTACGGTTTTCATGCATATTGATATTTTAGTTGTTATTTTTAAAGTTGACAAGACATTAGCATGTCTGTGTGATGAAGGGAATGATCCAGCAGTGGTAGGAAAGCTGATGATGTCGGAGAGAACAAGTAACTGCTACAGCCTCGAGAAGGTGAGGGCATGGCTTTTGCTTTGAGCACAAACACTCCGTGTAATGACAGGAAGGTGGAATATGTGTGTGTGATGCTGGTAGATGCATGAATCTTTGAGGATAGGAGGATGTGGAAATTCTCTGCTGATGGCTTCAGTTTTCTCAAGGGAGCAGGACACAAGGTCTTCAGCTGTCAGTGTGAGAACATAGAGAGGAGGTGTGAGGCTAAGGGAAAATGAGTGAATTTGAGCGAGGGAATGGACCGGGGAAATATAATATGGGCTTGTGATAGACTCAGAGAATAACCGTCTGTTTTAGAGAGTAAAATAGGTTGTCCTTTTTTCTCTAGAGAAACAAAACCAATGGATTCCCTGAGTCCCTTTGTTTTGTTTTTACGAAAACGACAACCAGGAATTAAACTGTAGTTCTAAGTTGGAAGACATGACCATTTGGTTAGGAGGATCCCACACACTTCACATTTTCTGTCCCAGCGCTTCAGAAGCACATAGTGTTCTAGAAAAATGACTCTTCAGACAGAATGTCACAAGTTCCAAGAAGAAAGTTTATAATGTGTTGACCAATCCCAAACCACACTGCAGTAATTGAAAAGACAGTTCTGCAAATGGGTAATGACAAACAGCCTATCATTTGAACTAAAGCTACAGTAAGGAGTCATTGGCAAGGCAAGATGAGATTAAGTGCTGTTGTTACACACTCTGTTCCTGCCTGAAGTAGCTTGATGGACTGAATTACTTTAAGTAATTAAGTAAAGTGAGATGTTTCCAGAGCTATTCAGATACATCCAGTCCCTCAAGGTCTTTGGTAGCCGAATGTCCTGCTTCCTGATCTCTGGGACCTGATTTTCTTCAACCTTATTAGCATGTCCTTGATAATGGACGATGGCTAAGACCATCATTTTCGGTTTGTTTCAGATCGGGGTAACATTGTGGTGAGAAGCTAAAACTCAAAGTGTTTTGAGACAGGGTAGCAGTTTTCCAACTCTCCAGAAGGTTCTTGTGTTGAGTGTTGTGCTCCGATAAAGACTCTGGGCACCAGTGCTTAGGTAAGCTTCTCTGGTTGCAGGTGAGCACTGTGGAGAAAAGTAGAGGAGGAAGGTGATAGGGAATTCTGGCAGTGCAATGAGGGGGTTTGGGTAACAGTTTTAAAGAGGACACTCAGGAGATGCCTCTCTGGTGAGGTGGTCTCACCCTGCTTGACAGGGGTCTTGTAACAATTACAATTACATACAGAAGTGCTGTACTTTCAGTCATCATGCATTTGAGAGCCTGCACCTATGAGATATCTCACCTTCTTGACACTAATGGATATGTGGGATTCCCAAGCAACTTATATTAAATTGTCTTATCCTTTTACATTGTAATAGGATAACTAAAACATTTTCTAAAGAACAGATAACAGTTCTTGTGGGAAACTTTGCTATCTCTATTAATACTTAATGAGTGGAAAAATGCATTTGTAGGCTTTATTGAGGTTCTCAGAAACAGAGATTCATTTACTCATTCAGTATTTTGCTAATATATTTCTTCAACAAACATTCATTGAGCACCTACTATGTTCCATGTTTTGAACTAACCACTGAGAAAAGCACACATGAACAGGAAACTCCAGGATCTCATGTTGAGTGGTAGAGGCAGAACTGCAAATGGATTGTTTCTGTTGTGACTGGAAGAACTCAAAAATGGTGGTGGGCAAGTGAAGGAAGCTAGGAAGGAGTTAGCAGAGAAGGGCATGGGGCTACTAAAATGGCTTTAAATGGTGATAAAACATGAGAAGAGCTATAATGGTGCAATGTACAAAGTCTAATTGGGGCTTAATGGAGAAAGAAAGAATTCGCCATAGGAGGTGGGCTAGATTTCACACACAGCACACATTTCCCCCTCTTATTAATTCTTTCCCTTAAAAATGCTTTAAAAACATTTTAAATAAAAGTTGAAAAAATGAAAGTACCAAAAGTTTTATAACCCCAAATAGTAATCTCCTGCACCAATGACACCTGCCACTCCAATCTCATTCCCTAGAGATAAACATTTTAGCTATTTCAGCTATTTTGTTTTGTATTGGTCTATGTACTTCTTAAGGTTATGCTTGCAATGATATTTCTTGATTTATTATCATTTTGACATTATCTATTGATTTCCTGTTAGGATAGACAGGAATTTTACCCTCTTGAATGTCACTCACTTTCCACTCTCCTTACTTCCAAAGAATTTCTTGATTAAATCAATATTTGGTGCTTACATTATTATAATCAAAAAAATATTGTTCACTGCAGAGCCAAGAATTTCCAAATGATTGTTTCCCTCATTTTTTGTGTAACATTTTATTTTTTTCTAGAATTTCTGCTTTAAAAATTTGCATATTTTTGTATGCGATCTTAATTATCCTTAATATGTTTTATAGCTCTCAAAAGATTCCCCCCCCCCCCATGCTTAAATATATTGTGTCTATCAGTTTTCCTTTCTTCCTCCCAGAGCTCTCCATCCTTTTGCTCTCCATCCTGTAAATTAGTAGTTCTCCTACCTGGCTCTCTTCCAGGCCATGTCCTTTATTTGTCAACCTGGGACCTTATATCCTCAAGGATCCCGGGTTCCCTGGATTTTTTTGGTCTTCCTTGTTTTTGATTCATTCACTTGTTTTGCTGGAGCATATCTTTCATAATGTCTTTAGAAAATGTTGTGGGTTGACTTGTCTTCCCCAAAAAGACATGTTGAAGTTCTAATCTCTGCTACCTTGAAATGTGGTCTGACTTAAAAATAGGGTCTTTACAGATATAGCCAAGCCGAGTTAAGATCAGGACATTAGTGTGGACCCTAATCCAATACGACTGGTGTCCGTATAGGAAGAGAAGAAACACAAACATACACAGAAGAAGAATGTCACATGACAGTGGAGGCAAAGATTGGAGTGGTGCTGTCACAAGCCTAGAACACTACAGATGGTTAGCAAACACTGTAAGCTAGGTGTGAGGCATTGAATACATTCTTCCCCTAGCCCCCAAGAAAGAACAAATGCTGCTGACACCTTCATTTTTGGACTTGTAGACTCCAGAACCATGAGAGAATACATTGTCGTTATTTTAAGTTATTCATTTGTGGTGATTGGTGATGGCAGCTCTAGAAAGAGTATATTGGAAGTTAAACAGAATCTTGGCAGATCTGAAAATGTCCATATTACTCTCACTCTTGATTCTTTGATGTTGCCTCTGTCTTAATTTTACCAGAAAATATCAAAGGAATACAACCGTGGCTTATGCCAACTGACTGACAGTAATTGCAAGATGCATTCCAAATGTAAGGATTTTTATGTGTGAGAAGAAAAAAAAGCTGAGTGTTATGATAATTAAAGTAGGATATGATGGTTGGGTATAGAATTTTAGGTTAAAACTATTTCTGAATCACAATTTTGAAGGTAACTCTCCATTAAGCTCTAGTGTTGCTGTTGAGAAGGCTGATGGTCATGTGACTTATTTTTTCCCTGTTAGAAATTTGTAGAGTAGACTCTGCCTTTTTATTCTAGAGACATGTATTTCAGTTCTGGGTAACTTTCTTTTACTATTAAAAAAATGCACATACAAACACACACACACACACACACACACACACACACACACACACACTTTCATTTCCATGCTCTCTCTTTGGTATTCTTATTTTGTAGGTATTTATCTTCCTGGATCAATCTGCCAAAATTATTCTTATCATCTCTGATTCTCCAATTTATCATTGCTTTATTATATTTTTAGAGAGATTTTCTTGACTTTATTTTTTAACAACCTCAGAAATTTAAATCTTGGTTATTATAATTTTAATTTCCAAAAGCTCTTTCATAATTTTTCTTTTATTCTGAAAAAAAGTCCAAAGTCCTGCCCTTGGGAAGGGAAAAAAAAATGAGGAACAGAGCTAACCTTTACTTCCTATGGGATTACCAATATTGACTTGCCTTTCTCTGTGTTTCTTTACTCTGTTTGCATTGCTTAACATTTCACTGCCTTACACTATTAACATTAAAAAAAGAAGGTATCCTGATGTCTCTAACAGATTTGTCCATAGACATTGTAAAAAGGCCTCCTGTCTTCTGTCTCTGCATTACAGAGATTCTGATTCCAGAAAACAAAACAAAATAAAATATATTTTTATGTTTTATCTATCCTTGCTACCAACTATACCTTTTAAAAGGTGTTGAGCTAAGATTACATTTATTCTACAAGACTTCTCAGAGGAGATAAGCATGTGATGAGAGAATTACAACTTCATGGGAGTGATTTGGTGGAGTGGTAGGAGTGCTCCTTGGGCAGAAGTTCAAGATTTACCAACTGCTACCTTTGTGACTGTTAAGACACATGTTAAATTATATGTCACATGTCAAGTCACCTCACAGCCTCAGCTTCCTAATTGGTAAAAATGGGTAAATGAGATCTATCTTGCCTAACTCACAGGATTATTATATCAAATGAGGTATGTGTCTAGGCAATTACTGGGGTTAATTAATAGCTGGTAGAGGATTGGACTTGAAGTCACAAGATCTGGTGTCAAGATCTCGTTTGCCTCTTGCAGGCTGTGTGACCTTGCACAATGCTCCATTCCTTTTCTCTGAATTTCAGGGGCAGAGGGTTGATATACTCCTTGTGTCATTGCGTACTTTGACTGGTGATTTAGGCATCATCCTCTCCTATTTTATTTATTTTTCTTTTTTATCCTTTTTCCCCATTCCCATTCTCCTGCCCACTCCCCTTTCCTCATAGGTGACCATTCTAATATGTATGAGGTGAATCCTTTTGTTATGTTTGTTTTTGTACCGTGTGTGTTGTTCTTTTGTATGCAGGCATTCAAATGTATGAAAATGGTATTATGCTACAGATCTCATTCTGCATCTTGCTTTTTTCACCCCAAAACTATGTTTTGGAGAACTCACCATGTTGCTGTGTATGTATGTAGCTTAGTGCTTCTAATTGTTGCATAGTATTTTACAACAGTGCATTTATTCATTCTTCCTAGTGATGGATATTTGGATTGCTCCCAACTCTTCTCTTTCATATGTGACCTTGTGATGAGCATCTTTGTACATGTCCCCTCAAGAACTTGTGTGAAAATTTATCTGAGAATATGTGCTTAGACCTAGCAATATGTATACTTATTTTTACAATAGATTGCCAGATATATCTCCAGAATGATTATACCAGTCTACATCCCCAGCAGCAGTTCAAAAGAGCTCCTATATCCCACATCCTGTTAATACTCATATTATTTAACTTTCTAATTTTCAGCCATCCAGTGGGGATAGGATTGTGTCTCATTATTTAAAATTTTGTATTTGTCTAATCGTAAATGAGTTTGACCATCTTTTCAGATGTTTCTCAGCCTTTTTTTTTGGATTTCATTTTGTGTGATTTGCCTGCTATATTTTTGTTCTTTTTTTTTTTTTGCTAATGAATTTCTTGTTTTTTGTTGGCTTACAGGAATTTCTCTTCTTCTATGTGTTAGTCTCTTTTTAGTTCTGCTTGTTGAAAATATCTCCTCTCAGTTCATTAGTTGCTTTTTAACCTTGCCCATAGTGTCCTTTGTGGAACTGAAGTCCTTAACTTTGAATTAATGAAATTAATCTTTCCAACTGTGGTGATGTTTGTACAAGTCTGTGACAATACTATAAATCAATGAATTAGATACTTTAAATGAGTGAATTGTATGGCATGTGAATCATGTCTCATTAAAGCTGTTATTTGGAAAAAAAAGATATTGCCAAATTGCCTCTCCAAAACAAAAAGTTGTACTAAAAGTCCTTATCAACCCTAATAGATAAGAAAAAAAAATGGATCTAGGAACTTGAAAAATTCTACAAATAAAAGTTCTACAAATAAAACTAAAACAAATAAAATAATAAAAAAACTAATGAAACTAATAGTGAATTATTAGCGTTTCTAGATATACTATTAACTTATAAAAACTTTACAACAATAATCAAACAGAAAATATAATTTTAAAATTCTAAAATTCATGGTATTAATGAAAATTTTAAAATATCTAGGAATCCATAAAGTTCACAATGCCTCTGTGAAGTAACAGGTAAGCTTTCCTAGGAGTCACAGAACAAGTTTGAATAAATGGAGAGATTTTTCATGCCCTTGATTGAGATGACTTAATATTATAAAGATGTCATCTCTCCCTAAATTAATATATAAATATAATGAACTTCCAACCAAATGTTCAGGTGGATATTTTTAAAAGAAAATTTTTTTCTAAATTGTGTATTCTTATCTCATAGCCAATCTTGAAATTTTCCCTACTAAGTATTTATCAAGTTTGGTAGATAACTGCTTCCCACTTAAGGAAGTTCCCTGTTTGCTAAAACATTTTGAAATAATAAATTTACACTTATGCTTTCAAAAATATGTTTTTCTGTGTCTACTGAAGGGATTATGTGATTTTCTCCTGTAATCCCTTATTGTGGTAAAGTGTACTGATAAATTTGTTCACATTGAACCCTTCTTGAATTCCTGGGATATACCCTAATAATTGAACATGAGTTTTAAAACATGTGGATGGAATTTCTTAGCAAATATTTTATTTGCATAGTTGTATTTATGTTTCCAAGTGAAATTTTTCTTGCATTGTCTTTAGTCTAGAATTGATATTATAAATTGAGCTGGGCAGCAAGTTTTAACAAAAACGAGCATAAGAAGCTGTCCATTTAGGGGCGCCTGGGTGGCTCAGTGGGTTAAAGCCTCTGCCTTCGGCTCAGGTCATGATCCCAGAGTCCTGGGATCGAGCCCTGCATCGGGCTCTCTGCTCGGCGGGGAGCCTGCTTCCTCCTCTCTCTCTGCCTGCTTCTCTGCCTACTTGTGATCTCTGTCAAATAAATAAATAAAATCTTAAAAAAAAAAAAAAAAGAAGCTGTCCATTTAAAGTTCGGTAAAGCATCTGTGAAACAGTTGGTAGTCAGTTTCTTAGTTCTCTTGCTTCCAAAACCATGGCTCTCTTAACAAATGCAATTTAGAGAATCCTGTTTATTTGGAACACTTAAATTATACTTTAATTTGGAAAAAAAAACCTCAAAAATTAGATTGACTTTTAAGATAATTTACTAAAGGAAAACCTACTTATTTTGTGCTCAGTTTTTTTTTTTTTTTTAAATCTCTTCGGCAACAGAATCATGCAAATTGAAGAATAGTGTTATTGAAATACTCCCTCACTTAAAAGAATTGCTGAATGTGTTAAAGAAGTGACATTTTTACTCCTTGAAGTGTCAAGGCTGTTCTTAAAAGGGACAACATTATTTATAAATAGGAAAAAAAATTCTTAACTTGAAGTGGATAATCATTACAGCTCTTATTATGAATATCTTTTGAAGAATTTGATTCTCTTACCTTGATGTTACTAAATACTCTTCTGGCATTTAGGGAATGGAGAATCATGTATAGTGTTGAAGAAGGGATTAAAAATTGATGAAAATGCCTTTTTTCTGTCAGTGGGCAATATTCTAAAAACTTGTTCGCCAAGCGATTCAACTTAACTTTGGAAAATGAAAAAGCAAGTTATGTTTGAAAGGTGGCATTATGTGTTTCGACAAATCGAATTTGAAGAGCAATTCTCAGAGTTGTTAACTTTTTGCCCATTTGTGGTTAGTATACTTGTCTGTATGCTAATGTTGAACATGCTTTCTCATTAATGAATGTTCAATGAACAAAAGAATAAAATAGTTTCAATATGGTCACTGTGGAAGCTATGTTCTAATACAGTTGGAACCACAACTACAAGGAGTTTTGTTTTATTTATTTATTTTTTATTTATTTAGGAGAGAGAGCACAAGAGGGGAGGGGCAGAAGAAGAGGGAGAAGCAGACTCCCCACTGAGCAGGCAGGCCAACATGGAGCTCACCCCCAGTACCCTGGGATCATGACCTGAGCCAAAGGCAAATGCTTAATCCACTTAGCCACCCAGGCCCCACAACTACATGGAATTGTATAAGCAAATTCTACAGAACAAGGAACTCTTGAGGAGAGTCAAATTGTGAAGGAAATATGACTAAAGAAAGATATATGCGATTTGGTGTTGGTATAGTGGGGCTGGATGATTTTGGTTATAACACAGGGGACCTACACTAGGTTAGTTTAAACACAATGGACTTAGGGGACGCCTGGGTGGCTCAGTGGGCTCAAGCCTCTGACTTTGGCTCAGGTCATGATCTCAGGGTCCTGGGATGGAGCCCCTGTGTCGGGCTGTCTGCTCAGCGGGGAGCCTGCTTCCTCCTCTCTCTCTGCCTGCCTCTCTGCCTACTTGTGATCTCTGTCTGTCAAATAAACAAATAAAATCTTTAAACACAATGGAATTAGAAGCCAATTCTAGGAAGAGGAGGATTCAAGCAAAAACTGAGAGAACTATTTCCTAAAAATAGTGTGAGATTTGGAGGTTGAGAAAAATCACAGCTTTGGTGTCCAACATAATAGAATATAACACAAATAAGGAGCACATGTACTTTTACTTAATGGGAAGTTTTTTGAGGCCTATTGGAATGTTATGAGGTATTGAGGAAGACTTTGAAATGATGAAAAAGATAGAAAAGGAAGAGGATTAATTACTCTCCTGAATAGTGCGAATCCCTTCTAGGTTGTCTCTACATTTCATGGTCTTTTTAAAAATGAAAAAAATTGATATATATAATTGATATATAACATTATATTGATTTTTAGTGTACCACATAATTATTTGATACCTGTATTTATTACAAAATGATCACCACAATAAATCTATTTAACATCTATCATCGTACATAGTTATAAATTCTTATAAATTTCTTGTGATGAGAACTTCTAACATTTACTCTCAGGAACTTTGAAATATGCAATATAGTATTAACTATAATCACTATACTGTACATTATATCCCCCCAGGACTAATTTATTTTATAACTGGAAGTTTATACGTTTTGACTCTCTTTACCCATTTTTGCCAACCCTCTACCCCTCACCTTTGGCAACCACCAATTTGTTCTCTATCTATGAGCTCCTTTTTTTTTTTTTTTTTGGATTCCACATATAAGTGAGAATTGTGGTAATTGTTTTTGTCTGACTTATTTTACTTAGCAAAATGCCTTCCAGGTCCATCCATATTGTTGCAAATGGTAAGATTTCTTTCCTTTTTATGGCTGAGTGTTATTCTACTATAAACCGTGTTTTAATAATCCATCTTTCCATCAGTGGACAATGGATTGTTTCCATATCTGGTCTGTTGTAAATAATGCTACATCAAACATGGAGGTACATATATTTTTTCAAGTTAATGTTTTTGTTTCCTTTAGTTAATGCCCAGAAATGGGATAGCTGGACCATATGGTAGTTCTGTTTTTAATATTTTGAAAATCTCCATACTTTTCTATCATAGTTGCAGTAATTTACATTCCCACCAAGAGTGCACGAGGGTTCCCTTTACTCCACATCCTCACCAACACTTGTTATTTCTTGTCTTTTTGATACAAGCTATTTTAACAGCTGTGAAGTGGTATCTTATTAGGGTTTTGAGCGGCATTTTTCTGATAATTAGTGATTCTGAGTACCTTTTTGTGGACCTGTTGATTATCTTTACGTCTTCTTTGGAAAAATGTCTACCCAGATTCTCTGTCCATTTTTAAATCAGATAGTTTTTTGGAAACTGAGTTATATGAGTTCTTTACATATTTTGGATTAATCCCTAATCAGATCTGTTATTTGCAAGTATTCTCTCCTATTTGGTAGGCTGCCTTTTCATTTTGTTGGTGGTTTTCATTGCTGTGAAGAAGCTTTTTAGTCTGATGTAGTTCCAATTGGTTTTTGTTTTGTTTTTGCTTTTGCTGCCTTTCCTTTTGATGTCAGACCCCAAAAAAATCATCAGCAAGACTGATGTCGAGGAGCTTACTGTCTACGTTTTCTTCTAGGATTTTATGGTCTCAGGACTTACACTTAAGTCTTTAATCCATTTTGATTTAGTTTTTGTGTAGGGTATAAGATAGTGGTCCAGTTTCATTTCCTTCCATGTGATTGTCCAGTTTTCTCAATGCCTTTTATGGAAGAGACTGTTCTTTCCCCCATTGTATATTCTTGGCTCCTTTGCTATAAATTAATTGACTATATGTGCACGGGTTTATCTGGATTCTCTATTCTGTTAGGTTGATCTGTGTGTCTGTTTTTATCCCCAAACTGTACTATTTTGATTACTATCGCTTTGTAATTTAGCTTGAAATTAGGGAGCATGATGCCTCCAGCTCTGTTCTTCTGTCTCAAGTTTGCTTTGGCAGTTTGGGCAAGATTTCAGGAAGGAGAGGAGAAACAGTGCTGGAAGCAGAGCACGACTGGGGCCTCTCTCCTGGATACTTCCCCTTTCCACTTGGGACATATCTTTTACTAGCTCCCATGCATATGAAAGTCCAGTTTGATTGCTTCACCCCTCCTTGTGTCCGTGGAGATATGCAAAGATATGAAATTCAAGAATGCTTTCTATATGATCCAACGTCAGTCTCTGAGCTTTTTCAAGCCAGGAGCTCTTTCAGTAAAATGTTCTTGAGTTTCAGGTACATGAAAAAGATCACCAACATGGGAGTCTCATCCCCTGACTTACTAGTCTCTAGGACTTTCCTACCTAACGAGTGGCTGAGTATCTCTGAACTTCAGGTTGGTGAAAGCAAATGCAATGATAGATATGCAGTACTATTTAGTAAGTAATTAAAAGCAGAAATTAATCTTCCAAGGTTCTTGGCTTGCCCTCTGAGCCTGCCTTATTCTAAAGGAGCTAAAGTTTGTATTTCTAGGACCGTGATCAAGTGTCCTCATTGGAGCCAGGATGAACCACATGGCCCCTATCTTTTCTACTCATCTAGATGTAAAGGACAGCATTAGTACATTGGGGGTCTTCAGTTGTTTCTCTCATTAGGCTTTCATGGAGATTCCCACATCATCTTTGCCAGTTCCCATGGTTGGGTCTTTACTTGATTTTTCTCACTCTGAAAAGTCCCTGAACATTTGTATGCTAGTATCTCTTACTTTCCCCCTAATGTTTCAGAAAATAATTACATATTTCAAAAAAAGGTCTTCTTAGGAGACTGACATAAAGGAACCCTGGCTGGTGGTGGGTAGGCAAAGACCATCTCAATTTCCATCTGTGTGCATGGCCAAAGCAGGCACTTACTTGGTTAAGCTGACTCCCTCCTTTTTAAAGTCCACTCCTAGGAGAACCCAAACCTCAACATAAACCATGGCACAGACAGAGGACATCATTCTGCTGTTAGAACAAAGAAATGTATCTATGAAGGTTAACTATCATTCGTTTAAAAAGAAGAACTCATCCTTTCTAAAGGATATGTTCCTGAGAGAATTAATGAAGTTGCTGAAATTGGATGGACATAATTCGTCGAGCAATTTTTTTCCTCTCTGGAGGGATTGGAGGAGGACTTTCTGTTTGACAATGAAACACAAGTCTCCAGAGGTAGAGACAGTGCCCTGAGGTACCTGGCATCTTTGGTGCATTTTGGTGGGTCCTGGATGGGGATACATGCTTCCTGGGTCATGGAAGGAGGGAGACTTGACTATAGTTGTTGATTCTAGGATTTAAAAATTTTCCTGGATGTGTCTGTGTGTCTCTCTCTGGTCTGTCTCTGTCTAGAAAATTCACTGTTTGACTTTTTTTTTAAGATTTTATTTATTAATTTTTTCTTTTTATAGAGAAAGCAGGAGAGAGAGTGCAAGTGGGGCAAGAGGCAGAGCGAGAAGGAGGGGGAGAGAGAGACTCTCAAGCAGACTCTGTGCTGAGCGTGGAACCCAATTCGGGGCTCAGAGTGAGGCTCAGGCTCATGACCTGAGACCAGGACCTGAGCTGAAAGCAAGAGTCAGATGCTCAACTGACTGACTCACCCAGACACCTCTCACTGTTTGCCTCTTAAAACAAAGTATATGCATTATTCTGATTTTTAAAAAAATTAATGTGAAATTATTGCCAAGAAAAAAAAAGAGGATTCATCAGGTTTCCTGTAAAATTTGCAAGTAATTCTGATACAAAATCCAGTTTTGAAAACAAATTTTATGAGAAAATCATTTCTGAGTTTAATAAAACTCAATACTTACACAATGCCCTCCACCCCAAAATATCAGATGATGGATAAATTAAAGCAAATGAGCTTTTAAATTCGTTGCTAAACTCAAAGAGAATAAGGAAAGTTCTAAATTAAAAAAGGAAAAGACAAAAAGAAAGAAAACAGAGCTGAAACTAGAGTGGGGAGTCAACACACTGAGTTGCTCCAGAGCGAACCTGGAGGGTGTGGGGTGTGTGGCCAGCAACCCATGCCATTCCACCATCTTATCAGGAGCAGAAACTTTTTTTTTTTTTTTTTTTTTTTTTTTTAAGATTTCATTTATTTACTTGACAGACAGAGATCACAAGTAGGCAGAGAGGCAGGCAGAGAGGAGGAAGCAGGCTCCCTGCTGAACAGAGAGCCTGATGCGGGGCTTGATCTCAGGACCCTGAGATCATGACCTGAGCCGAAGGCAGGGGCTTTAACCCACTGAGCCACCCAGGTGCCCCCAGAAACTTCTTTTAACTCCTTTTTGTCTCATCTCATTCACCCTGCTGCATATATTTGTGAAAATGCAATCAATGCACTGATAAGCTTTTATTACCATTATCAACAATGTGTTCTAAAAATGTGTTTCTCTTCAAGGATGTCTTACCTTATCAGGACTTCATGTTTCTCACATGCCTGGTGTAGATGTTCTAGCAGCTGCCTGGCCTTATTTTTTTCTTGTGGATAAATAAGGCCATCTGAATAAATATCTAATTAGGACCATAATGGCACATTTTGATGCTTTTAGTAAATAAAACCAACCAAAATTGTTTTTCTTAGATGTGGCGCTAATGATTATTATTGGCCAAACTATCAGATTTACATCAGAAATTCTGGGCTAAAATTTTTGTGAATGACTGTAAATTATAATGCTATGAATACAGAAAATATATGCAAAACTTTCTGCAATTGTCTCTTTATCTTAGAATAATCCTCAAGAATTCATAACAGAAAACGCAAGAAACTCGGCGCTGATATAGCTCAGCAGGTATTGTACACAGAAAATATCGGTAAAATTGTGATAAAGAGAGCAGGACTGGAAAATTGTTAGAAAATAGAGGCTCTGTTCAGTCTTTGTTTTAAGGAAATGTAGAAAAACTGGTTAAAAATAAAAAGCTGACATTGTATGGTGTTAGAATCTGAAACCCTCTAAACTTTAGGATTATAGAATTTTGCTTTTTAATTATCAAAGTGGCCCGATAAGGATGGCTCAGGCTGACCTAACAGAGCTGTGGCTCACTACTCTTTTTGTGATTACATCATGTTGCCATCTTATTTTTACAACACCTTAATTTATTTGTAATTTACCCTTCTACTCTCCTTCTAAAAATTAATCTTTCCCAGTTCTTTCACCTTCTTGGGATTGATTGATTATGAACACAATTTTTTAATAGACCTGACGTTTACATTAGCTTTCTTAAAAAGAAAACAGAAGAAAAAGGGGGTGGGATTTTTGTTAAAAATACAAAAGACCAACTCTGTAAGAAATCTCATGAAATTCCAGTGGTGACACTGTTCAGCAGATGCCAAAGAGAGGATGAGCCTAGGTGCTAAGCTGCAGTAGCACGTGCTCTGGAGACTTAAGAGTACAGAACTATTCTGCTTATTGAGACATTCCTCTGGTTAGCGTAGGCTCTGCCAATACTGAGGAGTAAGCTCTTTGTCTTCAGTGCCTTCTCGCCCTCCATGTCCATCATCATCACTCTGTGGATGGAGCACCTTATAGTCTGCCATGACTCCCTAAAACCCCTTATCTCCTTCCTTCCTCCCTCCCTCCCTCCCTTCCTTCCTTTCTTCCTTCTTTCCTTCCAAGGTTTATTTATTTATTTGAGAGAGAGAACAAGTACATGGCAGGGGGCCAGAGGAAGAGGGAGAAACAGACTCCCCGCGGAGCAGGGAGCCTACACGGTGCTGGATCCCAGGACCCCGAGTTCATGACCTGAGCTGAAGGCAGGTGCCTAGCCAACTGGACCACGCAGGCGCCCCTCTAAAACCTCTTTTCTACAGCCAGGATGCCCCACCTGGGTCTGTGCATTGATTCACTCAGTTCCGTGCATCTTGACCATGTGCCAGTCCTTGTCCTCACCTCACCTGGGGAAAGAAGAAGCGACGCTGAACCGGGTCTTGAGGAACAAGCAAAAATCGATGAGGTAGAGATGTGGGGGAGGTTATTTTAGTTGGAGGCAACAGCATAAATAAAGCCCTGGAGGTTTATAGCTGACTTATTTGGGGAAAGGCAAGTGGTGAGATATGACTAAAGGTAGATTATGTGGTGTGGGGAAGCCAGTTGGGGGTCAGAGGAGGAGAAGATAGAGCCGAAAGGGTAGGCGGCAGCTAAACTATGAAGGGCTGAGCACCGGGTAGGAAAGACAAAAGAGAAATCACTCCTCTCCCAGCAAACACTGGACTTTGAGAAGCGACGTGTCTGTCATGACTGTGTCACAGAGTCTTTAGCATGATGGGAATTTTAGGGTGAATCGCAGTGGACATGGCCAGATTTGTCGAAGGGGTCGCCAAACTGTGGCCTGTGGGCTAAACCGGTGTGTTGCCTGCTCTGCACAGCCCAGGAGCTGTTAAGAATGGTGTAACATTTTTAAAGGGCTGATAAAAAGCCTGATATGTGAAACTTACAGAAAACTAAAATTTCCATGTCCACAGATAAAGTTTCACTGGAATATAGTGATGTTCATTTGTTATGTACTGACTGCTTTTTTGCTACAAGGGTAGAGCTGAGTAGGTGTGACGGAAAACATGGCCCCCAAAGCCTAAAAAATGGACTCGCTGTGTTTTGTTTTGAGCATTTTGCTGAGCCCTATCCTAAGCCATTCAAAAACAAAGGAGTAAAATGCCAGAGAGGAAGCTCAGAGCAGGACTGAGCCCTAGAGAGATGGCTGAAGTGTTGTGGAACTTAGCCCACAAGGTGCTTTAGCTAAATGTATTAGTTATAATAAATTTAACTAAATCTATTAATTCTAGGGACCACGATTTCCCTAGAATTTATTTTCCTGTAGTAAACTTAGAAGTTATATAACATGCCATACTTTTAGTATGACATAATGTGGATTAAAAATATTTTTAAAATTCAAAATGATTTATGGGAAATCTAGAAGACGATGTTGACACTTGTGGTTGACAGGCATTCTCAGAAGCATTTACATGAATAGTATACAAAAAAGGGCTATCTTTCAGAACTGGAGATCCACATCAATACAAGTAAATTACTGAAACCTTTTCTAACCTTTTTAAAAATTCATCTCTCTTTATGAGAGCAGTAATGTCAATCACACATTTCTGCTTTAGTGTGGGTAATTTTAAAATTCTTTTCATAAGGCTCAGAGACATTACGTTATATGATGTCTTTAAATTTTCTAAAAGCAATCCTTACTTTCTGTACTCAGAAAAGTCATAATCACATATTGATCCAATTTAAGAGGAAAATTTATAATTAAGAAGGTCTGGTTAAAGAAAGGTGAGTAAAGGACGTAATACAGTGATGGGAGGGAAAAGTTGGTTGATCGTGAGACCGTGATAGGAGTTTTCAGAGCTGCCAGCCAGTTGATGTATAGAATCTCAGAACTGGATCCAGCCTTCCCAGCAGAGAACTCCTGTCTCCCTGGGGACGGTAGAAATAGAGGTGGTATCGACCAGTGTTCGGTTGCCGCAAAGATAAACAACTAGTTATATTAAGCAGAAGGAGACTTAATTCAGAGAATCAGCTGCCTATGAAATCAGGAGAAATGCTGCTGGAGCAGGGTGTAGGAGGGGTCTTTGGGAATGCCTCCTGGGACACTGCAGACCTTGCCAGCCTGGGGAACAACCATCTCTTTTATGAAGATGAGGAATCAGTAGCCTACTTCTGGATCAGGAATTTGTTGTTGCCACCTCTGCCATTGATTCCCATGAAGCTGGCAGTTGAGAGTTCCCAAGGGCTGCTGCTGCAGAAATACATCTCTAAAACCTTATTTTCCAGTGAAATTCAACCAAAAGCAGCAGGAAAATAACCTCTGTCTCACTTTCATGTTCTAAAAATTGCACAAGTGCTTCTAATTGGAGAACACTATTAGAACCCTAGCTGCAAGAGATTGTGGGAAATGTAGTTTTTAGACTTCTAGCCTCTGTGTGTAGGAAGGCATACTTAGAGGTGGGGGAAGAGAATGTTGGTTGAGGCTAATCACCTGTATTTATTTCCTAATAGTGCTATAGCAAATTACAACAAACTGTGTGGCTTGAAATAACACACATTTATTATATTACAGTTCTGGAGGCCAGAGTCTGACACACATTTCACGGGGCTAAAATCCAGGTGCAGCTGGGCTCTGTTCCTTCTGGAGGCTCCAGGGGTCAATCCATCCATGCCTTGCCTTTCCAGCTTCTAGAAGTTGTCCACATTCCTTGGCTCATGATCTTACCACTCCAACTTCTGTTTGCTTTGTCACAGTACCTACTCTGACTCTAACCTTCTTCCAAGGACTCTTGTGATTACATTGGGCCCACCAGGTAATCCAGGAAAATCTCTCAAGATCCTTAATCACATCTGCAAAATCTTTTTCCATGTTAGGTAACTTAACCATAGGGATTAGGATGTTGACCTCTTTGGGGGTGGGAGTCATTATTCAGCCTGCCACATTGCCTTTATCCAAATGAGTGAATGAGAGAACTGATGTTTTTTGATTATCTTCTATATGCCAGGAATTTCATATATATCATCTCCTTGAATTCTCACCAACCTTTCAAAGTAGACCCTATTATCCTTCTCTTACAGATGAGAGAATGAGATCCAAAGAATTTCAAAAACTAGCCCACTGTTCAGTGATAAAAAGAAGTGAGGTGTTAAATCATGAAAACACACAGAGGAACCTTAAATGCATATTGACAAGTGAATGAAGCCAGTCTGAAAAGGCTACGTACTGTATGATTCCAAATATATGGTATTCTGGAAAAGGTAAAATTATAGCCAGTTAAAAGATCAGTGGTCTACGGGAGTTGGGGTAGGGAAGAAGAGGGAGGAAGAGATGAATAGGGGAGAACACAGGGGGTTTTTAGGGCAATGAAACTATTCTGTATACCATAATGGTAGATACATAATGTTATGCCCTTGGGAAAACTCATAGAATTGTGCAACACAAAGAGTGAACCCCCTGTCAATTATGAATTCATTGACAATAATTTATTATTATTAGTTCATCAATTATATCAAATATACTACAACTAATGCAAGATGTTAATAATAGGGGACACTCTGGGGAAGGGGCAGGTGTATATGAGAACTTTGCACTTTCTGTCCAATTTTTCTGCAAACTTAAATTGCTCTAAGAAATAAAATCTAATAATTAAAACAATTAACAAGCGTAAAAACTAGCCCTGCTGGCATGTGGCCGAGTCAATAGGTAATCTAGAAATATTTGGCTCTAAGAATGCATGATATTTAAGTGATACTGTGAGTTCCGAAGGCTTTAGTGCTCTCAGATTTTCTCAAACCAGTCTAAAAGCTGACAGTGATGATCTCATCCCAGGAGTCACAGTCTGATTCCTTCTTTATTATTAGGGGTTCCCGTGAAGTGCTTCCAGTTAATAATGTTGAATTGGATTTAATGGTTTTAGTGATAGTGAACTGTTAATTCTGTCATCTTTAAGTAATTAGTTCCAAGTTTTTCATGGGTTGTACACCATGAAAAATCTGCTTCTTCCAAAAGCAAATGAAGTGCTTTTCACATGGACCAATCCAACTTGTCTGGCGATCTTTTAACAATAACAAGAAAAAAAGGCATTGGTTTAATCTGATATTGGGGAAAAATGTGCATTGATAAAAACAATAATTTGGCCAACTGTTTAAACTGAGAACTACCCTTTTAATCTCTAATTTTTATGTCTTTTGAGAGGAGGAAATGGTGTTATACACCAAAGCCTTTGAAACTCTAATTTTTCATCAAATCATCAAAATTTGTAACTATTAATCCTCTTCCCGCCCCCATCTTGTTAACTTCTATGCAAGTGTTAGTTATTTTTATATTTTTGGTAGAAAGATATAGATTAGAAAATATAGATGAGTAAAAAGACAATAAATAAAATCACAGAAGTTTTATCTCTTAGAAATAACTACTGTTGTCATATGTGTATGTCCTATGTGTATGTCATATATGTATGTCCTTCTAAATGTTTCCAATGCAAAAATACGTATATGTATCGCATAGTACTGGATTTGTCAGCCACAGTGGGAGTATTCAAAATAAGAACCTTTTCCACTTCTTCTTCTGGAGAACTGATTGTGAAACATTTGCCAGCACACGGCTGCAAAGTACTTACAAATCTTCAATCCTAAGAGTTTTTGAGGACTTATTATTTTCACCTCAAAATCCATATCAGTGCTTAAAATAGTAACAATTCCAGTTGTAACTTATATATTCCAATATGGATAACTCATAATACCTGTTGTTATCTCCAGATTTTTTTCAAAGTTTGTTTAGAGATGGAAACCTGTTTGGGGTATATTTGGATATATTTTGTATGCCACCAGATCAGTATGGTCCATTAAGGAAAACCAAATTTTGCAGTGATTTGGCATGATTGTGTGATAATTCTGAAGGGTACTGTACTTTGGAAAATTGTTATTTATAAAAACCTTTTAAATAATTGCCTTGGCACATATTGTTGATTTGTAAGGAACATCAAACTCGGTGACTCATGGAGAAGAAAGGAGGGAGAGTGATCAGAGTCTCCAGGTCTTTATTCCATGATCATCTCATACATTCCACTTAAGCCCACAATGGGGTTCTCCCAGACCTTGACCCCTGCATCCTGCCCCAGTAGCTTTCTGTTGCAGTGGAATAAAAGTTCGGGTCACCGAGTAATCTAGTTTTAGGAAGCTATAATTCTATGAGAAATTACAGATGAAAGGGAGTGGGAGTCAAGGTCTCCAGAATTCTAGGTCCTTCTTTGTCACTGGCTGTGTAAGGAATCTGATAGCTTCCTCTAGCACATTTCTACTCCACAGTCTTGATGGACTGATCTGGCCAACCAACGTGGTGCTCTGCTTCCCTTCACTGTGCCTCCCAGGTTTTCCTACAAATATCTACAAGGAGCTACTCAAGAAATTCCCATGTAGACGAGTTTTCTATGTGATAAGAGCACAGGAACAGCCACGTTACTTCTAGCTAACTATATGTTCTGAGACAAGCCTCATTCTCATCAGTAGAATGGGGGTGTATGAGGGTAAGATTCAATTTGTGAACCCTGAAATTCAAAGATCCTATGGAACCAATTCACCCACCTAGCAAATGTAACAGAATCAAAATAGCCTGACCAGCAGAAACTAAACTCCTTTGTAAGAAGCATTTGATCTAGCTTGCACAGAATGCTGAATGAGAACACGATGTTAAGATGTCATATTTTATGTACGCTCTAATTCGGTTCTCACTGGAAGAGAGCAGTGGTGATGTAAGAGGCTGTTTATGAGATTATGCCAAGAGGGAATGCTTGTGCCCTGTGATGGTAAAGGCTATAATTCACTTATACACAGACATCAAATGTTATTGCCAAGTCATTGGGAAAATTCTAATTATCTTTAAGTCGTCTATAAAATATGTATGTTGTATTAAGTAATAGAAATATGAAGTAATATCAAATTCTGGATTGTAGCTGCCCTTCATGCTGATCATCTGTGGAGCATTTCAAATTGTAGAGTCTCTACACTGCTCTCTTTTCTTATAGGTGTCAATGACAACTACCCACCCATTGTAAGTTGGAGGGTATAATGGAAATCACTACCATACCCCCCAAAACATCTTTTACATCCATGATTTTGAAATGTTTGCTACCTGAGTTGGAGAAATCTTTTTTCTAGGCTTTTCTCTCCAGCATTCTCTTGTGAAGAACTGGTCACAAACACTGGCTAGAAATGGACAGTGTCATCACCAAGTGTATCAGTTTTCTAGGGCTGGGGTAAAGAATTTCCACAAACTTGGTGGCTTAAAATGACAGAAATTTATTTGGTCATAATTTTGAAGGCCAGAAGTCCAAAACCAAGGTGTCAGCTGCAGTGGCTGCCAGAAATCCTTGGTGTTTCTTGACTTGTAGAAACATCACTCCAACCACTGCCTCCAACTTCACATTACCTTCTCTGTTCTGTTTTTATGTCTCAAATCTTCCTCTGCCATTCTCTTACAAGGTCACCCGGCATTAGATTTAGGGCCTACCTTAAATCCAGGGGGATCTCATCTTGAGAACTCTAACTTAATTATATCTGCAAAGACCCATTTCCAAATAAGGTCGCATTCATAGGTTCTAGGGGTTAGGACATATATTTTTGGAGGGGGAGGCAGTAGACCAAGAGAAACCCTGATAAAAATCCTGATACCTAGGATAATATATTTGGACTAGAAGGGATGGTTTAAAAAAAAAAAAAAGATTTAAGAAGGTAGCATCGAGATATCGGGTTGGAATTGGGGGAAGGGCTGGGAGGTGGGAGAAGGAGACATAATTTCCACTTTCCTGGATGGGCATTCTGAAAGGGGAATTAATAATGCATGGAGAAAACTCCGCCTTTGAGTTCTCTTTGCCAATCAAGTCATTGGCCTCACAAATCACTGGTTCTCTGTTGGTACCAAGAGGAAAACCTAGGCATGCGACTAGAACTGAACCATCATTTGGGTGTTGGTTTTTCTGGCACCCCATTTGTCTATTTATTTGTTCATCATCCATTTAACAAACATTTATTGAGCACTTACTGTGTTCCTGGTACACGGTGGGCTATCTCCTCGAGTGCACTGTTGGCATTGTCTGTCCCTGTTTGCACCCAGCGTTGGATGGGATGTTCAGTGGAACTGCATTCTATCAAGTCAGTCACTAAGATTACAGTCAAGTAGAGTTAAAATTGCCCTAGAAAATGCCTTGAAACATTTATAAGTACACGCACATGGTTCTCTCTATGTCTGAATAAGTGATTCAGACATAACAAGCAATCACAGGATAAGGATGAATGGAGCACAGCCTAGGGGATTAGCTTTCTTCTAACATTATTCAATGATTTTGTTTTTCCCTTTGCCAGGTTTACAGAATTAAATTTGTGAAAATTATCAATGTATTTCATGTGACTCTAGCCAAAACCACATGAGCTGCAGGTAGAAAGGTAGCAATTGGAAACTTCCAAAACTGTGTGAGCCAGAAGAAACTATAGGGATATTTTGTTTTCTTGTTTATTTAGAAGTCACTGTTGTGTGCTTGGAGACATGGGGGTCAGACAGGTCTAGGTTTGAGTTCAGATTTAAGTACCTCTTTCTATGTGATACAGAAAATTCTGGAAGAGACTTGGGTAACCTACAAAAGGCTGGGGTTGCCTCCTGGTTAATGTGAATGGTGCCGTCATAGAGGAAACAGTCAGGTATCCCCCAACACATTGAAAACAGCTTGAATCTCTACTGAAGTCTCATGAAGATACACCAAAGAGGAAGTTCGTACATGGTACACAGTATACTTTCTTAAAATTCCCTCTCTTTCGTCCCTTTTCCCATATTTTGCACATCACAGATGGCAGTTGACTAAAATTCCCACTTCTCATCTTTTAAAATTCTGTTAATTCTCCCAAAATTATCTGCACTCTGGCTCTTCTCTCTTTCCTCTACCTCTAGCTTTTCTGATCTTAACTTCCTGCCCTTTTAAATGTAAATCACTGAGATCGTTTCAGCTGGTTTTTATTTTTTTTCCCCAGTTCTCTTGACTACTCGCCCATCCCCAAATCACATCTACAAAGCATGAAGCAGACCTACACACAAAAATTGGGGATTAATTGGGATTCAAACTGAGCAGTCTGATTTTGCTACTTGCTAGCTAAGTGATCTTGGGCAAGTCACATTTAACTCTGATTCCCTCCCTCCTTCCCCTTCCTTCTTTCCTTCCTTCCTTAATTTGTAAAGTAAAGCCACTAAGACCAACTTGGTAAGAATGGTTTAAGGACTAAGTGGAAGAAAATAATGTATTTTCAGATTTCTGTCACAGTGCTGGCCCATTTTAGACAACCAAAAATATGCTAGTCCTCTTCTTACTCTTTTCTCTGTAGACAGACCTCTGTGTAGAAACAAATCATAACCAAAGGCTGCTTGGTCAGTGTGGAATCAGATAATACACGAGTGAAAACTGAATAACTGAGGAGTCCATGCTACCATGAGAATGTTTTGCAATGACTCTTACAGACAGGGTGTGTACCTTCCACCAAGAATTTGCTCTTTCTAAGAATCCCCCAAATAAAGGAAGAATGCTCAAATAGTAGACAGTCAAGAAATTTCCAATGTCTACTACATTAAATCATTTTGATTTGTTTTTTGGGGGAGGGCCTCTTGTGGTAGTTTCCATTTTGTGAAATTAGTGGTCAATTTCCCAATGGCTGGACTATGCCAATGAGTAACAATGCATCTTAGCATCATTGATGCTGTTGTGTCAATATATATAGTGTTAAAAGTATTTAATCAATTAATGGATGTTTGAATTTATTTTATAACTAAGTTGGCTTTACCTTCAAAATACACTTTTATTATTTGTTGCTATTATTATATTGTCTTCTTTTTCTCCATCTTCCTTGCTCCCTCTCTTGGTCCTAGCCTCCTCATCTTTTGTGTAGAGGTCAGGATGGACCACTGAAAGGTCTGTGACTCTTCCTCCCCTGCACAGCAGGATTGCCCATGTGTAGCAGTTGGAGTGACCTTTATAAAAACACACATGAGGCCATGTGACTCCTCTGATGGTTTCCCACTATTATTTTACCTGGAATACAATTCTAACATCCTACTTTGACCTTGAGAGCCTTAATAAGCTAGCCCTGTCTCTCTGAATACACCTGCTTCTCTCCTTGTGCTGGGTGTTGCAGCCACACTGGCCTGCCTTCTCTTAGCCCATGTTTCTCATGTTCTTTCTGCCTAGGGAGGCTTCCCTCCATCTCTGCGTGTCTGACTGCTTCTTGTTATTCGAGTCTCAGTAGAGACTCTCTGGGGACTTAATCTTAAGTAGACCTGGCCCTCCCCCAATCATTATTATGTCGTTCTGCTGTTTCTCATACCATCCACTACCCTCTGATATGTTGAACTGATTGTTAATTAATTTAGTTTCGTGCTGTTTGTCTCTCTCCACCCACTCTCCATGAGATTACATGCCTGGTTGTATCTCTCTTGTCCGGAACATAACAGGAGCGTAATAAACCTTATCCCTAGGTACAGGAATTTGCCACAGTCATGTCTGTGAAGACCAGACTAAGCCTTGATGCCTTCCGCTTCCTTCTAGGTGTCTTTCCCCCATTTAGAATTGTTGCTTTCTTGAGCTCCCACCCTCTCTGGGTCCTTTCTGGGAAGAAACTTTATCCCAACCAGGTTTCCTGCATCTTCCTCCTCCCCTAACAAGGTTTCTGTATTCCAGACTGCCTCTGCTGTGTGCAGACTTACCCTCTGCCTCACTTTTAATTATTCGGTGTTGAATGGGCATATTTGCATGCACAAATATTTGAGGAATTGAAATCACAATTAACATGTATATTTGAGGTTATTTTAAAATATCTTGATGACTTCCCGTTTTCTTTACTTCTGTGGCTCACTATTTTTAAAAAATATTTATTTATTTTAGAGGGAGAGAGAGTGTATACAATGAGGAGGGGCATGGGGGGAGGGAGAGAGAATCTTAAGCAGACTACACTGCTGAGCACGGAGCTGGATGTGGGACTTGATCTCAAGACACTGAGATCATGACCTGAGGTGAAATCAAGAGTCAGGCGCTTAGCTGACTGTGCCACACAGGAGCCCCAATGGCTCACTCTTTATTCTGACTTTAGGGATTCTGTGTCTCTCCCTCAGTGTTTTCAGGTCTATGCTAACCTGAGTCAGAATTTTGGAAGGCACCGTATAGTTGAAAACCACCATTTTGATCCATTTATAGAACCTAATAAAAGATTTCAAAACTCACTGGATTTCTTCCTAGTTCTACCTGGCTAATGAGCCTCTCTTCTTTCAGGCTTCAGCTAGAAAGGAACTGGTTGACAATTATTATTGTATTTATTTCCTATTATAAAAAGGGCACTTTCCCTGGATATGGGGGGGGGGATACAAAGAGGAGTAAGGCCAAAACCCTGTCCTCTGGAGCCCCATAGTTCCAAAGGAGGGAGGTGTCACGGCTACTAACCTTAAGACGGCATGAAACATTTGCCATCCCCCCAAAGTTGCCAATTGTTACTGAATGTTTTTGGTGGTTTCCATGACAATTTTCCAAAAAACAAAACAAAACAAAAAAACAATGACTTTCTTCTTATGGTTTGTAAATAAAGAAAGTTTTTCAACTAACTACACTATGGGGGCAAATGGACCTGTATCAGTTTATCATTAAATGAGCACATGACCACAGTAGTTTTTTTTTTTTTTAAAGATTGATTTATTTATTTGAGAAAGAGACAGAGAGAGGGTGGGGGAGGCAGAGGGAGAGAGAATCTCAAGCCAACTCCACACCAAGTTACCTGTCCTATGCAGGGCTTGATTCCATGACCCTGAGGTCACAACCCCAGCTGAAACCGAGTTGAACACTCCACCAACTGTGCCACCCAGATGCCCCCAAATTAGGTTTTTATTGCAGGTTTGGAGTGATAATAAAGTAGGCGTTCCCCAGCCTGCCAACTCCACATTCTAAAATTGCTTTTAGGATGTTTTTTTTCCTTTTATTCAAGGAAAGTAAGGTGTTGTGGGTTGGAGCAGAGAAAGAATCCAGAATCCAGAAAAGGTAGTATCTGTTCCCAACTTTTAAGGTTTCAGCTAGGTCTAGTGGGACACTAACATGAATCCTTGGGAGGACATAGAGTACTTGGATGGGAGCATTTCCCAGCTGTGCTTAATTCCGAGTGGCAGAATCTAGAGAGTGGATCAAGGAGAGCTTGATAGAGATGTTGGTTGGGAAGCAAGCTTTTTGCTGTGATGCTGAGGTTGAAGAAAATAGAAGAGGCAGAGGCTGGCCACTAGGGCTCTGCATTAATGTAACTGGATTTTCTTCCTTTCCTTCTGAAACTCCAGTGGTCTTATGATGCAAAGATTTAAAGTAGGGAAATGTAGAGCAAATTGGTTTTCGCTCTCATTTAAATCACTGGTTTGCTGGATTTGTCAAAAATATTTTACTACTTTCTATACAGTATTTCTGGGAACACATTGAATAGTGATTCCTTTTCTATTTTTTGAATAAAATGTCACCACTGTATAAGGAGACAGACCAAGAGTTTTTGTTAAACAACTCAGCAGCATCTTTTAACCTGAATTTTGAGTCATTTCTTAAGGCCTTCTGTCATGAATAAATAATTCCTCTGAGGACATCAGCATTTGAAACATAAGAAACCAGATACCATTAACAAATCCTGCTAGTTTTCTCCTTCCAAGCTTGTTCCTTTACATCTCTTACTTAGTGAGATATAAATTGATGTTCCTTAAAACACTTCATTCATTTTGGCAGGTGAACATTTTTTTTTTCTTTACGATTTTATTTATTTATTTGACAGAGAGGGAGATCACAAGTAGGCAGAGAGAGAGGTGGAAGGAGGCCCCCCACTGGGCAGAGAGCCCGATGCGGGGCTCGATCCCAGGACCCTGAGATCATGACGTAAGCCGAAGGCAGAGGCTTAACCCACTGAGCCACCCAGGCACCCTGGCAGGTGAACGTTTTTATGCCCCCTTAATAGAATCCCTCTGAGTTCTACACAAACATATAAAGCTACAAAATTTTTCAAAGACTTTTTATTGACAGTAAAACTTAATTTTACTCAATGTTTTTTTTTTCCATGTTCTTAATGGGTATATAATGACTGCATGATTTAGTTTTGTAACTAGAATTTTAAGATTGGAAACATCCACACAAATCTCTAATTTTTCCTAGAAAACAAACGCCTGGAGATGCTAAAATCACTATCTAAAGGACTAAAACTCAAGTCTTTGAGCATCGTTCTACCGTGTATCCACTTACTCCAAACGGGGTATGATACAGAATGGGGGCTGGGTAAAGGAGTACATGGTGGGAAGAAGGAGTTGTTCAGCTGAGCTGTAATCTATGGCAGAAATTATTATTATTATTTTAATTTTAAAAATTTTATTGTGTTATATTTTCACCATACAATACATCATTAGTTTTTGATGTAGGTTCCAAGATTCATTTTTTACATATAACACCCAGTGGTCCATGCAATATGTGCCCTCCTTAATATCCACCACCAGGCTCACCCATCTCCCCACCCCCCAAATTCTAGTTTGTTTCTCAGAGTCCACAGTCTCTCATGGTTCGTCTCCCCCTCCGATTTCCCCCAACTCACTTCTCCTCTCCATCTCCCAATGTCCTCCGTGTTATTCCTTATGCTCCACAAGTAAGTGAAACCATATGATAATTGACTTTCTCTGCTTGCCTTATTTCACTCAGCATAATCTCCTCCAGTCCCATCCATGTTGATGCAAAAGTTGGGTATTCATCCTTTCTGATGGCTGAGTAATATTCCATCATATATATGGACCACATCTTCTTTATCCATTCATCTGGGTAAGAGCCAAGAGGGCATCTTGGCTCTTTCCACAGTCTGGCTGTTGTGGCCATTGCTGCTATGAACATTGGGATGTATGTGGCCCTTCTTTTCACCACATCTGTATCTTTGGGGCAAATACCCAGTAGTGCAATTGGTAGGAATTATTAATGACTTATGATCCCCACATTTTGGGGACATTCACCTCTTTCTGTCTGGTGAATTTCCCCGGGGCCTCTACAAACAATAGATGTGACCGCTGCGTGGTCAAGTAGAATCGGGTAGGTGAGCTCATTCTTGAGTGTGGTGGAAGAGCATCTGAAAAAGTAGTGCAATGAATACTTCTTTCTTCTTGAGGCTCCCTCTTCCTCTTTCCAGGTGTGCAACAGTGAATAGGCAGTGATGTGCAGTAGTTCAACACCTGGGTTCTGGACCCCATCACTAAGTTCAAATCCTGGTTTGGCTGCTTGGATAATTTTACTTGGGTAATTTAAGGCACATTGCGGCTTTGTCCCTCAGTTTGCACATTTATAAAGAAGGATAATAATAGAGCCTACTTTATACTTTTGTTATGAGGATTAAATGCTCTAAGATTCAAATGATATTTCTTGCTCAAAAAAAGTTGGCTTTTTTAATCAAAAGGGCTTGGAAATTTTTTTTAAAAGATTTAATTTATTGATTTGAAAGAGAGAGAGAAAAGAGCATGAGCAGGGAGGAGGGGCATAAGGAGAGGGAGAAGCAGACTGCCCCCAAGCAGGGAGCCGGACATGGGGCTCGATCCGAGGACCCTGAGACCATGACCTGAGCCAAAGGCAGATGTTTAACTGATTGAGCCACCCAGGTGCTCCAAAATGGTTTGGAGTTCTTAATCTAGTGTCTGGATTTCAGTCTTTGGGCATGTCAATGAACAATTTGGGGCCTCGGCTTTGCTACCTCTGAGTCTGTTGCATGGTCTCTGTTGTTCCCAAACTTGAGTTGTTGCAAGGATTAAAAATCATATAGGTAGACTCTGAAGACTTGAAAATTATTCATGTTCCACTCTCCCTGCCAAACACTTTCCCCAGTGGAAATGAATGATGGGACCATAAGTTAAAATTTATACTCTTAACTCTGAAACATGCAGTATTGTTTTGAAGGCATTGAGATACCTTTCTGTAGGAGGAGAGTGTGTCAGACTCACACCACCTGACCTGAATAATGAAGTGAAGCAGAGACACTAAGACCATCACTCCTTTTTCCACAGGTCTGCAGATCTGAAAGCAGGGCCACTGCCTCATTATCCTGATGACTCACAGACCCAGAGTGCTTCCGCTCTCCTCTGCTGTCCTTTCAAATTAAATTCATTATTCTACAAGATGTCTGTGGTTCCCAGAAATGACGCAAGTGATATGTGCCCTATTCAAAGCCGACATCTGACTCTCAGGGCGGTCTCCCAAGTGATCTGTACCCTGCCACTCGCTCTAAGAGCCACTGCCAATTCCAGTAATCCCCCCTTTTCTTTCTTAACAGAAAGCTCAGAGAGGATTATGGCTACACGGACTCCTTTAACAAAAAGCCTTGAAAAGCCTACTGTAAAAAACATGGATATTCTTGCCCAAATACATGAAGACAAAAAAATGAGTTTCTTTTGATACTGTTAACTAAAATGGGAGCATTCGGCCATCCACAAGGCAAAAAAGCAGGCATTGGATAGTTGCTTGAAAGTTAAATGAGCAGCTCTTGTTAGCACACGTTAGTTAAGTAGTTAATGCACATTAGTCCCTTCAGTCCTCGTCCTTGAAACAAACCTGAAATACTTTTTAAATCTAGTCTGAGAGGCACATTGTCTTGAACATCTTTTGTCACATGAAATAATTTACAGGCAGCAAATATAACACATCCTCACCAAGGAAACCACACCTGTCAGAAGCGTGGCTGGTCAGTAAGGAAGGTCACTCGGGAATATGCCCGGATGATGAGTCAGCAGCTGCCATTCCAACCACACTCCAGTTTCTTTAAAGCATGGCATCTGTTAGGTGTTTTTGTAAACCCAACAAAAAGATCTCCTTATTCTCCCTTCCCTTGTTAACATTTTCCAATATGTGTAGGGATGTTAGCATTTGAATTTTTGTTTTTATTTAATTTTTTAAAAAATTTTTAAAAATTAAATAAAATTAAATAAATTTTATTTAAATAAATTAAATAAAATTAAATAAATTTTATTTAAATAAATTAAATAAAATTAAAAAAATTAATTTAGAGAGAGAGAGAGAGCATGTGAGCAGGGATAGGGGCAGAGGGAAAGGAAGTGAGAGATTCTTTTTTTTTTTTTTTTTTTTTTTTAAATTTTATTTATTTATTGGACAGAGAGAGTTAGATCACAAGTAGGCAGAGAGGCAATTAGAGAGAGAGAGGAAGAAGGCTCCCCGCTGAGCAGAGAGCCCCATGCGGGGCTCGATCCCAGGACCCCGAGATCACGACCCGAGCCGAAGGCAGAGGCTCAACCCGCTGAGCCACCCAGGCGCCCCAGGAAGTGAGAGATTCTTAAGCAAACTCCCCACTGAGCTTGGAGCCCGACTCGGGGCTCGATCTGAGGACCCTGAGATCACAACCTGAGGCAAAACCAAGGGTTGGATGCCCAACCGATTGCACCACCCAGGCGCCCCTGAATTTTTATAATCCTGTAAAGTAGCTAGGGCAAGTGTTATTTTCTCCATTTCACAGATGAGGAGACTGATGATCACAGGGGTCAAGGAACTTGCCCAAAAGCACATTTCAGGAGTAGTGAATAGTGCAGGCAGGTGTGTTATTGCAGAGGAACAGGACGCGCTGGAGGATCTGGAGTGATTTTTCTCTGAAACAGGTGTGTCGTGTGAAGCCCTGATTGCCAAAGGAGCGTAACTTCTAAGAGGTGTTGCTGCTGTAGGATAGACACGAATTATAATATAACCTTTGTATTGTGTGTATTACATATAATATATACTATGTATCTATAAATAATAAAACAGTTTCGCATTTTTGGTCACTGCTGGTCCATCTCCAGTTCACCCAGAGATTTCTATCTTGTTGGGTTCTCCTCCTGGATACTCTTGTCTCCACTTCCAGCCACTCTATTAAGTTTCTCTTCACTTTGACCGATCCTTTGTGATGACTGTAATGGCATCTATAGACCAGGAATGGGGCCCTTTGCATGGATTATTGCATTTAACTTTCACAGCAATCCTAAGAGGGAGGATTATTCCTATTTTATAGAGGAAGACACTAAAGCCTAGAGAGGTTACCTTACCTAAAGTTACTAAACTTGGAATTACCCAGAAATTTAATGGCTTATAATAACAGTTGTTTTATTATATTCTATGATTTTGTGGGTCAGGAATTAGGCAGGACTCAGCGGAGAAGGCTGAACTCCGTTCCAGGACATCAGGGAGGATGGCTTGTCTTGGACTAGGTAATCTATTTCAAGATGGCGCACCCACATGGCAGACAACTGGACTGTTAGCCAGCGAACTTAGCTGTTCTCCATGTGGGCCTGTCCACGTAGCTGCTTGAGCTTCCTCATAGTATGTTGGTTAGGTTCCAGGAGTGTTCCATACTTCCAACAGTATGTTGGTTAGTATTCCAGGAGACCAAAAGTGGAAGCTGTCAGTCTCTTTTAAGGTTTGGTCCCAGAAACTGTCATGATGTCATTTCTGCTATATGTCATTGCTCGGGAAGTCATAGGGCTCTCCTAGGTTAAAAGACAGGAACATAGACCTGACCTGTCATTGGGAGGAGTGTCAAAGAATTTGCAGCCTTGTTTAATCTACCACAGAAAGGATGAGAATCCAGATTATAGCCATGACACCATATTGTATCTCCATTAGTACAATACCAGGTGCAATTCTTGATCACTGCATTTATCTTTGTATGAGAGTGACTGGACCGTGAGCTCCTTAAGAGCAAGGATCTTGCTTTTTTTTTTTTTTAAGATTTTATTTATTTATTTGACAGAGATCACAGGTAGGCAGAGATATAGGCAGAGAGAGAGGAGGAAGCAGGCTCCCTGCTGAGCAGAGAGCCCCATGTGGGGCTCGATCCTAGGACCCTGGAATCAGGGCCTGAGCTGAAGGCAGAGGCTTTAACCCACTGAGCCACCCAGGTGCCCTGAATCTTGCCTTTTACATCACAGGTCACGGATAATACCCACCTAAGTGTAGTTGATGATCCATAAAGCTGAAGGAACGAATGATGAAGAGCTGAGTTCTAGCCCTGGCTCTGCTTTGAAGGAGCTCTGTTAGCCCAAGCAGGATGTTGAACTACTCTGGACCCTGTTACTTGCACAGTAAAATAAGAATTTAGAATTTGATAATCCCTATAGTCTTCCTTTTCCCAGCACTACCTTTATTAGTGTGCTTGGGCTGCTTAAACAAAGTGCCATAAATCAACAGGTGAAACAACAGAGAGTTATTTTTCCCAGTTCTGGAGGCCAGGAAATCCAAGACCAAGGTGTTGTCTGATTTGGTTCCTGGTGAGAATCCTCCTCCTGGCTTGAAGACAGCTCCTTCTTGCCATATCCTCAGATGGTAGAGAGAGAAAGTGTGAGAGCTCTGGTCCTTCTTCCTCTTCTTATAAGGACATCAATTCCATCGTGCGCAATCTACCCTTATGACTTCATCAAAATCTAATTGCCTCCCAAAGGCTCTGTGTCCTAATACCATGACACTGGGGGTAGGGATTTGATATATGAATTTTGGGAGACAGTTTAGTCCATAACAACCATTCTATGAATCTACTCAAGATAATTAATTACAAAATAAAGAGATCTCAGATAGGGGTCTCAATGAGAGGAGACTAGGAGTCAAGAATGAATGAAAATGAGAAGTAAAGGATGAGAATGAAAAGAGAAGTAAAGGAAAGGATTGTTTTATTAACCAGAGCGAAGGATGTGATTGAGAAGAGGAATCGACTTCAGGTTTAGATGCAAATCCTTGAGTTATGCTGATAGCACTTGGATCAGAAGGAGGGAATTTGATGGAGGCCTTTTCAGAGGTTGAGGACATTCAACTTGGGAACTATTTGGCCACAAGGGGTAGGAGAAAGTTATAGACCGTAGCAGACTCTACATTTTGTGCCAGAGTGATAGGGGAATGCAAATTCAGCAGCAGTTCCCAACGGTGACTAGAGAATTATCTGATGAACTTTTAAAAAATACTGATACCTGGACTCCTCCCAAGATGATTTAATTCAGGGTTTTTGGAATTGGGGCTGGAGTGGCAGTATTTTTCAAAGACCCCAGGCAAACCCACTGTGCAATTTCTAATTAGAGTTAATTAAAGGCATAGATTTCTGGCTGCTGTGGAGTGATAAAATACTGAGGATTGAAAGGTGATAGCCACCAAATAACTTGGGGTGTGGGTTGTATGGTATGTAGATTATGGCTTCCCAAAGATGCCTACAACCTAATCCTTAAAACCTGTGCATATGTTAAGTTACATGGCAAAGAAGAATGAAAGTTGTTAATCAACTGACCTTAAAAGAGGGAGATTATCCATGTTTATCCTAATAGGTCCAATGTAATCACAAGGGTCTCTAAAAAGGGAAAGGTGGCTATGGAAGAATAGTCAGAAAGGTGTAACATTATTTGCTTTGAAGACAGAGTAAGGTATGTCTAATCAAGAAATGGGGGCTGCTGGGGTGCCTGGGTGGCTCAGTGGGTTAAAGCCACTGCGTTCGGCTCAGATCATGATTCCAGAGCCCGCATCGGGCTCTCTGCTCAGCAGGGAGCCTGCTTCCTCCTCTCTTTCTGCCTGCCTCTCTGCCTACTTGTGATCTCTCTCTCTCTCTATCAAATAAACAAATAAATAAAAATCTTAAAAAAAAAAAAGAAATGGGGGCTGCTTCTAGAAACTGGGGGAAGCCAAAAAAAAAAAAAAAAAGATTCTGCCCTAGTGCTTCTAGAAAGGAATGCAGCAGAATGCAATTTGGTTGACCTTAAAGCTTTGTTTTAGCCTGGTGAGACCTGTGTCAAACTTCTGACCTACCCAACGATAAAATAAATTCAAGTTACTCTATGCCACTGAGTGTGTGGTCTCTGATACGAGTAGTCCATTCAGGAAGTCCTCTTGGAAGAGATACATTTTGATGAACTGTTACGTAGGGACATTGTTGACAGAGGAAAAACTCTAAGATGTTAGAATTTAAATCCATTAGAACTTTAAAGAAATTCTCCAGGCTGAATAATAGCTACCCAGAATGTTTAAAATCAAAAGTCAAAGGAATAAAACTTACGTGATTGTCACTAAATTCCTCGATGGAGTCAAAGGCAAGAAATTCTGGGGAATTTTTCTCAGCAGTGTTACTTGAATTGTGATCAACTTCCCTGATTTAAAGGCTGACAAAACACTTGTTTTACCTGGATGGTTTTAAATTACTTAAGTCAGCAAAGAAACAGATAGAATCTGTAGCTTCCACACAGCTCATCACCTGAATGTAAACTGGAACTTAATATTCCTATCGCTCTCCTTTAATCAGATCTGTAGACTCTGCTGGTGGTTTTTCATTGGGTCCTCCTGAATGAAAAATAATTGGTTAATCACACACACACACACAGAGTGCCAAAAACCTTCCATATGTACATTTCGTTGTTAAAGTACTTTTATTGAGGATTTATATATCACATGACCTGTGTTAGGGACTCATCCATGAATGTGACAGGCAAAGTCCTTGTTCTAATGGAGCTCACAGCCTGGAGGAAAACACATACAAGTAATCGAGTACGTTACAGTAGAATAGAACATATAGATTGGCATAGCAGAACAGGGGTGGGGCGGCTGACTTGATGTGGGGGCAGGAAAGGAGGCGTAGGTTGGGGTTGGAGGGGCTTCTTGTGGAAGGTAATTTGTAAGCAGCAGTAGCAAACCCTGCGAAACCACTAAAAATGGGAATTCCCAGCCGTGTTAAGCCAGACCTGTTAAGCCTGAAATCCTGGGGATGAGACACCAAAATCGGTGTTTTAATAGATCTCTGAGTGGTTCAGATCTATGCTAAAGTCTGAGAACCAGACGATCATACCTGGGCTGCAGGAGGTCACCTGGAGGACTCTCACACTGTTGCTGGGGCTGTGGCCCCTCTCCCAGAGACACTGAATCCTTTGGTCTGGGATAGAACCTGGGAATCAGTATTTTTAAAACCCTGGGTGCCAAGGTTGAGACCACATCTTCAAGCTGACAGCTGAAGCCTGAGTTAGCCAGGCAGTGAGGGCTGGTGAGAGGGCAGGAAAGGATTATAGCCCAGATGCAAGAGAAAGCCCGAGATTCCTGGGATTTGATAAGGCTAGGGAACACACACAAGGCAACTTCATGGCTTAAGATAAGGTTCATAGTTATACATTTGTTTATTGTAGTACTTCTTAAACTTTAATGTGCATAGAAATTATCTGAGGCTCTGGTAGAAACACAGACCCTTACGCAGTAGGAAGGTTCTGTCGCCCCAGCGCCTCCTGATCAGGACCGCAGAACGATGTTACTATGCTTCAGCCCAGGGCCAACATAAGGGCACCTAGCCGGGGTGAATTGCAGATGCCTGCTGCTGTATGGGTGTGTTTTGAGGGTAAGGAGGAGAGATGCATCCAAGCACAACCTCCCAGCCTGCTCTTCCGATTATTTTCCACCAAGGTCGCACTGCTTTTAGCTTAGCAGTAACCCTCCAACCCCCAATCTAGCTGAATGCATCCCCTGGCCAGGTCCGCAGAGCCAGCTCATTAAGTGACCGCTGGAGCTCTCTGTAACGTGCCAGCCAGCCAGGGAGGCGCTGGTCGAGGAGGGGGGCTCTCCGGGGACCTCTGTTCCCCTCTCACTTTCCACCTCTCCTGGCTGACAGCAGCGGTGCCTGCGGCAGAGCTTCTCTTTGCAGCAGCCCCTCGCACTTGGCTCGCACTTCTGGGCGCTGTCCATGGTTGCAGCATCTTTAGGCGCGCCACGTCAGGAGGCCGCAGCGGGGCCCTGCGATTGGCGGAGGAGCCCCTCGCCATCCCTCCAACACCCCCGCCCTCGCGCGTGGGCCCCGAGCCCCGGCCCCGAGTCCCGGTCCCGCAGGCGCGTGCCAGTGCGCGCGCGAGGCGCGCCCTGGGGCTCCCGGGCGGCACACCCACTTTCCTTATTAGGGCAGAGTCAGACGCACAGAGCGGGCGGCGGGGGCGTGAGGGTGGGGCGGGGAGCCCTGGGAGGCGACAGCCGAGGGCGCAGCCACAGCCTCAGCCGCCTCTGAGCGGCAGGAGGGAGCAGCGGTCGCTGCGCTCCAGCCGCCCAGTTTCCCGAGACCCCGCTTCTCTCCGCGGGCAGAGATCTTCCTCTGCGCCCCGCCGGGTACCCCTAGTCCAAACCTCTCGCGGAGACATGGAAGAATTTTTGCAACGCGCCAAATCTAAACTGGTAAGTTGGGGGAGCAACGCTATGTGCGTGTGTCTGTGTGTGTGTGCGCCTGGGTGTGTGTATCTGTGTGTGTGTGTGTGTGTGTGTGCGCGCGCGCGCGCGCGCTGATGAAAAGGAAAGGGCATTGCAGCAGAGAAGGAAGAAACAACTTTGCCACTTAGTTGTCAGGGTATGCGGGCTATCCCCCGGAAAGAATCTCGGGAACTCTGGTCCTTTACAGCAGGCAGTCTGTCTCCAGAATCCTCGCGCACAGGCAGGCAGAGTGCTGAGCTGGGGGTGGTCGACCTGGCAGAAGTCGGGTCCTGTGTGTCTAGCTTTGGTTCGTTTGGTCTGAGGTTGGAAAGAGGTAGAGCCAAACTGCAGTTTGCTTCTGAAGGCGAGAGGGTTAATGGGTGTGGTGCTCCTCTCAAAAATGAGCCCCGCCTTCTGCAGATGCAGTTACCTCTAAGTGTAAAGGGGAGGGGAAAAAAATCCCTTAGAACTGTGCTTTTAGCTGGAGGTGGTGGCAAAGCAAGAAAGGAAGTTAGGGTGCTGGCTGGGAAGGATGTGCGAGGGAAAGGCAGAGTTTACCCAGGCATCCCTCACAAAGAGCTTGCTCTAGTGCAGGAGTAAGGGACGTTCTAGCGTGAATCGCGCGTCTCCCAGTCCCTGTTCAGATCTGTAATTTGGGCAGAGGCAGAAGTGGAAACCCCAACTGTTGCTGATGATGTGGGGTTTGCCAGACTATTGTTCTCCTGGAAGGAGACCGGCTCGTTGGCCCGGTACAGCTGTACCACTGTCCAAAGAGCGAACTGTGATTTTATTGTGTGTGTTGACAGTTGCTACATATTCTGGAACAACCGATTCTAGCAGCTTCCTAATTCCAAACTATTTTGGCTCTCCAACATAGCGGTAATGCACATAATGGAAATGTTTCTGTTTCAGCACTTAGGAAAAAGCCTCTACTCGTTTACAAGCACTATCTTTAATGAACAGTGAAATTACCTTTCCTGGGCCTGGAATAGGAGGAAATGCATAATTTATGACGCCTTTAATCTTTAAACCTTCATAGAAGACAAAATACAAAGTCTGCATTAAGGTGACATCTTCATCACATGGCAGGATATTTGCAAGGTTACTACCATAACATATTTATGCTTGCACAACAAAGGGAGAGTAGACCCAAGTGTGATTCTTACAGTGATTTAACTCTATCTTTTAAAAGTCTGTCAGAGTTGATTACTGCTAATGTAAGTAATTTGTTTTGTACGTTAAGCCTCCTGGAGAGTCAAATGTCAGTGGGGATTTCAGAATTGAGAAAGGTGGTGGTCGTTTCTGTGTTTATGGCTGACCCCCTTATAGTTTTACTTGAGCACATGAAGGAAAATAGTGATTTCAGAAATTGTGTGCATTTCTTATGGTGTAAGTAATGTCTCTGTTTTTTGTTTTTTTGTGTTTTTTTTTAACCTAACAATGAGTGAAAAGTGGTCAAAAAGGAAAGTCAATCATGCCAACTTATTTATTTATTTATTTATTTATTTTGTTGGTGGGTGAAAATGAATGGCCGTCATAGATACATGCAGGTTTAGGCTGCACCTATGTTCCACTCCTCAAACATGTATTTTAACAATAAACATATAGACTGTGGGGTCTGATGTGAGCAAGAGATTTGCCTCCTTTCTGAAGAACAGTTGCTGGAATGGAAAAATTTCTTATTTCAGAGCAATCAGTTGAAAGTAATGGGTAAGTTTATTTACCAAGTCCCTTCACTAGCTGAGCAATTTGCTCTACACTATTAAAAAAAAAAAGACAGGAAAAAGAAGTGGTTGCTTGAGATACTGTTCCTAGTTGCCTGTGTTAGCCGGAAGGACAATTACTGCTAATTTTATTTTTTTCTCGAAATAGGTTTCTTTTCAGAGATCACAGTTCGTTTTTCATAACCACAGAAAAGGTGTTTTGCTCACTTTTGGTGTCATATTTCTCCTGACAAATGATATTTTCTAGGTAAATAAAATTTTTACCCAATTTGCAACATTAACTATCATAGTAGATAACCTTTTGTTTTAGAGGATAATCTTTGTTTTGGAGAAAAATATTAAGTCAGTTATTATGACATTCATTTGTCAGAAGTATATTCATAGTAAAGTAGTACTGTTTAAAAAAGCAGGCTAATACTTTGGGGAACATTTTAAGGAGAAGAAAATTGTGCTGGCTTTCGTTTAGGCCCGATTATACCAGAATTAGTTAGAATTTAGGTGTTCTGTTGAAGCTGTTTTCAGTCAGAAGTTAATATAGGCTTATCTGCATGAAAAGTCTAGCTGGCAAGGCTTTTTCCTACCTACTTGACTTCTTGCTTTGATATTCTGTAGTCATGATGTGTATCTTTTAATAGTTTGGAGTAGTCAGTGTTCTTTCCAAAGTCCCAGCATAACCTCACCATCATTGGAACCAGCTCATTCCAATAGACAAAAGACATTTTAAATTGCAAAATGGAGTAACTCTTAGTCATGGATAAAATTTCCAATGATCAAAACTTTGGAGAAAGTGTGCATCATTTTTGCTCCTGACTAGGAGCATTTATTATTCATTTGTCATTGTGAGGAGAGAAGAAGCTCCCCCATTCTAGGCCAGGCCCTGGTGTGGATCAGAAATCTTTGAAGGGGGAGGAATGCCTTTGGATTTTTATTGGGTAGTTTGGAGCTTATTTCTGTTGAAATTGGGGGAGCACGCAGTTCACTCCACTCCTGTGGACCCTTAAACTGAGGCAGATTCACTGGCATAATCCCAGCCCCCTCTCCCCTAAATCTCTCTTTCTGATACGTACCCTTCTTCCTGACAATATGCTGTATTTAAAAGAAACGGCAAAAGCAGACCCCAAGTGTGGCCTCAGTGGGATCCCTCCTGGCACTCAAATGCTTCTCTGGGGGCCTGCTTTCTACCTGGTCGGTACTTGCTCGGGTGCCTGGGTCTCCTTGATAACCATCACTGATGGTGGAGGGCAGCAAGGGAGGTAGTCCCTTACTCCAAGCATGGTCTCCCAAAATGGCACCTTCTTGACAAATAGGAAATTAATGCAATGATTATTAAACAAGACAGGAGAGTAAGCAGTGTGAGAACAAGACCCCCGAGACAGAAGAGATGCTGACCGAAGGGTGGGCAATGCTTTTTACCTGCATGCATTCCCCTGATGTGAGCACTCAGCTGTGTTTCCGGTGTGGACCCCACCGATAGAACCGCAAATGAGAAGAAAAACACATTTTCTTTTTCTCCTGCCAGTGCCCACCTGGCTTTTCTTCCACCTGTCCATTCAGAGCTCAAATAGGGACAGAGATCAAATCCTGTAGTTTTGTCCTGAAGTTTGAGCTATGCTTTCGATTTTTAGTTTTGCCATTTCTATGGTGGTGTCTTCGTTATTCGTTGTAGCATTTCTATGGTAGAAAAATTGATGAAGGGAGGGAAAGAGGGTTCCCCGCCCGCTCTACACTGTGATTTGGGAAACATCCTCCCCTTTCACAGTGGTCAGCTCAGAAAAGTATTCAGGCCAAGACCACCTCATGGTGGCAGTAAATAGTCTAAGTTCCCTTGAACTTTGGGACGAAGAAATGAAATTAATGAAGCATCAGAGTCCCAGGGCCCCAGCTGGTGGGAAGCCAAGGTCCCTACACTTGGCTACTGAGCCTCTGCCACTGCCTGGACCCCAGCAGCTGGTGCAATTCAATGCTAATGGATGGGGGGGGGTCACTGCCATCCACGTGCCCTAAGATGTAGATCACTAGGCAGCCTTGGGTGTTGGGTTGGAGGAGTGTCAGCTGCCACTGGAAGGATCCAGAGCACATCAATGTCTCAGGAATGCTGTTTTCAAAGAGAGGGTGGGGATAGGGTCGCCACTACAGTCTGAGGAATGCATCTGTCCCTTCCGCAGGGACAGCTGCAGGTGAAGAGCTCTATTCTGCAGCAGCAGGTATTAGTCACCACGTGGATGGACTCGTACAGGAGGGAAATTCCGCATGACCCAAATGCCAACTTAGACTCTCTGGTATGTGGCATAAGGACCAAGAAAACACATTCGGAAGTCTAAATGAGCAGCCACATTCGAGTTGTAGAGGAAAGGGGGGTTTTAAAAAGAAAGAAAAACACAGCAGCCTGTCTGCAGAGTCATCGTCTTGATTGGAAGTTGGAGGAATATATTCTTGATTCCTTTACGGGAAGGAAAGTGGGACTCGTCAATAAAAAGCGTCTCTAAAGTGACGGTTGCAGATACTTTGAAAGGGTTGCTGTGGTGAGGACTGGTAGGAATGGATGGAGCCCCGGTCTGAGCAGTTTCTTTTGGGGAGCTAAGCTGATCACAGACCAGGGGATCAGCTCCCTCCCCACCAGCAGTGAGGTGCACTTGAGACTTTGCCTGAGCATTGGTGAGCAGGAAGGAGACCAGGAATCCAAAGCACTTCTGTGAATGTGGTACCCCCCACCCTTCGGAGAGAAGAGCCCTTGATTGCTTTAGCCCCAGAGCCAGCTCAGACCAAGGACTGTGGATTATCCAGCCCCAGGGGCTGCGGAGAAGAGTCGGGCTTTTTCAGTGTAAATCTCACAGTGGATTGGTCTGCCTCAAAGGTAAAAAGAATTAGTCACTGCCACTCATCACCTTGGGTCTTGGAGGACGTGATTAGGTGAGCAAGAAACCGTTTAATTAATGATTGGGAATATTTGATGTTAACTAGATAAAAAGATGAGAGCTTTGGTATAACATGTTTATTTCTATTTGTAGCATTTATTTGGGCAGATACTAACATTGTTTGGGGGTTGGTGTGCCGGTGCCTGTAGGTTTGGTGAGCTCTAGAGAGCTCTTGTAAGCAATGATGGCTTGGTGATGGAGAGATCACTCTCCCTGTACATCCGCTCCACCCTGGAGTGCTAGCTGAGCAGAGAAAAGGGTGAGGGGGAAATACCTGTGTTTGGATGAAGGCTGCAAAAATGGAAAGAACATCTGGGGTCCAGAGAGGTGAAGTGCATGGTGTTGCCTTGGCCACTGATTCTGTTTGGACCCTGGGGTTTATGGGAGAGTCATAGAGTTTGGAGTCATCTTTGAAGAGAAACTGGGAAGGGGCAGGACTGACATAGAGGCAGCATTCACATGGAGTTTGATATGACTGACACCCTCTGGGCTTGAGCAGTACACACCCTGCACAATTGTACATGGCTTTCCTGCCCCAGGTCTCAGACTAACCTACTCAGAATCTCTGACAATGTGCCAGGTGCATTTCTATCTGTGCCCTGTGGCTTTGGGCTTCGGTTTCCAGGGAAAGGTAATCTTTTTTCTTAAGAGATCTTGGGAGGCAAAGTGGGTACTAGATTGCTCTGAAAAATCAAACCCACAAAGTCTGGGTTGGAAAAAATAAGTTGACAACACTGTCTTGGGTTTTTTTTTGTTTGTTTGTTTTGTTTTAGATTTTTAAAAAATTTATTTGTCAGAGAGAGAGAGAGAACAAGCAGGGGGAGCAGCAGGCAGAGGGAGAAGCAGACTCCCCTCTGAGCAAGGAGCCTAATGCAGGACTTGATCCCAGGTCCCTGGCATCATGACCTGAGCCAAAGGCAGACCTTTAACCGACTGAGCCACCCAGGCATCCCTTTACTGGAATATTTCTGACTCATAGATATTTTAAATTTTCAACCAGTCCTCACGGAAAAGAAGAACAAGGCCAACCCTTAACCAGCTGAGCCATCCAGGTGTCCCTGGTCTTGGGTTTTTAATCTAACAAATGGGATAATGATATCCACTTTGCAGATTTGTTGTAAAGCCAAAATGCTATCTCAGTAGTCCTCAGCACAGAACCTGGACAGTGGCTGCTTCCCTCCATTTGCCCCAGCCTGTGACTCTCTGCAGTTTCTTATCTCACCCAGTGGCACTATTGTCCACCCAGTTTCTCCAGCTGGAAACTTCCTTCTCCTCCACCCCATTCCCACCCACCTTATCCCAGGCATCCCTAAGTCATCCGGATGACTGCAGTGGTGGGCTCGCCAGTCTCCAGTAAACCACTCTCCCACTGCTGCCAGGGAGATCATTATGAAAGCACCGTTTGCACCTCTGTAAACCTCAGGACCCTTCTCTTGCTCTGAGGAAAACAGACAGCACTTGCAGCATGACCTTGGGATCTGACCCAGGGTGTGGCTCAGTGTCTTTGGGCTTCTCCTCCTCCTTGGCATAAGTAACTCCCACCCTTTCTTCAGAGGAGGTGAAGAAGGAATCTCTCCCTGAAGGACCTCTTCCCTCTCCACCTCCTTCACCACCTGACTCCACGTTGGGTTTTGCCGTAATGATTTTAGATCACTTACCGCAACTTGTCATTCTGTCTCTACTGGGGATGTTTGTTTGATTAATCAGAGTAAAAAAACAGGTCTCTGTCTATTGGATTTTGTTCACCATTGTATAGCAGGGCCTGGTGCAATGCCCGATGTTTAGGAAGTTGTTTGTTTTGGCCGTTAATCCTGCCATATAATCGTTAATTAAGTACAAAGAGCCTTCCAATTATGTCACCTGGAGAGTTTTTCACCCATTGCTCCGTTTGGCTTCTCTGTCTGGTGTGCCAGTGTCCAGATCAGCCTGAATGGTATCAGTCACTCTGATGAGGCGATCTGGGCAGCAGATGGCACAAGCCTCATCGGTCACCAGACGAGGGATGCCTTCTGTCCGCACGAAGATCGTTCTCACGTTGCACAACTTGTGCTTGGCCGTCTCTGGCGCAAAGCAATACTTGGTTATCACAGATCAGGCAGAAATTCTCTTTGGTCTCGTCAATGCTGATGACCTCCCGAAAACAGCAGAGCAGGCTCTCAGTTTGGCCCTTGCGGTGGATCTTGATGAACTGCTGCATGCGGGTCTTCTCTCCTTCGTTTCTTGTCAGGGAGTCCTTATGTCTGTTCCTTAGAAAGAGACGAGGGAGGACATTCTCTCAACCTGTGGGGACCAGGAGGTGGACGACGAGCAAACACACTGGTCGGTTGTTCCAGCATCCGGGGCTTTGGGGCTGCAGCCGGCTTCAGGTGCTTCTTGGGACCGTGAGCCATGCCTGTGCTGGTCCCAAAATCATAACCCATTATACTGGCTCAATAAAAATGAAAACCTGGACGGACACGTGCAGACTCCAAGCGATCGGAGTCTGAAGAAGGGCCAATGACAGTCTGCGCAAACCTAGGTTGGTTTTCCTAGAAGCAGGGGAGAAACATTAAGGTGAAGGAGTGCCGTCTAGCACTTTGCACAAAGTCTGTATTTCATACAAAATGTTACTGCAAACGAATGAGGCTAGTTTTTATGCATGACTATTGGGAATCTGCAAATATTGGTTGAATTTAAGCAGGAGTGGATTGGAGAGAAGCAAGGAAGGGAATGGGCCACTAAAAGCCTCTGCAAAACCACATTGGCTAGATCAGCAAATGGAGCTGATTAGTACCATAGATCCTCCTCTGTGCGGTTCAAAGACGAGAAATTGCTCTTTCCCAATCCCAGCTACCACACCAGGTACGCCCAGCCGATTCTGCTTCCTCTGGGGTAGTACTAATGGTATGAGAGAGACTGGCAGGGAAGCTTTTCAGAGTCCTTGAGAGGAAAGGTGCAGGCATTCCAGATTAGTCTCATTAGTATTTCTGTCCAACCCTGACCGTGCAGACCTCGTGCACGGGATCAGCCCACGCATTGTCCTGAAGCAGACCCCTCATCTGACCAGTGCGCTGTTTGTCGTAGAGCTGTGCCCACGGTCCCCCACTTCATCGAACTCTCAAGGATGTGACCAGTCTTTCCCGGGTACCCTTATTAGCCTATGATGCAAGAGTCTTTTAGAAACGGTGGTGTCCAGAAAAATTGCGTATCTTTGGCTCCATGCATTTTCTATTTCTTGCTTTGGCGGCCAGGAAGCTCAAAGCTATGTTGATGCTTACTCCTTAGCCTAGTATTTCTATAGTACGTTTTTCTTATTTTTTTATAATTTTTTTAAAACACTTTTTTTTAAAGATTTTATTTATTTATTTGACAGAGATCACAAGTAGGCAGAGAGGTAGGCAGAGAGAGAGGAGAAAGTAGGCTCTCCACGGAGCAGAGAGCTCTATGTGGGGCTTGATCCCAGGACCCTGGGATCATGACCTGAGCCGAAGGCAGAGGCTTTAACCCACTGAGCCACCCAGGCGCCCCCGTTTTTCTTATTTTTATTGCTTAGTTTCTACCTTGTTATATTTGTTTTAGTGTGTGTGTGTGTGTGTGTGTGTGTGTGTGTGTGTTTTGCTAAGTTGTATGTTTTGGGGGTTTTTTTGTTTTTGTTTTTGTTTTGTTTTGTTTTGTTTTGTTTTGCAAGCAGCTTATCATTTTGAATCCTGGCAAGAATAAAGACATACATTTTACAATAATGTCTATGATCATGAACATGTTTGGGCAACAGGTCCAGTGTAATTCGGGGTTTATCTACTCACATTTGGGAATTAGCTTTTTTCGTGATTGCAAATACCGTGTGGGAGCTTCAAAACATGTAGTTGAAATTAGACATCAATCAACACAATCAAAACTGTATCTTTGCTCTCATCCTTAAAGAGCATAGCCTTCCCTGGGTAAGCAGTAATCTCACATTCCTGTACCCGAGCCTGTAACCTGGAGTCCAGGATGCAGCCCACAGTAGAAGCTGCCAGGCCTAAGCAGGAAAGTTTGGGAAGAATTTCATCGAGCATTTTTAGATTGGAAGGAAACTTGGAGATCCTTTTGTCTTCCTCATCACTTCTTTCCCTCAAATGCATTTTGGCATGGTGGCTGATGGTGTGAGCCAGATGCCTAATTTCAAAGCCTGACTTTGCCATTTTGATGTACTCGCCAGACGACCTTAGTTACTTAGCCTTGTGGAGTCTCAGTTTTCTCACCTATAAAATGAGAACAATAGTCGGGGCGCCTGGGTGGCTCAGTAGGTTAAGCCTCTGCCTTCGGCTCAGGTCATCCTCTCGGAGTCCTGGGATCAAGCCCCGCATCAGGCTCTCTGCTCAGCGGGGACCCTGCTACCCCCTCTCTCTCTGCCTGCCTCTCTGCCTACTTGTGATCTCTCCGTCAAATAAATAAATAAACAAAATCTTTTAAAAAATTTTTTAAAAATGAGAACAATATTAGCACACCCCTCTTAGGGCTGTTGCAGGTGTGAATGTCCTAAGACGAGAATATGCTCTCCATCCATATAGCTGAGCAGTATAAAGTAATAAAAACATGAAAGAGACCACGGGTGGACAAGAGAGCCAGGAAGCCCTACTGACATTTCATAGGAACAGGAACAGTTTTTAATTCTCAGCTTTTTTTTAGTTCACTTAAAATTTGGTGAACTGTCTTCCCTCTAAGAAATCTGTCTTCCCTCTAAGAAATCTGTTTTTTCCACTGAATGTCCAGAATGGTCTTGTAAGGTGGGTGTTATTATTTTCCTTTTGCAGTTGAGGAAACCGAGCTTTAGGGAGTCACTGCCGATGAAAAGCAGAGCTAGAGTTCGCTCCCAGACCAGCCGCCTCCAGTTCTAGGACTTCCTTCTTATAGACTCCAGTGCTTCTGCCCACCTGATCTCCCAGAACACTTAATTCCCTTTAAATGAAAAGTGCACAACTTGACAGGTTTATAGAGGGATTGGATGGTAAGTCCGCTTTGACCTGAAGAGAGGTTTATTTCTTCGTGGTGACCGTTTTATATTAAAAACCTTCAGACAACTGAGTCATCAACGAATATTATTGAGAACCAGCTGTGAGAAAAATATGTGGCTCGGCTGGCTCTGATGTGTTTGGACAAGCTGGGAGACACTGCTCACTGTGTACGCATGTGAAAGGAACACAAAAGATTGATAAATTAGTTGGAACATTGGTGTGCGACTGGCTTTTACAGTGGTCAGAAATACTGTGGGAATTTTATGAATTTTTAATAAAGAGAATGCATCTCAAAAAAAAGTTTGCAGTTGTCGCCTACTTACCATCAAGCTTGTCGACCCAACTTTTGGTTTGACGGATGTCTTCATAGCTGTTAGTCTGATGCTGGAGGCCTTAAGGAGGCCCTTGGTTGACTGGTTGATCGGTCGATCTCACAGTAGGGTGACTCACTGCAGTGACACAGCGAGTGTGGAGAAGCGCTGGAGTCGGGCCACAGCCCCCAGTGGTGCCAAGCCTGCTTCTTGCTCCTGCGTCTGCCCGCTTAGCCGCGCCCCTAAAGCTGCTGGTTATACCCCAGACACATGTAGGAGTGAAGGAAAGGGGAGGAGAGAGAAAAGAAGAGAGGAATTGGAAGGAACTAGAAGGAAAGAGAAGGAGAAAAGGATTGTGGGGGGGACACAGGGAGAAGTCATGAGGCATGGGAGACCGTCCTTCCAAAACCCAGGTTGCAAGGAGTCGCAGGCGCAGAACTTCCTGTTTCTGGAATTTACTCATCTGGCGGCATCAGCCAACCCTTAGTCTCCTGGAGGGTGGAATTATGCAGGAGCATCTTTCCTTTAGGCAGCCAGAACTGATGACTGAAAACACACACACACACACACACACACACACGCGAGTGTTACTCTGCCAGAAAAAGATGAGATTGTGCCATTTGCAACAACACGGATGGACCTAGAGGGTGTTACGCTAAGTGAAAGAGGTCAGGCTGAGAAGACAACTATCGTATGATTTCACTCATGGGCAACAACCAAAAAAACAGAACAAGTGACTAAACAAACCTAAAGCAGACTCAGGCATATAAATACAGAGAACAAACTGGTGGTTGCCAGAGGGAAGGGAGTGGGAGGGATGGACAAAATGAGTGGAGGGGAGTGGGAGTCAGGGGAGTAAAAGACACAGCACGGGGTCGATGGTCCATGATACTGTAATAGCGTTGTATGGCGACAGACGGTAGCTTGCAGTGAGCACAGAGTAAGGTTTAGACTCGTCGAATCAGTGTGTTGTACACCTGCCATTAATGTAACATGGCGCATCAACTAGACTCAAATAAAGACATTTAAAAAAAAGAAAACATATCTTTAAAGTTAGTTCTTTCCAGGGGCGCCTGGGTGGCTCAGTGGGTTAAAGCCTCTGCCTTCTGCTCAGGTCATGATCTCAGGGTCCTGGGATCGAGCCCCGCATCAGGCTCTCTGCTCAGCGGGGAGCCTGCTTCCCCCCCTCTCTCTGCCTGCCTCTCTGCCTACTTGTGATCTCTGTCTGTCAAATAAATAAAATCTTTTAAAGTTAGTTCTTTCCTCACAGGAAAATCCCCCCAAACTCTATCTCTGAGCCTTTTTGTGAGGTTACATCTGTAAAACACTCAAGAGTAATGCTGGGACACAGGAGAGACCCACGAATATTAACCATTGTCACCATCACCATCATCACCACCATCATCATCATTATCACCACCACTTAGTTTGTGCTTTGACAAAGTAGTCTCAAGCCTGATTTTCTCAGAGCACAGTGACAGAGGAAGAGGTTGCCTATCAATGTAATTGCTGCTAACGTACAAGGGAGGGAAGTGCACAAACAAAACCAAAATCAAACAGAACCTGTAGGAAGCAGACCCAGGCCCTCCGTCAGTGCCACTCCATCTGGGGTAGGACAAATAGTTCTAAGGATCTGCCCGGTGTCTGCGGCCGTGACATCGGGGACGTTAAGTACACTGCTGATGCTCGCAGTGACAACCCTGTATCATCAAGGAGGAAAGATCATTAAAGCTCAGTGTCCTGTTTAAGGAGAGAGGTAGGACATGCAAGCAGTTTCAGAAAAATTTCCAATTCAGATGATTCAAATAGAAAAAAAATAGAAAGGAATTGTCCCGTGGAGGGCCGGCTTTGGTTGTCTGCAAAAGTGGCTCGCACAGGAGACCTTGTTCTTGCGGGAAGCTAGATATGTGAAATGTCATGGTTTTTATAACAAGGGATCATGAGTCAGGAGGGAGGGCGATGGTGCTAAAAATGTGAGCCTGATGTGAGGAGGCAGAAATAGGCCTGTGGCACGTAGAAGATACAAGAAAGCCCGCTCCTCGCTCCCATCCCAAGTTGAGAACTAAATCTCGTTCTGGACTCCACAAAAAAGTTGCAGCAGGGTCCATGAGCCTGTCCAAAATTCCCTAAAAACGGCCCAAGAGGGAGGGGTACCTGCTGATGGGTTTTCAATTATTTGAAAGGTGTTTGTGGGAGAGTTCCCATTTGCAGAAACCATTTCTTTCCCTCACTCAATAACAACAACAAAACCAAAAAACTGAAAAACAAAATAAACTCCAGGACTTTAGAGTAAGTGGCTTGGGGGGAAAAAAAAAAAAAAGATGCCCATCTATTCAATAAGATCCAATTATTTCATTGTGAAAAGTACCTATCGGGGCACCTGGTTGGCTCCGTGGGTTAAAGCCTCTGCCTTCGGCTCAGGTCGTGATCTCAGGGTCCTGGGATCGAGCCCCGCATCGGGCTCTCTGCTCCGCGGGGAGCCTGCTTTCTCCTCTCTCTCTGCCTGCCTCTCTGCCTACTTGTGATCTGTCTGTCAAATGAATAAATAAAATATTTTTTTAAAAAAAGGATCTATCAACTAATTGGAGGGTGCAAAAGTGAAATGTGCTTGCGTCTTGCTCCCCAAAATGGAATAGAAGAGTGAAGCTTGAAGTTCATTCTGAATGTAGACGCATCTTTGGCTCGTCTTTGCACACTTCGTACACATTTCCCCCAGCAAGTGGCCAGTGGGGCTGGCCAGACCAGCACCTGGCTCTGGGAAGACAGAAGTGTCATGACAGGTGCACAGCTCAAGTCGTTCCCCTGCCACGGGTATGGCTGAGAGGACACATGCCTGTCTGCTCTCCGGGAAGGCAGTGTCGCTGGGCCCTTCTCCAGGGAGGCAAGGGGGCAAGTCTCACTCCCCCCAAACTCTCTGCTTCTTTTTCTTTCCATTTCTATTGAGAAATAATTGACAGCCTGATGGTTTGATTTACTATAGTGTAAGAGGATTTCCACGATCGGTTCAGCTAATGGGCATTTTCTTTTATCGATAAAGAAAAAGAAAAGAAAGAATAAGAGAATAAAGGAGGAAGATTTCTCCTTGTGATGAGAACTCTTAGGATTTACTCTCTTACTGACTTTCCTATATACGGTGTGACAGTATTAGCTGTAGTCATGATGTTGTGCGTTATTACAACTCTCCTGCTTTCATGCTTCCATCCTCCCCCTGGCCCTCAGCAGCCTCGCTTGGTGTGTGTGTGGTGGGGGTTGGGGGGACCTCTCCTGACTGAAATGCCAGGTAGGATTCTCTCACCCATTGGCAGCTGCCAGAAAAATGGACTCCCAGAGCCGCTGCCTTATGGAGCGCTGGATTCTTTCAGGGACAGGTGAACGGTAGTTCAACTGATTTTTGTGGACTAATACAAGTTGAAACTTTGATTCAGATTTTGTTTTATCTTTTGAGTATTTACCAAGCTCATTGGGGGAACTTCTTTGGTTTTCTTTCTTTTCTTCTTCTTCTTTTTCTCTTGAAAGATTTTATTTATTTATTTGACAGAGAGAGAGAGAGAGAGACAAGAAGGGGGAGTGGAAGGCAGAGAGAGAGGGAGAAGCAGACTCCCCACTGAGCAAGGAGCCTGGTGTGGGACTTGATCCCCTGACCCCAGGATCATGACCTGAGCCGAAGGCAGACGCTTAACGAACTGAGCCGTCCAGGCGCTCTGGTTTTCTTTCTTTTTAGATTGTAGGCAAATGGAAGCATGGTCTTAGGAAATGCATACAGGTCATAGGAAAAGATAAACGGGAGAGAGAATTTCATTCTCTAGCGGAATATTTCTTCTGTTATTTAATTGTGACTTTGTTTTGTAAGACCCTAACATAATAAAGCCAGGCAGGAACGAAGCAATTTCCTTGGTCTGTAACTGATTGTGTGCTTGCCACTTGGCTGATATCCCTGGAGTGTGGCCTGAAGCTCTAGCTCTCTTGGCTGCACTCTAAAAAAAATCCAGACATAAACTCACTGTGGGTGATGCAGATCAAAATACCATCCCAGAACTGGCTTTTAAAACACTTTGAAAAATTCATTAGGCTTCCAACATATTAGGTCATTCTGAGCCTCATGGGGGGACGAGCATATTTCTCACTTCTGTGGAATTATTTCATGCCAAAATAGCCTTCTGACCAAGCATAACATTGCTGTAAAAACCAGTTCACAGTGGTAGTTTCAGATGCCAGCATTTACATAGCTTTGATGACTCTCGTAAACACTGAGCCATGCTTATTACTGCTGGCCCCTTCGTTGGACTTCTGCTTTCAGCATGGTTTATATTCAGCCGCTCCGATCACTGTGTCACACTGGACATACCCTGACCCGTCACTTCGGAGAATGGTGTGGACACGGGCATCGGCATTCCATGTGTTTAGCCATAGTCTGTTGTTAGTGATTTCTTGCTTTGAAACTGTCAGCTACTTTGATCGCGGACCTTTACAGGTCAAACTCCTGTGGAAGCACAGATCTTTAACATGGAAACCAATGACTTTGGGCTTTGTCTGTTTCAGCCTCCTGGTATGATGTGTCAGGTTTCATGCATTTATAAAATAATAAGTAAATGTTAAAGCAAATTTGGGAAATAGAGGGAAGCTAAAAAGTGAACCATAAATATTAAGGGAAATAAAAATTAAAAATGAAAGTCATCCACTTTTTTTTTAAGGGGGGGAAGAGGAGCAGAGGGAAAGGGAGAGAGAGAATCTCAAGCAGGCTCCAGGCCTAGTACAGAGCCTGGCACAAGGCTCCATCTCAAAACCCTGAGATCGTGACCTGAGCCGAATCAAGAGTCAGACTCTTAACTGACTGAGCCACCCAGGTGCCCCAGAAATTACCCACTTTCATGCCAGTGTGACTGTTGGCAATAGTTTGGCAAGGAGTTTTCTTCATCTTTCTTTTCTGTGTGTAGGATCAAGATAGGATATTCATACATTTCAGTGCCCTGATTTTTTGTTTTACTTAACATTATTCATTAACTATGTCCCTATGTTATTGAATTATATTCCAAATCAGCATCTTAAATCATAGTATACAGTGTAATAAAGAAGATATACGATGGTTAAACATTTTGTTCACCCGTTCTATTTTTTTTTTTTGCTATTGTTAATTACACTGTAACAAACATTTCTGTAGCTAAAATCTTTCTATCTTGTGTAGGACAATGTCCTTAAAATAGTTTTTCAAAAATGTAATTATTGGAGCAAAAGATATATTCTTTTTTTAAAAGATATAAATAGTCTTAAGTTTCTTGATAAATCTTTCCAAATTGATTTCTGGATGAAATCCACCCCATTTCAAGACCCAGGGAGGTTCTGAAATGTTAACTTGTTCTTTAGAACATTGTATAGGCATAGATTTCAGATCTCTTGACACAAAGGTCTGTGCTCCTGACAAGTTTGAGAGGCCGTACGGTACAGCAGGAAGAGTACCATGCTAATTTGGGAAATATGGTTGTCGTCCACAGTGGGCTCCACGCTCAGCAAGGAGTCCTCTTGTCCTTCTTCTTCCGCCCCCTCCCCCTTTGTGCTTGTACAATCTCTCTCTCTCAAAAGAATATGAATCTGAGCAAGTAACCTGAAGCTGCCTTGCTCCTGAATTAAGATGATCATAGCACAAATTATACCACACCAGTTAGAGCTCTTATTTGAAATCATGAAGTCGAATCTGACCAGAGAGGCCACTTCTTCCCTTTTTTTTCTTTTCCCCACATCCTCTATTTCAAAAGGACTGAGCTTGTTGGCACCTGGGTGGCTCAGTGGGTTAAGCCTCTGCCTTCAGCTCAGGTCATGGTCTCAGGGTCCTGGAATCGAGCCCTGCATGGGTCTCTCTGCTCAGCAGGGAGCCATCTCCCGACCCCTCTGCCTGCCTCTCTGCCTATTTGTGATCTCTCTCTCTGTCAAGTAAATAAATAAAATCTTTAAAAAAAAAAGAAAAGGACTGAGCTTTATGACCCAGTGACTAGTCAGAGTAGTCACACTAGTGAACAGTACTGCCTGGTGTGGTCATTCAAGACATGCTGTTGCACTTCATAACTTCTCTCACCTGTGTGGTCTCACTCGGTCAACCGTAGGTAGGACGTGTGTTATTATAGTTACACCACAGATGAGAAGAACAAGACCAGGCAGGTGAAATCCAGCCTCGCCCAAGCACGCACAACCAGCAAGTGGCACAGCTGGGCGCATAGAGTCTGTGTCTTCTGATTCCCCAACCCTTGTTTCCAGCGGTATCTATGAACTAAAAACTGGTTCGCACTTTCAAAAGATAGGTTGAAGTTCTCGTTGAGAGTTTGATGCTTTGGATTCATCTCCATAAAAGAAAATGGCCCAGTAAGAATACAGGCGCTTTTCCAAGTGGAAAATATCCAAAGGTGAAACACCGTTGTCCTGAAGCTGTGTCTCAGGAAACACACAGGAGAGCAAATCTGTTGGGCTTTGGAGTTTTCATGTGATGGGTTCTGATGAAGAGTTTGCAAGTGTGAGATGAATGGTTGTGCCATTGGTGGAAACATGCTGAGCTCCACAGGTGCTGTGAGGCCAAGTGTCATCTGTGATGGGAAGGAGGTACCTTCGAGACGGGTCTTTGGAGGGCCTGTGGGCATCATCCCACGTGCTACTGTAATGGGACAGCAGGTGACTGGATGCTGCTTGGATTGACTCCAGCCTCACAGCTCCAAGTAATGAGGGGAAGAGCGTTTAATTGCCTATAATCCGAGATCTTTCCCTGCTACAGTCGAGGTGTAATTCTGCCAAATTCTCTCTCTCTTTCACTCTTCATCCTCCTGCCCTATTCCTACTATTTCCCTATTTGGTTCATATTTATTAACTGGCCAAAGACCTAAATGCCTCCCACGTTGATGCAATAGGGAGTAATTTTAGCATGGTGCAGCGTAATGCTGTCTACGCTAAATTCTTCTCTTTCAAAAAGACTCTTACTAAGAAACACGTATGTTTCTGGACCAGCATTTTGTATAGCCATACCATGACGGAGGCCACATGACCGCTAAGTTCAGTGTGCACAGAGGTTAAGAGGCATTGGACACATTTGTCTATGAATAGAGGTCCCAGGTGGCCTGTGTTTTCTGATCTTCCTTCCAAAAGAGGAAGCACTCAGTTCACACTGAGGAAAAAGTGAAACAGCCAACCATTACTGGAAGGAAATTTAAGGGAATGGAGCTCAAGGTTAGCCTGGGCTTGAAATTCTGTATTAATAAAAATCTCAGGTGTCTAGGACACCAGCTGTCTTGAAAGCCTAACATGATTTTTTTTTTTTTGTGATAAATCTATTGTCTACAGAAGATTTGTATACAGTACAGTAATTCCTTTACGGATGTCATGTTGGGAACCTTTAATATATGTGGAGGGAAATACAGTTGAGATGGTATTTTCTTGTAGGTGCTGGGATGGGAATGAATATCAGCGACTCTGAGAATCTTACTGTGTAGATGTTGAATCATGCACATCTGCTAAATAATTAGCATGTTGTGGGGCAGAAGGTTCCGGAAGTAAATCCTCATGCGCCCCAACTCCTAGCTGTCCAACTCCTTTGTGAGTATACACCTGCTTCTTTAAAAGACAAAAGAACAGAGAACATGGAGGGCCAAATAGGAACATTCAGGTTAAGCTGATGTCTTGCCATGACTAATATCCCCGACTGGGCCTTCTCTCTGCCTCAGTTTTCTCAAAACATCTTTATCCTACTTCTTACCCCTGGGCACTTAACTGTCAGCAAAACCTTCCCTTGGCCAGCAAGCAAGGGTAGAATTTACATATTTTACTTCGTTTGACTTTCATAGCAATTCTCTGAGACAGACATTATTATGCCTAATACATAAAAGGGGAAACTGAGGCTCAAGAAATCAAGTGATTTGATGTAGGTCACATAACTAATGCATGTTAGGGCTAAATTTCTGGTATTCTCTACCTCAGAGCCTCAGCTTGTATTTTCACTCCTCAGGGGGCACAATACAGTGACTTTCAGGAGGGGTGAGCATGACAGCTGCAGTTCTCAAACTTTCATGTCACAGGATCTGGGGATCCTGTTAAGATGCAGATTCTGATTCAGCATCATGTGTTGTGGGGGGTCGTGGGAGCCTGCCCCTCTGACATGTGCTCAGTTGATGCTGATGCTGCCGGTCCCCAGACCACCGTTTGAGTAGTGAGGCTCCAGAGTGCTAAGCTGAGGGGAAGAAGGCCCTGTTCATGGCTCTTCTCAGGGGGCAATGGAATCTAGAGAGGGCTGACCCCAACTGTAATGGAGTGCTTCCCACAGAAGAGGTGCTGCCTCCCAGCACTTTCCTTCAGGCAGCAGTGCGGTCCCATCAGAATGTGACAGAGATGCACGTTGAGCCATTGGGCCGATTCCTAAGATGTTAAAAATCTAAGGCAAAGACCAGCATAAAAACAGACACATAAATCGATGGAACAGAATAGAGAACCCAGAAATGGACCTCAACTCTCTGGTCAACTAATATTCAACAAAGCAGAGAAGAGTATCCAATGGGAAAAGGACAGTCTGTTCAATAAATGGTGCCGGGAAAATTGGACAGCCACATGCAGAAGAAGTAAGACTGGACCATTCTCTTCCACCATACACAAAGATAAACTCAAAATGGATGAAAGACCTAAATGTGAGACAGGAATCCATCAAAATCCTAGAGGAGAACACAGACAGTAACCTCTTCCACCTGAGTGGCAACAACTTCTCTAAAGGCAAGGGAAACAAAAGACACGTCTGTTTAGCAAGATACGTCTCTAAAGGCAAGGGAAACAGAAGCAAAAATGGACTATCGGTCTTCATCAAGATAAAAAGATTCTGCATGGCAAGGGAAACAGTCAACAAAACTAAAAGGCAACCTACACAATGGAAGAAGATAGTTGCAAATGACAAAGCAGATAAAGGGCTGGTATCTAAGATCTGTAAAGAAATTATCAAATTCAACAGCCAAAAAAACAAATAACCCTGTCAAGAAATGCAGAGAAGACATGAACAGACACTTCTCCAAAGCAGACATCCAACTGGTCAACAGACACATGGAAAAATGCTCCGCATCACTTATCATCAGGGAAATACAAATCAAAACCACAATGAGATACCACCTTACACCAGCAGAATGGCTAAAATTGACAAGACAGGGAACAGCAAGTGTTGGTGAGGATATGGAGAAAGGGGAACCCTCTTACACTATTAGTGGGAATGCAAGTTGGTACAGCCACTTTGGAAAACAGTATGGAGGTTCCTTAGGAAGTTAAAAATAGAGCTACCCTATGACCCAGCAATTGCACTACTGGGTATTTACCCAAAGATACATATATATAGTGAAAAGAAGGGGCACCTGCACCCCAATGTTCAGAGCAGCAATGTCCACAATAGCCAAACTGTGGAGGGAGCTGAGATGTCTTTCAACATATGACTGGATAAAGAAGATATGGTTCATATATACAATAGAATATTACTCAGTCATCAGAAAGAATGGATGCATACCATTTACCTCAACATAGATAGGACCAAAGGGGATTATGCTTAGTGAAATAAGTTAGACAGAGAAAGACAATTATCATGTGGTTTCCCTTGTATGTGGAATATAAGGAATAGCACAGAGGACCATAGAGGAAGGGAGGGAAAACTGAATGGGAAGAAATCAGACAGGGAGACAAACCCTGGGAGACTCTTGACTCCCGGAAACAAACTGAGGGTTTGTGGAAAGGGAGGAGGGTGAGGGATGGGATAACTGGGTGATGAGCATTAAGGAGGGCATGTGATGTGATGAGCACTGGGTGTTAAACGCAACTAGTGAATCATTGAACACCACACCAAAAACTAATAATGTACTGCGTGTTGGCTAATTGAATTTAAAGAAAAAAAGAAAGAAAAAAAAATCTAGGTGAAGAAAGCAGTCTTTAGTGCTCCCATTTCAGATGACAGAAGAAGAATCCCTCTGCAGTCGCACCACAAAGACAGCCGTTGGTTCTAATAACTCGCAAGACAGGCCATGTACATAATGCCCGTTTCTAGTATGTGTTGCTGTTAAAATGATCTAATATTCCTTTGCCCGATCTAATATGCTTTGCCCAAACGAAACACTGGGGCCTCATGGCGTGGCTTCACAGTGCCTAGCAGAGATGAAGGGGACCGTGAATAAATATGTTATTGGGCTTTAGGGAGGAGGAAGGAGGAGAGACCTGAAGGAAGTGACAGTGTCTTAGGAAGTACAGGGCTCTTAACCAGGTCCTTTGAATTATTTCAGGAAGGTCTTTTCCCCAGGGACTTGCTGCAGGAAACAATGTTTGAATCAAACTTCCCCCACTGTCTGGTTTCTGTCTCTTTGACTAAATTATTTTTAATGTTTCTTGTCCTTATTTAATATCATCTTCCAGGCAGTACTTTATCATCTGGATGCTGATTTGCTTTCTGTTTCATTGTTGTGGGTCCTCCCCACTGTTGCCCGTGCCCATTTGTACAGGATGCTTTGTTACCGACTGACGCTGTTCCTTTATTATTTATGCCCTTCCTCCTTTGTTGATGGCTTTTGCTTAGTCACCCTGCTTCTCTGATGTGCTCTTTGTTCACACTCTATTTCCTACAGCCCCTTTACCCTTGTCCAATTCCTTTATCCTTAATACAGAATTCTGTTTCTCTCAATACAGCGGGGGGCCCAGAGCGGCTTGTGGAACCTCACGCAGTTTGGGGATGCTTGGAGGCATCTTTGAGTGTTTAGGCATCATTTTAAGATCCTGTTTTGTCTCAGTCACCTTTCACCAGGTCATGCTGCTGTAGCAAAAAATCCCCAGTGTCGGGTCTTTCAATGACAAAGGTGTATTTCTCACTGGTGTTAGAAGTTGCTGAAGGTCAGCTGTGGCTCCAAGAGCCTTCCTTCCTTGTTCTGGGGTGCAGGCTTCTGCATCTGTACTGCATACTGTACTGGGATGCAACAACTGCCTGGGCTAGGCTGTTCTTGGGGCAGAAGAAAGGAGTATGAAAGGACGCCTGGGTGGCTCAGTGGGTTAAGCCTCTGCCTTTGGCTCAGGTCATGATCTCGGGGTCCTGGGATCGAGCCCCACATCGGGCTCTCTGCTCCGCGGGGAGCCTGCTTCCCCCTCTCTCTCTGCCTGCCTCTCTGCCTACTAGTGATCTCTCTCTCTGTGTCAAATAAATAAATAAAATCTTTTTTAAAAAAGAAAGAAAGAAAGTAAGAAAGCTGGTAGGATGGTAGGATCCAACGGCGGTTCTTAGAGCTTCCGTTCTGAGCTGCAGTAAGGCGCTTACATTTGCATTTCATCAGCCAAAGCAAGTCATGTAGCCAAGCCCACCGAGCGTGGAGCAGGAAGTATACTCCACCCGGAGATAATGCAAGTTCCATGGCACTGGATGGGGACACATCCCTGTGCTTCTTACTATAGTAAGAAAAGTTAGTGATTAGGAATAACATTGCAGGCTACTACATGCTCTAAAGTTAGAATTCATCCTGTCAGGTGAACACTGGACACGAACTACACTTACATTCTATTAATGGTCATATCAAAGGGTAGATATTCACCCAATGAAATCTCTAAGAATCCTGAGATTCTTTGGCAGTTTTTAATATTATTAACCACTGAAAATCTCTGCTAGCTATTTTGATATCTCTTATGTCTTCAGATGAGGTTGGGGCGGGGGTCATCTCCATGATCACATTTGGAATAACTTTACATTGCATCTGTGTCCCAAGTTTAGGATTTGGGGACGCTGGCTTAACTCCTCTAGATCAAGAGGGAAGCATTTATGACAAGACTGCCTTGCAAAATCCTTTAAATTTTCTGTGCCTCAGTTTCTTTCATATATAAATGGGGAATAACAATAGATCCCCCCACCCTTGAATGGGGTCTTGAGGATTACATGAGGTCGTAGATGTAAAACTCTTAGAACTTTGTGATACATATAAATATTTGAGTATTTGCTTTGATGGTGGTGATGATGATGATGATGATGATGATGATGACAATCATCACTTCTACCACTTTGGCATCCGAACCCCTGCAAAATATATATGGGGATTCCAAAACTACCCATTTTAGAGTTGACAGTCAGACTTATGTTTTTGAGTTTAAGATTTACTTATCAATAAACAAAATAAAAATCAACACAAAAGTAGGGGTTAGAATTCCTGGCCTCCTGATAAGACTAGTAATAATTTCTCTTGGAGAAATTAATTTCTAGGTCAAGTGTTCTCGCCTTCCAGTCATTGTGCGGAGTGAAAGTCCTTTAATTGTTATATGAAGTATTCGGTTTATTTGGTGACCACAGTGCACCTGGGGCTTGTGTGAGAGGGACAGGCTGCTGGGAAATTCCAGACAGGGGCAGAGAGGAGAGCCATAGGACTTGTGTCTGGAAGTCAGTGGCTTGGCCCTCCCGGACTGGTGTTGGGGGAAGTGAGTAGACATATGCGGGTTAGTGTGCGTGGAGAGTTTACTAGGGAAGATAATGAGGCTTCTGGTCTGGATGGCTGCTTTTGTCTCATGTTCCATCAGTTCAGCCTGAGCAGCCTCAACACGAAAGGAAAGGAACAAGGGTCCTGGAGTCTGAATGTCAAGTTCAGCAACTTCTCAGCTGTGTGAGCTTGGGCGTGCTTCTTAACCTCTTTGAGCTTTGGTTTACTCATAAATGTAATTTTATTTAATATTTATCTAGCCATGACCATGTGCAAGAGCACTACGTATATTCTTTAAATAGTCACAAAATAATGTTGCGTTCATAATAACCCTGTTTGGTAGGTATAATTATACCCATTCTGCACATGGGGCAACTGAGATAGAGTGAGGTGAGCAGCTGGCCCGCACTCACACAGGCAGGAAGGGGAAGAGCCAGGTTTCAAGCCCAAGCAGCCTAGCTCCCAAAATTTTTTATGGCCTCTTGGTGCAGTAAGAGCTCTGCCTGGGGTTGCTGCTGGAAAGTAGATCTGTTCACCTCTTCCAAATCTTACTCCACTACCTGATGCAATAGGTAGGTGCTCAATAAGCACGTATGGCTGTTTCTCTTCTACCCTCTTCCTTTCAGCTGTCCTGCTAGACCCCAGGATTCAGGGTTAGTGAGTGCCAGGAATGGGATTGGGGATTGTCAGCCTGAATTTTCCCTGGTAAGGGTTTCTCATAACTCTCAAATGAGTTCGGGAACTAGGAATGGGTTCTTATTTATTTTCCTTACAGTCAGTGCATTCCACATAATTGGGCAAATCATTTGTATCTCCAAGCCTCAGATTTTTCATCTGTGCAGTGGGGACAATTTAGAATTTATCTCAGGGAATTCAGAAAATTTCTGTAAAGCTTCGATGAGATAATACTTACAAAGCACTTAGCCAATGGCACTCAATAAATTGTGCTTGTTTCCTTAGTTCTTCAGTGTTCCCCAAGAGGCATATTTTAGATCAGACTGCCCCCCACTAGATTATGTCATAAACATCCTTAACTCTTGGGTAGACCTGCGGGTCTTTGGGGTTGTGGTGAACTCAAGGATGGGCCAGTTAATTTCTACTTCTGGGGAACTATAACCCACGCGTGCTTTGTGCAAGCCCTTCCACTGGATATGCCACCAATTGGAACATCTGGGCCCAGCCGGAAGTAAGCAAGGAGGGGGAGAGAGAAGAGCAAAGGAAATATATGGAGGGCAAGGTCCGTGGAGGAGAGCGGCTGTCCTGGAACATGCTGCTTATGGCGTACACATTGTCAGCGACCACTGCTACCATCTAACCAGAACTTACTATGTGTCAGGCCCTGTGCTAAGTATTTCACAGACACTGTCACTTTTAACTTTCTCAGCCACGCTACAAGTTCTTTCTTTTTTTCTTTTTTTAAAAGATTTTATTTATTTATTTGTCAGAGAGAGAGAGGGAGAGAGAGAGAGCGAGCACAGCCAAGCAAGGAGCCCAATGTGGGACTCGATCCCAGGATGCTGGGATCATGACCTGAGCCGAAGGCAGCTGCTTAACCAACTGAGCCATCCAGGCGTCCCACAAGTTCTTTCATCTGTTGACCAAAGCAAGTTACACAACCACTCCAGGTTCAAGGGGTAGAGAAATACACTCACACCCTCTCTTGGTGGGAGGAGCTATGAGGTGTCACTGTAGGCTCTTGGATGAAGGGAGGGACCATGCTTGCAATCAGTTTGCAACAGTCTGCCGTACAAAGAGTGTAGATCACCTGTGTCCCCAGGGTAACCTCTGTGTTCAAGAAAAGGGAAATCAGCTACCAAGCGCCTCCTAGCATCTTGAGTCCCTTTCATTACAGATTGAGTCCAAGAGGCAAATCAACTAAAATATTGTCCAATTGTTCTGTTATTCTCAGGAGTCATACTGCAACTACATGGAGAATTTTGTGTTTTCCGAATTTCTTGGGTTCTTGTGTTTCAAACAAACCCCCAGCTAAGAATGTCACTTATCTGGAATCCCAGACCTCTGCCAACTGCTGTGTGGTTAGTGGGCTACCCAAAGCTACACATATTTCTGCTAGCCTTTCCAAGGAGAAGAGAGTGAGTCATGAATCTTAACTTCCAAAAGTAAGCAAGACCGCAGCATATTGATTCATGAAACAGATTGGTCAGGGCTGGACAGTATTATTGAAAAGGTGAGATGGTTTGTGCTACAGGAAGCAAGATGCTAGAATGTATGTCCTTGGGTGACTTGAGGTGATTCATTGATTATTTTTCTATTTGCAAGTGGTGTTGACTTTCCATATTGAGTCATAATAATACATTTTTCTTCTGAAATTTGCCTATATAAAAAAATGGAGTCAGTTAAAATGGAAGCCAGTAATAGAGGTGCTCTCTGGATAGGAAAAAAAAAATTGTAAAGGTGGTATGTAAAGTTATCCCTGGCAGACAAAGCCATGTGTATAAAAGGAGGGAGAGGCAGCCCCTTGTCAAAGCAAGACAGCCGAGGCCAGAAAGAGGGAGTCAGTTTCTGAAAGTATCCTATCTGATAAAGAACATCTTATGTGTTTTGACCCAGGTCTCCTGTATCAAAATTTATTTCTACCCCACTATGTGGAATTCCTATTCCCTTGGAGTGCCTGGGTGGCTCAGATGGTTAAGTGTCTGCCTTCGGCTCAGGTCATGATCTCCAGGTCCTGGAATTGAGCCCCACATCAGGCTCCTGGCTCAGTGGGGAGCCTGCTTCTCCCTCTGTCCCTGCCTGCTACTCCCCTTGCTTATGTGCTCTCTCTCACAAATGAATAAATTAAAGCTTTTTAAAAATTCCTATTCCCTTTAAATCAACAACCTTAAATAAACAAAAATTACTTATGTGTGCAAATACATTTTGTTACTAGGAAATCTTACAAAATAATATTTTCCACCATTTACGATTAGGCACTTTATGAACTTGGCAATGAGAATAGTGATGATAATCATCATGCATTGACTAACATTCACCTCAGCATTGGGGGGGAATTGCTTCACAATTTTTTTTGTAGCTTCACACTATGTACAGAAACACCTTTGTGCATTTGAAGTCTGCAATACACAAATACTGAGACAGATATTACCTTATAAACATATCCGTATTGGGTGAGAGTAAGATTTTCTAATTGGAGATCATGTATGTACCTTTAAAAAATATGTGAGGATAAATAGCTAATTAAAAAAACATATATGTGGACCAAAGTACACACAATCCGTGCTACAACATGGGTGTAACTTGAAAATAACGTGTTAAGGGAAAGAAGCCAATTGTAAAATGTCACTTCTTATATGAACTGTCCAGAATAGGTAAGTCCAGATGGCAGACTGGGGACTGCCAGAGGCTGGGGGAGAAGGGTGGACAGTGGGTAGAGACTGGGTTTCCTTGTGGGGTGATCAAATGTGTTGGAGCTAGATAGGTGGTGGCCCAATATTATGAATGTACTTCGTGTCACCGAATTGTTTACTTTGAAATGGTTACATTTATGTTCTGTGAGTTTCACCTCCATAAAAATATCCCAAACGTATATGTAATCGCTGGTGTACCCTTATACCCATGTCCATGAATGTGTGATGTAAGGTGCGAACAAGGCTCTTTTATTAGGATAGTGTTTCTCAGACTTCTTGGTCTCAGGTTCCTCTTATGCTCTTAAACGTCATTGAGGATGACAAAAGCTTCTGTTTATGTGTCTTATTTCTATCAGTCTTCACCACGTTGAAAATTAAAATGGAAACATTTAAAAATATTCATTAACTCATTAAAAATAACATAAACCCATTACATGTTAACAAAACAATGTTTAATGAAAAATAACTGCATTTTCCCAAAACAAAAATATTTCATAAGGAGCAGCTAACCAGCTCACAACTCAAACCACCACACCGCTCGTTTTTCTTCTAGACAACCCTTGGCTTCAGAATGTTCCCGAGATGCTTTATGTATGCTTCAGTTTTATCAGAGTATTAAAAATTGTGCATATTCAGTGCTTGGGGTTTAATTAACTTAATTTCTTTACTCTTTCATAAAGCTTTTTTTTTCTTTTTTAAAGATTTTATTTATTTGAGAGAGAGAGAGAAAGAGAGAAAGAGTGGGTTGAGGCGGTGGGGGGGCAGAGGCAGAGGGAGAATCAGGCTCTCTGCTGAGCGGGGAGCCCGACGTGGGGCTCCATCCCAGGCTTAACCGACTGAGCCACCCAGGTGCCCCTCATAAAGAACATTCTTAAGTGAAGGTGGCAGTGTTTGTCATGCACGGTCACAGCTGTGAAGAGCACAGCAGGAGAATGCGCTGGGCTAACTTAGGGCCACATCTTGACTCTCGCTAAGGCGCAGGCAGCTTCACTCCCATTGCGTTTGGGCCATCCGTGCAAATGTCTAGCCCAGTGAAAAAGGCAGGTAATGTCTTCTCATCTCCACGAGAATGGATTTGCCTTCACGGAGCCTCCTGGAGGTGTCCCAGGGGTCCCCAGGGTTCTGAAGGACTCTGATTCCTCACCATGAAGTTCAAGATTCACGAATTAGGAGTATGTAGAACATGCATGGCTTTTTAAAACGTGAGACTCCGTTCTTAAAAGGCCGAATGGTCTTTACAGTGGAAATGAGAAACGGGACCATGTTTTAATCAAATGTTGAATCCTTTTCTCTGATACTCCCCCACCTCAGGGCCTTTCCAGTCGTGTAATTGTTCCCTCCTTCACCGGCTCTGAGGGCTTAGCCATCACCTCAGGGAGGCTTCTCTCTCCACCTTATCTAAATATTGCCCATCCCCAACACACAGGCCGATCTCTCTCTCTCTCTCTCTCTCTCTCTCTCACACACACACACACACACACACAGATTTGCAACGAACTAACACAAAGTGTTGAAAGGCCCCGTGATAAACACACGTGTTCAAACCCATGTCAAGCTCAGCTCGACTGTGGATGAGAAAATGCAAGCCAAGGGGTCAGTTGCTTTTTTTAAATTCAGTGTTTTCCAAACTCTGTATTAGTGTTCTCTGGAATGTGCTTTGGGTAATGATTTCCTATACAGAGCCTTGCTTGGCTCCCCGTTCAGCATGGGTGTGAAGGCCCATTGGGTTAAAAGCCATGAATTTGCTCACTGTCCCCTGGGGTACTAGTCCGACGTAAGATTGTGTCATTCGTTCGTCCAATAGAAAATCGAAACATTTCATTTCATTTCATAATTCTTACTTTTGTGTGCTGATAAGTCATTTTGGAGACACGAATTGTTTGGATTGCTTTAGGGTGGACGAGTGAGGGTTAATCATGACAAATAGTTGGACTTTTTGTGATTTTAGAAGAGAGTTTGAGAAATGCTCTAATCCCAATGGCACCTGTCACGAAATCAAACCCAGAGGAATTAATATTTTGTTTCCTTCAGCTTTTACAGACCATAAAGGGAGAAAATCCCTACAGATGACTTAACAAGCTTATTCCTCATAAGAAATCCTTTAAAGTGGGTGGTCTACCCTACATTTCTTAGAAAATTGCCAACGGAGCATTGCTCTAGGGATTCAGGAACTCACAGGATACTGGGTCATTAAGTAACTTTCCACTGTGTGGCTGGAAGCTCGGCTCCACCGTGGATGAGAAAATCCGAGCCAAAGGGGGCAGTTCCTTCTTCATAGGAACATGTGGTTCACCTTCTTGCTCAGGACACTCTCCCCCTTTCTAGAGAATTCTCACATTCTCACATGTCCATGCACCCTAAGAGTAGAGACTGCTTCACTGTCCTTCCCTCTTCCTTCTCCTCCTCTTGGGCGGAAGTTAAAGAGAAAATTTGGTTCTCTAACCAGCTGCCCTGTCCCCGAGGTCATCTGCATTGTGCTCAGAGTCCTTACTGTCCTGCATCTCCAGTGGCCTCAAGGACCATCTGATTGACCACGGTGCTGACCTTTCTTTTGCAGAGTATAGTTTCTGAGAGCTCAGCAGACCGGCAACATCTTGCTGATGTGGCTATTGATCCCTAAGTCTGCCTGACTAAAGAGCTTGATCAGTCCAAGGATCTGTCAAGAACCACCGCACTGCGAATCACCCACTTCCTGCCGGCTCCATATCCCACTAAGGGTCAGAGTGTATCTTTACACGATACCTAAGTAGATTTTATTTTCTGTCTTGAGCCAAGGGTGCCCACCAGACAGATACTCTTGCAGGGCTTAGTGGTTGGGAGTGATTTTACAAAAGATGACAGTTGCTTATCACTGCCACCCCCTCCCCTAGCCAAAGCCTTTAATTATGCATTATTTGTAAAAAAAATAAATAAATAAATTCCTTTTTCAAATAGCTGGTTATTCATTTGACCATACTTTGTTACTGTACTCCAGTATCTTGATATTTTCAAAGCATTAATCAAATAAGTGTGGGACAAAGTTAACAGCCGAAAGAGATCTTTGCAGGGTAGTGTGATTGGAGGGGTTCATAAAAGGTCACCTCAAAGTCTTGAGTGCAGCAATGCCTGAATTTTTTTTTTTCAAAGATTATTTATTTATTTATTTGACAGGCAGAGATCACAAGTAGGCAGAGAGGCAGGCAGAGAGAGAGAGAGGTGGAAGCAGGCTCCCCGCTGAGCAGAGAGCTCAACGTGGGGCTCGATCCCAGGACCCTGGGATCATGACCTGAGCCAAAGGCAGAGGCTCAACCCACTGAGCCACCCAGGCGCCCCACCTGAATTTTTTTTTTGATGAAGAATATATAGGTCCTCTTTTAAAATGCAAGTTCCCTTGGGGTGCCTGGGTGACTCAGTGGGTTAAAGCCTCTGCCTTCGGCTCAGGTCATGATCCCAGGGTCCTAGGATCGAGCCCCGCATCGGGCTCTCTGCTCAGCAGGGAGCCTGCTTCCTCCTCTCTCTCTGCCTGCCTCTCTGCCTACTCGTGATCTCTGTCTGTCAAATAAATAAATAAAATCTTAGAAAAATAAAATAAAATAAATGCAAGTTCCCTTAAGATTCCCCTATTGCACTCATCTTCTTTTGTAGACTCGTTCTAGAGCAGTAAAGCTGAACAGAATCTTCGTGATCGTCTGCTCCAGCCTCCTTATGTTAGAGATGAAGGCTCTCGGGCTGAGAAAACAGGAGTGTCTGCGGTAAAGTCTCACAGCTAGTTAGTAGTAGAGTTAGGATTAGTACTCTGAGTCTCCTGCCTTTTTCCCTGAAAGCTTTATGTATCCTATGGCATCCTGAGGAGACAACTTTCTTTAAAATATGTCAACCTGTATTAAATTCCGTGCCTAAAAATATTTCATGTAATGCAGTTTGATTAGTGTTTCTCTAGAGTCGCTGCAATCCTAGAGATGGCAGGCATTGGGGTAATTTTATATAAAATCTCCCCTTGGGTTTAAGTCACTTCCAAGATCCAATGGTTGTTTTAAAACTAGTGCGTAACGTGGCATGTTTGGGTAGCAGCGATATTAGAAACAGAAGAATTAGAATGATTGGCAGGCACTGAAGGTCTGTGTGTCAATTTCACTGAAAATGGTGGCATGGCGCCAAGGCCTCACCCGCACCCACCACCACCAAGCGTAATCAGTGGGTCTGTGTGCGTGAGGAGAGGAGCCCTGGGGAGCACAGAAAAGAGATAAATCAAAGGAAGTAGAGGGAAACTTAAAAAGGCAATTTGTTTATGTAGGTATGTCTATGGAATCAGCATTACCCATTGCCTGCTGTGGGAAAGCCCTGAAAAGTTCAAGGGAACCTGGCCCCAGAGAGGGGCAGCAGTGCGTCCCCAGTCTCTCTGGTAACGTGAGTAATGGGCATGGCGTGCGCTCGTATTGCTAAGCGGAACAAGCTACTCCTTCCATGTATGGAAATATCTATCACAATTCTCTATGATTCACTTCAGCTAAATCCAAAGGGATTTTGAATTCTGAGTATTAATTGTATATTTTTATTTCCATTTAACCACTAAAATAGTTTTCTTCTAAAACCCAAGACTGCCCCTCTGTGTCTCGGTGAATCCTTTCTCCTTAAATGGGTTTCACAAGCCGACTTGTGAAAGTGATTTTCTCTTCCTCAGGGAAATAGGAATTTCTATTATTAATATGTCAGAGAGCGATGGTTCTTAAATTTTGATGTGCATCTCATTTACCTGGGGAACTTGCTAAAAACACAGACACCTGGTCCCCGCTTCAGATCTACCTGATCAGAATATAGAATGGGATGTTGAATATAGAATGTGTGTTGTAAAAGTTGTTCATGCCTCTTGTGCCCGCCCTGTGATTTCTGTGTTTTCCTGTCTGAGATCCATGTCAGAAGGCTGGAGATAGGAAAGAAGGAGGGTCAGTGGTGCTGTGGCTTATGAATTGGGATTGCCCCGGGGTCCAAGTTCCCCATTTATTCCTTTATAAATGTTCACTGAGCAGCTATTTACTGTGAGCACAGAATGATGCTAGGTTTGGGGCTAACTCCAATAATGCAAACACCGGTCTTCCCTCAGGTGCTCACAGATAGCTTTGTTGATGTTGATTTAGAATTCAGACATCTCCAGTGTGGTGGGGGGAAGGGTTGTGGGTCAGGGGGTGAGAAGCTGCACAGGAAAAGAAATGTTTGAGCAGACCTTGACAGAAGAATCCCAGTTCTTTGGGGAAAGGAAATTCTTAGATAGAGGGACTGGCCAGGGCTGAGGCTTGGGTAATAAACAGTGTGTGAGCTTACAGCTCCTCACGTGGCTCCCTACGACAGAAACCGCGGGAGGGGTGTGTAGGAGAAGAGCCTGGAAAAAAAATGGATACACAGCCCTAAGAAGTATGGATTTTTTTTTTAAAGAAGAATTACAGTAGGATTCTTGATATGAAAGCATATCGTGTGCATGTCGAATTAGGGTTTTGAAATCTGTTACCGATATTTTGGTGGTCATTTATTATTAATTAACACAGTCCCAGGCACTGTGATGCTCCCCTCCCGGCCCCCCTTTCTGATCTCATTTTGGGTAATTAATACACTCCTTTAGCTACAAGCTTTCTCTTCTTTTCCTTGATCACTTTTCTATGTCTCATATGCTCTGTATCTGAGAGATTGCTTGGGTCTACAGTTTTTGAACCCTCATATTAGAATTTATACATTCGACTTCCTTAACTGTTCCTTCTAAATTAAGCAGTAATGCCAAACGGAGCTCCAGGGATGAGACGGGAAAGGCCGACTGTCTTTTACAGACGGGATGGACCTGTGAACGTAACTTACATTTTAAAAATAATTTTCATTTCTTCTTCATGTCAGGAAAACTTAATAAAGCTCTGCCTAAATTTTTAACATAATGGCCATCAGAGCCAGTCTTGATAATTGCTTATTTTATATTATCTACATGTCTTCTCTCCATCAGCAGCAGCAGCAGCAGCAGCAGCAAAAACAACAAGAAAAATACCCAGCACCGGTTCAAAACCTTGAACTTCCCCCTTTCACGTGCACTTTTTAAATGGTTTTATTCCGGGGGCGCTTGGGTGGCTCAGTGGGTTAAAGCCTCTGCCTTCGGCTCAGGTCATGATCTCAGGGTCCTGGGATCGAGCCCCGCATCGGGCTCTCTGCTCGGCGGGGAGACTGCTTCCTCCTCTCTCTCTCTCTCTCTCTCTCTCTCTCTGCCTACTTGTGATTTCTGTCAAATAAATAAATCTTTAATAAAAAATAAATGGTTTTATTCGGAATCCTGTGAATTTGGGGGAATGTTATTATTGTTATTTACCCAGTGTAACAGGTGAGACAATCGAGACCTAACCTGACTGACGGTTTGCTGTGGTGATTATATTTTTGATGGTTAATGCGAGTGTCAACATGACTCTGGAGGCAGTAGGCTCTCCTTCCATTTAAAATGGGATTAGGAATTCCTGAGTGGCTCAGTGGGTTAAGCCTCTGCCTTCGGCTCGGGTCATGATCTTGGGGTCCTGGGATCGAGTCCTGCATCGGGCTCCCTGCTCAGCAGGAAGCCTGCTTCTCCTTCTGCCTGCCATTCCCCCTACTTGTGCTCTCACTCTCTGTCAGATAAATAAATAAAATCTATAAAATAAATAAATAAATAAAACGGGAAGAAATGCCGATGACCAAGGCAGAGGCTTGAAGCGATGGTGTTCTGGTCTCTGGTCCTCATAATTAAGATAGCACTTATGTGTCCTAATACCTCAGTATCACATCTCCCTAACCGATGTCCTGAGCAAGCACCACAGTGACAAGATAAGTTGCCTGGTTTGGTTCCATATGTCTGTGTTCTAAGCACTCCGTAGTTTTAATTGGTTCCCTGCAGAATCGCATTTACAAGCATATGGTATGGAAAATGCTGACTGCTTTTGTTATCGTGTGTTCTCGTACGTGTGGTGGCCCTTACATGTGATTATGAGGTTCTTTTCTTTTTTTAAAGATTTTATTTATTTATTTGATAGAGAGAGATCACAAGTAGGCAGAGAGGCAGGCAGAGAGAGAGGGGAGGAAGCAGGCTCCCCGCTGAGCAGAGAGCCCGATGCAGGGCTCGATCCCAGGACCCTGGGATCATGACCTGAGCTGAAGGCAGAGGCTTTAACCCACTGAGCCATCCAGATTCCCCTGATTATGAGGTTCTTTAATGTGCTTTGTGGTGTACTTTTTCTTAACCTGCCTACCAAGTGTTAAGTGCCATCATTCCAGGATTCCTGGCCTGGGCACGTTGGGACGGGAAACTGACTCGGGAGAGCGTTCATCGTGGGTTCTCGTGGCCAGAGGCTTTCTCCCTCCTGGCTCTGGGGGGTTGCCTGCACATTTGCTTCGGAGGAGGGCTGTTTGGAGCCCCAAAGAGCCAAGGGGCACAACTGAGCTCTCTGGCGCCTTATTTGGGAGATTTACCAGCGATTCCTTGAAAAGGGATTGCAGATGTGACATTAGACTCTGGGCCAGAAGAGGCGACCAGCTGTAGTTTTGGATATTAGAGTCATTCCGGTGCTTGGGTGGTTTCCTCAGGGAGCGCTGGTGCGGAGTGCAGCTGAATTATTAATATTTCTGAGACTCTGTACAAGGTTGCTGCTTCTTTTTTTAACCATTTTATTAGGGAAAATGTCACACCTATACCCGAATGGAAAGAATGGCATCACGAAGCCTCAGTGGACCTAGGACTTAGTGCAGTAGTTTCCTGGGCTGCCCAAACCCAGTCCTGAAAACTGTGGCTTAAGGAACAGAAATCGATCATCCCACAGCGGTGGGGTCTGCAGGGTCATGCTAGTGAAGGATCTGCTCCTAGCCTCTCTCCCAACCTGGTGGGCTCAGATGTTCTTTGGTTTGTAGACGTTCTGAGTCTTCACATTGTCTTCCCTCATACGTGGCTCTCTGTCCAAATTTCCCCTATTCACAAGCACACAGTCATGCTGGATGAGTGCCCACCTGATGACCTCATCCCATCCGAACTAATTACATTTTCTAGCACCCCATTTCCAAATAAGATCATGTTCTGAGGCGCTCAGGGTTAGAACCCCAACATTAATTTTTGGGGGGACACGACTCAATGCATAACGCTTGCCTTCAATAACCATCAATGTTTCGCCAGTCCGTTTTATCTGTTTCCACACCATACACGAATGTTTTTGTTTCCTGGGATATTTTAAAGCAAACCACAGCCATCATGCCATTTACTGATAAATTCTTCAGTACGCATCTCTGACCAAGTGGGAGTTTGTGGGTGAGTGTGGGTACCTTGTGTGTGTGGGGGTGTGTTTCATAAATACTGCATTCAGTGTTTCTTAACTTGATGTAGAAGCGTGAAAAGAACTTGCTACTTCTCACCTGTCTTCCCTGGAAAAAAGACAAAAGTCACCCATTCTGAGATACTTCCTGACCCTTTAGGGCAATGAATGGCTCCTGTCCCCTGTGATCACACCCTGTTTTCCAATGACCTGCAGTGTACAAGTGATCACACTATTTTTGTAACAGGGTAAAGTAGAAATGAGGGCAGACCGGTCCTTGTGTCTCATTGCCGTGTCTCCTTCCGTGGCCTGGAAGGAGATACTTCTCCAAAAGCCCACGGAAGGGCAAGGAGCTGAGAAGCTCAGGGAGGGCAGACTGCAGGGTGGGGGGTGAGGGGGAGTTTGGTATGTTGGACCTGAGGAGGCTTTGGTGGTGAGCTGGTTGAGGCTTTATTCTCAGCGGGGCTGCTGGCAGTCAGGAGACAGTCCTCCACGGGTTGACCTTCCAGGTGGCAAGGCCTCTGGTAGGTATGACCTGGCGCCCATTGTTGCTGGAGGGAAGGGGCAAACAACGGCTGCCTTCTAAATATGCACTTGTCTCTGCTCATCCGGATAAATGCTTATTATTTTCATTTTTTACAATGGCATTATCTATAGCAATCTTTTTTTCCAAATGACTGTAGTGATCCACCTTTGCCCCATTTCCCCCCAGATAATTGAGTTGACCATGGTCATTCTTAAAACGTGTCCAGAAGAGCCTAAGAGGTAGAGTCTGGTAGGACTGAGCATGGCTGTGGAGGTGCAGGATTTCTGGAGGAGCCCCACACTGCTGTCAGTCCACGGGGCAGGGACGTGGTCAAATGTACAGATGTTGGGGATCCCAGCCCTGGGACAGTTACCTCAGGCAGCCTCTGTGGACCAGTCCTTGTGGCTGTCACAGGGCAATGATAAAAGGTCTCCTAAGAGTTTAGTGAAGTGATGCCAGGATCAGAGAAACTGCATCATCTGTGGAAAGGGCTCCGTGGTTGTTCACTTTATGTGTGCATGATGGTTCTCTCTGGAGCACGAACCGTGGAGTTTGAATGACGCCCCCGGAGTTGTGAGACGGTGAGGTATTATTCTCTGCTGTCACTGTTTTTATTAACTGGCTGTTGCCTGTTGGGTTTCTTTGTCCAGTTGGCTGGAATTTGACAACCAAGCAAGTGGGAAGAGAGGACGACCTTCCCCTTCTGAAGCTTCCACATTCTCGCTTTGTCTTTGTCTTGCTCCTTCAAGGCCCCCCCCCTCATTTTTTTTAACATTTTCTCCCTCCTTTCCACTCTGAGACTCTGAAAATCTCAAGTTATAGGTGAATTAAACATCATTTTTCATCACACACACACACACACACACACACACACACACACATACACATACACAATGTTGGTGTCTGGCTGTATTTTTCTTTTGATGAGAATTAATATTTAATATGACCTAAGAACTTTTAATTGGTACAGTCCTCTGAAAAAGAGGCAAACAAACCAAGAACAACAAAAAACTTGGGAGGAGAACCCGGGACAGGACTTTGATGGATTTGTGAAGACAAATGATACTTTCTTAATCAATCCAAGATCGCTACTAAGAGGTTACTACTCCTTTGGGTGTTCAAACAGTAGATTCATGTCTCCAGTGTTGGTTGATGAGTAATTGAGAACTATTAGTAATGAGACAGTTTGTTCCTACATTGGTACCTCCAAAGGTTTTACATCTATACTTTCAGCTGTGGCTTCACATTAATCACAAGGGTAGAAGTGTTAGGTTACTCAGTAGTTTCAAATATTTTGGATTTTCAGAGCAGACACCACAGTATTAAGAGATTAAAATTCAATATTCTGGTTGTTGTTGGAATTTTAGACCTCTGCTAAGGAAATTACTCAGAAAATAAAATGGTGACAAAATTTGAGTCGTCAAGAGTTCTACATAATTCATCATTGAACATAGCCATAAATGAAAAAGATTTATTTTATAAAATGAGTAAAAAATTTTAAAAGCTGATGTCAGCCATTTGACAGCTCTGTATTATGGTGAAAGACTTTGGTTGTCTGATGTATTTTTATTATGTATTGTTAAGGTTTCCATAATATTTTAAGGCTTCCTCATTTGCCCATCCTTAGATTGAAAGTCTAATATGACACCTACTTAAGAATTAAAATAACACAATCTGGGGCGCCTGGGTGGCTCAGTGGGTTAAGCCTCTGCCTTCGGCTCAGGTCATGATCTCAGGGTCCTGGGATCGAGCCCCGCATCGGGCTCTCTGCTCAGCAGGGAGCCTGCTTCCCCCTCTCTCTGCCTCTCTGCCTACTTGTGGTCTCTGTCTGTCAAATAAATAAAAATCTTAAAAAAAAAAAAATAAAATAAAATAAAATAACACAATCTTTCTCTAATATGACAGCTTTCTTTTTTTTAAAGATTTTCTTTATTTATTTGACAGAGAGAGATCACAAGTAGAGAGGCAGGCAGAAAGAGAGGGAGAAGCAGGCTCCCCACCAAGCAGAGAGCCCCATGTGGGGCTCAATCTCAGGATCCCGAGATCATGACCCGAGCCGAAGGCAGAGGCTCAACCCACTGAGCCACCCAGGCGCCCTGATGGCTTTCTTTTTTATGTGACTGATTTATTTAAAACATCAAGGCAGAAAGATTTGTTCAAATATTTCATATTAAAGCCCTTTTCCATAATCTGTTCAGTTGAAGATGCCCCATAAAATGACAAAAACAAAATTCAAGTTGATTTATTGAAAAATTTCTATATTGAGGGGCTATATGTGGAGACGTCTGACAATTCTCTTAATGAAAGAGAGCAGACGAAGAGACAGAGTCTGGGCAATGGAAAAATAGGTTATTTACTACTTAAACCCATAAAATCATATTATCTCAAGGTTGGGAGGATCTGATGCCTGGAGACTTGAAACTTTTCATTGGGAAAGCTTCTTATCAGAATGTAGTGCTCAGTTAATGTTAACATGCTTAGGCTTTTAAAATATCAGCAGAATAATATAGAATTTATATATATACACATATTTGTATATCTGTATTCATCTGTGTCTATAGCCTATTGTGCTATTCTGTGCCACAAGATAATGTATTTTAATAAGCCTTATTGAATATCTAACTACTGTGTTCCAGCTACTATTCAGTTTGAAAAGAGTTTTCTATCTTGCAGAATGTTTTGAGAGAGGAAGAGAGAGAATAAGAGGTCACCTGGAAGGTGAGGGTTCTTCCGTCACTGAAAAACACACAGTGTAGTAAATAATGGCATCATTAAAAAGTGTCATCTTTGCAAAGTACTGTAATTGCTCTGCATATCCCTTGTACATTTCCCCGTGAACCCGCATAACTGCATCTTGCTGGAAACGCATCTTCTCCTCCTGCTTCCAGCCGCTTATCTGTTCATTACTGTCATGTCTGAGCAGGTTTCAGACATGCCAGGTGTGTGGTGTCACCTGCCTGACGTCCGTTCCAAACGGAGACATCTACATGCGTGAGTATTAAAGCAATAGATCTTCCTTATGACAACAAAAAGCTGACTGCAGAAAAGCAAAGCTTCTGGGAAAAGTCCTTTGAGCACATCTTGGCTTGTTCATGGGGGTAGAAAACCTGACTAATTAGCTGCAGCCCTTCCAGTCTGAAAAGGGAAGAAATAATTAAAGAATCTGGAGCAAACTGCCGCACAGCGGAGGCTTCAGAGGGGGCAACACGTTAAGAGAACCTGTTCTGAGTGAGGGCTCACACACACACAAAAAAGTTCTGGGAACTTGTCATGGAGCAGCAGAAGCCTTGTTTCCCTTTTCCATAAGGACTGGTTAAAAAACATTTAAAATATTTATGGATCAGATATAGTGCAATAAAGGGATGCCTGGGTGGCTTAGTCAGTTAAGCATCTGCCTTCCGCTCAGGTCATGATCTCAGAGTCGTGGGATCGAGTCCCGCCTCCGTCTCCTTGCTTGTCGAGGAGCCTGCTTCTCTTTCTGCCTGCCGCTCCCCCTGCTTGTGCTCTCTCTCACTCTCTCTCCCTGACAAATAAATAAATAAAATCTTTAAAAAAGAAATATTCCAGGGGAGCCTGGGTGGCTCAGTGGGTTGAGCCTCTGCCTCTGGCTCAGGTCATGATCTCAGGGTCCTGGGATCGAGCCCTGCATTGGGCTCTCTGCTCAGCGGGGAGCCTGCTTCCTCCTCTCTCTCTCTCTGCCTGCCTCTCTGCCTACTTGTGATCTCTGTCTGTCAAATAAATAAATAAAATCTTAAAAAAAAAAAAAGAAATAGCCCAATGGAAATTAAAATATTTTAATCAAAATAGTAAATTCCTACAACTTCTAACAACTTTAAAGAAAGGGAAAATAACAAAAACTAGGGCTAGATTTTAATTATTAAAATGTTCATCTTCTGAGCAAATTTGAGAAATACGGCCATAAGCACAGCTCTCTGATCTTTTTCTTCTTTCTTTTTCTGATTGCTCAGTTGTTCTGAAGCTCAGGGGGTTGGGGGTGGCTCCTCCCTGGGCGGAAGTCCTTTGTCCCAGAGACAGACGCTGCTGTGAGCTGCGCCAGCAGGTTTGTGTGAGTGACCCGCAGGGCCACTCTTACATCTCGGAGAATTCCCTTAGCTCGTGCTGATGCTCCGCTTCAGCTACTGAGGGAAGTGGGTGACTCTCCCAGTTTCCAGAATCCTACGTAAGTATTAATGGTGGCGTCACTTCCCTGCTTCCTGTAAGCACCTCATTCAAGAGGTTATTTGTAATGATGGACACAGCAAACCACAACGCACCTGAGAGTAGGTGTGGACATTTACTGAGCACCCCAACAGCTTGTATCTGCACAAAGATGAACACCTGATTTTCCAGAAGGCTCTATATTCTTAGTAGAAGGCCCTGAAAAATGTGTTTGGAGGGATCGAAAACAAAACAAAAGAAAAACAAGTAAATTGAAGAGTTCCAAGGGCATTAGACCTTTTGCTACTTTGGATCATTTCCCCTCTGTTCTTGACATTAGTTACTATAAAAGTTTTACGGAAACATTTAGTGTATGTCATGTATGTGCTAAGAGCCATCTTCAGTTTTCCCAGGATATTTTGGTAAGAAGCAGTTGTGAAGGATTCTACCCCCTCTATTTCCACCTTTGTGTCCAGAGGACATGTCTTCTTTCCATATGTGGGGAAAGTGGAAAACAAGGAGGCAGGTCTGAGTGATTTAGTGATCATGACTGAAATCACAATTTGGGGCTATCTCTCTGCCTTTCATAAATAACATCTGACAGCTAAGTCAATTCTGCCCTTCTATGGTGCTTTATGGCCCAGAATTGGGTCTGCTAGATGTACGTGTACTAATAGCAAGTCATATTTTGATCTAGAGGTCTATGGTATACTTGTGCACACTGCTTGAGACATTTAAAAACAGAATTATTATTAACAACAGTTATGTCTTCATAATATGGATATATTAGAATGTGGAATGGATTCACAAGTCAAGTGTTTTAAGTTTTGGGAGGAAAGGAGAAAATCAATGATGACATAGTACTCATAAAATCCTTCACTCTATAAAATCATTTTAAAGTATTATTTGGAAATTTATACCATGCAGTAGATATAATGCTCTGGGGTGTGTGTATGTGTGTGTGTGTGTGTGTGTGTAGACAGAGAGAGAGAGAGAGATCGATCAATCCCACCACCAAATGAGAGTCTTAAGATTTACCTGCAACCTGTAATATAAATTTTAACACTTGGGCTGTTAACAAATTGTTACTCCTAGTTCTGTTATTTCCTAGGAACATAGCAAACAGATGACATAAAAATTGAAAACTCTCTTCTGCCCAACTGTTACATCCGATACGGTCGTTTTCACTAACAAATATTGGTTTGAGCATCTGGTGTGTACAGGGCACTGCCTTAGGAATTCTGGAGGGTATGAAGTTCAAGATGTTTCCAGGCCTCTCCTGGAACCATCAGTCTGATGGAACTGGACCTCTGATATTGAAGAGCTAATCCTCAAATGCATGAGTGACTAGGAGCTGAAGATGGCATATTCTCCAAACACATATTTATTTCTGAATTCTACTCATGTATTACTACACTAACATTTAAGGCACATCAAGACACATATTTTTTTAAAAATCAAAATTTAAAAGAATGAGATAAATAGGAATGTGTGTGGCTTCTTCCCTTGCTCTCAGGTCAACTGCCTCACTTTGGAAACCACTGATTAAAAAACAAAACAAAACAAAACAACAACAAAAAAACACTGCTGGGTTTCAACTGGGTGAATCCCAAGTTCTCTACCTCCAAACTGAAGTAAATCTAAATAATGTAACACCAGCAGTTCTCTCTGAAATTTTACTTGATCAAGTTGAGCAACTCAAGCAATCCCTTTCAAAAAGCAAATGCACATACATTCTGTAGTTGACAGAAACCACGTGGTCCGTGGGAGCTCATCATGGGTCTTCTCTACCACAGTATTAGACTCTCCTGCCAACCTATGAATCTAAATGTCAGGGGTGGGGCTCAGACATTCACATTTCGGGAATGTTTTAGTAAGTGATCCTGGTGCAGTCAGCAAGACAGCAGCGTTACCCAAGTGGAAACCATATCCTGCTTTTCTTCTGAGAGGCAGGATCGGGGCAGGAAGAAGCAGCCATGGGATGAAGTGGAAGAATATTGGAATACATCTTTCCAGGTTATTAGATATTGATCTGACTTACTTGTTTGGTAGTCGCTGCTTCGCTTCTGCTTTATGGATGTTCCATAAACCCAACAACTGTTATACATGGAGGTCATTTCTTATTTTGTTTTCTTTTTCTCCATTACAAATACTGCTTTAACAAACATGCTTTGGGATTTTGTTAAATATCCATATTTAGCAATGGATTTTAAATAATAAGGAATTTAAAAATATCCATAATTATTGGTGAGTTTGTTTCTATAGACTAGATCCCTAAAGAAGGAATAAGAAGTTGGATCAAAAAATTTGAACATTCTGCATTTTAATGGATACTGTCGAATTATTCCCATTTTGGTTGTGGTATTCCTAACTGCCGCGTACTGTCTGACCGGCAGTGGATGTTAACACTCTTAATTCCTTGCCAATCTGATAGTAAAAAAAAATGACATTTTCTTGTTGGTCTGATTTCCCTCTTCATGACCACTAATGAGGTTGACTTTGTCTTCATTTATTGATTTCTTTTGTTAATTGCCCATTTACATCTTTTATTGATTATCCCATTGGTTTGTCTTTTTCTAAATCAAAGTGTGGGAACTCTGTATGTTAGGAAAACTGCCCTTCTAATGGCAAGAATTTACAAATATTATGTATATATCTCCTGCTCTATTGTTCATCTTTTATTATTCTTTTTTTTTAATTTAAGATTTTTTATTTGTTTATTTGACAAAGATCACAAGTAGGCAGAGAGGCAGGCAGAGAGAGAGGGTGAAGCAGGCTTCCGCTGAGCAGAGAGGCCGATGAGGGGCTCGATCCCAGGACTCTGGAATCATGACCTGGGCCTAGGGCAGAGGCTTTAACCCACTGAGCCACCCAGGCACCCTATTATTCTTTTCTAATACAAAATTGAACTAACTGAATTATATGTTGTATATATATATTATTGAGATATATTGATGTAAATATTGTGTTAGTTTCAGGTGTACCACATAATGATTCAATATTTGAATATGTTGTGAAATGCTCACCACCATAAGTCTAGTTAACCTCCATCACCATGCAGTTATAATTTTTTTTTCTTGTGATAAGAATTTCAGGATCTCCTTTCTTAGTCTTATCATTTTTTGGGTGCTACCAAAATTTCACTGCATCTAAAGATACTAACAAATGATACATTCAACACTTTAGATTTAAATTTAAGTTGCATTAGCCTTTTTACCCAAGGCTAATGACAAAACAGAGAAGCAAATACACTCCAGGCAAGAGCTAAGAGACCAGGATGGAGTCTGACCTGTATTATTGCAACATTTTCAGAAAGTACATTTTCCTTTCTTGAGGAAAAGATGGCACAGAGTATAGCGTCGTCCTTTAGTGCTCGAAATGATGATGCCATGTGAAATAATGCATGCTTATTGCATCCTTAATGCAATGTACTGCTCCATAGATGCCCAAACCAAAGGACAAAGTAATATCTTATTGATGTTGCCAGAGTCGAATATGTGTATAATATTTTAATAGTTTGTCAATGAGAGTAGGATAAAAAGCTCATAGGAAGACAATAATGTTTAATGTCCATATGAAAAAAAATGATGTAGAACACTCATAATCACAATAAATACAAATTCACTTTAAGATGCTGTTTTACTTGTGCACATGCTAATGCTTAAATGCAGAATTGAAGGCTTAAAAATCAGGTATCTCTATAGGTGAAAATGTAAATTCCTACAACCTTCCTGGTAAGCATTGAAACACTTACATTCTTTGACAAAGAAATGTAAAATTCAGGAGTTTATCCTGAAGAAATAACTAGGCATGAGCACAGGAATATTATCTTCCAAATACTCCCTGCATTCTTATTTATATTATATAAAATTAAAATAACTTAAATCTACAACAGTAGAAGATTGACTAACTATATTACAGTGATCCTTATGAAAGAATACTGTATCCACTAAATGCCATAATTCCTTCATCGTTCAGGTTTTCAATAGTTGTGAGCACCTATTGTGTACAAAGCAATAGGCCGGCAGCTGGGGTTAGAAAAGCAAACACATGTCACCCCTGACCATCCCAACATTTACGTTTTAGAATTTTAGAAGAATCCTCAAATGTTGTTGGAAAAGAGTGGTTACAAAATATTATGTGTAATATGATCACAGTATTACAAAAGTGAGCCCTTGTTAAAGTACAGAAAAATGTTGGAAGGAGTACACTAATTGTTCATAGTGATTCCTTTGGGTCTTGAGAATTTATCTGTTTCTATATTTTCCAAATGTTTTATAATGAATATATTTTCTACAGTAATTAACACTACTCTGATAGTATGAATTAATTGTAAATTTGACAGGACAAATTAACCTTCAGTGACATGGGGTAGGTTTCCATACCTGTGTATCAGGGCTGTTGTTTTTCATTTGGTCTTTAAAACTCTTGTATTGCTTTGACAGCAATCATTTAGTAAAAGAAATTCTTCAAAGCTTTCCCTAAAGTTCAATTATCTACTAGGTGGTTTTGAATTCTGGATGACTCCAACCTGGAGGTCTGTCTTAGTCTGCTCGGGCTGCCATAACAAAATAACCAAATAGTACTATATACTGAATGGCTTAAACAGGAGAAATTTTTGCTCACAGTTCTGGAGGCTGGAAGTCCAAGATCAGGGTGCCAGCATCGTTGAGTTCTGGCGAGGGCCCTCTTCCTGGCTTGTAGCCCTATTCCCCCTGTGGCTAAGAAAGAAAGAAGGAGAGAGATGGGGGGAGAACAAGAGCTTTCATCTTGAGGGCCCTGCTCACATGACTCTATCTAAACTTATTTTTTCCCCAAGTCCCCATCTCCAAATACCATCACATTGGGGGTTAAGGCTCTGCAATATGAATTTTGGGGGCCCTCAATTCCATCCATAAAATTCCATATTTAGACCATCCATAGGTCTAAATCCAGTAATGGAGCACAGACAGCAGAAGATCCGAGGAGCTAAAGGAAAGGCTCATGGATGCCTGCTCCTATGGGTAGATGAAAATGAGTACAGCTCTTGAGTCTGAAAAGAGGAAACTTGAGAGATTTGGAGACCTGTAAAACCATAGAGTACAAACTTCTGGGACAGGACATCTACTAAAGCTAGAAGGAAGGAGTCCTAAATGGGAAATTGAGGAGCTGTCCCATCCCGTTGGTAATAAATGTATGGACACATTTTGCCCCAAAAATGGAATGTCTGTAAAATGATAATCTGTAGGCAAGCTGTGTAGGGTGATTTCTATAGGGGCTCTTTGGGAAAGGTAAGGACTTAGAGGGGATCATCCTTGACCTTTGATGGTTGAGACTGTGGAGGAAAAATAATGGTGCTGCCCCCACCCCCAAAACTGTCCTTTGAGGACATTGTCAGAATCCTGAAGGAAAATATAAAAAATGAAATGCCATAAGTCAATAACAAATCCAGCCTCCATCATTATTTTGACCCAGAAGAAGTATATGAACCATATATGACGTCACTCCTTTTGAGAATAGTCTGTTTTCAAGATGGGCAACAAACAGGTTGAGGAAGAATGGATTCAGCTGAGAAGGTATCCAGAGCGCAGCTAAAAGGTGTCTGATCCCAAAGGAACCGGGGAACCAGATGGCCCACCCAAGAAAGAAGGGTGTCAGTCAAGACCTGGGTTTGGCTTTTGGGTGGCCCCACTGCCTACCCACAGTGGCCTCTGCCTTTGACAATACAGAGGGAGGTGCAGGATCTGAGCTGCTGATGGCTGAGTGTGCTCAGACTGACTCCCAACCCCTATGTGTCCCCGAATGAGAGCTAGGAAGAGAGAGCATTCTCCAGCTTAGTAAAGAGAAGCCTGAGGGGAAAAATGATTGGGGTCAGCTGGGAGGGCAGTGAGGGGAGAGGTTATAGGCAATATATACTTATCTGAATTGATTCGGTTTCAGTTTTATCAGTAAGTGAGACAAATTACCTCAAAATCATTAGAGTCTTATCATTGAAAGCTTTCTGCCTTTTCCTAATTCCTTGGTTCATATTCATCTAGTACGTCACCAAGTAAATTAGGACATTTATGAGAAAATTTAATATAAAATGTCTGTGTCCCGAATTTGCAGATTCTGGTAAATGTTTTTGCTTTTAGACATGACCTGAGGTACAGCTCTCCGAAGAAATTAATTATGACCATTAGAATGAAACTAGACTAGGTGGCCAGTGAAATAGAGTATCCTATTTGGTGATATCATGGAGATATTTTTTTAAAGGCGCTTAATGGTGATTCCAGAAATTTTATACACGCGTATGTGTTCATACAGTTGGCACCCTTGAACTAAAAAGAATAAAGACGGTTTATAGTTTTGATCATGGAGCATGGTCCATAGCAGACTTTAAAGTGGAAAAAAAGGAAGTATTTAAGGAGTGGGAATAGAAGCCCCCCCATTTTTGTAAAGTACACGTGTTAATATAAATGCATAAATTAACAATGTGAAATAATCCATAATTATTGAGCTGTTAACAATAATTATCTTTGTCTTATTAATTTTTGTTGTGTCTAACTTTTTATAATTTCATGTGTTTTTTTTTTCCTTACTGGAAAAATAAGCAAAAGTAAAGAATAAAATCTAAGGGTTTCAATTAGCAGGAAAAATCCCTGTGTTCTGGGAATCTGCACAGTGATAAGTATTTCCCTCTTTGTTGTTTTTTTTTTTTTTTAAATGACTTCTGGTCGATGCCATGTCTTTTTATTCCCTCTGGCATTCTCTCCCTCTTTGCCCCAGTGTTTCTCCGGGTAATAATGAGATTATGAGACATGCGGGAGGTGAGGATATTATCTTAAACCCAGGCCCATGTCAAGAGCACCTCGTTTGTTTACTGAATGAACAAGGGATGTGTCTTATGTATTTCTGGCAGAGCTGACCTGGTTCCTTTGGAGGCCCAGGTTGCTCTGGGCATCATCTTCGTTCTTGTTGCTCACTTGCCTGTAGTCCTTTTTGTATCCCCTCCTACCTGGCTTTCCTGGTGACTGTGACTTGGGTGGAGTTGGGGACCTTTGGGGTCATGAGCCGCATGTTAGGTGTGACGCCTTCCACTCACCCTCTGGGTCTTCTCACTTAGGATCATGGTAGCCGCAGGAGCATGGGGTCTCCTGGGGAAAAACCAGGGCCCTTTTCTGGCCACCCACAGCCAGCTTCCAGGAAGGAAAACCCCTCACTGACTTGGAATCAGAAGTAGTCTAGGAAGCGCTAGCTCAACTTCCAGCTCTCCTCTTTGTCTGGGTTCCTTTGGAGATACAACCCAATACATCAAGAACCTTCTTTTTCTCCTGATTTTTCATTTGGTGGTTAAGGATGAAGGCCTAAGAAATGTGCCTTGCTTTAGGGTGTTAGGAAAAGACATGGTCCCAATAACTGGAGGTTTTGTCTGCAATGTTTTCAGAACAAAATTCATTTCTGTTCATTATTTTTGAAGACATTTTCATAGCATTTTTAAGAAAAATGCTTTGGGGAGAGTGGGTATGAGAAGTCATAACTGTATCACAAGGCTTGTTGTCTAAATGTTAATTATGGGACTTTAGATGTGTCAAGTTATAGGTTGGGGCAGTTTTGTTTCTCAGAGGGTATAACTATGAGAAAACGGACGGAGGGGCCTAGGCCTCTGGCAAGACCCTGGAAACCCTCTTTCCGATCGATTCTGCTTTCCGTGGGTGTACTTGAAAGTGCTTTTGCCTGACAAGTGCAATTTCTTTTAATGGGCAGTTGTATCTGAATGCGTAGGCATTTTGCTGGCTTTTTAGAAGAGATAAATAAACTTCATTGAGAAGTCTCATTTTCGTGTCGTATAGAATTACACGTTGAAAGCATATCAAAATTGTGATCTGGAATACTGGCATGTTCAATATATCTTCTTTTATACATTGATTAAGGAAAGATTCTGCCCATCTATTTGGAAGTGTAGATGACAAAGCAGTATAGTATCTATTTCTGCCTGTTATCAGGATTCCATTCTGTACTGGGCTCGCGCAGCATTGGGTTTAGGCATTAGTGATGAATCTTCTGTCTCCTGACATTGCTTAACGCTTGGTGTGCTTGTGTCAATAACAGGGAATGGGTACTTACTTGCCAGATCCGTTCACTCCCGGTTAAGAGTTTACAAGGTCACATCTAGAAAATGTATACACTAGGCAGTAAATATTTGTTGAACAAGATGGATGTAATCTCACCTCAGGGCCTTTGCCCTGGCTATTTCACTGGCCTGAGATATCCTTAGGTCCTACTTCTTCACTTCATATCTTTCTCAAACATCACCTTCTCAAGTAATCCTCATCCCAGTGAACCCTACCCCTCAACTTACGAACTAATTATTTGGCTCATCGTATCTCCTTGAACTCAAATGCGAGAGCCATGAGGGCTGGGATTTTTGTCTGTTTAGTTTACTGTTGTATAGCACAAATAGATTCTTATTAGTTGAGTGACAATAATTACTGAATTGATAAAACTGTCACTTTTATTTGGACATAATTTGTCTGCTTGTGAATGATTCAGACCACACTTTGAACTGTGTCAAGGGACATAGATATGAAGATTGGACATCTTTGAGTCTATGAATATGTGGAGATGTGAAGTAGGAAGGGGTCCACAGACCTGCGAGGAGAGGCACAGATCCGGGGAGTGTCACCGTGGTCAAGAGTCCCTTCTCAGTTCCAGAAACCTGGTTCACTGCTGCCCCTGTAGGTGGGACCACTGCCACAGAGTAGACCAGACATTGTAGGGATCCCCATTACCATCTCTGGACACACCTGAAATCCATCCCTAGACTTTATTGCCAGGACTTGACCTCTGTTCTTGGTAGTTTCGCACGGCCAAGGTCATCTGTGGTGGGAAGCTTGAAAATGGAGCCTGCATTCTCTGGTTGTTGACCCCCAATTTGAAAAGCCAAATCCTACCCATTCCTTGAGCTCACCTACTGTTTGAGTTTACATAACTAATTTCATGTTTTATTCCTCAAAGCAGGAAGAAGTCTTTTGGAACATGGTTGTGATAATATCTAACTTTTGCTACACGTTAATTATATCTTAGTGGTTTTTGGTAGGGTTCAGGCACTTAGGAACATCTGAGATTTGAGGCTGAGGCTGTCACCTTTTTTTTTTTTTTTTTAAGATTTTATTTATTTATTTGACAGAGATCACAAGTAGGCAGAGTGGCAGAGAGAGAGGGGGAAGAGGCTCCCTGCTGAGCAGGGAGCCCGATGTGGGGCTCGATCCCAGGACCCTGAGATCACAACCTGAGCTGAAGGCAAAGGCTTTAACCCACTGAGCCACACAGGTGCCCCGAGGCTGTCACCTTTTTTTAAGATTTTATTTAGAGAGCAATAGAGAGCACGAGCAGGGGGAGGGGCAGAGGGAATGGGGAGAATCCCAAACAGACTCCCTGCTGAGCACAGTCTCCAATGTGGGGCTGATCCCAGGACCCTGAGATCATGAACTGAGCCAAAATCAAGAGTCAGGAGCCCAAACGACTGAGCCATCCAGGTGCCCCTGAGCCTCTCATTCTTAAGGCTCAGTGGCAGGCATCAAAGTTACCTCTGGTTGTGATGTCTCTTGTCTGGCCCAACATTTTCAGCCAACTTGAAATTTCTGGTCATCTTTTGAGACTGTGCCATAATCCCTGGAAGATCTCTTTAAATTGAAAGTGCGGAATTGCTTGCAGAGAAGCAGATCAGTCCCTGATAGTGTGGGCACCAGCATGGCACATTTTGGTGGAGGTGGGTGGTGGGGGAAAGATAGAGTTGGAGCCTGGGTCCTGGGTCATGGAGTGCAGATAGCAGACAGGAGCAAATGGCACTCAAGGAGGCCATGAGTATGAGGGAGGTTGACGTGTGGGAAGAAGGGAGATCAGAGGAGAGGCAGGAGAGTCTGAGGAGAGAGGCACGTAGCACCATGAGAAGAGAACCCTCAAGATTTTGTACCGGGACCTTCCGTAGTCTGACCAGTAAGATGCTACATACTTTCTTCTCTTTAAGTGGACAAGAATGAATAAATCACAGTTATGGAAGATTCCTGAGTTGTGAGAATTGGTCTACCATGCTTTGAGTTCACAATCTTAGTTAGCTTCTCCTTTTTTTTTTTTTTTTTAAGTAATAGTTGGCTTAGACTTGGAAGTGAATTGACACACAAGTCTTCTTATTTTCCCCATGTCGTTCATGAAAGTTGAGTATTGAACGAACAGCTGTGCCCAGGAAGTGTCAAACTTAGATAAGAAAACAGATAAGTCAGCTTTGGGGTAATCTTGATGCTATAAATGTTTGAAGCCTCACTATATTTAGAATGCATATTTAACATTCTCTTTTCTTCCTCAACCCCATGTTCACTCGTTTTGTAGATGCTGACGTCATTATGGCGTTGTGGAGTGGTTGGTGCAGGGCAAGAGAGAGGGCTCCCTGTACTGGATCATGGGGTCTGGGGATAATCCTGACCCATCACAAACTCCACTGACCTGTAAAAAAATATTGTTAATCTTCTTACTGTCTGCCTCACAAGTTCTGAGAGGAGAAATGAGGTAATGTCTACTAAGACCTTCAAACTTCTCGGAAAAACAGCTTTCTACAGTAATAAGATTTCCTAATGCATTTGTTTGTGTTGTAATGGAGTCTAATTCCATTTACTTAAATTTCTTTAGGTGCCTCTAGAATATCTGACAGTCTTGCACAGGGGAAGCAGTCTGGCTTTCAGATGAGAACTGGGCCTAGGCTAGAACCCCCAAGGCTATAAGTGAGCCAGCTATAAATTCATGAAGTTAAGTGGAGGAAGCTGGGAGAGGAAGGAAGTGGGGTTAAAGTTGGTGGTGATGAAGGAGAGGGAGTTGTAATTATATTCAGAGAGTTTATATCATACGTTCAAGTCGTGTTGTTTTACTAAAGATCAGTATCTCAATATATTTGAAAAAACACATGTTTATTTTAATTTAGCAATAGCACATATTAGATGACTCATCTGCAATATCAATCCTGCTCTCACTCTCTGTATTGATAGACTCTTTAATCTCCTTCAAGATTTACTTTATTGTGTTTCTTAGGCCATAGCCTGGTTGTTTAAAAACTTGTTTCCGACTCTGACGTCAGTCGTCCCATACTAACAATAACAACTTCATAGATTCATTTGTAAAATACCTAGGAGATTGCTAAATAATGCTTTGTCTTTTTTTCTGTAGAAAAAGAATAAGTTGTTTTTTTTGGAATAGTCATGAACAGTGTAATTTTTTTTATAGCCTCTTTGAGTGACACTGCAATTGTGTAGGCTGTCTAGTCAGTCCTAAAAAGAGAAGTTAAAGGGTGAAAAGTGAGGAAAGGACACATATGTGCCATCTCTGACATACTATAAAGAAGTTAATTTAGATTACAGCTATCATTATTGGACAGCATCGTTGCGGAACTTTCTTGAAGCAAGCGCTTCTTTGGCATTCCTAACGCAGTATTTCACAAAGAGTTCAGCCTTCTAGAAAGGAATTTTAAGTAACTACCGAAGTTAACCTGGAAAGAAAACAGTATGTCTTGGTGAGTGCTGTGAAGTGTGTAAACCTGGTGATTCACAGACCTGTACCCCTGGGGGATAATAATACATTATATGTTAATAATAAATAAATAAATAAATAAATAAAAGAAAACAGTATGTCTTCTCTTCCATAGAGGTGATTGTTTACACTTTTAATCACAACTGATTGTATATTTAGAGCAATAATACTAATCATATCCCTTTCCTGGGGGGAGGAAAAAATGTTACTGCTTTCATTTGCTAAACTACAGAATATAATGCTGAGAGAACATAACCTGTTACCCAAAATGTGGCGTGAAAAATAAATCATTTCCAAAATGTGGGTTGCATGCCAAGGACAATTGAAAAAATTCACTCCATCTCTCAAATTAAGAACAACTTAGGGGCACCTTAGTGGCTCAGTTGGTTGGTCTGACTCTTGATTTTAGCTCATGTCATGAATCTCAGGGTCATGGGCTCGAGCCCTGTGTTGGGCTCCCGGCTCAACACAGAGTCTGCTTGAGAGTCTCTCTCTCCCTCTCCCTCTTCCTCTGCTCCTCCCCCAACTTGTACATGCTCTCTTTCTCTCTCTCTCTCAAAATAAAATCTTAAAAAGAATATCTTATATAAGGACATGACCTAGAATTCAGTAGTTCTGCCTTAACCATGGTTTCGTTTTCCATAGTTTCCATTACCCACAGTCAACTGTGGCCTGAAAGCAGTTGATCCTCCCCTGACACATTGTCAGAAGGTCATTAGTAACCTAACACTATGTCACAGCGCCTGTGTCATTCACCTCTCTTCATCTCATCACCAAGGTGTTTCATTATCTCATATCATCACAAGAAGGTGGAGTACAGTATAATAAGATATTTTGAGAGAGAGAGAGAGAGACCACATTCATGTAACTTTTATTACAGTATATTGCTCTAATTGTTCTATTTTATTATTAGTTATTGTTAATCTCTTACCATGCGTAGCTTAGAAACTTTACATAGGTATGTATGTATAAGAAAAGACAGAGTATAGGATCCAGTATTATCATCAGTTTTGAGCATCCCCTGGGGGTCTTGGAATGTGTCCCCTGCAGATAAAGGGGGACCACTATACTGTGGATTTCCCTTTGGACCAAAATAATCTTTTACTAAAAAATTACAATTCAGAGACACAATTCATATCAAGTTAGACTGTAATAATCTTAACAAGACCACATTTTTGTTGGAAAAGGTCATCTGGAGGACATGACTAATGGCTGGCTCATGAGCTAGACCCAGGCAGTTGGAGGCTTTTCATCCTCATCCTTGGAATATGCACTTTGTCCACCATTCCCACAGTGGGAGCTGTTCCAGGGACGCAGCCTTGACAGAGTAATGTGATATTGACACCACACGTGACTGAACCCAGTGAAAGCCCCTGTGTAAATTTTTAAGATTCTGGCAGATGGGTGTGAAGATCTACCTATCTTGCAGGTGTCCAAGACAAGCCTTGTAAGTAGGCCCCCTTGTTTATTAAACTACCACCTACCCATCTGGAGGGGTCTGCTGCCTCTTTCTTTGGTCTCGCCCTGTCCTCTGCGTGTGGAGGTCACTTGCAGATGTCACCGGGGGAACTTCCCGAGGTTCCCCATTTCCTGTTCCTGATGATGCACTAGAATTTGGGTCTTTCTGAATGTTGAACATGTTCTGCAAGTTTGTGTCCTCATCTAAAACTTCATGATGAATGGATGAGTTTCTGCAATTGTGTGTGACTATCGCTAAGGAATATGTTTGAAAAAAATATTGAAAAATGTCTTTTTTATATTGATCTGTTGCACATTAAATTCTGATGTTTTGTTTGAATTTGTTTCAGAATCGGAGCAAACGCTTGGAGAAGGTCCATGTGGTTATTGGACATAAATCGTGTGACTTGGATTCTCTCATTTCTGCCTTCACATATGCTTACTTTCTAGACAAGGTGAGTGGAAAGAAGATTATGCTTCTTGTATTTGAATTATAATGGGACTCATAAGAACAAACATTTTCTAGAAAAGTGAGGAGTCTGTTCACTTAAATTTTCATGTTCTGGTTTAGTGTTGCAGAGAATAATGTGTTATAATCCATTGAACAACACATATGTATTGGTCATCTACTATATGTCAGGCATTGTCTAGTTATTTTTTATTTACTTTCTTCATGAAACATTATTTCAATAAGATCAATAGTTTCAAATAAAAAATTTTTTTAAATGTATGATAGTTATTTACTTTTATGAGAATTCAGAGAACTAACAAAAGTAAGGGTCAGAATTTCTTGTTTTCCTTTATCATCCTTATTGGTTAGCCTTACTGTTGGGAATAGAAAAATATGTGCGTGAACATTACATGAAATACAGAGCATGTTGGCTGGAATTTTCAGTAACAGAGGTATCACATGTCACATCTATATTCTGTTCTTGCCTTTTAGCCCTGACTTGTGCAGCAAGGTCATTCTCAGTTTGTGATAATCTCCCTTGAGTGAGAATCTTTGGACTCTGTGAAGTCTATAATGTCCCTACAGAGGTGGAAAAGACCTTTTAACAAATTGTTTTAAAATTTCAATTTCATAAAATTCATCAGCCCATGATAATGAATCACCTCAAAGTCTAAAAACACACATTATGAGTGTCTCGGTGCTATTTCCAATTTCACAGAATTTTTAATTTTCCACAGTCTGATTTGTTTTATTCCAATTTTGTTTGGATCCTTGGCTCTGAGAGTGTGCATAGCTGATCTAGAGTGATTTAAATTCATATGAAACCCAGTCTTCCAGAATGAGCTGTGGGTGGCAAGAATGGCTTAGGGCAGCAGCTGACAAAAATGCCAGGTAAAATATTCTGATCTCTACATACGGACTTTATTGTCGAATTTGTCTTAAAATTTGTTGAAATTTATGAGGGAGACTAAGTGGCATAAGGAGATAACTGTGCCTATGTCAAGACATGCATTTAAATGCTTAATCCTGGGGCGCCTGGGTGGCTCAGTGGGTTAAGCCTCTGCCTTCAGCTCGGGTCATGATCTCAGGGTCCTGGGATCGAGCCCCACATTGGGCTCTCTGCTCAACGGGGAGCCTGCTTCCCCCTCTCTCTGGCTGCCTCTCTGCCTGCTTGTGATCTGTCTCTGTCAAATAAATAAATAAAATCTTTTAAAAAAATGTTTAATTCTATTAGCTGGACTCTTGGACTCCTAAGGAAAAAAAATGTTGCTTGGTCCCAAGAACATAGAGTTAACTGAACCAGACTGGTTTTTAGACCGATGGTGGCATGGACTCTTAAGGAAATTATAAATAACACCACCACCACCACCTACTGCAATGTCTTGAATATAACATGAGCCCAAAGGAATGGGAAAGTAGTTGTGATAGATAAAATGGATAAAGAGATGTGTGATCTCTTCTCTTCTTCTAAGGCTCTCCACTCAGCATGGGGCCAAATATGGAATTACTGAAGGGTCACATGCTGGCATTTGCCCTGTTTCCGGGCATTCCTCTTAGTTCACTGGGTCCTGCCCCTGACCAGAGGTCTGCATCTCCATTAATTTTTTCCCAAGAATGTGGTGACTTCCTCTGAGAGTATTAACACATAGAATAAATGTAGAGCTGTGCAACTTCCCATGTATGGCTCCATTTAAAAACGTTTCACTCTGGTAGGGAAGCCCCATTCTACAGATGGGTTAAACTGAGTTTCCGAAAGGAAAATGGCTTTCTCCAAGTCACACAGCAGAGGCTGAGGCTAGAACCTACTTCTGATCCTAACCTCAAAATGGGTCCTGCCCCACAATGGCCTCAGGCCACATGCACTTGACTCAAGTTTCAATATCAGGAGTTTGATACAACTCAATTAATTAAGAAAAATAACTTACCATACTTTAATTCCTAATGATTATTGCACAGTTGTGATTCAGGATTAGCCTGACAGATAAGAGAAAAGTCACTTTGCTGGGATGGCCTTATGCTTTGTATGCTATAGAAGTGGGTAATTTCTTTATTTCACTCAACAAATATGTATTAAATGCTTACTATGTGCCAGACTGTTTTATGCACTAGGAAATAGAACTGAACCAAAAAGACAAAAATCCCTGTCTCCTTTTTATTTTTTTAAGACTTTATTTATTTATTTGAGAGAGAGAGGGAGAGAAGGAGAGAGAGAGAGCATGAGCAGGGGTGAGGGGCAGAGAGAGAGGGAGAACCAGACTCCCTGCTGAGCAGGGAGCCCCAAGCAGGGTGACATCCCAGGACTCCAGATCATGACCTGAGCTGAAGGCAGACACATAACTGACTGAACCCCCAGGTGCCCCAAATCCCTGCTTTCTTAATGCTAGGAGGGAGATGGACGAAAAAGGTATTAAAATTATAGAATAAGCACCATGCTTTGATAGAGCTAGTGATGATGTGAGAACAAAGTCCATTTACTTTATGAAAAATTCAGTGTTACCAAACCCCACCTTCTCTCAGAGACATCTGGGGTTTATCACTGTGCACTCATAATAATTTTTAAAAGCACCTTTATTTTTTTTTAATTCCTATAGAAAAGTAGGTGTGTTATTGTGAACCTGAAATTCTCCGACTCCCACCCCTCACCTATTTCCCCTTCTTACCATAATTTTTTAATAAGAGATCTGTTATTAATATGATTTTTTAAAATAAGAAATGGGCTGAAATCACAATCTGGTAGTTCGTGGGCCAAATCTGGCTCATAAAAGAGTTTTTGTTAACCTACACAGTATTTCCAATTTAGAAAAATAAATGGTAACACACATCACGATAACAGCCCCAAATCTAGATTTCCAGCTTTTCTTGAGTAATTGAAAAGTTCACCTATCCTGGACTTGCAATTTTCGTGTGTAAACCGTCAGCTGGAGCTGAATGGCGGGCATCCCATGTAGATGGGACATATCTGCCCTTCTGTGTCACCACAGTCTTCATCTGCCCTGCTGAGATCATTCCAGTTTTCTGCCCGTTTTATAAAAACATATGAATTTGTTTCCCCTGAAAAGGAGAAGTGTGCGTATGTGTGTGTGTGTGTGTGTGTGTGTGTGTTTTAATTGTGAAGGAATTGAAATAAGACATAAAAGAATAACAAGAGGTTAAAAAATATTAGGGGCCATTTACCTGTAGCTAATGCTCTGCTAACTGGGTTCAGAGAGGCTGATTCTGCAAGTCATATGGGTGAGTGAAGCCCAAAGACGTTTGTTCCCTTTACCGTCGCCCTCAGGCTTGCAGCAAATGGAGCTGTGCTCTTTCCTCCTGCGGCTGGCGGTGAATCAGTCAACTCCTTTCTCCGCAGGTCAGTCCACCTGGGGTTCTCTGTTTGCCGGTGCTGAACGTACCAAGAACTGAATTCAATTACTTCACCGAGACAAGGTTTATTTTAGAAGAGCTGAATATCTCTGAATCATTCCACATATTCCGAGATGAAATTAATCTGCATCAGCTCAATGATGAAGGGAAGTTATCTCTAACGCTTGTTGGCAGCAACGTGCTGGCCAGGTAAGGGTCCGGAGGGAGGTTTAATCCTTGAACCAAGGCCCTGATGGAGAAAGGATTTTTGTGACCTAAGGGAGATTTTTAGCAGTTCAGGATTTTAAGCCGTTCGGGATTTTTGTGACCTAAGGGAGATTGCATTAAAGGCAGAGGGCATCAGAGGGACAAGAATATTTTTTCTTCTCTTATGGCAAAGCGTGGGTTAACCCAGTCCTCCCTTTTGACTTTTGCATTTCAAATATGACATCTTTGAGTGGAAAGCTTTTGTAGCAGTGACCAAGATTACCATTTTGAACCATTTCAGATGGTGTATTATAACAACAAAACAGTCCTGAATATTGATGCTGTAAATATGTAATGAAAACTGAAATTAAACCCGAAGTAAAACTGAAAGGTTCTTAAGAAAGATATCTCAGGGGTGAAATGAAAAATCATATGCATTATCTATGAAAGTCATCTGATCATCAGCTCATTCATTCATAGCATTTAATACTATAAGAGCAGGATGGATTTCTAAAGTTCATGTAGCTTGAAGTCGTTATTTTATGGACAAGAAATTGAAACCGCACTGTTGCAAATGACTTGTCCGAGGTACCACATGCAGTTACCGGAATCGTTTGGGTTAAACTTGGGTCTTCTGCCTCCTTCAGTAAGTGGCAGTTGGTTCAAGAATGTACATGTACATAAAGAGGAATGAGCCCAATTGTCTGCCTGCAAGGACTTTCCAACCCAACACAAAGATGCTCTTTTGAGAAGCTCAGTGGTGCTACCAAAGAAGAGTTACCAGTGAAACACCTCGAGTTTGAGACAATAGCTTTCTTGCATACTTTGCCAATTTGCTAATAGTTTAGGACATTCACAGGGGGTATTGATGTGAGTGAGTACACATGAAAGAAGAACTTGTACAGTTATCTAATTTTTTGTTTAACCCTTGGTAGGAAGTGTATTCAGGTATTGTAGGAAGTGTATTCAGGTATGCATACATGGTAATGCCAATCATTTGTTATAAAGAGTTTTGGAAACAGTCTGCTTGCATGGGGCTGTTTTTATCCCGATGCTGTTTGAAATATAAATTCTTTTGAATATTTATTAATCAATTGTTGATAACTGGCTGAGAGTTACTGGGAGTTTATTTGACTGACTTCAATTATCGGTGCTCAGGGTGATTGCCTACTTGATTAAATATATGTGTTAATTTTTTCAAACCAACTAATGCAAGTAATGCAAGAAGCCAAAGGAGTGAACTATGCAACATCTGCTGTCAGTCAGAATCCTTGGAAGAGTTTTGTTCCCATCTAAACTGAAAAACTTAAGCTGGTGTTGGGACTGATGCTGGGAACTCCAGCTTTAGGACTGTTTATGAAACAGAATGCTTTCCAAAAATAAATAGAGATCTTTGTGTCTTTTGTTGCCACTCATTTGCTTCTGGTTTCTGGGAGATGGGAAGACCAATGTCAGTCTTATTCACATCTTTCTTGAGGCCTTTGATAAAGCCACCTTATCTCATGTAAAGGATGACCGTGGAAATAAGTCAGCCCGTATAGCTTTTCTCCACCACTGGGACTGCATGTGCAAGTTCTGGAACCAGATTATCAGAGTTTAAACACAAGCTAGTCCGTTTACAAGCTTTGTAACCTTGGACAAATTTCTTAGCCTCTTTGTGCCTCCATTTCCCTATTTTTAAAATGGGAGTTTTACTAGAACCCATTTCGTAGGGTCATTTTATATTATGAGACGTAGTGATATTCCATCTGGCCTGATAATAGTGTCTGGCCAGTAGTGGAAGCTTAGTAACTGTTAGCTATTATTAATTATTGTTATTATTATTATTATTTACCAATAGCAAAATGAGATAGGAGTGCTGAGGTGGGGGGGGCTACCTATTGAGACTCTTGGGGAGTGAATTCGCTGAAATGGAATGTGAAGGCACATAGAACAAGGGTCCTGTCTTCCGAGTCATGTGAGCTTACTCAGATTTTTGGCCGTTGAGAGGAAGTCATTTGTGTGGGAGTAGAGATTACATACTTCCAGAAAATGTGCCGTATCTCTTTGTGTTCCTCTTCTCCATTTGCTTTACAGTGAGGACAAAACCTTAGAATCAGCGGTTGTCAAAGTCATTAATCAGGTGGAGCAGAGCGATGGCGGCCTTGAGTTCCGAGAGTCTTCTTCTTCCCTTGTGGTGAAAGAGATCCTCCAGGAGGCTCCTGAGCTCATCACCGAGCAGCTGGCTCATCTCCTCAGAGGTGAGAGACGGCTCTTTCTGTTCAATCCTGGAAGGCTTAATGGAGTGTTTCTCGACGTACTCATGCAGAATGAGTGTGATCCATTCTTGGGTTAACAACCCCTTTCAAGACCACGGGAAGCTTCATCAGAGAGGCAGGGAGTAAAGAGTTTGTTAAAGAGTAGCATTATACTGCATATTAAAAATGTGCATTCAAAAATAGGCACGAGAGATCTTTGCTGTTTCACTAGACGAGAGTTTTAAGTGGAACTGCGGCAGCTCTGTTGAGGAGCTAAAAGAGCTCTTCCGGCCGGCCAGCATCTTCCGGAGGTGATTCTTACCCCACAACCCGGTGACTCGGGGCCAGAATCCATGTCCTCACGTTGAAATATATGCTTGGTTTGTGGAATACTCCTAGGATGGCAAAATAAACACCTTTCATGTTGGTGATTTTGTGTTGGGTCTTTTATAGTCACCTTGTCACCTCATTGGCTGCCGTCTTGTAACATTTCCCATCCTAACTCAGCCCTGTGTTCCCAGCACATTATCATCAATTCCCGTTTGACTATTTTTCATCTCCGTCCATGTAGCCCAAACCACTTCCAAAAGGGCTTTCTAACCTGGAAATTGCTAGTTGACTTTGGTGACACAAAATTACCACAAAAATTCAGTGTTGTCTCAACGTAGAACAGCTTTGGTTGTTGTATAAAGCTCGCTCTTTCTTTCAATAATCCATCTTGAACATGGTAGACATGGGTTTTTCTCAGAAGTATCTAACACAAAAAAGTGAAAAACGGGGATTAACAGACTGAAAGAATTTTTAAAAAGGAAAGGAGATGACCAAGAGTATGTTGACACCACTCCTTTGAGGACACTTTCCTTCGCTTCCTGTCTCTTCCACAATGTGGAGAGGAAAATATCCAAAAGTTATGTGGTTCCTGTGAATATTTTAGAACCAGTGGCCCCAGTAAACCTGTTCTAAATTTTTTCTGGCAACGGACATCTGTAAAAATGCTCTGTGGGACACTGTGCCCTCAACTAAATCAAATAAATATGGTCATTTATCTCTGTGACAGAGCAGAAGGGAAATAAAGGTAATTAGGGATCCCAGCCAAGAGGGAAGTTGTTTGACAATGCAAATGTGCAGTGCAGGCAAATGCTGAAGAGCATTTTGTTTCAATTTTTTGCACAGTAAGAAGCTTGATTTATTGTTTAAAAAATACATGTATTATTTAACAGGAAAGAAGGTCCACAAATTGCTTGTCATTGTGCTTTTCTGTAAATAGTTAAATGAGATCGAACTGTGATATGCTGGTACAAAGGTATGATTTTGCTGTCAATGATGACAATAATGATGACATTCAGATTTGGGGGATTCATAGGGATGCAGGCCCTTTTATGAGTGATGTTGGTTTTAGTTAGCAAAGCTACCAGGAGTCAGAGGTAGGGTAAGGGGTCTTGGTTTTTCTTATCATTGGAGGTTTTTCTTAAGGTTGGGCTTGAAATGGCATCCTATGGGAAGCTGGCAGAGTAGGGAGGTCACTCCGTTGCTGCCTGGACATTGGGATATAAGAGGATAAAGTGCCTCTCTGTGTAAAGACTGCAGACAGACAGACTGTCATGAGAGAGTCGAGCTGCTAAGCCTGGAAGGTGGCTTACTACAGGTGTCCCAAGAAGTTTGATATTAAAGAGGAAGCTCAGTTGTTCAGAGTAAGAAGTGAAAGATCCTAAATCGGGGCACCTCGGTGGCTCAGTTGGTTAAGCGTCTACCATCGGCTCAGGTCATGATCTCAGGGTCCTGGGATCGAGCCCCGCTTTGGTTTCCCTGCCCAGCAAGGAGCCTGCTTCTCCCTTTTCCTCTGCCTCTGCCCCTTCCCCATCGTGTGCGCTCGCTCTCTCTCTCTCAGATAAATAAATAAAATCTGAAAAAATAATTATAAGAAAGAAAGAAGTAAGTAAGTTCCTAAATCTTTAGTAAGTATCAGAAAATTGTCAAACTGAATTTTGTAATATTCACTAAACTCAACATTAGATTTCATAGTTTTCCCAATCATGTGTTAACACCGAACCAGGTGGGAGTTTTTGATGTGCCTGAACATAGTTTTAACATTCTTTATTTTCATAACATGGATAGTTCTCTGTCCAAAGAGTTTTCTCTATAAACAGCTATGTTATTTTATATTTTGGGGTGCTCGACATAATCATTAATTTGACACCTATTTCTAGAGTGTACGTATGCATTTTTCTAGGTCTTGAAGGAAAGTAAAATTTCTATGCACACCTTTGCCATAAAGAATTTTGAAAAAATGTCTGTTTGCAGATGTTGTGAGACTGAGTATTGATGGCTGAGGCTTAAAAGAAGGGTCTTTGAAAATATCCCAATTAGGCGTCTTTGGGGGACATATTATTATGAACTTCGTGCTCAAAAAACCTGAATTTACTGTGAACAAAGTACTGAATTTGATTATTCTTGGCCTTTCATTCCCGTGGTCATATCCTAGAACACAGCAGGCACTGGCACACTGGGGTGCTGTAGACGGATTTCCAGTGGGCCATTGATCCCCTCAGTCACTGGAGAGGACCCTCAGGAGATGCCTCTTAGCCCATTAGGCTGGGGGAACAAAGGGTTAATTTTCAGAATGTTCCTTAATGTGCGAGAGTTTGGGCCTGCTTTTCCTTAGTCTTACTTGATTAGCTCCTTCTTCTCTGTTCACCGCCTAAGTATTGCAGCGCTGTTGAACCTCATCCTGGGACATCTTTTTTTCTATACAATATTCTTTTTTTTAAGCTTTTTATTTAAATTCCGGTTAGTTCACATAGAGTGTGATATTAGTTTCGGAGTACAATAGAGTGATTGCACACTTCATGCATCACCCGATGGCTCCTCCCGACAGGTGTACTTCTTAGTCCCCAGCCCCTCCCTTCTAATAACCATCAGTGTGTTCTCTGTAGTTGAGTCTGTCCCTTGTCTGGACCCTGCGCTTAAGTGACCACATCTCATTCTGAGATTTTAGACCTCTCCGTAGCATATTCCAGGTCCATCGGCAGTGCCCATGCGACCTCTTCCCGTGCGTGTCCAACTAACACCCACGTCCCTGGGGCTGGAATGGACCCCTGTGGTTCCCTCTACCTCCAACTCTGCTTTATCTCAGCTTTCCCAGGTCAGCACTGCCAACCGCCACCCTTGACACCAGCTACCACCTGAGCAGGTGATTCTATTTCCTTCCCTCCCACATTGATCCATCAGCCCGTCCTGCTGACTCTCCATCTACAGCCGAATCTGAATCCGTCCACTCTCCCATGATCACCAGCAGCGATGCCGCTGAAGCTGCCAACCTCTCTCTCCCACAAAGGCAATGGCCGCCAGAGTGTTGCCTCTTCCCTCCGTAAAAGCTGTTGTTCATGAAGTCGTCAGAAATGGCCTTTTTGAAAGTGTAAACCAGTTGTGTTCATCTCCTGCTTAAAATCCATCACACCAAAATCCAAGCACCATCCCCAAGCCCCCATCTACAATATGGCCGCTCCCCTGCCTGCCCTGACGTCATGGACCCCCCACCCCCACCCCACCCCTGCCCTGTCCTTTCCCTTTGAGGATTCCAGGGACCGGCACCCTTCAGTCTTTCAAATATACCAAACTCTTTCCACTCCTGAGGACCTACATAAGCTGTCCCTTCCTTCTAGAATGCTCTATCTACTTCTCTTTCTGTCTATCACGACTTTCTTCCTCCCTTTTGCTTCTTCACTCCAGAACGCAAGCTTCATGAGAAAGCAGACCTTCTGTATTTTGTTCACTGCTCCCCTGATGTGTCTCCGGCTCCCGGAACACTGCCTGCCACATAGACCCTCAGTAAATACAGTCATAAGATGGATTATGCACAATTGTGTATATACTTTCTATTTTTATGACTATGATTTAGTTAGCTCTGTAGAATGATAATATCCATTTCATTCCTGCTTATCCCTCCAACCTTCTTAATGTCCAGAATTGAGACATTGGCCTTTGCAATAATAAACCCTCTTCTTATTTTTATTTTTTATTTTTTTTTAGCTTTTAGAAATCCTAGCAGAGGGGCGCCTGGGTGACTCAGTGGGCTAAAGCCTCTGCCTTCGGCTCAGGTCATGGTCTCAGGGTCCTGGGATCGAGCCCCACATCGGGCTGTCTGCTCAGCGGGGAGCCTGCTTCCCCCTCTCTCTCTGCCTGCCTCTCTGCCTCCTTGTGATCTCTCTCTCTGTCAGATAAATAAAAATTTAAAAAAGAAATTCTAGTAGAACTTGTTCTGTTATTTTGCAAGCCTTTGTTTTTATTTTCATATTTTGGTTGTCTCCCTCTCTCTCTCTATATATATATATAGATGTATATAATTGTATATATAATTTTTAAAAAGATTTTATTTATTTGAGAGAGAGAGAAAGAGCTTGAACGAGAGAGAACATGAGCAGGGGAAAGAGGAGTGGGAGAGAGAGAAGCAAACTCCCCACTGAACAGGGAGATCAAGGCAGGGCTCGATCCCAGAACCCTGATATCATGACCTGAGTTGAAGGCAGATGCTTAAATGACTAAGTCACCCAGGTGCCCCGGTATATATAATATTAACCCTTTCAGGAAGTATAATACACATATAGAAAAGAAGACAAAACAGAAATATAAAGTTCAGTGAATTATCGCAGAAGGAACATCTTTTTAACAATTACCCAGGTAAAGAAATAGAACGAGAAGATCTCTTTGTGCCCCGTCTCATCACTACCCAGTTTCTCCTTAACTGAAGGTCGCCAGTCTGATTTTTATGGCACACACTTCCTTCTTTCCTTTATAGTTTTACTACCCCCGAATGTACTCTATAAATCCACGGATTGGTTTTGCGTGTTTTGCATATTACATAAATGGAATCATTATATAAATGGAATAACTCTCCTTGTTATTAGAAGTCTGCACTTATGTTAAATATAGTATTGGGGGACTTGGGTGGCTCAGTTGGTTGAGTGTCTGACTCTTCATTTCTGGGGTCATGATCTTGAGATCGTACGCTCGAACCCCACGATGGGCTCTGTGCTTGGTGTGGAGTCTGCTCGAGATTCTTTCTCTCTCTGTCTCTCTTTCTCTGCCCCTCCCCTCCATGCACACATGCACCCTCTCTAAAGAAATAAATAAAAGCTTTAAATAAATGAATAAATGTAGTGTCTATTTGCATAAGTCAGTCATCTATCATGTATCTACTTCTTATTCGTGTCCTTTCTTCTCGCATTGAGTATTTGAAGTGGTTTACAAAAATGTGTGCGGATATAGTAAAACAGGAATAAAAAAGTCAGTCAGGAAAAACAAAAATGTGTCAAGAAAGGAATAAGATCAAGATAGAATAAAAATATCAATGGAGTAAAAATAGTATTCAATCCAAAACATGGCATATGTGCCTCCTAGAGCCACTGAAAAAAATAGAAGGCAAATTAATTGTAGTATCTATACCGTTACTAAAGCAAATACATAGACCGGTTCCTTATTGAAAAAAATATCTAAGTCTCAAGTATTTTTCCCTTGCATCCATCTTCTGGAAAATACCCCTGACCATGTCATAGACAACCTCCAACCTATGCACTAGCAGTTGATACAGGAACTGAGCTGTATGCCAGAACTTCCCACTCCCCAGTCAATCAGTACAGGCGTGTTGTTTTAATCAATGTCACGGTTAGTCTAGTAACCTGATTTTCTGCTTTGAATCTCTTTTCTCAATGCGTTCCTATTTTTCTCTCAATACGGGAAATAAATCCTCAAATTCAATCCTGTAAGAATCTTTTGTAGTCTTTTCCTGAAAGCTGTAAATATCTATCCCAGTGTTTGCCTTGTGGGAGAAGATCACATTCAAATACTGAGGTAGAACCTGGGTGTTACGGATGTTGTTAGAAGATCATTTATATACCAATCAGAAGTAGGCATTCTGTTGCCAGGGTAGAAATAACCCGCTGTGTTCCTCTAATAATCTCCCTTGTCCTTGTATCCTCCAGGCCACGGCACAACAGCTACGGGTAAATGTCAACAGGTGACTCACTCATGGCCAGTGCGTGTTCAGACTGAGCAGGGGATTTAATGAAGTCCACATAATTTGCATTTCCTTCAATTAATACATCTTACAAAACCTAGGTCTTGCTGTGGTCTTTCAATAAGACATACTTCAAGCTTGGAAATTTCAAGATTCAGATCATTAGCATCACGTTCATCTGGAAAGACACAGACTTAATTCCATCGATTACTTTCTAATTATTCGTCTAAGAAGAGAATGTGTTCGTTCAGAGGGGATGATAAATGACCCGATTTTTGGAAATGTCTTTTTATTCCTCTCCCCTCCCCCATGTCTATTTTCTGCTGTCGTGGTTTCTCTTTTCTTTATTTTCTTTCTTCTCTTCTGCCTTTCCTTTTTGTCCCTTCCTGCTCTTCTTTCTTTTTTTTTTTCCCCCTTCCTACTCTCTGCTCTGCGATCCTTTTGTTAGCATTTTCAGACAAGCTGCAAACTGCATGTATTTAAAAAGTCGCTGTAGACCGTTCGAGTCGTCTAAAGTTGGTGTCTGGCTTTGCCCTGAGTTTTTGCCAAAAGCACACGATTATGAACCCGCCAGAATCCTCAACCTGTGTTCTTTAATTTCCCCCGAGGCGTGCACTAGAGGACTATTGCCAAATTTAAGGTCCATGAAATTGCTGAATCATCACATTAGGGATTTGTGTTTGTGTGTACATGCCTGTGTGTGTGTGTGTGTGTGTGTGTGTGTGTGAACCAGCTGGCAAGGAGGAAATTGCAGCCACTGATTACCAGTCGGGTTTCCATTAAGACCACACTTCCCCCCCGAAAGACCTGTCACGTTTATTTGTATAAAGCCTTTACAGAGCCACAAAATGAAGAGTGAAACAAGTAACAGCAATTGTCCATCATGCGGAAAACCTCTGCCCTAGGTTTTTAAGAAACACGTTCTCTCCTTTCTGTTGGCAGTTCCATTTGAACTTTAATAAAGAATACTTGCTTGCTATTTTAGTAGCCCGGATTAACAGCTTCAGAAAAGATCCTTTTAAGGAGGTCAAATGGGAAAGGAGCGATGCCAGATTTTTTTTTTTTTTTTTCCCCTCTCCTGCCCAAAGAGGGAATCATCCTCTCCCAGTGAATCATCTGTCTCCTGAAATGGTTACAAAGCCCAAAGGGAATTTCATCCATCCTGTTTTGCTGAGGAAGAGGGAAGATCTGTGCTGTGGGTAGAGGAAAGAGATTACTTATTATTTACTTATTTAATTTGGGGGTAGCTATAAAACCAGAACAATTTCTCAACCTCAGAGCTCTTATGCCATGCCAAGATAAGCCTTATTCTTAAATTCAGACATTTTAAATTTACGAGAGTATTAAGCACTTGAGTAATATGCTTCCTTTTTATCCCTTTTCAGGCAAAAATGTGAGCTGTTGTAATTTCGATCTTTTTTTCTCCTTCCTTCTCCGCCCATTATTCTCTCTTTAATTTATTTATTTTTGTCTCACTATGGAAAAAAAAATCAATCCCAAGTGAAACAAGGAAAGGGGTTTAAATCCCTTCTTTTCTGCTAAGAATTTATCATGCAGAGTATGCCTTTACTGTGGTGAATGTTTTCCCTAAACAACTTCTGACTTCATTAGATCATGTTTAATATTAATGTACTGCAATTGCTTTTGGCAAGAGGTCCTTCACTTTGCCATTCTTTCGAGCAAAGAACATTGTGGTTGATTTTTTTTCTAATGGAATGAAATGTTTGTTACAGTAGTATTATAATTGCTTTCTTTGTTGCTTCTTGTTAATCCCCCCTGGCCCATGATTAGCTAGGACACTGTTGGGTACATGTGTATGGATTTAAATATTTTCGTAGTTCTGCAGAATTTGCTGGAAGTGAAATCAACTCTGACTCCGAAAATGAGTTTGATTTTGCCAAGAGGTGCTTTTGGCTGCTGTATATCCTGATATATAGCTAAATGGGTCTTTAATGTGAAGTAGAAAAATTTGCTTCAGATGAATCCATTGAATAAAGTTGGGCCATAAGCCATTCTTTTGCAGTAAAAACAACTGGGAGTGTGGTGAGCCTCTTTCTGAGTTATTTTTTCCCACTTATATCAGTACATCAGCTTCTTTCGAATTGTCAAGTCACAATCATATATCAGTGTCGGAAGTCTCTTTCACTGAATTATTCTGTAAGACTCTGTTTAATGCAGTGTATGTTAGATTAATTCCTGAGTAATGCTTTTCCATTTTATGTATTTTAAAATTAAGATCCCCCAATCCAAGAAACTGGATTCTTGGTTTGACTGTAAGCCAGGCACATTTTAGTGAAATGTATTCCTAAAGATCTTATATTCTGATGCTATTACAGGTTTTTAAAAATTTATTAAATTCAATTCCCTAATTGTAATTGTTTATAGAAATACAGATTTTGTATTATTAAACTTCTATCGAGCGCCCTTGCTAAATTTACTTACTATGTTAAGCTCATGTATAAGTTCTTTTTTTAAAAGAAGATTTTATTTATCTGAGAGCAAGAGAGAGAAAGAGAAAGCACAGAGGGAGAGGGAGAAGCAGGCTCCCCACCGAGTAGAGAGCCTGGCTCGGGGCTTGATCCCAGGACCCTGAGATCATGACCCGAGCTGAAGGCAGAGGCTTAATGGACTGAGCTACCCGGGCGCCTCTCATTTATAGGTTCTTTTGAGTTTTTATATATACAAACATATTGTCTAGGAGAAAAGACGGTTTTTATATCTTCTTTTCCTTTCCTTATATCTTTTACTTCTTCTGCTTGCCTAGTTGCTCTGGCCAGGACAGTGCAGTGTGCGATAGAAGTAGTAATAGCAGGTGTCTCTGTGTCAGTCCTGATTGGAGATGGAAGGCTTTCAGTACTTCATAGTTCAATACCAGGTTTGCTTTTTTTATTTGGTTTTCGTAAATGCCCTTCATCAAATTAAGGAAGTTGTGTTCTATTTCCACTTGGCTGAGATTTCAATCTTGGATTTTATGAAGTAGTTTTATTACTTGACATCTCTAGAGGTGATCATATGGCTTGCTTCCTCTATTAATATGGTGAATTATATTGATTGATTTTTGAATGTTAATCTGTCTTTTAATTCCTAGGAAATCCCTACTTGGTGACTATATAGTAACATATCATATATCGCTAACTTGATTCGGGACCAGTTTTAAAAGGGGTTTTTGCTATGTTTATGAAAGAGACTTGACTTTAATTCTTTTTTTCTTGCAATGTCCCAATACCAATGGGTATTGGTTTCAAGATTATGCTAGGTTCAGAAAATAAGTTGGGATGTGTTCTCTCTATTCTTGGGAAGAATTTGTGTGAAAATTAGTATATCTCTTAAAAGGTTGAAACTATGGATATTAAACTTAATGGATTCATTTTTTAAATTCCTTTTTTTATGAAGTAAATTCAACCCCCAACATGGGCCTCAAACTCACAACCCTAAGATCAAGAGTCACACGCTCTCCTGACTGAGCCAGCCTGGTGCCCCTAATGGATTCATTTTTAGGCAGATACAAAACCACCCAGATTTTAAATTTCTTTCCTGCCAGTTTTGGCAAGTTGAGTTTTTCTTAGAAGTATTATTCAGAAGTATTTTCAAAAGAATTTCATATTCTATTACAGTTTGTTCTTATCTCTTAGTATCACTACAATCTGTAGTATGTCACCATTTCATTCCTCATTTTGGTAAATTATGCCTTCTCTCACTCTTCTCTTTTTTTCTTAAGTAGTTTTCAAAAGAACTATTTATATTTTTATATAAATTAAGGCATGTATAATATATATTATATTATTTATATTCTATAATTATATATCCCATAATTATATAATATATAACATATATTATATATAAATTTGTTGTATATTCATATTTTTATAGTATATCCTTCCTTCTACATTTTTTAATTGAATTTGCTGTTTTTTTAAACACATGATGCTTTTAAAGATTTCTTTTCCCAGATCTTAGCTCCAGTTGTGCTCCACAAGCTTAAATGTGATATTTTCATTATCATTCAATTAAAACATATTCTGATTATGTTGTGATTTCTTCTTTTACCATGAGTTAGAAGTACCTTGTTTAATTTTCAAATATTTGGGAATTTTCTGGTTTTGTTCTATTACTGAGTTCCAGACTATGATCATGGTGGCCATAGAATATAACTCTGTGACTGCAATCTTTTGAAATTTGCTAAAACTTGATTCTCCCCAAAAGCTGCCACCTCTAACACCCCGGCTGCCTCTGTGTGTGGGTGAACGGAAGTGGAGCTGAGGGCACAAGGAGAGCCTGATGCCCCTCCCCCCACCTGTATCTAATATATAAATACAGAGATGTGTTAAAAAAAAAAAAAAAAAGACTTGATTTATGCTTCCACAGTTAATCAGTTGGGTTTAATGTCTTATTTGTGCTAGACAGGAAAGTGTAGGTCTGCCATTGTTGATGACAGTGTTCAATATGCGCCAGTTAGGTCAAGTTTCTGACTCACATTGCTCAAATATTCCATATCTTTATTTAAAGATTTATTTATTTATATTGCAGAGAGAGTTGGGGGAGTGCAGGGCAGAGAGAGAGAAACTCAAGTCAGCTCTGCACTGAGCATGGAGCCATGGCGGGATCGATTGGACCTAAGCCAGAACCTAGTTGACAGAGACAGAGATCACAGTAGGCAGAGAGGCAGGCAGACAGAGAGGGGGAAGCAGGCTCCCCACTCGATCCCAGGACCCTGGGATCATGACCTGAGCCGAAGGCAGAGGCTTAACCCACTGAGCCACCCAGGTGCCCCACCAAAACCTAGTTGGATGCTTAACTGACTGTGCGAGCGAGCACCCCCGAAATATTCTACCTCTTTACAGATTTTCCTCCTACTCATTCTTAGAATTGCTGAGAAGGATGTCCTAAAATCTCCCACAGTGACTGTGCCTTTATCTCTTTCTTTATCCAGTTTCCTCAGTTTTTGCTTTGCAGATGAAGCTGTGGTATTTAGCACGTGTAAATTTGGGATTGACTATCTTCCTGAGGGTTGACCCTTTAATAGTAAAAAAAAAAAAAAAAATTGTCTTAATGTCAAGTAATTCCTTTTGCCTTATAGTCTACTTCATCTGATACTAGTATCTTAGACTAATGTTATGCCCATTTCTACTTTTTACTTTCAACCTTTCACCCTCCTTGTTTCTAAGGTGTGTCCTTACAAACAGTATATTGCTATTATATTCCGTATATTTAAAAGCTATTATGCTTTTAAAATGCACTTTGTTAATTTTTCTCTTTTAAAGTACTCTGTCTTCTTTACATTGGCAAAAATATGTAACATTAAATTTACCATCTTGACCATTTTTAAGTGTACAGTTTCATAATGTTAGGTATCTTCATATAGTTGTGTGTTCAATCTCTAGAAGTTCTTTGTTTTGCAACACTGAGACTATACCCCCTGAGCACGGATTGTCTCCACATTGGATGTAATTGCTCTTATATTTGGGTTTTGATTTATTGTTTTGCTGGTTTTCAATTTGTCTCACATTTTCCCCATTTCCTCATTTCTTTATTAGTATTATGCAAAAGTATTTTTGCTACTACATTTCCCCTCATTAGCTTGTGAGTTCTGAATTATTTTTAAAAATTGTTTTATAGGTACAACACAGATTTAACATACAATCAAAATCTCACATAAGTTGATACTTTAATCACTTCCATGACAAACCAAGAAACTTGGAACACTTTGGCTCTACCTGGTCCCTTCTGCAATTTGTTACCATTGGAATGTATTTTAATCACACTCCATAAGAAACGTAAGATATTGCCATTGTTGGGGCACTTGCGTGGCTCAGTGGGTTAAGACTCCAACGAGGTCATGATCTTAGGGTCGTGAGATCAAGGCCCATATCAGGCTCTGTGCTCAGTGTGGAGTCTGCTTGAGATTCTCTCTCCCTCTGTCTCTGCCCCGCCCCCTTAAAATAAATAAATAAAATACCTTTTTAAAAAAGGTACTGTGATTGTTTTATACAGTGAATATTGATTTATTCTTATCCACACATTCGCATTCTCCAGCATTTTTCTTTCCTTTCTGCATTTCTTTCCTTCCATCTATAGTAATTTTCTTCTGCTTTTACTATTGCTTTTAGTGTGGGTTTTCTCTTGACAAACAATTTCAGTTTATTTCTGTGGAAATGTCTTCATTTTGCCTTCCTTGTTTATGTGTTCACTCAGAATACAATTTTAGATCAGCACGCACTTTATATCCATGCTTTGAAGATAATTCCATTGTCTTCTGACTGTCATCATTTTTGATGAGGTTGGCTCTTGGTTTCATTGTTGTTCCTTTGACAGTCATGTTCCTTTTTCTCTGACCGATTTAAAATTTTCATTTTCTGTAATTTTTGGCAGTTTTAGCGTCATGTGCCTAGAGGTCTTTTTCTTTGCATTTATCCTGATTTGGGTTCATAGTTTAACCTGAATGGTAGAGTGATAACTTTCATTAATTTTGAAAGGTGATTGGCCATTGCCTTTTCAAATATAATTTCAGTCCCATTTTCTTTCGTTTCCAAGGGAAACTCCCATTGTATGTATGTTAGACCTTTTCTCCATGTCTCCAGGGTCCCTTATACTCATCTCTATATTTTTCCTCCCCTTTTTCTCTTCATACGTCAGTATGGATAGTTCAGTCTGGATATTTTCTTCTGACATATTTTCCAATTTACTGATCCTCTCGTCATCTGATCTGTTGTTCAACGTGTTTTATTTTTATTTATTTATTTTTAAAGATTTTATTTATTTATTTGACAGAGAGAGAAGGAATGTGAGCAGGGGGAGTGGGAGAGGTAGAAGCAGGCTTCTGGCTGAGTGGGGAGCCTGATGTGGGGCTTGATCCCAGGACCCTGGGAGACATTTAATGACTGAGTCACCCAGGTGCACCGTTAAGCACGTTTTAAGTGTGTGTAAATGAGTCTTAAATTCAATTATTAAATTTATGGTTTAAAAATTTCTTTTGAATATTTTATTTCTAGATCCTAACTCTCTACCATAATTCTCCAGCTACTTTTTTTGGTCCCCTCTACTTCCATTTCCATTCTTTTTCTCATGAGTTCCCCCACCCCCCAGAGTTTCCAGTCAGTTGATCATATTTTTTTAATGCCTGGTAACTTTTTATCGATCGATGAATACCATACATGAAAAGTGTAGGGATGATGAGTCTGTGGTTGATGAGATTCTTTTGCTCTAGAGAGGTTTTACTTTTGCACCTCAAGGCAGTTAGAAGAGGATCAGATAAACTTAATCTATTCTGTGTTTGAGCTCATCTGAATCAGGATTTCAGTCATCTGAAGACGAATCTCTGTTTGCTTCATCCTTCTGCTATGGCAGAGGTCAGCAAACTTTATCTGTGTACTACCAGATTGTAAATATTTTACTATTGCAGGCCTATTTACTTTGATTTACTATTTTACTATTTCCTTTGCAGGCCTATAGGTCTCTGTTGCAACTACTCACCCTATCAGATGACACAAAAATCTCCATAAACAGTATTAGTAAGTTTGTTTGTATTTCAATAAAACTTTATTGGGGCGCCTGGGTGGCTCAGTGGGTTAAAGCCTCTGCCTTTGGCTGAGCTCTTGATCCCAGGGTCATGGGAATGAGCCCCACATCGGGCTCTCTGCTTAGTGGGCAGCCTGCTTCCCCCTCTCTCTCTGTCTGCCTGCCTCTCTCCCTACTTGTGATCTCTGTCTGACTTGTGATATCTGACTGTGAAATAAGTAAACAAAATCTTAAAAAAAAAAAACAACAACTTTATTTACAACATCTGGCAGTAGGCCAGATTTACCTGGAGACCATTGTTCTCCAACCTTTGTCCCAAGATATAACTTTCCAGGGGCCTCCTCTCAAAACCTGGTTTGTTTAACCAAGACTCCTTTTCTGTAGAGATCCCTAAACTTCAATTTTTGCCTCACTATTCCTGTGAAATGATTATTAGATCTGTGAACCTTCTTATCTCATTGGCTACAACTCAGGAATTAGCAAATACCTAGAGAGGAAAAACCACACTGAATGTGGGCTTCACCTTTTTGCACTTACCTTCTCTCTAGGATCTTAACTTTTAAGATAGTCACCTGGATAACTGTCTGACACCATCACAGATTTTTTTTTTTTAAGATTTTATTTATTTATTTATTTGACAGAGAGAGAGAGAGATCACAAGTAGGCAGAGAAGCAGGTGATGGGGGACGGGGGGAAAAGCAGGCTCCCCGCTAATCAGGGAGCCTGATGCAGGGCTCTATCCCAGGACCCTGAGATCATGACCTGAGCTGAAGGCAGAGGCTTAACTCACTGAGCCACCCAGGCACCCCAGATTGTTTTTTTTTTTTAATTTTTATTTTATTATTATTTTTTAAAGATTTTATTTATTTATTTAACAGACAGAGATCACAAGTAGGCGGAGAGGCAGGCAGAGAGAAGGGGAAGCAGGCTCTCCGCTTGAGCAGGGAGCCTGATGTGGGGCTCCATCACAGGACCCTGGGATCATGACGTGAGCCAAAGGCAGAGGCTTTAATCCACTGAGCCACCCAGGCGCCCCTTGTTGTTGTTGTTTTTTTTTAATCTAGCTTTTCTCCTTTGTCTTGGTACAGGTAGTTTTTCAGAGCCAGAAGCAGATGAGGGTCTTTTTTGAAATTCAGATTCACCATTGCCTTACAAAGACTGAAAAAAACATCTTTATGTTTTGGATTCTATGTCAGTAATTGTCAGGCTGAAGGGTGTACTCAGAATCCAGTTGGCTACTCTCTGCCTTTAGATGATAATTTGTCTCTAATCTGTTTACTTCTCCTCATGCTGACTGCTCTTTCCTTAATTCTCATCTAAAACCACTTTCTAGGGTACCTGGCTGGCTCAGAGTTAAGCATCTGCCTTTGGCTCAAGTCATGATCCAAGGGTCCTAGGAATGAGTCCCACTTTGGGATCCCTGTTCAGCAGGGAGTCTGCTTCTCCCTCTGCCTTTCCCCCTTCCCTACTTGTTCTCTATCCCCCCCTCTCTCTGTGTCAAATAAATTAGGCCTTTTAAAAAATAAAACGGCTTTCTAATTCTCCTGATATGCTCTAATTCATTCTCTGCATGGTAGGTGGAGGGATACTTATAAAACATAAATATGAGCATGTTATCTCTCACTACTTAAAGCTCATTTTTTTGTTTTGTTTTGTTTTGTTTTGTTTTTTAAGTAAATTCTAGGCCCAAGACGGGGCTCAGACTCATGACTCCGAGATCAAGAGTCACACAACTAAGATGGCTTGTAAAGGCCCTACATGAACTTGCCCCTGTCTACTCTCCAACCAAATTTTCCAACATTTTTTTCTAAAACCATACTGTCTGGTTCTAATCAATTGCTTTCCATTCCTTGAGGTGGTCAGAGCCTCTCCCACCTCAGTGCCTTTGCACATGGTCTACCTGACCGGGGATCTTCATACTTTTCCTTCACCTTAAGACACCTTCCAAGTCTCAGCTAAGGTGAACTCTCTTTACAAAACTTTTTTTGACTCCTAAATTTGGCCTAGATCTAGAGTGCTATGTATTTCCCCACCAATAATGAAATGGTACTGTTATTTGTAGTCCCTAAACTACTCTGAGCTTCCTGGGACATAACTTCCTTATTTCAGTATCGAATCATTAGCATCGAGCACAGCTCCCGGCCCATAGTAGGTGCTTGCTTGTTCTTTGTTGGATGAATGAATGTATGAATGCTTTAAATATATTAGGCATTATTTGCTTTTTATTTTGATGTTTACATTCATTGATTCCCGGTATAACTTTATACGCTGGGAAAGCAGTATTATTTCCATTTTAAAATGGGGAAGTGATAACAGGCCAGATGACTTGTGCGGGGTCTTTCAAGATGTTTTAATGGTGAGTGAAGATCTAATCTCTAGATTCTGTAGGTTTTAGGATAGATGTCGGGATCGCGAGCCATTGTTTTCCCTCACTCACTACACCATTTCTCTTTTTTCATTCTCACCTCTCTCTCCCTCCCTGCCTGCCTGCCTTCCTTCCCTCCTTCCTTTTCTCTCCCCCATGGTTATCATTAAGGCCACAACAAAAGCCAGAGAGAGGGTGACACCTTGATTAATCCAAAAGTTTGAGGACTCTTAGAGAATTTAATTATTCTTCATTAATCAGAACTTTTCTTTCCCCGATGGCTCCGTGTTGGCCTGGGATCAGGAAGCAGGGGAAGGGGCCATGACAGGTGGTTACTCCTCCTTTTCAAGGTGAGATTGTGCATAGAAATTCCAGGAGTTTGTCAGAGGTTAGTCGTTCATATTGGCAAATGACTTAGTAATCGAAGTCTGTAATTGAGACCTAGCTTGTGAATTCTTATAAATAGATAGTGGTGACTTCAAAGCTGTGTGTGATGCCTGGAAGACGGAGAGTGGCCTCCAGGTGGTGACCTGGACAGATTGCTTTGCTGTGGACGGTGGGACTTGGCAATCATTTGGTTGTTAAAGGGAAGAAGTTCACACGTGAAATCAATATGTGATGAGTGAAAACAGTCTTCACTGTGGTCCCTTAAAGGGAATGGTAAAGGGAACTATTAAATAATTTAGATATTTTAAAACAGTTTGCCATTGAATTCCATTCTGAAATCATAAAACAATGAATATTGTTTTTGTATGTTTGTGTGGGGGAAAGCTATGCATTTTGTTCCTTTCTCCATAAACTCTACCACAGAGTACTCTATAGTCAAGTTGTGGAGGTTAGTACCTGGTGAACAAAGAGGGAGGACAGATAGTATCTGAAGAGTTTTCTAAAACCTGTCTCTTGAATGCTACTCCATGGAGGCTGCTGGTCCAGGCAAGAAACTGGAAGGGGAAGTATAGATCGAGAGGCCAGAAAAACATTGATTTTCCTGACATGGCTGGGGAGTTTAAGGCCATTTTCATTCATGCCTTTCAGGTAGCATCCTTTTCAAGTGGATGACCATGGAATCCGAGAAGATCTCAGAGAAGCAAGAAGAAATTCTCTCTATCCTGGAAGAGAAATTTCCTAGCTTGCCTCCAAGAGAAGACATTATCAACGTCCTGCAGGAGACCCAATTCAGTGCTCAGGGTGAGTGACTGTCCCCTAGCTCTGTCACAGCTCCTGAGCAGGGATGGTTTATGGGAAGGCATGTGGCCAGGGCCCAGAAAGTGAATTTGAGTGTGCCTTCATTTTCTTCCCTATTGTTTGTGCTTGGGGAAGGTTTCCAGGCACGTAATATCAGCTCACCTGGAAGGAGACGAGCTGACGCATGGCAAGCTCTCCTTTGAGGCCTTTGTGTCTGGATGTGTGGTTCATTCACGCGTCTAACGTGCACCCCAGATGCCTCATTACATGAAATCCCTGTGCTGAGCAGGTTCTATTCTGAGAATGTGGCAGGAGCAATGTCAAGCACAATGGGATTTCATAAATCAATTAATTTTGGAAAAAAAAAAAGAGAAGACAGCTAAGGAGATAAAATTGTTCTCTCAATCTCAGCTTTACCAAGACAGACTTGACTCAATTATTCTATAATAATCATAAATAGATGTAATTCACGGAGTGCCTGAGGCACACAAAGTTTTGCTGGTGTAACTTCGCATGGATTATCTTACGGAGACAACTCTGAGAGTCAGGTGCTATTTATATCCCCAGTTTCCAGATGCGAACACTGAGGCACAGAGAGAGGCAACTTTGCTTTCTTGTCATCACGTACACGGTTGGCAAGTGGCCAGGCCAGGATTGAAACCCAAACATAGACCCGGCTTCCTCCTTGAGTTTGGAATCCCCCGCGGGCAGAGCCTGAGGGAAAGCGGTTTATTTGGCAGGTGATCCCCGGGGCACACTGACAGGAGCTGGCGTGGTTGATCAAGCGGGTTAGCTTGGTGGGAAGTCATGTCTTCACTCCGCTAGGGAACCTGAGGAGAGAGTGTGAAATGGCGCCTCGGTGTTATCCCACCTGAAGGGCGCAGTGCTGTGCTGGAACTTGTCCCGTCGAGCTCCAGGGGCTGGTTGGTAAATTCTCAGGAGTTTCGTGAGTTGGGCAGTGTTGGGTTGGCAACGTGAAATCCGCCATGATGGAAGTACTGACCCCCCAGAAACGAGCAAACACTGCAAATCAGGTCTGTTGCTGACTGTTCAGCATTTACCCGCATATCACTGGAGTACTGAGTATCCAGGGCTCCTTGGTCCCAGGAGCTGTGAATTCCACGAGAGGAGGCTCTGGGGCCAGAAAGAGGCCTCAGGAAGAGATGCAGGCGCTGGTGCTTGGGCGTCACGCTGGGGCGCACTGCGATGGGAAGAGCTGGGGAGGAGCGAAGGGGACACTGGCGCGTCTGGTACAAACGTGCGTGTGTGGACGTGTGTGTATCTTGTCATTCACTTATTTTTTTTAAGATTTTATTTATATATTTGACAGAGAGAAAACACTATCGGGGGAGAGGGAGAGGGAGAAGCAGGCTTCCCGCTGAGCAGGGAGCCCACTGTGGGGCTCGATCCCAGGCCCCTGGGATCATGACCTGAGCTGAAGGCAGTCGCTTAACTGACTGAGCCACCCAGGCATCCCTTGTCATTCACTTTTATTTATTATTATTTTTTTTTAAAGATTTTATTCATTTGACAGACAGAGATCACAAGTAGGCAGAGCAACAGGCAGAGAGAGAAGGAAGCAGGCTCCCTGCTGAGCAGAGAGCCCGCCAATGCAGGGCTCGATCCCAAGACCCTGGGATCATGACCCGAGCCGAAGGCAGTCGCTTAACTGACTGAGCCACCCAGGCATTCCTTGTCATTCACTTTTAAAACTAGACCAAGCTTTTCTTTTTTTTTTCTTTTTTTTTTTTTTAAGATTTATTTATTTATTTGAGAGAAAGAGAGAATGAGAATTCAGGGGGAAGGAGCAGAGACTTTTATTTTTTAAGATTTTATCTATTTATTTGATAGGGATCAGTAGTCAGAGAGGCAGGCAGAGAGAGATGGAGAAGGAGGCTCCTTGCTTGTGGAGCAGAGAACCCGATGCGGGGCTCAATCCCAGGATCCTGAGATCATGACCCGAGCCAAAGGCAGAGGCTTAACCCACTGAGCCACCCAGGCACCCCGGAGCAGAGACTCTTAAGCAGACTTCTCACTGAGCTCAGAGCCTGACGTGAGCCTCGATCTCATGACCCTGAGATCATGACCTGAGCTGAAAGCAAGAATTGGGTGCTTAACCGAATGCACCACCCAGATGTTCCAAAACTAGACCAAGCTTTGAATGTCACAGTGTATTCTGTAAATCATGTTATGCTGCAGTATAATTGATGGTGGCCTTTGAGTCTTGCAATCAAAGAAGAGTATTTTGTACTCGGTCTGTTTCCCCACACTGCTGTGACTGGCAGAGTGTTCTAAGTTGGGAGGGCAGGTAGCCAACTCTGATGTCTTAACACGTATCTGGGAAGGATGTATGTGCTCTATGCGGCTTTATTACAGGTCTTCTTCCCAAGAAGGTAGGCATAGTCAGATATAATAATCTAGGGTGAGAGTAACATGTCAAGCCAGAGCTTTTTCTGTTTTTCAGGGATAGATTCTATTGAAGCACATTGGTCACCTGACTCAACTATGCAGTTCTGGGTAACTCAGCCATTACAGATTATTCTCCCCATCATTTATGGAATCCAGCGGCTCCGATGGCCAAAGTCCATTACAAGGGTGACCAATTTAATCAGAGTAATTTTATAGGTTACCCTTAAAAAGTGCATTTTGAATAAAATTTCACTAGCATATATGGAGCCTCACCTAAATCCATCCTGAAAGCAAATTTTGGCCTTGTGAGGTATGACTTAGCTAGTTTGCCTGATAACACTCGGTTCTCCTCTTTTGACCACCTCTTCCCGGTTCCAGTCTCTGCTCTTATCTGCTCTGGGCCTCTGGAGGCTTTTATCCCTGAGCCTTTAGTCCTGTGGCTTCTGGCTCCGTTTGGTTGGTGAGAAGAGTTAGCAACCCACGGGGGTGGGGTTCAAGGGAAGGAGAAGAGAGAGGCGGGAGCATTTCTTCCGTGCTTCTCACTGATTTGATGGTAAGTTTCTGGCAGCCTCTGTCCTCTACCTTCAGGTCTCTGTTTCTTTCCTTTGTCCTTTTCCAGTGTCTGGATGCCTCACCATCTTTTACTCATTTTCTCAGCCCCACCCACATCTCTGCTATTAAAAAGTCTTTTTCTTTTTCATCGTGAGGGGTGAATTCTATTTCCTGCTGGGATCCTAACTGGTGCAAATATTGCCACCAATGTGATTTTTTTTTGCCTTGTTCTGGGCAAAAGAGATCTTGGGGAGGGATATTGAAATGAATATGTGATTCTTTTTTTTTTTTTTTAAAGATTGTATTTATTTATTTGACAGATCACAAGTAGGCAGAGAGGCAGGCAGAGAGAGAGAGAGGGAGGGAGAAGCGGGCTCCCTGCTGAGCAGAGAGCCCGATGCAGGGCTCGATCCCAGGACCCTGAGATCATGACCCGAGCTGAGGTCAGAGGCTTAATCCACTGAGCCACCCAGGCGCCCCTGAATATGTGAATTCTTTACATAATCCCTTGATATTACCAAGAGCAGGCCCCCAAGTGTAACATAATGTTTTCCCCTCTCATCTACAGGTTTAAGTATTGAACAGACAATACTGAAAGATCTAAAGGAACTGTCCGATGGAGAAATAAAAGTGGCCATTAGTACCGTGAACATGACCCTCGAGGTAAGGGTAGGAATGATTTTTTCGTCCGTTTATCTGGTTGGTCGGTTGGGTTTTTTTGGGCAATGACAGATTTTCCAGAGCTGCCGTCTGAGCAATTGGTGTGCAAACCCCCGCAGCAGAAGTCAGTGTTAGTCTTCTGCTCTGAATGCTTCTTTAGGATACATTTGACTAGGAATGTGGGTTATTATTTTGGATGAAACCACTGTGCCAAGTCAATGAAAAATGGCAAACACGGATTCCCAAGGTGAGTGCTGTTTCGTTCATCTCCGTGAAACAAAACCTGAAACACAAACACTCACATTTGGATGCGTGCATGGGTAGAGTCTGCTTAATGGTGACGATTATACATGGGAGTGGCTTCCCTGTCATTTTTTCTGTGCACCACTCCACGTCATCCACAGAATTTTCCAAGAAAACAAGTTGTCCTTTGGCCCTTGTGAGTAATTTGGATGCATGTCATTTTTGATAGTAATGGTGACAGCTCAAGTATTCATAAAACTCTCCTTCCAATCTATTAAATGAATGACTCAGGGTGACTATTACTCTTGTCGTTGTGTGTTTCCTTGGTAAATTATCCTTCTTCTACTTTGGGGGTTTTCAGTGACTTGTGTGTTAATCTTAATTAACCTAACTAATGGGGATGATATTTTACAGAAACACACCACGCCGAAGTCTGCGTTGTCTCTGTCCTGTTATATTGCCTGGGTTGAGGCACTGAGCCCTCAAGTTTATGGAGACAAAAATTGCTGTATAGCAATTCATCTTTAGGTTTTTAGAATTGTGTATCACCATTCTTTTTCTCGTTCCTCCTGGTGTTGATGACGCTATCAATGTGTATATTTCCTGGGAATAGCAGGCATGCATGGGGAAGCCATACCTCAGAAAACCCAAGACCCATGCAGGTGCTTTTCTTTGTAATTTCTTTGCAAAATTTATTCCCAGTTGATTGACATGGTAATTTAGGTCATAGATCTGTATGAGTGTCAGGAGGCAGACTGTTGTCACTGGAGAGAGTGACATTTGGTGGTTATATTGTGCCTTGTAGTGTATGGAGAACGTTCTCATTGTGTGTAGTTGGTAGATTGGCGCAACTGTTTCTGTGGACTTTCAAACTGATAGATGCTTCCCGTAATTAGATGTTGATGTGACTCAACACAAGAAATGCATGCAATTTAGGATGTAGTAACTAGATAATCACCTTCAATTAGAAATCTGCTCTGTGTATAGAAATCCAAGGAAAACATGGATCTTGCAAGGGTCAGTAGCTCAGAGAATCATTTCTCCTAGTTCAAGCCTTAGGGTTTTCTGTCTCCTCTTCCCCCTCCCCTGCCTCCCTTCACTTAATGGCATCTTATTAGGTTTTAAATGCCTTGTTTGGAATTCCTTTCTAAATTAACATAGAGCATCTTATAATTGCTTAGGGAACTGTCTGTAGTTAGCAAATTATTTTAAGGCTTTTATTATTACAGACTTACCATAGCTGTAATGTACCTTTATATTACAGGGGTATATGAATGGCTTTGTCAGAATTGTTAAACTGTAAATGTCAAGATGAATAAGTGATAAAATGATCATATTTACAGAAATTTACATAGAGGTCCAGTAATTAATCAGGCAATTAAGTACATCTCTGGAAACACTATATGATCTTCTGGGAGGAGGAGGAAGGACATTTTTATGTGTAAAAGAAGGGTACACAGATTAAGTGCTAATCAGCCGAATGAGGGCTTTTCACTTGTGCATAATGGGGATAGTAAAGATGACTGAGAAATGGGGAGGCAACTCCTTAGTAACATCGTATTACGTCTTTGGAAGAGCAAATGCACATTATTTAGTCTGTCCATTGGAAAAATCCCTTAGTTCAGGGGAGACTTTGGTTTTCTCCACAGAGTGTCCTGTGACGTGGCGTTTCCTCCTCCCTACTCACATATGATTCTATCTCAGCCTTCCCATCCCATGCCCATGCATCTCTTTTTAAAATAATGATAGAATCCCCATAATCTTATTTTGTGTGCTTTAAAACAGCTGTCAAAACACCCTTTAAATCTAGATAGATTCTCATAGAAATATTCTTAGTTCCTATGAGTGTCTAAGTCTCATTTGTCCTTCAAAGCATGTCAAGACATAGCTACTTCATGATGACTTTTATAAATTCTCCATTGTTTATAACCATACTCTGAACTCTTGCAAAGTTTGGCCTGAAGGACCAACTCAGGACTAAAATAGTTACCATGATTTCCATTAAATTGAGCTTGGTTTCATGTATTTATTTAATCACAGTTAGACCATTCTTTAAGTTAATTGAGCACAATTATGGTATCTCTGACTTTTTTTTTTTTTTTTTAAGAAAGGCAGCAGCAGTGTGCTCTCGGGGGGTGGGAGTGGCAGAAGGATAGAGAGAGAGAATCTTAAGCAGACTCCATGCCTAGAGTGGAGCCTGACCAGAGGCTTGATCTCACAACCCTGAGATCATGACCTGAGCCAAAATCAAGAGTTGGATGTTTAACCAACTGAGCCACCCAAGGGCCCATCTTCGACTTCTATTTCCCTTTAATATCCTGGCACAGTGCTAGGCGTATAATAGATGTTCGGGAACTAGAAATACTTAGTACGTATTGGTGTTTGCAGTTTGTCCCTGTGATATCTGATTTTTATTTCCTTTCCAAGTTAAATAAATAGCTAGCAAAACAAAACACCTAGCTGTGCCTCCAAGATAATCTACTCTGTTCCCTCCTAATCGTTTTTTTTTCCAGATAACTATGTCTGAAGGCTGAGATCATATAGATCAGGTATGGCCCATGTACCTGTAGATAGCACTGCTTCTCCAGCTGTCCAAAAGTGGATTGGGCAGCTTTGCAAAATCGTTGTTACTGGAAGGAATCCACTGGAACTTCTGTGACATGTCAGGGAAAGGGGGAAAAGGATTCTTTAAATTCTCAGTGGTCCATTGAAATGCTGCAGGTGCGTAGCTGGACGTGTCATGGCCTTTATTTGACTAATGACCCAATTAATTTGGGGAGGTAAAAATTTTGAGAAAATCAGAAGAATCTGTGTCCTTGCAACATACATAGTAGGAGCCACTGGTTTAGGAGGTAGAGACCACTGCTTTGACAGATGGGTTAACTCTGACCTTTGAGGTTGTAAGAAGAAAGCTACTAACTCTTTCTCTGTCATGTTCATGGTAGTATATATCATAAAGAACAATTTCAATCTAATCAAGGTTACAGGTGCTATTGAAAGATCTGCCACAGAAACCAAATAATTATAATAATGCAGAGTTTCAGTACTTTGCTCCATATGAGGTCGGACTGAATGGGACTTTGAGGAACAGTGCATTAAAAGTGGGCTTCTCTGAAGTACAGCTGGAGGGTTAGCCCTTCTCACAGAGAGGACTTGGAAGCTAGAACCATGGAGAAGATACGTCTGTCCCGTTTCACGCGGCCTCCAGATTGTTCTGAGTCCAAATATAGCACACATCTTGTGGGACGTACACCTCACATATTGGAATTCACTTCACTGATTATGGTTGTACCTGATCCTTTGTGCCCTTTTCATTGCTTGGCAATTTGATTAGCAAGAGAAACACAGGTGGTTGTGATACTGTTTCAGTCCTCCATCTCGTTTTCTATTGATGTCCTTGACACACAAAGTTACATTACATACTTTCAGTTGTACAACCTAGTGATTGGACAAGTCTATACATTGTGTTATGCTTTCCACAAGTGCAGCTTCCAATCCTGCATTTTCGCAGCAGAACCAGTAGGGAGAAATAAAGGCGGCCAAAAACTAAATCCATATTAAAAACTAGAAAGTATAAAAATGAAAAATAACATAGCCTCAAACAGAAAAAAAAAAAAAGAAAGAAAAACATTCATGGCTATCAGAGCATATGCGTCACTGGAACAAACTTTGCCTGTGTTCTTTCACCAGTAATGAAGTGCTGATTCTACCTCGTGGGCCTAGTACACAGTTAAAGAGGAAGGGACAGATCTTTCCAGTCCACTGAGGTACAACTGCAGCAACCGAGGTTAACCCCATTAACAGTTCCCTTGCCAACATCCAATATGCTTAACCCTCCGTTAAGCATCTCTGAAAAGCCGTGACTCGTTAGCATCTTTCCTCAGCAGGGACCATAAGCAGGCAGTGACTTGATGACTCTTTGTTACATCAATGACCTTAGGAGTCATTCCGGTATATGTTCTGTATCAGTTGGCTCAGACTGTCCAAACAAAACAGCACAAATGGAGTGATGTAAACAACAGAAATTCAGTGTCTCACAATTTTGGAGGTGAGTTCACATGTTGGCAAGGTCGGCTTCCTTCTGAGGGCCACGAGGCTCTTCCGTGCCTCTCACCCAGCTCCTGGGGCCTCGCTGGAGTCTCTGGTGTTGCTTGGCTGGTCGAGGTGTCACCAACCATCTCCGCTTTCGTGTTCACATGGTTTTTCCTCTCTCCTTGTCTCTGTGTCCAAATTTGCCCTTTTTGTGTGGACCCCAGTCATACTGGATTTGGGCCCTCCCCAGTGACCTCATCTTTACTATACCTGCAGCGACTCTGTGTCCCCGTGAGGTCACATTCTGGCGTGTGGAAGTTAGGCTCTGCTGTATAAATTTGGTGTGTGTTGGTGTGGGGGGCGGTTTACACAATTCAACCCATGATATAGACTATTTGTAAAGGTAATAATTTTCCAGACAACTGAAGTGAATAAAACATACGGGACTGTCTGAATGATTCTATTGCCTGCTAAGCACATTTCATCTGTTGCTTCCACATGTTTTGTTTTGTTTTTTAATTTTATTTAAATTCAATTAGCCAACCTCTAGTACATCATTATGCTTCCACATGTTTTTATTTCAAATCTATTTCCTTTAAATGAGGAACAGTGGGGATCTACTCTCGAGATTTTTGTGTCCTTTATTTGGAACTGGAGAGTCTGAGGGAAGTGTTCAGGCTTGTTTTCTCTCTGGGGCTCCCCTGTGCTCTCAGCTCTGGACCTCCTCATGACCAGACGCTCTGCTATTTGAAACCTGGAATAGTGCACATGGGATGCATTCTGCTAAAGTGACTCAGACCGCTGACTCATTCTGCCCTGTAGAGATTACCAGCCAAGCTGCACCTTGGAACACTGCAGAGGGAAAAATACCAACATTTTCCCTCAGCATTCAGAGCACGGAGCAGAATGAATGCCCAAGATCATTGCTAAACGCTTCCCAAACAAAAGTTTTGTTTTGCTTTTTACTAGTTACTCAGGGGCGCCGTGAAACATCCTTGAACCACTGTAACCCACGCTTTAAGACTGAGCAAAGCAGTCCAAAATCTGGTTGGCCAATTTTAAGCACCATAATGTGATTTCTCCTTGTTGGAGTTCAGAGTCTTTGGCCATCAAGATGGAAGCACCTCGAGGGTATTTACTTACCTTGTTGTGTCATAGAACATGTAGTAGGAATATTTGGGGGCAGCATAGATGATTTTTGACTAAGGTATTATCATGAAGAATATGGTAGGTGCCTTTTCAGAGCCAACTGGCCAACCAGTGGAAACATGTGCAACCTCTCCTCCAGGCTTTTAGGTCATAACTGCCTCCATTTCCTCTTGGGTCCAGGCCGACCACCTCCTCTTGCTAAAGAGTTAATGTTTGATGTTGAGCATTCACTGTGTACCTGATGGTCGAGTGAGGACTCGCAAGCGTCATCTCATTTAATCCTTCCAGGAAGCCTGTGAGGCAAGGGTGCTCTGGTCACTCTGTAGTGGTGAAGGCAGCCGTAGCAGCTGTAACAGATAAACGCCAGCCCTCAGAGACTCAACCCAAAAGTTGTTCCATTTTTGCTTGTGTAACGATCCACTTTGGTGTTCCTGGTCCGGTGGCCATGGGAGATCCAGAGACCATGTTCAACATGGCTGTCCTAAGATGCCCACGGACACTTCCATCCTATCACCAGGATGGGGAAGAGCTTGGAGGGCCTGGTGGGAGCATCCATCACTTCGGCTTACCTCTCATTGGCTTGGTCACGGGGTCCCGTCTAGCTGCAGGGTCTAGCTATGTGCCCAAGAAGAAGAACCACTTTGAAGACTAGTAGACAGTCTTTGCCACAGTCTCCATCTTGGAGGTGAGGAAATTGGAATGTAGAGATATTAAAACATTTGTCTAATGCAGAGACAGAACTAAAATCCAGGTTCGTCCTGTGCCAGTACTGTTTTCACTGCTTGGGATATGGTACCAAAGGGCAAGACTAGTGGTAGTCTTGGAGTCCACCCAGGGCTTCACTAGTGAGTCATCTAGAGTCAGGGATTGCCCCAAACTCGGGGTGTCAGACAGCCTAGACCTCCCCAGTCCTTGGTTGAATTCTCCTTACCAAGCCCCTTTCCTCTTTACCTTCATGTCTTTATTTCTTTTAAAAATCTTTTCAGTTTTTGGGGCACCTGGGTGGCTCAGTGGGTTAAAGCCTCTGCCTTCGGCTCAGGTCATGATCCCAGGGTCCTGGGATCGAGCCCCACATCGGGTTCTCTGCTCAGCGGGGAACCTGCTTCCCCCTCTCTCTGCCTACTTGTGATCTCTGTCTATCAAATAAATAAATAAAACCTTAAAAAAATAAAATAAAATAAAAATCTTTTCAGTTTTGATCTGTAAACATCTAACTTCTAAGTGTTCATAGTGAAAGTAGTTATTGGCCCTTAACCCAGAGATTTGGTAAACAAATCAAGTATATACAAGTGATAGGAACAACGATTATGGGACAAGGGACTGGGTAGGACATACCATGCAGGGAGGAAAGAAGTGTGATGTTTCTTCTCAGCCTGACCCCAGAATTCAAGGATATGAGTATTCTGGTTTGCCTTGCTGTGATATATAACTTTTTCCAAATTGGTGTTCCAAATGGAGAGCAGCCTAATGAGTTCATGAAAAAAATTCAGTGGTAGAGATCTTCTATTGAAAGGAAACAGTATCACTTTTGAGCAGATACTAATTCCCAATAACAAAAAGTCTGAGTAGTTGAGGTGTTAGGAGTTTTCAATTCATACCTGACTCAAGGGTCCAAAGGGATTTAAAGCAAATGCCAAACGCAGGTAACTTTCATGGTATGAATTTAATAATCAGTGTGTCTGAGGCATCTGAAGTATGACTTCAGAGCTAATAATTCATAGCTTCTTAAAGTAATTTAGAACTAATAACTCATATCTTCTTGAGGACAGTGGCAGGATGAAAAAAATGAAAGATAGAACCACAAAAGTAGACTTGCACGCCTTTTGAGCTACAGTCAACAGTTCTTGATAATAAGACATCACTGAGATGAGAGAATCCAAAATCCTTGGTTAGGGGTGCCCGGGTAGCTCAGTCAGTTAACCATCTGCCTTTGGCCCAGTTCATGATCCCAGAGTCCTGGGATCGAGCCCTGGTCAGTCTCTGCTTAGGGAGGTGTCTGCTTCTCCCTCCCCCTCTGCCTCTCCCTCTGCTTGTGCTCTCTCTCTCTCAAATAAATAAATAAAAATCTCTTTTTTAAAAAGAAATCGTTATTTAAAGAATGGCTTATCATATCAGTGGCAACGGCACTTTGTCTTTGAAACAAAATGTACTAAGCCGCGAAATCTTATCATATTTAGAATCCTTACAATTTGTATGTAGGTAGCTCCTTCTGCAGATGGCCAAAAATATTTCAAAGACACCAAACGAAGCCTGTAAAAGCAGCCTATTTGGAAGTGCCTTATAACAGAATCCTGATTCGTATCTATAGCTTGCGTGAACTTGGAGCCAAGTGGATGTTTCAGTGACAAATTTTCTCTGTTATACTTATTGGCCAATTTCAAGTGGACTTAAATGATTCATGACACTTAACCTAGCTAGTCATACTTCTCTGTGTTTATGTCCCTAAATGGTACAAAATACCTCACTACAGCTTTTTCTAGCAATCATTTGGCAGCAGGCATGAGTAAACAGTGACCCAGAGTTTAAAGATAATAAAGTTACTCATTAAGCCCTGTGCTTTTTTGGGCGTAGGGTCGTGCCCTGGACTTCTGTCCTTCTCTCCTGTTAACACTGACTAAAAAAATGCTTTTACGTGGAGGGGATGGAAAAGGGGGTAGCGAAAACACAGCGCCTGCCCTGGGTGCGGGGTAAACCTCTCCTCGGGGCCCAGAAATCCCCACAGACTTCCCTGGCCAACTGTGCCATGAGAATAAGATAATGAGATAAGATCCGACGAGGCTGCGGGAATGGAAGTGATGCTAGCCTTATTTGGCTCAGTGCAGAAAGTGACCCGTGCAGAAGTGAGCTGCTTACTGGTCTAGGAAGCCTGAATACGGTTGATTGGTAGTGAATGAACAAGGAAGTGTCAGTGCCCCACCCCGATCACTTTTTACCTGCTGCGTCTCTAGCAGAGAGTGGCTTTGTGGGATTCAGATTTATAGGCAACGGTAGATGTGCACTATTCATTACCATTCCCCACTTGTAGTTACATTTTGTTCTCACCACCCCCCCAGCATGTCCTTGTACCTGCTTTTGTACCAAGAGCATGGAAACAAACAGGGCTACAAGGATTCCTGACACCATGATGTGTTGGGTCCAGTCGGCTCCCCTCTCCCTGCTTCCCCCTCACGGTGAAACAGTGTTCCAGTTATGTGCTGCTGGTAGCGAGCCATCCCCAGAACCTGGAGGCTTAAAATAAGATGTTAGTATTTCTCATGGTCTATGGGCTTATTGAGTTCAGCTGGGCAGTGCTTGCTTGGGGTTTCCTGTGCGGTGAACAGTCCAATGGCAGCGAAGTATGGGCTCGATTGTGACAGTCACCTGGCTTGGGTTTCTCCCAGCATGACACTTAGAGAGACATGCTACAGGAGCGAGCTTTCTTTTCATTCCTTTTTTTTAAAAGATTATTTTTATTAACATATAATGTATTATTTGCCCCAGGGGTACAGGTCCATGAATCATCAGGCTTACACACTTCACAGCACTCACCATAGCACATACCCTCCCCAATGTCCATAACCCAACCACCCTATCCCTACCCCGCACTCCCAGCAACCCTCAGTTTGTTTTGTGAGATTAAGAGTCTCTTATGCTTTGTCTCCCTCCCAATCCCATCTTGTTTCATTTTTTCCCTTCCTATCCCCAGGGACCCCCTGCCCTGCCTCTGAAATTCCTCATATCAGAAAGATCATATGATAATTGTCTTTCTCTGATTGACTTATTTCGCTTAGCATAATACCCCCTAGTTCCATCCGTGTCATTGCAAATGGCAGGATTTTATTTCTTTTTGATGGCTGCATAGTATTCCTGTGTGTGTGTGTGTGTGTGTGTGTGTGTGTGTGTGCGCGCGCGCGCGCGCGCGCGCACCACATCTTCTTTATCCATTCATCTGATGATGGACATCTAGATGCTTTACATAGTTGGGCTACTGTGGACATTGCTGCTATAAACATTCGGGTGCACGTGCCCCTTCAGATCACTACATTTGTATCTTTAGGGCAAATACCCAGTAGTGCAATTGCTGGGTCGTAGGGTAGCTCTGTTTTCAACTTTCTGAGAGACTTGGGTGGGAGCTGTAATTCTTGTGACCTAACTTAAAACGTCTGAGTATGACTTCTACCATTTTCTATTGTTGATTTAAGCCTCAGAGATCAGACCAGACTGATGACAAGGGAAATTAGCAGTGGTATGCTCATAGGTGTTTGGGGGGGGAAAATGCACACATACACACACTGCTGTTATAAAAAAATATATAGCACAAAATTTGCAAAGAAAACAACTCTTTTTTTTGTAAATGACCACATCATCAATTAAATCTTACAAATGAATTAATTATTTTTTGTGCAACTCTTGCCCTGAGGTCGATGGATGGGTATAGTTTCATCAGGAATGTAGCTGATAGTTTTTTTCCCTTAACAACAAAGTGAAACAACAAAGACTTTTGTCTGAACTTCATCTGATTGTCAACAACATGAAGGACTTCTTGGCCGAATGAATGGTTTTCAAATACTGGAAGATCATGTCCTCAGGGATTTTGGGGGGTTTGGGCGTGTGCTCTTCACCAGGGGATGGCCGGAGACACCACATGCTTTGAAGTTTAACTTGTGTTTTAACATTTTCTTAAGTCCAGACCTGGCAGATGGTTCTTGAAGAGAGCCAGATCGTAGATACGTTAGACTTTGTGGTCCAAGATGCACAGTTGAGGATATGATACAGGAATTCAAGTAGCAGCAATTTGAAAACCTTTAGCTCATGGGCCATGACAGAACCAGTCAGCGGGCTGCACTGGGTCTGCAGACTGTAGTTTGCCAACCTGCTCTAGAGGAGCAATGAAACAATAAAACAAGCCTTGATGTGTAGTGTTTGCCAGTTTCCATAAATGCTCTTAGTATGGCTGATTTGAAAGCACCAATAGGAGATCATTAAACAGAGTTGGGAATAGTGGATAATACTTTATTGTATCACTGGAATTTGGTCCTAAGTGTTCTCACCGAGGGGGAAAAAAAGAAAAAGATAGAAATCTAACTATGAGAGGTGTCGGATGTATGAATTAACTTGATTATGGGAATCTTTTCTCAATGCATACATATATCAAATCATCAAATCATAGACTTTGCATTTATTGTGATTTTATTGGTCAAACAATACAAAGGGAGAAGAGATGTGCATAAGCCTGCCGTTATATAGCATTTCTGCTCTGCAGATACTATACTAACTAGCACAGATAATAGGAACAGATAATAAAATAGTTATGAATGGATGCATTTCAGAATTTGACTTTTGATTTTGATACAACTAATTTAATGTAAAATATGTAATTTAATTTTTTTTATTTTTTTTTAAGATTTTATTTATTTATTTGACAGAGAGAGAACACAAGTAGGCAGAGAGGCAGGCAGAGAGAGAGAGAGAGGGAAGCAGGCTCCCCACCCAGCAGAGAGCCCGATGCGGGGCTCGATCCCAGGACCCTGAGATCATGACCTGAGCTGAAGGCAGAGGCTTAACCCACTGAGCCACCCAGGCGCCCCAAAATATGTAATTTAATTTTTGTAATGGCTGTTTTTAATTTGCAAATGATGGGTTTGCAGATTTTCCCCAAATTTTATAATCGTCCCTCGTAAACCTGTACAAGTCAGTTCCAGCACACCAGTGGGAATTAGACCCCAATTCTTTTTTTTTTTATTGCTCTTTTAATAAGTTATTTATGAGAGAGACAGACAGAGCAGAGGGAGGGGCAGAGGGAGAGAGACAAGCTGAGCACGGAGCCTGATGTGGGGCTCGATCTCACAACCCTGAGATCATGAGCTGAGCCGAGACCAAGGGTAAGATGCTTAACAGACTGAGCCACCCAGGCACCCCTAGACCCCAATTCTTGATATAAGGAGGATCATGTGCATAGACACTGGGAAGAGATTGAAGGGGGCTATCTTTGGAGACGCTTACCCAAGGAGGGAATTGCTTTTGGTATCCAGGACTGTTTCATTGAGTCCTAGACTTTTTTCTATATATCAAGGAAAAGTAGAACCTTCACTTATGATTCAGAGCTTACTTATCTGCTTTCATACATTTTGGCCAACAGCTACTATTCCATATTTTCACCAGTTAATAATAGCTTAGATTAAGAGTAGGCCTGGCCTCCCTGCAGCGGGAGGTAACAGGTCATGTGTACAGTCTTGAACAACATCACATAATTAGTCTTCAAGGCCTTTCCTGTTTGGACACAAAACATCACAGCCACCCCCGGCTTCACTCCTCAGTCAGTCCCCACATATGCTGGGAACTTAGGCTTTTGCCCGGGCAGCCTGTCTTCCCCCTCCCTGCTTTCCGCTCTTCAGCTGCAGACACAGAGCCTGCTCTCTCCAGCCACACATTGTTACCGCTTTCCTCCTGAGCTTCAACAACCACCCGCTGCCTTAGTGAATTCTAGAACTTTCTTTGGACCACACCACGGATTGTCTGTATCACTTCATGGCTCTCTGCCTTTTTCCATCTTAGTAGATTTTGCACACCTTTCCCTTTTCCATACGTCCCCCCGTTCTTCAGAACCCCTGTTCCAGTCCCTACTTCATGAGTATTACCACACTTCCTTCCAGTCACTTCCTTATGCACATTTATTATTATAAAAAGTCAATTAAAAAAGTCTTTTATATGTATCAAAATGCCTATGGCTGTCCATTGCGTGTGGTATTCCTGGTACCTCTGTGACTTTATTTGGGGACCTCTCATTTATATTCACATTCACCTTTGGGGAACTGGACATATTATCAGAAGGCATTCTGAATAAATTCTTATGTCACCACATCTTATGTAAATACTAATTGTGCATTTCTAGAATTTCAGAAGTCATAAGCAGGCAATTCTGTTTTATTGAAATCCTTTTGCAGGATGAGGTCGGTTGACCCTTACCTTGTGAATGAACCCAAGTATCAATGCCCATCTTTCTGAGAAGTGAGCTCCAGGACATTGGTAGAATTAGGCACCTTTCTTGTTAACCCTTCAAGAAATGTTGGTATTTGGAAAGCAAATAGATAGACTTTGGTTCTAGTCACTTCAATCTTCCATAAGATGACAAAGAAACCACAAAACAGCCCTATTAAGTTCGCTCCCTCTCCACTTCCACCCGGCTGAGGGAATTAAGAACCAGCATCTCACAAGATACATTTGTGACAATTTGAACTTTCTTCGCGGTTCAATATCAGATTCCCTTCTGCATCTCTCTTCATGAGGAGGGAAACCCTCAGGACATGGTGAGATGCTAGGATGACTGCTCTTTCTTTCTGTAAATACATATTTTAAGTGTACTCTAATGTCATTTTGATGGTTTAATTTCTGGAAGGATTTGGCTAATTACATTTTTAGGAATGTAATCAGACCAGTTTTAGCCGCCTGGCGTTACTTTTAATAGCAGCTGTTGCTTACTTTTCCTCTTGTTTATTTTCTCTCTCTCTCCCTCTCTCAGAGTTATTTTGCTGATTTGGAGACCTGACCTTGGTTTAAATTAGTTTGTCTGTAACACTCCTGTGAATCACATGCAATATTTTAATGGTTAATTACTGCATTGCCTCAACTTGTCATAGGAAAGCAGGCTGTGTAGCTAAAGGAAAATTGCTCCCTTTTCTTGTGACAGAAGAACCCTCTACAAAAGAGAGACAGTGGCGGGTGGTTGTCTTGAGTGCCCCTTTCCTATCCGGTAGGTAAATGCTGAATCGGTTCCCCGAGTAACGGAGACTTTTTCAGTACACGCTGAAATGAAATAATAAATTTATACCAAACAGCCACTGGCGATTCAGAGAAATAAGAAGATTCAAACAAAGGAATAATTTAGGATACTTACTTTCTAGAACAGACCTCTTTTTCGTTGTTCCTTAACCAACCAACAGTGATGGGTAAGGTTGGCTGTGTTGAAGTCTCGAGAAGAGTGGGTTACGATAGGTCAGTGGTGTCGCCTAGTGGTGGAAAAAGGCAAACAGATAAAGTGCTAGAGCTAGGATTTGGTACTTTATTCTTGTCTTCTTTTATTCCTTCAAATGAATAATTTAATGCACATTTTATTCCTAGTATGGGGCTAGTCGATACCTTGAATAATTCAAGTTACAAAAATAAATATAACAGTAGCCAAAATTTGTTGAGTGTTTACTATATACCATACATTGTATTTTCATTGACCTTCTAGGACTGGTCTATAAGATGGATCTATTCTTATTTCCATTTTATAAATGGATTGTGACGGACTCTTCTAGAAAAAGTAGCTCATGACATTAAGTGTTTGTGGCTATGTTTTGCCTTCCAACATATTATTAGAGTAGCATTCTTTTCATGATACCATTATGAAATCTAATTGTCAGTTTCTTCTCAAATACCCATGCCAAGTACTTCTGTTCTGGCCTTTAAAAGTAGTTTCTTAAGGGGCACCTCGCTGGCTCAGTTAGTAGAGTAATGTGATTCTTGATCTCAGGGTTGTGAGTTCAACCTCCACATTGAATGTAGAGATTATTGAAAAATAAATAAAATGCATATCAAGCCAAAAAAAGTGCTTTCTTTTTATCTCAAACTAAAAATGAAACAGTCATTTTCTACCTACACACCCATTTCATTACCTATATATCCATGGAACCCAAACAAAGAGGCTCCCGGCTTAACCTACAGTCATTAACAACACTACCTCCTCCCATAGCACATCAGATTGGATAATGTGTCCCTGGTACATCAGCATTGAAGAGGAGGGCTTGAATGCACGCACTCATTTCATTATCCACTTAAGCACCCATTAACATAGTCATTTGTCATCAAACATTTATTGAGCAGCTACTATGTAGCTGAAATATGGACTTGATACTTCAGTATAGTGGTTTCCATCTTCCTTAAGCTTATGAATGATTGGTAATTCTAATTGGCTTTAATGGGTCAATGCAGGATACCAGACTCAATAGCTGTGGGGTGGGCCTCAAAAATTTATTTCTAGTAAGTTCCCTGGGATGCCGACACTGCTGGTGCAGAGACCACACTCTGATTCCACTGGCTTAGAGCCATTTGATTCAGGTCCCAGCCTTGGGATGTGCATACACAGATACTGAGGAAGGGAACTGGCAGTCACTGAGTCCCTACTATATTCCCAGCTAACTATATTCCCACTAAGGTGGGTGCTTTATGTTAGTTATCTTTCAAAATTCTGACACCTTCTAAAAAAATTTTGAAACCTTCCTTATAACATAGGTAGTTATTAAATTTATTTTACGGGTGGATAAACTGAGACTCATGGAGGGAAAATGAACTACCCCAGCCACAGAGTAGGCATTCCAACCCAGGGACTTCTAATTCCAAGGTCCTTATTCTTTCTCAATTGTTCTATGCTGGGTCACAGAAGAATAAGCTTATTGTTATCGTCATCATTGTTGTTTCTCATCAAGTATGAGAGAGAAGTTCTGATAGGAAAGATAAGAAAGGCTGTGTTTCCCCAAAACTTAGTGGCTTCAAAGACAACAGTTCAGTATTTCTCATGATTCTTTGGGTCTTGCCTGAACTCACTCATGAAGCTGATGGCTCTGCCGAGGCTGGGTCATGTAGGGTGGCCTGGGCCTCAACTAGGAAGGTTGGAAAGGACGGTTGGGTGGCTGAGTCTCTCTTTAGGCGTGATCTTTCATCCCAGGCTTCTTCACCTGAAAACAGGAACCTTCAAAATGGAGGAAGCAAGCACTTTGGGGGCTCTCAAGTTCCATAAGGTCAAACCACAGGCTGTTGGACAGAACAAGTCATGGGGCCAGCCCAGACAAAGAATGAGGAAAGAGACTCCACCTCCAGATGGGAGGAACTGGAAGTCATTTGTGACCATTGAAAATCCACCAGAACATCCAAACAGGACTGTCTCGTAGTTATCGAGTTTCTTAAGTATTTGTAACTTTTTCATGGTTTCAGTTGTCTTGAGTCTTACTCCATAAAGACCATCCTATCAAGTGTTCTTAAAAGCCCATTAGAAGAGTCACATGACTAATGAACTTTGGAAGAGGACAGTGATGAAATGAAGTTCTTGCTTTTTGACTGATCCAACTGATGATACATCATGTCTCTGAGGATGGGACCAGGGTTCCAGGGTGTCTGTAGTGTTGCAGGCTCAAAGGTCTTCAGTAATAAGGTTTTTATGAAATATTTTAAAAATATTTATAAAGATTTACTTTGAGGGGCATCTGGATGCCTCAGTCGGTTAAGTGACTGCCTCCAGCTCAGGTCATGAAGTCAGGGTCCTGGAATCGAGTCCCACATTGGGCTCCCTGCTCAGCGGGGAGTCTGCTTCTCCCTCTCACTATGTCCCTCCCCTCTTCCTGCACTCTCTCTCTCTCAAATAAATAAAACCTCAAAAAAATTTACTTTGATTTTTCAAGAATTCATAATAACAGGACATTATAGTGTAAAAGGACATCTAGGTGATCAGGTTAGAAATGATCATTCAAAACACTTATGGGAGAGGAAACTGGGCACATTTTGCATTTTTGTATGGATAATATAGTTTCAAAAATATTATGATGTTTGCACATCTCGAGGTAATATATTTGTAATGAGACATTATCAGTCTCAGCAGAATAGGCGGCCTATTCAATTAAGATAATTTGAGGAAATTCTGTTGAGGTGAGCTACGTTATCAACTTGAAGGCAGAGTGAGGAATACTGCAAGGAACAGAGTGATATTCCAGGGGTTGACGCCCTAACTCCGACAGGAAAGAGAAGAGAAGAGAAGAGAAGAGAAGAGAAGAGAAGAGAAGAGAAGAGAAGAGAAGGGAGAGCTTTTCCAGAGCCTGGAAGGAGAAGAGTGAAAAGAGAGGGCCACCTCAAGAGGAGTCTTTGGCCAAGGAGTGGCCAAGGTCAAGGTGATCCCAGCACCCGTTGGGGTTTTCCATTGACGGAAACCAACAGGAAACGAGAGGCTTGGAAGAGACTCTCAAAGCTGTCTATAAAGCCACTGTTGTGGCTGAGAGCAGGTGGAGGAGTGTGGACAGGATGTCTGCAGGGACACAAGGAAGACAGCTTGTAGACAGACCTTCCAACTGAAGTTAGAAGACTCAGAAGACTCAGTTAGAAGACTCAGCAGACGCTCCAAGGCAGTACAGAACCCATCCCAAGGTGATGTGTGACGCCGTGATACACAGTTCTCCGAAGAAGTGGATGAAACGTAATTATAGCATTTTTAGGCTTCTCACTATCTTCAAAGAAATAAAAGGACTGAAATTTGGAAAGAGAAAAGAGGACTCATTTTGAGATGTGTGTCCCATATGACTGAGGCTGAGGGGGCACCAATCCCTCACCTTAAGCCAAGGACAATAGGTTCTGGAAAACCCTCTCGGAGAGACTCAGTTGGGGGAACCCTGTGTTTGGGCATATGTCTCATTCCTGCTTACAGAATCTGAACGGTGAGAAACTTGTGGACAGGCTGTGTTGGCAGAAAGATCTAGAACAGGTGCCTTTGTGGAGTAGCCTTCACCCAAGAAAACTGTTGGGGTAAAGCGAATGCAGAAATGTTTACGTGGGCCAGATCTGAGCCACGTGCAAGAGACAGCCAGGGTGCGTTTTGTAATAGATACTGCCCAAGAGGACTGACTTGAAATGAAAACAGAGCAGATCTCAGCTGAGAAAAGCTAGAAGCAGAGCCAGCTTGCCCAGGGCTGGGGAAGCAAGGAACGGGTATGGATTCCAACTGTCCAGGAGTACAGGGGAGATTCGATACAAGAGCTCTGACAATCCCCGGGGAGCCCAGGAAGTTGACCCACCTGTGAAGAGCAGGTAGACCATAAAGTCACAATGAAGTAATCATTTTTCTACTCCTCCTACCTCATCTGACTTCCTTGTTTCCAACCCCCAAAGGGTCCAAAATAACAGCAGGATGAAGGAGGAGTAGAGGGGGTGGGTGGGGAAGGAACGGAGGAGGGAACATACAGCCTCCCACCAGCAGTGGGCCTCCCTAGGGGAGGGTAGAAGCTTAATTCCATAAAAGACCCCAAGTTTGACTACTACATCGAGATTCCATCTTGCGGATTGAAATCCTGGAGAAGATTTGCTACCCGAGAGTAAAAAAAAAACCACATCCAGAAAAATTGTGTGGTTTGCCTGATGTTTTTCACAGGCTCGGGGCAAGAATCAGCCCCACAGCGTGATCCTACGCTCGCAGGTTGTGAATCCTACTTGTCGTATGTCTGTATGTACACCTGTAGGCAAACATGAGTTACTGTTTTCTCTGAGTTGAGGAAGGTGGTGGTGTTCCTTTCCCCATTCCTTATGTTCCTTCCGCCAGCTGTTTGTTCCTTTATGAATTCTTTCTTAAAAACTGTCTTGATGGTTTTCCTGTATGAGAATCTGTTGGAAGCCAAATGGAGAAAGCAGTGAAGGAGGAAGCAAACAATGTGTTTTTGCTTAAAGGCCTGTCTCCTAAGGATGTCCCTGGGCTTACAACGTTTGGCTGTATGAACCCGAGGTGAAGTGATTTAAAACTAAACCATACTTGACAGGAAAGTGTGTTGGTATCAGCATGAATATTAAAAGCTGATATGTCCAGGACCAAGATTTGTGGCATATTTTAAGCATGTCATATAAAGGGGGGAGGGGGGAAGCTTTCTTCTTGGAACAGCCTGATAGAACTTTCCAGTGATTAGTATTTTTTTTTTTCCCCAGACAAATTTAAAGTACACGAAGCTTTCTTGTTTTTGTGTTTAACGAAGATTTATTTACAAGTTTCAACTTTGGCTACCCATCCGTTGTTTGATTTTAGTTTTGGGTATGTGCAAACTTTCTTCCATTTTATATTCATGTCCGCGCTGGGCACCAACACGGTACACGAATTTGTTTTTGTCACTAAAAGAGCAAGTAAACATGTTAACATTTAATCTTCCAGTAATGGAATCGGAAACAAAAATCTCAGCAACTTCCAGTGCTGTTCAGAGATATTTTTCCACTGCCTGTTGTGCGAAGTTAGGGTATGTAAAATAAATGATGTATGGAGCCGTAGGAATGCGACTTTTCCAGACTACCTTATGTCTAAGGAACATTAAACATAGGGTTCTCGTTTAGCAAATAAATAACCATTCATTTCAATGGCTGCGTAGTCCGGACTTGCGTGCATATTTTTGCAAAGATAAGGAGAGGCCATTAGGGATTTAATATAAAATAAATCGCCAAGGGGTCTTCTTGTAGTCCTAGTCTTTCTGCCACATGGTGTGTTACTAATGTGCATAAATGGGCTTAAATGAATTTGTTATCTGTATTACATTTGCAGTATGTATATATTTATATATTATTTTTTAATTGTGTTTAAAAATAAAACATTAAATACATCATTTTGGAGACTTGAAAACGTAGAATACGTAAATCAATCAGCTTCAATTAGTATTAAAAATGTCAGTATATGAGAATTGCCTGTGGGTATATTTACCCCACAGAGTTTAATATATTTTGGTTCTGTCATCTATGAGGTAGCCATATGGTTAATTTGTCACCTTGTAAGAATAGACTGTTACAGTCCAAGCTCGATTAATGACATAGCGCTTACGCACCGTTGAAAGAGCCCGTGTCTCGGTTGTTTTATTGATGCCCTAGGTCAGATTCTGATCCTCATCACCACGTAGTATAGATGGCTTTAGCTAAGCAAGGGGTTTGCCGCTTTGCTCTCTTCTTGACTTACTTTCGCCATGTTCACAGTTACAGATAGAAAGTGGCAGGAAATGTTCTGTATCACAGCAAACAATTTCATTGTATATATGGCAAGGTCATTGCCATAAGAGTTCACCTTTGGATTTTCTCTTTCCTCTTTACCAGTAGTGGAAATTCTCATTTCTACAATGACCAGTGGAACTTAATGAATTCTCATCTGGTAAGATTTTAAAGATAGACATGGTCCTCTTTAGATGAGATTCTGGAATGATTCCAAATGGTTTTGATACCATTTTCAAAAATAGTTACTCATCTCATAAGAAAAGCTTTGATGTTTGTCCCATGGAAATAACTCTTACTAAACAAATGATCCATTTTAAGAAATTACAGAGTGATGACGGTTAATTTTTATTACTTTTCATTAAGGACCCACCCACCATGTGATGTTGAATCATGATGTTGCATCCATGCTTAATTTTCTGTTTTATCTTCCACATGTAGACTGGGGCATAAATATATTCTAATACTTTTTTCTGCTGATCAATTTTATTGGAGGCTACCATTGTCAAAAAGAGCAAAAACTTTCTCAATTACGTGCACCCAATATTTCCTTTTCAAGCAGTCTTCATGCTACACTATCATCTTTAGAAATATCAATTAAAATATTTCTTAGATAACTATTAGATCTTGGTTGATAGCTTTCACTCATACTTATTTCTGAACACAAATGAAATCACTCTTTTGTATAATGTGATGCAAGGAATGAGGCAGGGGGCGAGCGTACGTGTGGAACCTTTGCATTTGACTAGTAAGGAAAATACTACTTATTTTGACTTCTCTAAATTTGACCGATTTATCATTTGAGGGTTGTTATTCTTGCTTTTATCACTGCTTTACTGAAGATGTTTATGGGGCGAAGGCTTTGCAACAGCAGGAGGTATTTTTTGAAAAAACGTTAAGCGTGAAGCCTATTTTGTAATGTATTCATATGTGATTCAGTGTTTGTTTCCACTCATTGATGATGTAGGCGCACAGTCCAACATTTATCAGTGATCTTAAATAGATGAAAATCACCTTCCATCCGCTATTAATCCAGATGGACGAACAGACGAGCGGAGGCTCACTGCGGAGGTGAATTCTATGTCTGGAAGACTTAGGTGCGGTGTCCTCCTTTTCCAAAACATGGACTGCGATAGAAGTTATCTGACCTCACAGAGGTTAGCAATCCATAGCCAAAACAGCTCTTTGGGGGTGACGATGGAAGTTTTAAAAAGAACAAGAATTGGAAAATTAATTCAGGTATTTTTAATTTAAACTAATAACACCCATAAATGGCCGTAAAGAGTCACTTCATTTGCACACTGCTTTGCTATTTCCTAATAAATTACCAATCATGTCTCTGATAGAAAGACAGAGAGAGGCTGGGCTTCTCATCTCCAAGTCTTTGGTCTCTTGGCTGATGCTGCCACAGCATATTCTAGGTTATTTGCCACGTTTTTGTTTTGTTTTGTTTTGTAATAGGTGCTTGGGCAGGAATCTGTTTTATGCATATTATATTTGGGTGTAAATAAATTATAAACTATACTAAGCAAGTCAGTATTGACTTCAACACAATCGCTACTAAACAAAACAGAGTTTGTGGTATCCTTAAGGACAGCCACAGCAATCACACCATTCTCTAGTTTGCCCTTTCCTCCCGGACCACCCTGGCTTACTGTGCTCACGGGTCAGCATTCTTTACCCTTCTGATACACACACGCTCTCCCTCCGAGTCCAGCATGGTATAACATGGCCCCTTCTGTGTCTCACAAATAATTAGCCCCCTCCCTGCCCGACTCTAAATCGCCCATCTTTCTCCGTCCAGTATTCCATCCAGGCTCTCTAGTAACAATCTGAGTGTTCAACTGTGACAAAAATACATTCACCTGATCGAAATCTGGCAGCACACTTGAGGCTTGATTCTTGCACAGTTGAAAATCACGGATCTTACATTTAATATCATTGCCCTACATAGAAAGTCTTCTACCCTCGTGACCTAGACTGGATCTCATGGGACTCTGTGGTTCTTTTGCCAGAGTTAGGCGCAAGCAGGACAGTAGGACATCCCTTTTTCCTCAGAGCCTCTCCTGATCTTGGCCTTGGGGGTCTTACCGTTTCCAGTATGAAAAAGAGTCAGGGGAAGTTGACTCCAAGCAAAGAGAGACTTTGTAGCAACCCAGATCATTTGCTATGGAAACCTCCTCCTCCTACATGGGTCTGGTTGTGAGTTTAAGAACTCTCTAGTGAGAATAGAAAGAACCAGGGGGCCTGGAGCTTTCTATGGCTGTTTAAGGTCCCTGAGAATATTCTAATGCTTAATCTTTCGCTGTCTTCTTCCTGCTAAGCATTTCCTATTTTAAAATATGTAATTATTGGGCACCTGGGTGGCTCAGTGGGTTAAGCCTCTGCCTTCGGCTCAGGTCATGATCTCAGGGTCCTGGGATCGAGCCCCACATCGGGCTCTCTGCTCAGCGGGGAGCCTGCTTCCCCCCCTCTCTCTGCCTGCATCTCTGCCTACTTGTGATCTCTCTGTGTTAAATAAATAAAATATTTTTTTAAAAATGTAATTATTATCCCATGCTCATAAGCATCACTGTTCACAGTAGCCAAGAGGTGGAAGCAACCTGCGTCCAGCAATGGATGAATGGATAAGCAAATCTGACATACGCATACAAAGGATTATTTTTCAGCGTTAAAAAGACATGGTACAAATGGATGAACCTGGAGGATGTCATGCTAAGTGAAATAAGTCAGGCACAAAAAGACAAACACTGTAATGATTCCGCTCACATGAGGTACCGAGAGAGGTCCGATTACAGAAACAGAAAGTAGAAGGGTGGCTGTCGAGGGCTGGGGGGAGGAGGAAAGAAGAGTCATTGCTTAGTGACTATAGAGCTTCATTTTGCAAGACGAGAAAGTTCTAGAGAACTTCTGTTCTCTGAACTGCACAACAATGTGAATATTTTCAACACTACTGAACTGTACACATAAAAATGGTTGAGGTGCTAATTTTATGTGATGGGTTTTTTTACTCTAATTAAAAAAAATCTTAACAATGCAATCGTTCTGTTGATGCTCAAGAGATTTGGCTCCATTTGCCCCGTATGTGGGACAGGAGGAGAGAAATCTTCATTCTGAGGGTGCCTGTCAGCCTACATATTTATCATATGGGTGAAATCCATAAAAACAAACAAGAAAGCAAGACTCAAAACAAAACAAAAGGGAGATGTGACCAAAAACGTAGCCAAGGGTGTCCGTGGTCAGAAAGAAGGGTATTTGCCGGACAGCCCCCATCTGTACTTTCCTTCATTCCCTGCTTGTATACGTGTGAATATCTTAGGATTTCTATTTACAACACCAGATGATACACCACCTTCTTCTCTCTGCTGTTCTAGATGTGGTACCAGAACTCTTGCAGGGTCTGGGAAATCATCTCACCCCCAGGAAAGCTCAGGGAGTTTTATGTACCCAAGAAGGACTGCTGTGTTTTCAGCTGGCAGTGGCTAGGCCCCTCATGATCCTATGTACCTCGGGAGGTTTCAGGGCTTCTGTGAAAGAGGCATATGTAGGGGCACCTGGGTGGCTCACTGGGTTAAGCCTCTGCCTTCGGCTCAGGTCATGATCTCAGGGTCCTGGGATCAAACCCCGCGTCGGGCTCTCTGCTCAGCAGGAAGCCTGCTTCCCCCTCTGTCTCTCTGCCTGCCTCTCTGCCTACTTGTGATCTCTGTCTGTCAAATAAACAAATAAAATCTTAAAAAAAAAAAAAAAGAGGCATATGTAAATGAAACCATGACATTGGCCTAGAGAACCACATTTCACCTCTATAAATAATAAAGCAGAGTTACTAAATAAGGATGCAGACTGGTGCACATAACTTCTAAGCCTCCAGACTTGGGGAAAATAATTTAAGAATACTAATTACCTAGCTGTATTTCTCTTGAGTAGCAATAAATAAGCACATAACTGTATTTTTGTTGTAAAACATTCAGACATTACCAAGGGGGGAAAAAAAAGGAACATAGCTGGAAATCCCACCTGTCACCTTAGTCCCAAACTAGAAGTAATTGTCAGTTTGGTAAGTGGTTTCTTTTTAGTTCTTTTTCTGTGGATTTTCATATACTGTATCTGCAGAAATATATATATATATTATATATATATTATATATATATATAAAATGATGAAAAAAAGAAAATAAAAGAATGTACTCCTCTTTCTGGTCAGGTAACTCCTACTGCTATTGGTTTTTTTAATTATTACTAAAATAAGACACATGAAAGTTAGGTCATTTTAAGAAAATCCAAGTGTCAAAATGAAAAGTAAACCTTTCCCTCTACCGGATCTCTCAAGAGTAACACCGTGAAATGCTTGTTTGTGTGGTTGCATTTTGGAAGCAACCTTAGTAACTGGAGAAAGGCACGGGGCAGGCGTTCTTTCCACCCAACCAGCATAATAAAGCAGATTGCGCGGGTAGCAAGGAGTGCGCAGCAGACACTGTCCGCTGAGTCAGGGGAGGTAGGTGGCGAATCAGGTTCTTTCTTGGAGTCTGGTCAGATTCTTGCTTTCTTACCATGCTGTTGCCGGGCCTGTCCTTCGTGGGCGTCCCCGACCCGAAGCCGCCTCTTGCCACTGTGTGTTTCCAGCTGTGCCCTCCGCTGCCCCGTATCTCGGACCTCTCCTCACCTCCTCCGGTCAGCCCCTCTGCCTAAGGACTCTCGAAGCCCTCGCCTGGTCCCATCCACAAGGCTTTCCCCGCAGCTCAGGTCCTTCTTGAGGCCTTGGGGCATGTTGCAAAGCTGCCCTTCTGGCCTCCTCCTCTTTGCACGAGCCCCTGTCCAGTCCGTCGGGTCCACTGATGCAAGGACAAGCTGGGGCACGCTGCCCGCTCTGCTGGAAAGCCTACCGCGTCTGTCCGTCACCTGTGGAATAAAGTCCCGCTGCATCCCCCCTCCACTCCTCGCCGGGAGCCGCGGGCACCGCCTACCGGGCCGCGAGACCTGCAGGCGAGGTGGGAGGGGTGGGGTTCTCTCTCGCCTCCGCCTCCCCTGCGCTCGCCTCCAAGGCTTTTCCTCCTCCTGCCGGCTCTTAACTCCTCAGCCCAAGGCTGCACCACCCCCTCCGTCCTCGGCCTGCGGAAGAACCGGGAGCCCCGCCTCTTCGCTCTCCTAGTTCCATTTACATTCTTCCATCAGTGTTTATCGCTCTGGAATGAAGCTTCGGCTTGAGCACCTGCTCTCTCTTCCATACTGGGCCTTTCTTTGAATATAGAAATTTTGTTTTCCTGGCTCCTCCGGTGTAGTCCCGGCGCTTGGGAGGCTCCCTGTGAACACAGGCTAGGAGAGTACATGCCCTTGACTCCTATACTAGCTCCAAACTGGTGTCTCCTAATTTTCATTCTTTTCCTCATTCAGATCCTTTTTTTTATCCTGTTCCCTCCCTATCACCTTCGCCATCCTTTTCCTGCTTCTCCCCGGTGTTACCCTGGGGGATTTATCATAGCGATATATGGGGAATTACGGTAGTGAGGTCTTACTTTGACAGCCCTGGCCTTGTTTCTTATTTTTTGGTCATTGATTCAGTCAGGTCCATGACACCTTCTGCAGTCTCTGCTCTTGCTATTTAAAAAATTCCTTTGGAAATGGCAGGATCTGTAGCTCTTAGAAGAGCACGATGCTTTCTTCATCACTTCACATGACATTTTATTAATGACCATGCATCTTTTGTAGAGAAAAGGAGTTTGTTTACTCAAATTATACACAAAATTAATTTAAGTATTAGAATCTCAATGAAGCAAACTGAGGTATCTGTAAAGTCAGGGGTTGCAGCAGCCCGTAAGTTCCCTTGGATTTATAAAATCCTTCAATCATTTACAGTAATCTCTTTGTCTTGATATCCGTCTGGGTCTCGTTCTCTCAATATGGAAAGTCAGAGTCTAAGCAGAAGTGAGTAATTCAACAGAGTGATTTCTGATTACCATTTGATTACAAAGTCACATGTGATTTTTGTGTGCACTTGAGATTTTGAATTAATGGGATGTATTCACCATCAGTTGTAGAACATGGAACATGTGGTTCTTTAGATGAACCATATACGGGTGCTAATAAAACATAATACGGATGTTAATAAAAGTCTGTGGTTTTTTAAGTTTTTTTATTTTTTTAGTACTATCTACACCCAAAGTGGAGCTCGAACTCATGACCCTGAGATCAAGAAACACATGCTCTTCCAACCGTGCCAGCCAGTATCCCAAAAGTCTATATTGGTTAAATGAACAAAATATTTACATTTCTCTCTCTTTCCTTCATCTTTCCTTTCCTGATCTTTACTCTGTCTCTTTCTCAGACCTGTTTCCAAGAAACCGTGAGGCAGAGACAATATGGTCGCATCACTTCCAGAGAACGTACACTGACTCTCACGGGGGCTATTGGCAACTCAAAATTAGATTGGGTCACAAGTAAGACAAGCTGAGTCACATACTCTCTGGGGACAGAGGCATGTCTTCAGCTGTTTCAAGACCCAGTGGTGTCTGTTAAGATGCAGTTGACAGAATGACACTGGAGAGAGCAGAAATGAGGCAGAATCTTTCCCAAAGGCAGGAGGTTCGTGTATGATTCTTCTCAGTGTCGATCTGGCTCTTGCCAACTTGGTGACCATGAAGTTATGGTGTTTTGACAGTGCGCAGATGTCTTTGAGGCCCAGTGCCATAGATGGTGGTGTTCTCCAGAAGAAGGTAGACTTGTATGTGCGAGGTGTCCGTAGCTGAGTCCTGGATGGAATAATAGTTTATGCTAATTCCTTCTGGAAGTTGGCCAGAGCTGCTTCTCGGCCTCTGACAGCTGAAGTCCAGCCACCTGGGCATTTAATTTCTTCCGTTAAACTCCCATTCCCAGGTAAGCCTGTCTACTGTCTCAGCCCCGACCATATATTAGAGACTTCCTTCATAGCGGACAGAAGAACGTTGGAGGATCTTTCCCTTCCAGTATCTAGATTAAGAGACTGATAATTCAAGGGAATCATAATAACAACTGGTAATAGGTTTCAAATGCTCAGTGTGTTCTGGACACTGTCTGAAACTTCAGGTGAATGGTCCCATTTCCTTCTTATGTCCACTCTATGAGGTCCTTAGGATTAGTATTCCCAGTGTATACAGCAGGTGCCTGAGGGTATGTATATTACTCAAGGTGACTCAACCAGGAACTGGTAGAGGAACTGAGATTTTTACCCGGCCATCTCATGTCCTGAGGCTGTGTGCTTTACTACCGTGTTGCTTCTGGCTGCGTCCCGATGATGAGACATGTTGCCTGAGTCTGAATTTCTGCCTCCGCCTTTTACTTTATAAATACATTCATTTATTTCCTCAGAACCACAGTATCTCACCTGTGGAAAAGAGACTTAAAACCCTACTTCAAAAGATTGCTTTGAGGAGTTATATGTAAAGTGCTTAGTAGTTCCTGATACATTTTAAGTGGTCAATAAATAGTAGTTAGTCTTATTAAATAATTTTTATAACTCAACTTGATTGGCTCTAGACCAAGCAGAGCATTGTCCAGAAGCCAAAGGCTATCTGTGATTGTCTACAGCCCTCACCGGGTTGCTTTAAAATATCTTTACAGACCGATGCCTTTTTGAAAATGAGACTGGAAGGAATATTTGCTGAGATTCTATGAATGTTGTATGGAACCCAGAATCACAAAGTAGGCATTAAAAGACTGGAATTCTAGAGCGAGATTTGCAATGAACTAGCTAGGTGGATTTAAGCTAATCATGTAAACCCCCCTGTGCCTTGTTTTTTCTTTGTTGGTGAGGATGCAGAGAAAGGGAAGCCCTCTTACACTGTTGGTGGGAATGCAAACTGGTGCAGCCACTCTGGAAAACAGTATGGAGGTTCCTCAAAACGTTAAAAATAGAGCTCCCCTATGTTCTAGTGATCATGATGAAGTTCTAGAATATAAGTGAAGTTCAGTGGGGTGGAGTCTGGAGCTGATGACCAAGAAAGAATTCTTGAGACATCTTTGGTGCAAAATAGTGGTTTATTAAAGCACAGGGACAGGACCCCAGGGTGGAGAGATCTGCTGCGCTGTGCCCCCCCAACTTGTGAGAGGTGGCAGGTTATGCACTATGGGATTGGGGGAGGTAAGGAAAAAGGGAGGTTTCAATAGAACTTTCATATGCTAAAGAGGACCTATAAGATACCGGATGCCTTGAGGCCTTGTCATTGTCAAGGTTTTTCCCTCTAGCAAGGTATTAACAAGAGATTCCTAAAGAATGTCACATATGTCCCACCCAGGAGTAGGGGTGGGAGAACGTGGCAAGGTGTCAGCCTTTGCTTTGTCGTTAGCCAGCCTTCTGTTTCCTCATCAATCACACTATTAGATACTTACCCAAAGATTATAAAAATACTAATTCGAAGAGATTCACACACCCCAATGTTTATAGCAGCATTATCTACAATAGCTGAATTATGTAAACAGCCCAAGTGTCCATCGACGGATAAATTAATAAAGAGATGTATTTACTCCATGTAAGTACAATGGAATCTTATTACTCAGCCGTAAGAAGAATGAAATCTTGCCATTTGCTATGACATGGATGGAGCTAGAGAGTATTAATGCTAAGTGAAATAAGTCAGTCAGAGAAAGACAAATACCATCTCCTTTCACTTGTATGTGGAATTTAAGAAAAAAATGAACATGGGGGGAAAAAAGAAGAAAGAAGCAAACTCTAAAACAAACTCTTAACTATAGAGACCATACTGATGGTTACCAGAGGGGAGGTGGCTGGGCAGATGCCTGAAATAGGTGATGGGGACTAAGGGTTGCACTTGTCATGATGAGCACTAGGTATTGCATGTAAGTGGTGGGTCATTAAATGCTGCACCTGAAACTAACATTGCCCTGTATGCTAACTAGCTGGAATTTAAATAACAACTTGGGAAAAATAAAAGAACAATAAGGGGCTGGCTTTGGAAATGGGGGCTAGTAGATTGGATGTGCTCTGTAGAAGTTTTGAGTAAGAAATTCTGTGATTCCAAATCTAAGCCAATTCAGCTGGTATTATTGTAGGTGTAAATGATGCTTGGAGTTCCTGGTCCCCTCTCAGTTTTTCTCTTGCCTGACTGGAACCTGGTCAGAGATCGGGGGTTCACCATTCTGAGCCACTTCCAGGAAGTTCCAGGACAATGTGCCTAGCCATCAACAGTCTAATGACATGGTCCCTAGGTGAGCCCAATGGACCACGTGTTAGCTTGAGTAATTTCATTCTTCTTTTCAGTCATGGATGACCTGTCAGGAAAACACCCATCAGTCCTTAGCCTCCTGACTCTACCTCTCGTCTTCATTTTTTTGGGGGGGGGGGGTGGAGAGGAAGAGAGAGAAAGAGAATCTCAAGGATACTCCCTGCTGATCACAGAGCCCAACACAGGGCTCGATCTCACAGCCCTGAGATCATGACCTGAGCTGAAATCAAGAGTCAGATGCTTAACCCACTGAGCCATGCAGGTGCCCCTAGCTTATCTTTTCTTATTGATTAATATCCACCATGCTTATTGCTTGCTGTATGCCATATTAACTACCTTATTTTCTTTATTCTTTGCCTTGTGTCTCAAAGAGCATCCTTTTATCCTACAAATTGGCAAGCCCCTTCCAGCCTAAGGAGCAATGGTCTGAAAGCTCCTTCTGCATTCTCCCTTATGAGATGTTATAAATGCAGATGTACCAAACCGTGCATGGTGTAAATAGACTTGGATTTGAGCAATTCCTTATCCTCGTGCTTTAACTGGATAAATTACTTAACCGGAAGCATCAATGTTGTTCTCTGTAAAATGGGGAAGATCCCCCTTTCAGAGACATCATGGGCATTAGAGAAAATGTCATTAAAATGGAGCACCGAGCCAGCCCATACTGAGTGTGGGGGCATTCGCAAAATAGCTAACACAATAATGCCCAGCTCTGGAAAGAGAAAAAGAAAGCCTTACATTAAAAGGCCAAAATAAACAAAGGTTGAGAAAATATTTGCCACTCGTTGTCAAATAATAATATCATTAATGTCTGAAAAATATCTTCACAAATTAATGAAAAAATAGCTAAGTCCTTAAGTTTAAAAAAAAATGGACAAAGGTCCTAAACAAATAGCTAATACATCTATGAAAAATATTTAGCTTTACAAGTAATGGATAAAATATGCATTTAAACCCTAGTATATACTTTTTCTGAAGACATTTTTCATTTATTTTTTTAAATTATGATGACAAGGGTGTTAGAGTCCCAAACATCGGGGCTCTTTCTCTCTGCCCAGACGGTGCCTCTGTGGGACACATGGAGAAATCTGCAGTCCCTCTCTCCCGCTGTCCTGCCGTCCTGTGACACTAGTCTGGATCTGTCCCAGTCTTCTATGGATCCACTGCTTCTGCCCTGGCTTCATGCGGAGAATGGAAACGTTGATGTTGGCTACTTTGTTAGAGCTTCTTTGGGAGAGTAGTTTTCTACTCTGGGTGCTCAAATCTCTTAGAGGTGTTTTGTCATGCTCCCTTCTCTTCTTCTTTCTTTCCAGCCCTTTCTTGGGGTCCTGTCCACGTCTTTCTCCAGGTGCCCCAGCATCAAAGCTTTCTTCCTTCCCCTTCTGATTCTTCATCCTCCCCCCCCCCTCGGTTTAGAGCTTCTGAGTGTAGTGTGGAAAGAGGGTGGTCTGATTCTTGGTCTCATCCTCCAAACATGTCACCTACTCCTTGAGTCCTTTTCCTGTGGTTCACTTGCATCCTGTTAGCAACGACCAGTGAATGCCCCATGATCTGCTTCCGTGAGACAGAAACCAAAGAGTTAAATGAAATACTAGGAATGAAAAACAAATTGTTTCTTGTATTCAAGTTCGATTTTAAGGGTCCCTGGGTGGTTTAGTAGGTTAAGTGACCGGTTTTTGATTTCAGCTCAGGTCATGATGTCAGGATTGTGACATGGAGCCCTGTGTCAGGCTCTGTGCTCAGTGGGGGGTCTGACTGAGAGTCTCTCTTTCCCTCTCCCCTCTGCCTCTCTCCTTGCTCACTCTCTTTCTCTAAATAAATAAATAAGGGGCTCCTGGATGGCTCAGTGGATTAAAGCCTCTGCCTTCGGCTCGGGTCATGATCTCAGGGTCCTGGGATCAAGCCCCACATCGGGCTCTCTGCTCGGCAGGGAGCCTGCTTCCCCCCCTTCTCTCTGCCTGCCTCTCTGCCTATTTGTGATCTCTGTCTGTCAAATAAATGAATAAAATCTTTTTAAATAAATAAATAAAATCTTCTTAAAAATAATAAAATTCTATTATATACTCTATTTCATACTTCTTCTGTATGTACTAGAGGATAAAGATCATCTGGGGCAGTTCTTGCCTTCCTATGGCTCTGCCATAAACTAAAATGTATTCAGAGAGCAGCAAGGAGAGATGGGTTTCCTGTGGTCAAGTCAGGCGACTGGTCAACCTGGGCCAATACATTGTAGAATCCACAGAGGGAAGGGATGAAACAATGGCTGTCGAGGACAATCTTGACTCCAAAGATCAGTTATAAAGATCTATTAACCGAAGAAGAGCCTGAATAAGGGGATAGCTGAGAAGAACGGAAGAGATTTATTTAACTCAGCACCTGCTTCTGGCTGGGGCTATGATGGGGATTTCACATGGGATCCTGTTAAATCCTCACAAGGACGCTAGGCTGGAGATCCATTTTTTTCCTTCCCATTTTGTAGCTAAAGGAATAGAAGCTTGTGAAGGTTTCCTGGCTTCTTACACTGAGGTTGAATGTCTGAGCCACAGTCTAAACAGAACTTGCAGAAAGCAGAAAACTGAAACAGAAAGGAGACACGTCCAGCATTGTAATTTTGTGGTTTTGCTCACCAGACTTTGTGGACACAACCTTTCCATGTAAGCAGGGAGCAGTCTCCTTGTGGGTATGAAAGGGCAACAGCATTGTTGCTTTCTCTCCTGAGTTTTTCATTTAGGAAGACAAGTAGAGCAAAGATGAAAACTAGAAAAATGAATGAATGAATGAATGAATGAATGAATAAAGGGCATTTTGCATCAGAAATAAGAATCTCTAGATCTAAGACAGTTGAGTTTACGGTTCTTTAAATATTTATTCTAATGGATTTTTACAATCTCTTCACACCTTTGCCCTATATTATACTTTGTAATAATAAAAATAGAAAAGTGAAAAAGACTCATTTTAAGCTTGAGCTCCAAATGACAATGAAACATGCGGTTCTTGACTACAAAAAGTTTGGTCATTAACCATCTTTCATTGTACTTGGAAGCCTCATTGGATTTCTAACTGTTGTTTCCTGAAAGCTCGCTGGGTATGATGACACTCCAAATAAACCAAACAGAATTAATTCAAGAATAAAAAAAATCATTTCTCTTCGTGTGTCTCAATCTGATATTTGCCATATGGGAAGCTCAGCATCATTCACGCAGCGGGCTAATTTATGGCAAACACACATCCACATTCAGTGAATATGGGAAAACATAGCCTCTCTCTCCTTTATTTTTGTAAGATCGACTGTGGACTTTTTTCTTTGCTTTGCCTGCATTGATTTAAATTTAATTAAATGCAGATTTCCTGGCAATAGGGGTGGGAAGTGGGTTGCCGCTGATGGGTACAGAAGGAATATCAACAACATCCAGTCACATCACAAGAGATGGAGAGACTCCCAGAGTTTTATCATGGCCTGCTTCTTAGATGTGAGAATCCGGACATCAGCGGCGACTAATGAGATGTTCTGATGTTTCCTGGGTTGAAGATTCCCCATTGCCATCTAGGGGTCATTGCAGCTATAAGCTCTGCAATGTTCTACAGTTGAATTATCACTAATTAATCTTTCAGTTAATTCATAATTTCTTTTTAGCCAAGAAGTAATCCCATCTACGTTGACTTTGCTTTTTGACCCTTGTTCCTGGTTGCCACATATATATTATGTCCTGTGAACACGAGGTTGCACATTCATCCGTGGGCTTCAGTACTTCATCCTTGGAACCAGAGAGTTGAGTTCCTCCCAGTAGGACCCCAGACCAATCTCGTGCAGCAATAGATGCCACAGAGATGTGAGGATGTGAGCGGACAGGGAAGAGCAGAGGCCCAGACAACAGAATGTCGTTCAATGATAAAGTGGGGAAGCCTCACTGGCCAGGGCTAAGGTCTCACGGCCATGAGCATGTGGGAAAACCTTGTGGAGATGCTTGCTGGTATCCAGCTGAAGGTAGGCTCCCAAGTAGACTTCAGGTTGGTGGGCCTTCTAAGGGAGGCTGCTTATTCGAGTAGTCTATTTTGTTGTGAACGTTGCTCCTGATTCACTAAGGTCCATTTGAAAATGGATGCTTCCACATGGGAGCCTCCTAGAGTAAAAACTTTAACTCAAAGAGAACGTGATTCCCTGATACTGTGAGAAGCCCACTGGATGAGAAGCTCGATGTCTGAGGATTGAGTCTTGGTCCCACCACTTTCTACTGCTGTGAACTTCAGCCTTCTGAACCCAGACTTCTTTGAGTCACTTTTGTTCTCCTGTAATAAGGGAATGATAGTGATTGCTTTGGCTCCATCAGAGAGTTGTGAGGTCTGATGGGACAATGGATGGAACAAAACACCACTGTCTTAGTCAGTCCAGGCTGCCATAACAGAATTCCATAGACTGGCTGGCTTATAAACAACAGAAGTTTATTTCTTACAGTTTTAATGGGTAGGAAGTCCAAGTTCAAGGCTCTGGCAGATTTGGTGTCTGATCAAAGCCTGCTTTTTTTTTTTTTCCTCCCTCCTCTTTTTTAAATTTTAAAGTAAACTCTACCCGTAGTTGTGGGGCTCAAACTCATACCCCATCACGTGCTTTATTGACTGAGCCAGCCAGGCACCCCAAGGGTCTGCTTTTTAGTTCTTGTTATTTCCCCACATGGCAGAAGGGGCAAGGGAGCTCTCTGGGTTTCTTTCATAAAGACACTAAGGCGGTTCATAGGGCTCCCCCCTCATGACCTAATTACCTCCAAAAGGCCCCACCTCCTCATACCATCACGCCCCTGGGGGTTAGGTTTCAACACATGCACTGGGGTAGGGCAGGGGTGGACACACAGACGTTCAGTCTGTAGCCACCACTAAAGTGGAAGGGATTATTTGAAAGTGAAGTTTCCAGATGTTTATATATGCTCAAGGCGTCAATGGACTTGTAAGGGACTTGTCTTGAAGCTGCGCATTCAAAACATTTTCCACAGAAGAATAAACATACTGACTGTCCATCTGAAAATGTGGGGATGTGGGCTGAAGGCAATTATGAAGAAGCCTCAAGCTTTCATGTGACCCTTCCTTGGGTCTTCCCCTGGGAGCCATCGACTCTCAGAAGTTTGTACTTCTCTTCCCAGCGAGGCCCAGTCAGGACAACTGTCTTAACTCCATCATGAAGCTTATATACACGTCTTTTTTTGAGCATTAAAACAGCAAAACAGAGACTTTGATTTGGGTGCTGGTTCAGTGAATAAGATGAACGAAACCTGTTTGAGTGTGGGCTATAGTGCCAGGAACTTACTAGTTCCTCTGTACCTGCTAATCTGACCTTGTTCTCTTACTATTGGATGTGTGATCCCTGTAATCTCCAGTTGCCAGGTATAGGCCCACTCAGGCTGTTATCATCGTCGAGTCGGAATAGTCAAAATGACTAACACATCATGAGGGCTTAAATTGTGTCCAGCATTGCTCTAAGTACTTGCTGTGTATTTGTTCAAGACACTACACTGTCATCAACATCCCCATGTTACAGATGAGGAAGACAGGGTTTTACCTAAAGACTACGACTAGTACGGAGAGGAACTTTGCAACCCAGGAAGTCTGACCCTATAATCCAGCATGTCAGCACTTGGCCTCAGAAAGCTTTCCAAAAGGGAAATGAGTGGTTTGAGTTTAAGGTCCAGCATAGTAATTATCAACCAGGTTCACAAGGTGTTTGTAATATTTTAAAAATAATGTCTTTACCTGTGCTGACTCTGCCTGGGCTCACAGAGCTAAGAGCCATGTCTCTTTACGGGACTGGATCTGGTTAGCGAGTTAACATCGGTTACTGCATGCCGTTTGACTCTCGCGTCTTCAGTAAAAGTAAGGAAATGAGGACTTAGGAAATGCCATGTCTTTAGGAGACAAAAGTCTTTCAAAGAAAGGGGTGCTGTGATTTCTGAGGCTATCCCAGGCGATTGCACAAACGCTATAAAATCGGGTGAGGGCATAGGGAACTTCAGCTGCTGGTGATGGCTTCGGAAGCCAGTGACTCTTGAGAAGAGTCTTGAAGGATGAAGAAGAGCCGAGTGCGAGAAGGGGCAGAAGACATCCTCGATGAAGAGTGTTGTGAGGCCACCTGTGAAAAGAAAGTGTGGTGACTAGAGATGACAAGGAACCACTGGGGCTGAGGATGGGAAAAGTGGAAGGTTGTGGTCTGAGCGGAACAGATGAGGAGAGTGGCCATGAACGGCCTCAGGCACCACCTGACGAGACCCGGCTTTCTCTGGAGCCCTCGAAGCCTGGACTGCTGAGGAGAGTCTGGGGGGCAGGGGAGGTGGGGGTCGCTCAAGATGGCGCCATCAGCGGGCCAGGTGGAAGCTGCCCAAGGTCTGAACCAAATCTGTGGCTGTGGGGAGAAAGGGATGAGCGTGTGAACTGTGCGGGCTTTTCTACCCCAAAAAAGAAACGAACAGGGGCACCTGGGTGGAGCCGTTGGTTAAGCTTCTGACTGTTGGGTTTGGGCTCAGGTTGTGCTCTCGGGGTCGGTGGATTGAGCCCTACCTCCAGCTCTGTGCTTAGTCTCCTTGAGACACTCTCTTCCTCTCCCTCTGCCCTTCTCACTCATGTTCTCTCTCCCAAATAAGTAAAAAAGTCTTAAAAAAATAATGGACAGAAATCAGCAAGAGGAAAACCTGAAATATATACCAAAAAGATAGTAATAAACATGGCAAGTGATCGAATTTTATGAAGTCACCAATAAGGATAATTGTACAAACCACATTGAATAAACTGGTACTTAAGAGGATAAGATAACAGTAGATAAGTAATAAAGCAACACAACCTAATAATAAAATAAAAAGAATAAAGAACGTTTTGGTGGTGTGAGATGAAGAGTAGCTGTAACAAAGAATCAAAGTGATACAGTATGTCAAAACATACTATAAAACATAGTATGTCAGAATTATGTAAGAAAGAGTAATTTGGAAGGAGAATTTTGGATGAAGAAATTTTCAGCGAGTTTAAAAAATTGATAGGACAAATAAAAAGTGTGAATTCCTAAGTGGAATTCTCAGATGTAGCACATTCTGTGACTCCTTGGTACGAAAGGGAGGTACGGAGGCTCCCAGGGGACGGCGAGCATCTCAGGTCTTGCCTGGAGGACTTTGAAGGTCCAGGAGCAACCCCTTCCATCCAAAGGGTAATCCGTCATCCTTCTGGCTTCCTCGACTATCTCCCCTCAGCCCTTGCAAGCCTGTACTGCAAAGAGCCCCTGGGTTTCTCATTTGCATGACCCCGTTGAGGATCATGCTGTTCAGTGCAATCAGTAATAAAGGCAGAGGAGCAAGTCTAGGAGGATAAGGAAAGAAAAGATAATGAGTTTGATTTTGAATATTTTGAATATTTTGAATTTTAAATACCTAAGATTAATCTAAGGCGATAGAGCCGATAGGCAGTATCTGTTGGAGATCATTAACACAGGTATAGGCACTCAGGTTAGTCGTGGGGATGGAAGCGGACCTGAGGGTCAGTGTTACTCTTGTGGAGAAGGTCAAGGCAGCAGAGAGAAGAGAGGGTTGCAAGTACTGTGTTGGGGGTAAAGACAAAAGCAAAAGCAAAAGCTAATGTGTGTCAAGAAAGGAGTCAAAGATGGCCAGAAGCTAGTGCCAGGATTAGGAAAATTAAACTCCTGACCCTGGGCTCATTAGTGTAACTCTGACGGATGGAGATTCGTGACTTGAGCCCCGCTGTTGACTGTGGCTCATGGAGACAGGGACAACAATTTCTCCAAGTTCTTTGTATCCTTGTATCTTTTGACCAATGTGAGCTTAAATCTAATCTTTCTTTGAGTCTCTGCCGTTAGTATCATTTAGGGTTCTTTTTTTAATCCTCGTAAGCATCCGTTTAAAGATAACCTCATTCTTCAGACCATCAAGGAACAAAGAGGGACGGAACTTCAGAGACATCTGTGGGAGCACCTGAGCTGCCTGGATACTCTCCAGACCTGGTAAATGATTCCTAAAAGATGAGAGAATTCAAATTCTGGCTTCCACTGAGAACTGAATATTTCCCCAACTGCCTGGTGCACAACCCCAGCTGAGACCTAATGCAAGTATTTTGCTTAAGAGAACTCGCAAATGCGAGGTGCTTCTAACAATATGTGTCAAGCAGTGTGTAGCCGATGGTAGGAGTTAGATTTATGCATATTGTGGTTGTCCATTTCCAGCTGCTTTTGTGAAGTCAAACTTTTTTTATGTGAACAGATCACATTATTATCACATTTAGCGGAGAATAATGAGATATGATGGTGATACATCATTGGCAGCTCGTAGCGCCATTTGAAAACATGCTTGTTTTTAAATCTGCAATAATGGGTCAAAGAGAGAGAGGCACACTCTGGCATGCACACAGCCACAAGCACAGTTCTTAACAGCTAGTCCTGAGGAGCTCTCTGGAAATGCTTTATTGCCGGAACGAACCTCAACAGTGGCTCACAAGAGTGCCCTATTTCTCCCAATTAACGCAGGGGGAAAAGACATCTCAGAGTTGTTGAGATAAGTGACCAGCCATTGCCATTCTGTAGTTGCCACTCTGAATTGTCAAACTGTTCTCTACAGCTGGTAGCCTAGTCTCTGTTTCTATGTGTTTTTCCTTTATCTTCCTTCCTCCTTCTTTGGTTTACCCTTGCAGGAGTATGGATGGAAGGAGAAATAAAGTGTATTATGTAGGATATTAGAAGGTTCTCTGTGTCTTTGCCCCGTGACCCAAGCCCTGAACACATTTCCCATGTGGCTCTTGCAGCCCATAAATTTTTCTAAGCCTTTCGTAATCAGGTTGTACTTTTAGTGTGTTCTGTTTTGTGTGATAATGAATTCCATGAGTGTCCCAATTTGGCATGAGGTCAGATATTCTATTTATTAAAAACTTTACGTCAGTCAAGATTTAGGAGATGGAGAAGAGCCTCTCAGGCAGAGGGAATAATGTGTGACTGACATGTCTGGGGAATTAGCAACTAGAGAGATTTTGCTAGAGCCCATTGAGGGCTCGTTGATGATGATGACAATAAGGCTGAAGGCTGCAGTGAGGCGAGGTCCTGGAGAGACTTAGTGCAAGGCTAAGCATTTGAACTTTCCGCTGAAAGGAAACAAAGGGGAGGGATAAAGGACTCAATCATCTTCAAATTGTAAAATGCCAGTGGTGTCCCTCAGGAGTTATCTGGTTCCAACAGTGATTATTTAAGACTAAAGCCATTTGCATAAGGATATGAAAGATAGGATGTGTAATTAAATTGCCACGACTGCACGTAATGTTGAGTTCTTACAGGTTTAAAAAAAAAAAAGTTGATTGGATGGATAGTAAATGGAATGACATTTTCAAGTCTTGAAAATGGGCATACAAGTGAAAAATGAATTTTAACGTGTACCAAGGCACTTGGGATGATAGCAGTTGGATCATTCACTCCATAATCATCATACCATGTGCTATCGAATAGCCGTAGGAATGTCCTGAGACTCATTACTGGGTTCATCGATGCCTTGGGCCAGCATTTCAGGAGAAAGCCAAATATTGGGCAACAGGATGAACACATTTGATTGGTTTTCTTAAAGATTCTATATATTTATTTGAGAGAGAGAAAGAGAGAGGGAGTGCATGCACATGCATGAGCAGAGAGAGACAGAGGGAGATGCAGACTCTCTGCTGAGCAGGGAGCCCATTGAGCGGGGCTCAATCCCAGGACCCTGAGATCTTGACCTGAGCCGAAGGCAGATGCTTAACTGACTGAGCCACCCAGGTGCCCCAGTGTTTGGTCTTTGAATGAAATGGAAAATGTTATTCTACGAATGTAGAGGGGCCACAGTGGAGAGCTAGAAGCTAAACATCAAAATGAATGTGGCTACATAAATGGAGAATGTTGGCACCAGAGCAGCCAGAGAGACCAAATGTTATGATGTCTTTGTTTTGCAGGTTAGAAAGTGGAGGTTAGGACATATGAAAGGCTTGGTCATGGACACACAGCTCAGGTGGCAGGGCCAGGATCCTAACCCTGTAACCATGGTTCTTGCAGCCTCTGCTTACCCACCTCATGGTCAAAACAGTGTTCAGTTAGATTTGTTGGACGTCTTGTGAAACCATCAAGATTTTCTTGCGTCTTTCTCTTTCTCCTCGGTAATGCTTGCTTAGTGACTGCATTTCAAACCCTGAATCATTGTTAAATAAACATCCACAACAGGATTGATTTTCCTGTTTACCCTTCAAGGAACACAACAGTTTATGTTCTACTGTCCTTCCCCAAGTGGAAGGGAAGGTAGGCGCAGAGCAAGACTTGTTGATGTCCCAAGATGGCGGCACCATACCTCTTCCTGAGATGTGAGAGTGAAAGACAAATAGAGGGCAGGGACTGAGCCAAGGTAAGGATTTCAGACTCTGTGAGGATAAATCCAAGGTGGCCAGACAGACCAGGAGATCCCAGAGAATGGGCAGTGAATTCTGGGAGGCCATGGACATGAGCCTCCCAGGATGCATGGACATGAACAAAGGAGGTCAAGGGCATTAAGAATTTCTGAGGAGGAAAGAGGTGCTCAGTGTCACTTTATAAAGTAATGATTTCTGTGCTTCCTTTTGTATTCATGTGCGGGGTACTTAAAGGGACTAAAAAGTATACAAAAGTATATCATTCAGATGTTATATTTTCATCTTGCTGTTTCCAGGGACATCAGTCATCTCAAATGCACCAGATGTGTGTCCTCAGTTGGGAAAGTCACCAGCCCCTATTATTTCCCTCCTGGAAACGTATGCCAGCACATTGAGGTGACAAATGACGGATGTCAGCCATACCCTGAGTCAGGAACTACCCATGATGTAGGCTTCTGGGTCTCACAAGCCCTTGCTCTGTTTCTTCCCTGAGCACATAGAATGTTAGCACTTATGTCAGTGGGCTGTTGGCAGGAACACATGAGGTAAAGTTTGTAAAGCTAATCTTGCGGTGCCTGGCACATACCGGGCCCTCCTCACATCGTTCTTGTGAGCTCCCTGAATAGACCCCTAAATAGGTCACAGACGTGCAAGTTAAGGAATGCAGAACCAGATACAACTGATATTCACCAAATGTCCACTTTGTTCCTGGCTCTGGGCCTTTGTGTTAAATCAGTGCAATACCTACTATGTGCACTGGTTTGGGCATTTTAGAACAAAGCAAAGAAATAGAAGACAGATAATTTGAGGGACTAAGAAGAGTCTTAGCTGAGGTCCCACAGCTCCACAATGGCAAGGCTACAGTTAAAAACCAGGACTTGCAGTTTCTTGTCTGATCCTCACTCTACCATGTAACTCATTTCAGCCGTCAACTTGTCCAGTAGTCTTTGGTACATTGACTACCCACAGAACTAGTGTAAGCAGTGTGTAGCTGATAGTAGGAGTCAATAGTAATGGCTGTTAACCTAAAACCACATCACTGCCAGGACTCAGAGTGGACTAGCTCTTTGCTTATTAGTCTTGGTGCTTATTGAGACACTGAATATTTGTTGTAATTAATTAGGATGGAAAACAAAGAACCCGAGGAAATATCACCAAACCAAGTTATACTGCTCATAAATCCCAAGTTTTAGTTTTACCTAACATACGTCTATAGACCTTAGCACATGGCAAGTACTCTTGGATGGGTCTTCTAACAATGAACTCATTCAATCCTGGTAACAACTCTGGGAAAAAGTACTATGGTTATCTCCATTTTTCAAATAAAGAAGATGAAGCCCAGAGAGAATAAGAACTTTCCCCAAAACATAAATACGAAGAAAGAGAATCTGGCCCAGAAATCATGCTCTTAACCACCTTACTTTACTGCCTCTCGAAAATGATCAAAAACATCAAATGCTTCTCCCAGTGCAGGGCATTGTTTCACTCATTCTCTCCCTTTCAGGAAGCTCTTCTATTTCACTTCTCTAAGGAACCTAAAGTCCATTCTGATTATCTTGCCTGCCTGTATCCTGACCCCAACATCTCCATCCTGAGCCCAACATCTCCATTTTCTTTGCTGTCTACCTCGGTTAGGGGGAATTAGAGTCCAGTAGAGTAAAAGGTAGAACACCAAGACATTTTCACTGGCACCTTCGTCTGTACTATACACTATATGCTAAGTGGTAGGGGTAGAAGGAGAGGAAATACACACAGTTATTATCCTTGTGGAGCATTCAGTCTAGTGGGAGAGCCAGACATTAAATAATCATGCAAATAAACATATATTTCAAGCTAATGTAAGTGCTATGGAGATAAATACAGGGTGCTGCTCTGAAAAAATAGAATATAATTATATATTCTATATAATAGAATATAATTATAATAAAAAATCATATAAAATTATATGCTAATTAATAATTAATTTTTTAAAAGATTTTATGTATTTATTTGATAGACAGAGATCACAAGTAGGCAGAGAGGCAGGCAGAGAGAGAGGAGGAAGCAGGCTCCCCAGTGAGCAGAGAACCCATTGTGGGCTCGATCCCAGGGCCCTGGGATCATGACCTGAGTAGAAGGCAGATGCTTTAACCCACTGAGCCACCCAAGTGCCCCAATTAATAATTAATTTTATTCTGTATTAATTTATTATTAATATTTACTTATTCATAATATTTGTTATATATTATTACATTGTATATAACTTATATTATGTAAATAATATTTATTATTAATGATTTTTAATTTACTTATAATTATATATAAATTATATAAAATCATATATAAATTACATAAAATATACAATTATATATTTTAATATATTCATGTATTTATAATTATATGTAATTGTCACTTATTCATAATACTTATTTATTAATTTTATCAACATATAATCATATACTATAATGATTATATAAATATTAACTACTTACTTAATATTTAAAATATATTATAAATATATGATATAATTATATTACATATAAAAGTATAGTAAATAAAATTATAATAAAATATAATAATAACATGGGATGCCTGGGTAGCTCGGTTGGATAAGTGTCTACCCTCAGCTCAGGTCATGATCCCAGGGTCCTGGTTTCGAGTGCCGCATCAGGCTCCTTGCTCAGCGAGGAGACTGCTTCTCCCTCTGCCTGCTGCTCCGGACAGACTGCTTCTCCCTCTGCCTGCCTGTGCTCACTCTCTCTCTCTGAAAAATAAATGAAATAAAACCTTTAAAATATATATATATGTGTGTGTACATAATAACAACCTAATTTACATTAGATGGGGAAGTTGTGTAAAGCTTCCTTGAAAATGTAATTTTTAAGCTTATAAGTCAAGGGTACGCTATAGTAGGAGAAGACTGGGGTAAGTGTGTGGGCAAAGGACTAGCAGTGCAAAGCTCTGCGGGAGGAAATAGATCAGCACATTCAGGAAAGTGAGGGAGCATCCATTAGGAACTGAATGATCACAGTGAGTGTGGGGAGGGGATGGCATGCAATGGCTGGAGAGGTGGTCGGGTCAGATCCCACAAGGCCTCCCAGGTGAGAGTCAACAGTTTGGATTTTATTGTAATTACAATTGAAGCCATCGGAGGACCTAAAGGTGGGCACATTGTGAAGAATCAATGGAAAGAAAGTAAGAACTCGGAGACCAGCTAGGAGAAGAAACAAGGACTTGAAATCGGAGGGGGGGCAGTGGAGCCGTAGTAGGACAAAGGGAAGACATACTTTTGAGTTAGGAGGAATAAGGTTTGTTGATGGACTGGCCATGGTGATTAGGGAGAAAACAGTGTCATGGGTAAATCTCCGGAGTGTAGTATAAAGATCTGGGGGATGTACGAGATCCTTTGCTGAGATGGACAGCCTGGAGGTCAGGGTGGCAAGCACACCCCAGCCTTGCAGTGCGTCTGCCTGGCTGACAAACCCACACGCAGATGACCTCTGACCCCTGTAAGCTGACTCTGCTGTAGCCCTCGTGGTTATCTCCATGCCAACAACTGTGCAGGCCTACAAAAAACCATCTTTTTTTAGCTTCACCTTGTGCCTTGGTTTTAAATAAATCTTAGATACAGGTGGCCCAATGAAACAGTCTTGCAAATTTTCTTCCAGTTTAGGAGTTTTGTCTTTTGATGGATTTCACTCCTTTCTACAAACATGTGTGATTCCGAATTCGTGGCGGTGGGGACTATTTAATGATTGATTTATTAGCTAATAATCAGATAAAATAGAAAATGTAAATGGATCATATAGTTATCACTAACTGGGTTTTTTTGTTGTTTGTTTTTTGGTTTTTGGTTTTTTTAGTTTTCTTTCTTTTTTCTTTTTTGGGGGGAGGGGTGGATATTACAGAGGCCTGAAAGTTTAATCGCACCACTTTGGGAATGTCTTTTTGCACATTTGTTGAATTAGAGGCTAACAACAACTCCATTAACAATGGTAACTCCTTGAGAAATTACCATCGTTTTTCCTAACAGTGAAATCAAGGCTCCTTGTCCAAAGATGAAGTAGTTATCGGAATTTACCTACTCTTACGGGTTAGTTTTTGTTATTTCCTGTAATAGACCTGCATTTTCCCAGCGGCCCTCATATGATTTCTTTGTGAAAAATATTTCTCTGTAGAGAAGAAAGTTTATCATTTGGAATGTTAAATGCAATTATATTGACATATGGTGATAATGGGATAAAGCATACGGGTTAAAGGTTGCGGGAACCATGGCTTGGCAATTAGCGATGTAAATGAAACATTCATTATCCATCATGCTGAGAAGTTGATGAACTGTACAGTAAATCTGAGCCCACAGTCAGGACTGAGATAAGTCATTTCAGACAATACAGTGGATTGTTTATGAGCACCCGGGACAATGTTGTAGATTCCTGTCATGGCGATTTCTTTACTTTGTAGTTTATCATGAATAAAAGACCTTACAGAGTCCAGACCACAAGTCTTTCCTTCCAAGGAATATATATGAGACTCTATCACTTTCTATTAAAGTCAAACATTTTGAGAGCTGTAGTGACTAAAGATGGGCAACTGAAAAATTTCCCTGAAAGTCCGTTCCGTAACAAAGACGTACAATGGATTATTGGTCTTGAAGAAAGGCTCTGATATCTTTCAAAATAGAAACTGCATTCTGGAAGAAAACTACATGTAGAGACCTTAATCTTTCCCCAAAGAATCTCAGTCCTGCGGGTTAGATTACGTAGAAGTAATGGCTCTTTTTCAATTCTCTACCAAATAACCAAAAGAACACTACGATGATAACCTAAAGATTGTTTTCTGGGCTTTTTACTCTGCCTATTGCCCATTTAATTCTCTTGTTCGTATTCTAAAGTGTTTCCTGTGAGCATGAGACTCTTCCGTCCAGAAAACGGGAGTCTACATTGATTTTATATTTTATTGACTCCTGTTCTTCTCAAGCTTTTAAAAATTGTAACCATGCAGAAGAGTGTCTTCAAAAGTGAGAAAGAATCATTGAAGAAATATTGAAGCTTTATGTATGGTAACTGCTGACACAGCTGGAAAGCTCAAGAAGTCAACTAGAAAGCAAATGTAGGATCATGGTGCTCCGCCTTTGCCCGGAACCAGAAATTCTTTTGTTAACAGCGCAGTGTAGTTGAGGCTCAAGTAAAGACAAATCAGGTCATGTCAAAGGAACGAAAGCCAATAATCATAATAACAAATGATGTTTCTTAAATTTGACTTCATGACATTTCTTGATTCTCTACTATATATGCTAAGCCAGGCATTGTTCTGAGCACACAGAATAAATAACTCATTCTTTTAATAACCGAGCAAAGTAGGTCATTATTATTATTTTTTTTTTTTGGAGGAGGGGGCAGAAGCAGAGGGAGAGGGAGAGAGAGAGCCTTAAGCAGTTTCCACACCCAACTCGAGGCCAGACACAGGGCTTGATCTCGCAACCCTGAGATCATGACCTGAGCCCGAATCAAGAGTCAGACGTTTAACTGGCTGGGCCACTCAGGCACCCCCAAGTAGGTCATATTATTATCATATTATTTAAAACTCATATTATTGTTAAATAATATAATAAATAAATATGTCATATTATTAAACCTCAGATCCAGTCCTGTGCCATCCCAAAGTCTTCATCAAACCACTTTGCTAGTGAGCTTGCTCCAAGCTGATCTCCCCCACCTCCAATCATCTCGTTGTTCCAGTTGTGCTCTAATCTGGAGACTTTTTTCTCTATATCAGTAGACATTCAGGGCCTGACAGTTTTTAATTGTCTCCTTCTACCAAGCCAGAGACAATTAGTCTTTGTAGACTTCAGGAGAAAATCATCCATGCCAAGAGTTAATTTGTTGAATTTGTCGTCCTGTGTCTTTCTGTGGGATGAAAAGCTGCATTTCCACCCTAAGAGGATGCTAGCTGCCTCTGGAAAAGGTTGGACCCACTTTTGAACAGTCCTCTGTTCAAAGGTACCAGTGGCTTACAGCAGTGGTCCTCAGCCTTGACTCACCTAAGAAACTTAGAATCTTTATATTCCCAAGCCTACCTCCGGAGAGACCCTTTCCCACTTCATAAGAGGTCCCTGAAATCTTTCCCTGATCCTTTGTCCCTGGCAGTCCCAGATGCCTGGGGTCTTTGCGTGTCTTCATTTGTCCTCTGCCTGCTTCCCACCTATCTCCTCCCCACACCCTCATCTCTCAGCAGTTTGCAACTGGGGGCCGTGGGGCTATGAAGGAAGACAGGGGCCCGATAGCAGGCTGGCTGGCCGTGCAGCCACAGATGGGGAACCCAGCCAGACCCAAGAAGAATATAGTCTACAAGTGCCAAGAATCTCAGCTGAGTGGAAGAAAGATCCAGGCCCCTTTTCAGTGTATGATGACCGTAAGAAAGGGAATTCAAGGGAAGGTTTGATAATTCTTAATCATACAAAATAACTTTATAGAGACAGGAAGTTACTCCAGGAAACAGAACTGGAGACGACAGTGTAGAAAATCGTAGAATCACAGGTTTTGAGTCCATTTGTGGAAGTCCTTTTATACCACTAGAACTATCTAACAATAAAATGAATGACTCTGGTTCCTTTGTAAGAAATTGAGGTCTCTGATTATGGGGATATTCAAAGAAAGGGTAGATGACCAGTTATGATGTGTGATAGAGTCCAGGATTCGCTGACAGTTAATCAGGGATGTCATTAAATTCTTTCTATCTTTAGAATGCTGTTAATCATTGATTAACAAGATACAAGAAAATAAAATCAATGAACCATATGGAAATTTTAGATATTTGTGAGTAGCAGCAGAAAAATAAAAATTTGATTCTCTGGTTAAAATCAGCATCTCTTTTTGGGACTCCTTAACATTTCTTTTAAACTCCTGTATTCTAGTGTTAAATTTTTATATGTCAGTACCTATGTGTTGTATTTGATTACAAAAGGGAATTATATCATCATCATTTGTTGATTACTCAGGGGTCTTCAGTCCATCACTTTAAAAAGCCAGAGAGAACAATGAACTGAATAACAAAGATCCTAGTAGTTTTGGCCATTAATCAGGACTAAGCTTCTGAAAGTCAGGAAAATAGGGTTTATGAATCCATTGTGATTATTTACATCATTGTACTCCTTGTAAAACAGCTCTATGTATTCTACTGAATCAATGTTCCATTTGTATTTACTGAGTCATTAATTTTTTTTCTCTTGAATTGATTACTCTGGGAAACCAGAAGTTGTTTTTCATAGTTGCAAAGAAGCAATGTTTAAAAGTGAAGTCAGTGTTCCAGCTCTTGTCTTCTCCAAATCTGGTACCTGGAAAATGGATTTGAATTTTTGGGAAGGAAGTAAGAGAGTGAAGAGCTAGGAATGTTTCTTAGGAATGGAGGTAATCGGATTGGGGTAGTGACGACAGTCACTACAGATGGGGTCGGACCTGGTATTGGGTGGAACCAAGAGCGAGAGCATATCTCAGAAATGGGCTTGTGTCACTGGCCTGAGGACCAGGTGAGCAATGCTTCTGCATTTCCAGAAGATATAAGACCTGGAAAGATTTGCCTGAAATGGGATGATATAAAACCAAGTTTTATGCCTAAGAAAACTTCAGGAGTTCCAGGGTGAATGTAGAGATAGATAATGTCATCCTTGCATACCGTAAATATGGGTAGAGGAAGAAAATGCTTTTTCAGATGACAAAGTATAAAGTGGTCCTCTGATAGTAATGTTTCTCTTTGTCACTGCAAAGAGGTGCATTCTAGCTGGATGCTTTCGTCTATAGCTTCCCTATCTCAAGGCTTCTCTTCTCAGTCCTCCCGTCTTTCTCAGGGGCGTTTAGTGGACAAGGCCATTTTTTCCCCATGTAAACTTGATTTTCTGTCTAATCTGTCATTTGGCAAGTGACAGCCTAGTTCTTCCTCTTTGGGACTGAAGTATTGTTTTATAATTCACTGATCACTGTGCACCAAAAACCTGACATAAGTTATTTCTGTTTCTTATAACTTCTCTGTAGAGCTGAAATTAGCATACCCATTTTACAGATAAAGAAGTTGAGGCTCGGGGACAAAAAGTCACTCACAGGGATGCCTGGGTGGCTCAGTTGGTTAAGTGGCTGCCTTCGGCTCAGGTCATGATCCCGGCGTCCTGGGATCGAGTCCCACATCGGGCTCCTTGCTCAGCAGGGAGCCTGCTTCTCCCTCTGCCTCTGCCTGCCACTCTGTCTGCCTGTGCTCACTCTCTCTGACCAAAAAAAAAAAAAAAAAAAAGTCACTCACATATGATAACAGACTTAAACTGATGTTCTTCTGTCCTTATAATCTGCAATCTCTTCACTCCCTACAGGCACTAGATCCCATCTGGTCCCTCCATTTTATTTTTATATATTTATTTATTTAAAGATCCTATTTATTTGAAAGAGAGAGAGCATGAATCGGGGGTGGGGGTGGGCAGAGGGCGAAGCAGACTCCCTACTGAACAGGGAGTTCGATGTGAAGCTCGATCCCAGAACCATGAGATCATGTCCTGAACTAAAGACAGACACTTAACCAGCTGAGCCACCCAGGCGCCTTGGTCCCTCCATTTTTAACTTAAAAAAAAAGACAAAAAACAAAACTTAATTTCTCTCTGACTTAGAGAAGTAAGCTTACCCCTTTTCCTCTTTTCTGCCCAATTTTTCAGGTAGATAATCTAGTTTATTATTCAAGACAGTCCAATTAAGTTTGAAAATACTTGTCCTTTCCTAGCCCTGCAGACTTAAAATAGATCTCCTGTCTTCTAGTCATTTCGTTCGGTATACATTCCCCCCTTCTCTTCGTAATTCCCATAATTCATAATTGCTTTATCCCATCACTTCTTTTCCACCTTCTTTCTGTAGGGTTACTTGTACCAAAATTAATTAACACATGGGGTCTCCTAGGTAAGTTTCTTTGTTAAATTCCCTTTGCCAACCAGCCATAGCATAGTAACAGGCAAGAAAAGGTTCTGACGTTATTATTGCATGTATTTATATAAGGTGTATTCCTTTGAGTGTGGTGTGACCCACAGGGGGAATATGTGGCAATTGAGAAGCTGGACAACATGGATCAAGAATCGATTGTCCCTGGGGGGGAAGGGGGACGGGAGAGGGGGGGAAGGGGACGGGAGAAGGTGGTGGGGAAATGGACATTGGGGAGGGTATGGGCTATGATGAGTGCTGTGAAATGTGTAAACCAGACGATTCACAGACCTGTACCCCTGGGGATAAAAATACATTATATGTTTATTAAAATAAAAAAATTAAAAAAAAAAAAAAGAATCGATTGTCCCACACAGATCCACTTTTCTTCCAGTTTTTTGTTCTGGTAGCCTCCCACGGTTCACAAAGATTCATGTTCCTTCAGTGGGAAAGGTCGGTGGGTACTGCGAGCTGTCTATTTCATTCTTTCTCCATTCATACCTATATTAATTCAGAATTTTTTTCTTGAGCTTGATGAATTGCAGCCGTGACCATGGAAGACCACCTTGAGAAAGCAAAATTAGCTTGGGGGCGGGGCACCTCAGGGTAGTGAGTTTGAGCCCCATATGGGGCGCAGAGACTACTTAAAATAAATTAATTAATTAAAATAAAAGAGAACAGATCTTTAAAAAGAAAAGAAAGCAAAATTAACTTGAAACAAAAGTATGTGCTTAAAGTAATAGAATGTCAGGGAAGGTGGTGGGATCTCAGGTAATAAACTCTGATATAAGAAATTGTTTTGGTGATTTGACCTGATTATTGTTTCTCACATGAATTATTCCTTTCCCCAGATGGGAAGGCTCTGGAGCAAATATGAACCTTTCCGGTTAATGGAAAAGAGGAAAGCATGACTAGCTTATACTTCCCAACTTTGGTGAAAGCCACCTACTTTTGAAATCCGCATATGGCTGTCTGTCAGTAACTTACATCATCAAAAGTGGCATTTGGCCTCCCCAGGGGAGAAGACTTCTGCGAAGTCACAGGGGCTGTCTTTGGTTTGCCTTTAAGAATTCACTAGAGCTTGGGGCATCTGGGTGATTCAGTGGGTTAAAGCCTCTGCCTTCGGCTCCAGTCATGATCCCAGGGTTCTGGGATCGAGCCCCACGTCGGGCTCTCTGCTTAGCGGGGAGCCTGCTTCCTCCTCTCTCTCTCTGCCTACTTGTGATCTCTGTCAAATAAATAAATAAAATATTAAAAAAAAAAACAAAAAAGAATTCACTAGAGCTTGGAGACGAGTAGTTCCCGGGGTCTCAAGGCTACGTGTGAACTCTAACAAGAGGTTCAGTGAGCTCAACCCCCATCTCGCTCTGGTTTCAGATTTATTCCGACGGTTTAACTTTTTAAAACAAGTGAAATAAATATTTTAGACAAAATGATCGTGAGTATTGAATTGAAGAATCCGTTCCTCAAAGGGCATCTCCGTATCAGGAGCAGAGAAGCCATGGAGACCCTAACTTCTGTCTGTAATGGACACTGGCGTCTACACAGAGAAAAAGCATTCCCTTTGGGCCCCAGACTAAAGGGAAAATAACAAACGACAGACAAGAACGTCTTTTTCTTCAGCAGCCAGGGAGAAGAGGGAAGGCCTTTCCCTGCTGACCCCCAGGGTCTAAAGCCGGGAGTGGAGGTCAGGGATTCATCGGTTAAAAGCCTCTGCCCTCCACCAGGCTCTCTGTTCCCTGACTCCTTGCACGCCGGATTTGCTGCAATGTTGCTTTGCCTGGGATGGTAGTGTACTGAAAGCTTCCTAACGAGCCCACCGAGTCGCATCTGTTTGTATTGTCCTTGTCACAAAGTGAGTGTCGCGCTGCCTTGTCATCAAGTCAGCTGGAGCGACCCTTCCTTCCTCACTAGGCATCAAGTCAGCAAACCACACCTGAGCGGGCTGTGGCCTTTGTGGGCAGGGCAAGGAGTGTGGGGGCTTCTCCCGTCCGGAAACAACTGGAAACAAAACCAGAATACATTAGCAGACGCTTGGGTCTGGGCCAGCCGGAATGACATTTAGGTTTGGTTTTCCTGTGTTCTGGCACTTGCTGAATCTTCTGAAAGTCAATTTGCTGAATGGACATTTCACAGATTTTTTTAAAATAATGCAATTTGCCGCAAACTGTTTTGATGTAGACATCTTCCGGCTGTTCAGGACTCTGCTCAGGGTTGCCTAGCCCCATCCTTGAATGCTCTTGCTTAAAATGACCGCTCCCTGCAGCCACCCGGGTAATCCCTCACTCTGATCCCACTTTCGTTTTCTTCATCGTCCTTCCCGCCGTGTGACCTTGCTATGGTCTGCGTCTGTCTCCTGGGTCGCACGAGCTTTACCTGGAGTAGAGCCTTGGTCCCCTTCTGTAGCTCTCGCTCCTGGGAGAGTGCCCAACACACAGTAGGACTTCAATCGAACTTTACCGAATGCTTAGAGAAAAAATTCATTCTGAACAGCTTTGGAAGATTTGACTTGTGAAAACAAGCATGTGTTATTTCTGTCATTAAAATTTTTGACAAAGCAAAATGTTTTGGGTAGGAGGAATTGTCCAGAGTAAAGCTTTACAGGTTCTTTTTGCAAAGCATGAAACGCACGCAGCGTGTCATCCCACACAAATGTCCCTTGATTTATGATCAAATCAGAGGGAGATCCACACTTAGAGGATAAGAAATTCAGAGGAAGTCGTCAGGGCAGGGGGGAGGTGAGTTACACATTTTTTTCTGCAGTGGGTCTTTTACAAGATGGCTGCAATTTTGGTTTCCTTTGCAAGCCGAAGGGAGGTAGAAGACCTGAGAGAAAGTGAGAAGGGCTGGCTGGAGGTAGAGATCCGGGAGTCTGTTCACACAAAGATGCTAGTTCAAGTCTAGAGGGTGAACCGTGTTCCCAGGAGGAGAATCGTGCCTCTGTGATCCTGCTCTGCGGGCAGTGGGTTGGGTTGGCCAACAAGGCTGGTGGAGCCACAAGGAGGTGGGACCTCCTAGGACCTGCCCCAGGATGCGTGTGGCTGGACAGTGGTTCCCAAATCATGCAAGAAATAATGCAGAAGGTCCAAGAAATGGGACTGTGTAACTCATCTTTACCTCCAGCTGCTCTTGCTGTTTCGGGAGCCTAAGCGAGGAACCGAGAGCACTGGGAAGCCAGGGAAGAAGGGAGGAGCGGAGGGACAGGGGGTAAATGGAAGAGTGTCTGAGGGAACACAGGAAACAGAGTTTACCTCCATCGGCTGGGTTTTTGGATCACTGCTAGAGCTGTGCTGGGCAGGCTGGATTCACTTAAAGATGCCTGACGGACTGTGTAATACACACGGAGAAAGCTGATGAATCATTCAAGTTCCCCATGTTAGGAGAGGAGAAGCAAGAGAAGTCAGCAGAAGAAGCAGGGATTAGGAGACAAATAGGAGATCAGACGTCAGTGATCCCCAAATGTTCATCTGTGGCTGAGCTCAAAACCTGTGTCTCTACCTTTGCCCTTGTTGACATCTCCACTGAGATGTCTAGTAGGTATCTCGTATTTAACACATCTTAAGTAGAACCTCTGACTTTTCCCCTAACTCTCCCTTGCACTGTTCTTCTTGCTCTTGATAAATTCATTCAACAGCACTTAATTAGTGTCTTCTCTATGCAAGTTCTAGTCTAGATACTGGCAACCGAGTGGTGAATGAAACAAAATTCCCTGTTATCAACTTTTTTTTTTTTTACGATTTTATTTATTTATTTGACAGAGAGAGATCACAAGCAGGCAGAGAGACAGGCAGAGAGAGAGGGGAAGCAGGCTCCCCACCGAGCAGAGCCTGATGCAGGGCTCGATCCCAGTACCCCGAGATCATGACCCAAGCCGAAGGCAGAGGCTTTAACCCACTGAGCCACCCAGGCACCCTTCCCTGTTATCAACTTCTGTTCCACAAAGGATCTCATGGAGGCCAAGCAATGGCCTGTCCAACCCCAAAAGTCCTGGGCCCCATCACTACCTCTCCCCATGGCCAATATAGTAACCTTACTGGTCTCCCTGCTTCTACCTGTCTGCCATCCAGTCTCTACATAATGACCCGAGTAATTTGTATGAAACTCAAATTTAAACATAGATTTTAAGTTGACCCCAACTTTAAACCTCTGGTAGCTTCCCATCACTCTCTCAATAAAATCCAAGCTCATTCCTGTGACTCACAAAGCTCTGTGTCATGGAAACCTTCCTGCCACTGACATCTGCCTGTACCTGTCTTGGCTGCTGCCACTCCAACCGTGCCTCTGTTTCTCTAATCTGCAGGGTTGATCCCACGCCCTTTGCATTTGCTGGTTCTTCTTTCTGGAGTTAACTGACCTCGGAATTGGAAGGAGCTAGCCATTTCTGATCATTCAAGAATGTCACTCATATGTTATCTTATCACCTGCAAGATATCCCCAATTAAACCTCCCTTTTACCCCATCCTGTTATTTCCCATCACACTGTCTGACACACTACTTGGCATTTACCATTAGTAGAAATTATCTTTTTGATTGATTGATCTACTTCCTATCTGTCTCTGTGCAGTAAAGTGTAAGTCCATGAGAGCAGTGGCAGGGTCTGTCTTGTTAGTTATCTTGTGATCAGTGCCTACAATAGTGCCTGGCACAGAGAAATTGTTCATAAATGTTTTCTCTGTAGACCAGCAAATAAATGATACTAATGAATGAAGACACTGACCCCCCCACTTGCCTAACATGTAGTCTTATAAACCGTATGAAGTTGATATCCACAGGTCCTTCTAGTGAAGCCTACTCCAAACAAGAACTCCCATCTTGGGTAGTATCTCTCAAACGAGGTAACATGCTCCAAGCATAGAGCCCGAGGCAAGAGGCCTTTCTTCTCTTGACTCCTCGACTCATGGACACCGCTTAATATCGAACCACAGAATAAATCTTCCTCTACCCAACACTGTCCCCTCCCCTAGTCCTATTCCATCTTCCCATTCACCACTCTCTTTTTCCATTCTGGGACCCGCAGCATATCCCATCACTGCTGTAACATTCAACACACCCTCCACCCCAACTGTTCTTCTCCAATGGCTACCAATGTGGTGTACAGTCTTTCACTCTTTGGAGAGCAAGGGAGGCAGGAAAGCTAAGGAGATCACATCTAAATGCTGCATTGGGGATGGGGAATATGAAACCTCACAGGTTCATTATTTTTGTTCATGACTCTCCATTGTAGGAATTGGGCAAGTCAACTGTGAACTTCTGGTAGATGTTCTAAATATTATGATTGGGTTTTCTCTGAGAGAGTAGTGAGGAACCGTATTTAAATTGGAACTTGGGGTGACCACTCCCAGGTAATGGCCAACACTTAAGTTACAGTGCATTTAGTTTCTTGAGCTTCCTACATAATTTATCAACACCTGCATGGTTGACAGTACAACAGGCACATACTCTGTCCTTTTCAAGTAGCTTGTTTAAACTTCACATAGCTCAGGGGTGCCTGGGTGGCTCAGTCTATTAAGTGTTTGCCTCAGCTGAGGTCAGGATCTGGGAGGGGATCGAACCCCACATCATGCTCCCTGCTCAGTGGGGAGCCTGTTTCTCCCTCTCCCTCTGCCCCTCCCTCTGCTTGTGCACTCTATCTCATTCTCAGATAAATAATTAAAATCTTAAAAAAAAAAAAAAAACTTCACATAGCTCTAGGAGGCCAATATTCATATTATTGTCCTGTTTGATAAAGAAATTGAAATTAGGGGTGCCTGGGTGGCTCAGTGGGTTAAAGCCTCTGCCTTCGGCTCAGGTCATGATCCCAGGGTCCTGGGATCGAGCCCCGCATCTGGGCTCTCTGCTCAGCGGGGAGCCTGCTTCCCCCTCCCTCTCTGCCTACATGTGATCTCTGTCTGTCAAGTAAATAAATAAAATCTTAAAAAAAAAAAGAAACTGAAATTATGTAACTTGCTTAAGAACTCATAACCAATAAATGACTTAACTGGGCTTCAAACCCACGTAGCCTTAAACTCCAGTGCCTGAATGCTTTATCCTTACACTCTAATCGTGCCCTGGCAGAATTCAGTCTTCAAATCCCTGAGATAAGCCTTGAAGGAAAATCATTTGTCAGGCGGAGAAGGAGGAGATCGTGGTGGACCAGTTGGAGGTGACAGAAGCAAGTCACATAGGCTGTTATATAAAAAAAAAAAAGTTGCAAATCAGAAAATGAATGTCCAGCGTTTGCTGCTCTCACTTGAAGATGGCTCTCTCTGGGCTTTATCTTTCATGTAACGAACAGTGCCTGTGTGGTTTGCCTAGAACAAGATTTCCAAATTGCTGGAAAACCAGTGTACCTGTGTAGGCTTCTCTCATGTCAGCAGTGGAGCTCGTGGTGCTCAGTCTGGTCTTGCCTTCCGCTGGTGTGTACCTACAACATGTACACCTACATGCATCAGGACGTAGGAGTCAGGACGAAAGGAGGCAAAGTCACTCTAGACAGCCTGCATTTTGAACCCGTCAAAGAAATGGGAAAAACTTGAATGGTTTGGAAAGGAGGGGTTTAGGGGATGGGAGTAAAATTACCATGAGCATCTCACAGCCTCTTCCTGAATTTGTTAAGAGATGAAACTAATATTCGTGGAATCTGTAGATTGACCCAGGACAACTAGGTGTTGAACTTGGGTTTTAAAAATGGGCCTCCTCCAGAAAGCTCAGGCCGAGTAGACAACACCTAGATTAGTCCAGTGATAGTCACTCTCTCCCCACATTTCTCCACCCGCCACTCCCACTTTCTTTATTAATAGGTTATCTAGAGATGACTTTGGATGACTTCTTCCTGCATTAACACACTTTTTAAAAATTTATTTTAGAGAGATCGAGCACGTAAGCATGAGCAGGGGGGAACAGAGGGGAGGGAGAGAAAGGGGAAAGAACCTCGAGCAGACTCAGCATCGAGCAGGAGCCGGACCTGGGGCTTAATCTCACGACACCGAGATCATGACCTGAGCCAAAACCAAGAATCGGATGCTCAACCAACTGTTCAGGTGCCCCTTAACACACTTTTTGATGAGATAATGGGAGTATTGCCATTAAATATTTGGAAATGCATTATCCTTATAAACTCAAATGCAGCTATTTTTTTAATGGATGAAGTAGAATTTAGGGCAATAAATCACTTTTTCCAACAACACCAGTATGGCGATTTCCAGATTGGCTTAAAGATCTTTGTTCCAACAATTCTTTTTATTTATAGTTATCAACCTTAGAAATGATTTCAGAATTTGTTCCAGACCTTTCACAGGCTGTTAATGTGTGGTTAGGAAAAATTTTAAAGCCGTTAAAATTATATGACAATAACTTGAAGTCTCCTTGCAAATGGGATAGAATCAGTTGTTTGACCACATGGGATATATAATATGTTATAGCTTCAAAGTAACATTACTTAAATAATAGTTCATGAGTCTTTTCAAATTGTACCTATAACCAATGCAATAGCTATAATTTCACATAAAGTTAAAATGATGTATTTCAAAAGCTAGTGAAGGTAGATGGACAAATATATATCGCTGTTTGGAGCTTATGTGTTTTTTGGGGTGTGTGTGTGTGTGTGTGTGTGTTTTACCTTCGTCGATGTTCTCAAGTCAAAAATTGTTGAAAGAAGTATTTTTAAAGTATTTGGTGAGAATTGCTTATTTTTGTCAGTGTTTTCTGGATTTTTATTTTGCAGTGGAAATTCAGAGCCACCTAGTGACCAAAAACAAAATGTCTAAGATTAAAAAACATGACAGCAAGAACAACAAAAAACCCTCCTAGCAAAAGAGAAAACCAGTCATTTGACCCTGGTCTTCAATGCCTGAGGATAAAATTACACCCAGCTCAGGTCTACAAAATGAGAGTTCCCATAAATTCAGTAGACTAAGTCTTTGGTTCATTTGGGGGTTTAAGACTCCAAACATAGATTTAAGATGGTATGTATGATGAATTTTTGCAGTTTTAGTAAAAATACCACTTTAGTATATGAGATATGTGTGACTGACACAACCGTAAGCTCCTACTCCCCACAGACTCATATCCTCTTTCTTGATAATACCTTCTACTCTGAAGCAGTTTATGTATTTTAGCTCCTGAAGAAAGAAAAGGGGGTCCTACAGAAGATAGGGCTGATGGTAGAAGGAATGAACAAGTTGTGGTGGATGATATGAGCAAGTTAACACTGCCCCATGCTTCTGATTCATACTCAGTTCTGAGCACAAGGATTCAGGCCATTCTATTCAATGGGTTTTGATGAAATTCAGCCAACCTCTACTGAGTCTTGTTATGATCAAGTTTCTTGCTGGGTAAGGATGTGTAAACCTAAGCTGTGTTTGGGAAGCCAGAGTGTTCAGTTGGGATGAAGTAGAGTAAATTTGGAAGAACATAATAGGAGACCAGGGCAGGAGAGGTAGGCTTCCGCCATGATGTGGATTGCTGGGGCACTTTCTGGGGACTTTTGACTAAAGTCATGGTAAGATTTGAGAAGACTAAGCTGGTTGCACACTATAGAGATGGCAGGAAGAGCACTTAGGTTATTTCAATAGTTTTGGGCAGAACTCATAAGCATACAACCTAGAATTATTCGCCAGAAGGAAAACAGTGGTCACACAAAAGAAGAAAAATCTTGGTACTGATATGGGGGAGTGATGGAAGGTTTTATAGAGGTTAATTCTAAAATTTTAACAGTAATAGAAATAAGGACCCCAAGGAAGTAGCTGGCGTCTCATGGGGAGAGTATGAGTTGGTCCTGGATATCCATTCATTCATTCAGAAAAATGAATGGGAGGCCCATCATGAGCAGGTGCTGAGGCTGCAGTGACAGCAAGAGGCTCCATCCTGGGGGGACGAAGCCAGCTCCACTTCTCCACCAAGGGGCCAGATTAGATCCAAGGGCCAACCTCTTTGCCAAGTACATCGTCATATTTTAATGAACGTATTTAAAATCCATAACAACTCTGAAAAGTAATTATTATTATTATGTTCATTGGATCAAGGAGGGGCCTCAAAGTCAAAGGAGATGCAACCATGAGTTCACAGTCACACAAGAACTCTGTCATAGAGGCAGGCTTCCAAAGCACTGTTTCCCTGACACCTCCTGTGGTTGTCTCCAGGGAGTGAGACCTAGATGAAGAGGCGAGCATCAGAGCCTCTATAGCCAAGAGCTCTCCCTATGCCTCATCAGCTCAGCGGCCTCTAGCTCAAAGGGGCTTGTTCTTCCAATCTGGTCTGCTTCCCCGGCTCAGCCTTGCTCTGGAGCATAGTGGGCCTTGCAGTTCTTGTCCACCGGCTCCTTCCTGCACTTTCTGAGACCTCCCAGGCTTCATCGCCTGGACCGGACACCCTCAAGGGTGGCCATGGCATAGAGAAGGGTCAGAGCCTTGGCTTTGAGTTCTCAGCCATTTGCTACCCGTGATTTCCCCACTCCCCCCCTGGACAGATCACAGAAAATCCTTGGGGCCTCATCCTTCTCATCTGTAAAATGGGAAAAATACTACCTGAGCTTGAGGATAGCAAGGGTTAAATGAGATAATGTTGGTGAACGTGCTCTTGGTGGGGGTTTGTAAATTTCTGTGGGATGTAAGATACCTACTTCCCTTCCAAATACCCTGACTCAGCAGAGCCTTCCTTCCTTCTCCTGGTTGTTCCCACTCCATTCTTCTGCTGCTCCCGCAGCACTGATCCAGCGATCACCCCCAGCTCCCGCCAGACTGCAAATGCATGTGTATTTCTCTGAAACCAAACCAGTAAAGGCCGGACAGGACAGAGGGTTCAGTCCTACTTAGTTTCATCAAACCTACTTCTAAGGAAGTTCTATACAGTTCACACCAAAAGCCTTGGGGCGGTTGTACACATGAATAGTGTCAGAAACATCCCCTCTATAAACTTAAACATAGACCTGCATCTGGAAATACAATTATTGTCCTTCTTTTACACTTAGGTGGTTTTGTTAAGTGTTGAGTAATCTTGAAGATTAGATTTTCTTTTAATCTCCTGATCGAAGTTCTCAAACGTAACTGGAAGAAGAAAAAACTGCAATTAAAAATAATTTTTTTTCAAATTTGCGGAATTAAATAAGTGTAAAAGGAATAAAATAAACTTCCAAGTCATGTTTTATGTACTTTTAAAAACATGTACTTCTGAGGTCATTAAAGCCCAAAGGCGCGTCAAGACTTTGGGGGGAAATTAGACTTTATAACCTGATGCTGTTTTTTCTTGGCTTTTCTCAAAGTGTGGTCTGCGGATGACCAGCATCAGAATCCCCTGGAGGGCTTGTTAAAATGTGAATTCCTGGGCCCTGCCTCAAACCTCTGGGGCAGAAGCCAGGAATTTACATTTTAAACGCATTCCTTCGATGATTCTTTGTGAACCCATGAGCTAATACTTATTTTCAGTGCTATCATCTCTCCATCATTCCGCAAGAAACAAAGCTTTAAGTTTCACAGATACATTCTCCCTCTCCTCAATTCTTATCGCAATTATTCCTGCCAATCAAGGGCTTCCCTCTGGCTGTGACTTAGTGGTATTCTCAAATATTAGTTGTCTCCAGCAGAAAAATTCAGGATGGTTTAATGCGTCCTGTAGTTTCAAAAATTTCCATCTTGATTCCATTGTGGGCCCGTTCCTCACTTAGGGATGAGTAAAAGGCAGTTGGCAACAACTAGCATCATTCAGAATATAACCAAGCAATCAACAAAAATCTTCCCTGGGCGCCTGGGTGGCTCAGTGGGTTAAAGCCTCTGCCTTCGGCTTAGGTCCTGGAATTGAGCCCCGCATCGGGCTCTCTGCTTGGTGGGGAGTCTGCTTCCCTCTCTCTCTGCCTGCCTCTCTGCCTACTTGTGATCTCTGTCTGTCAAATAAATAAATAAAACCTTTTAAAAAAAAATCTTCCCTTTGAGTTCACCAGTTGACAGTATTTATTCTGGCAGTAGTTAGTGCATCTAAATATTAACTAATTACTCTGTAATATTCGCTGCTGGTTGTGCTGAATGAGGTGGGAGTGGGTCAAATCGACAGACCATTCACGGTCTCCAAATGCAAATAAAGTAGCATTTGTTTGTAGGTGGAACCAAATGATTATAAATGAATGGCGGGCCATCTCCTGGGATTGGACATAAAGGTCCTGTAAACGGAGAATTGTATCAACAAACAGCTGTTGGGAAAATACTATTATGCTGTAATAGCTGCTATTAAAATCCATTAGCAATCTTGATGGCCTGTTTGAATTTGATGCATCATTTGCTCTGAATAGCGTTTCTTCCTAAAGTTTTGTGGTAGAATTTATGCAGATTGATGGGCGGCAGCAGTGACATTCTAAGAGATTAATACCGATTACACACTTTGCCTGCGCGGGCTAATCCAGCCCTGAGAAACGCTGCAAACAGTACAGATTAAGTATCACTGGGGGGGACCTAGACAGCGTCAGGACACCCCGCGTCCCTCCAGGGTCTTCTCACAGCTGTTTTGCAAGCAGGTCCCGTTTCCCACTTTTTAACAACCTGGGTTTCCCCTCATCCTAGTACCTTTGCCAGACTCTGAGGAGTCCCCCAGGGCCCTCGGGACAGAAACTCGGCGGAAAATGTTAGCTGTCTAATGAGATTTTGAAAAAACGCCTGTGTTGTCAAAGAATGCAGCTGTTCCGAGGGTGGAGGGCGCGCGCCAACGCAGGGGTGAAGTTGGAGGAGCCGGTGCCGCGGGGAAGAATGGGGCAGCAGCGCCATCTGGCGGGAAAGCGAAGCAGAGGTTTCCAGGGGCTTTGTTCATCATTTGTTTTGGCGCGAGTGGATGCCGAGCCTGGAGTTCCTGGGCCTGGGTGCCCCTGGGATCAAGGATGCAAGGATACGTTTCACTCAGATCACAAGAGAAATCAGGGCAAACCTATGGGTCCAGTGAGTGAAATCACAATGTCGTTTTGTGTCTGAAAAAAAAAAAATTTCTTTTGACACGTGCACTTATTAGACCATTCATCAACTGGGGGATTTTTGAGATTTTCACTGAAAAGACCTTGAAAAGAGCTGCACTGTAAGAAGACCGTGGGTGTTTGAACACCCGTTCAAGTTGAAGAGGCAGGCTTGAGAGGATGAGAGTTATCTGTCCCCTCAGTGAAGGTGCCAAAGACTTTGGATTTTTTTTTTCACTTTTTTCTTTAGATTAACTCTCATATAACTCTTGCTAAAATGATATTTATCAATATTTTATATGAAGGTAGGAAAGCATTGGTTTATTTTATTTATTTTATTTTATTTTTAAGATAAAATTTGTTTTATTTATTTGAGAGAGAGAGAGAGAGCGCACAAGCAGGAGGCAGGCAGGAGAGGGAAAAGCAAACCCCCCCCCCCCCACTCCCCAGCAAGGAGACCATCCCCAGGACCCTGGATCATGGATGCAGGGCTCGATCCCAGGACCCTGGGATCATGACCTGAGTGGAAGACACACGCTTAACCGACTGAGCAACCCAGGTGCCACAAAGCATTGATTTTAAATATGGATTTACTTAAAATTACTCATGATCAATTTCTTAAAGTACTTTTTTAGCAAGATCTTATGTGTGACCCTTAAGCAAGTTCTCTCCCAAATTTTGGAGTCTGGGACTTCAAGCCTTAGAATTCAGATTTTTATTAATTGAGAGCTTTAGTTTTTTTAAACATATGCAAGAAAGAGAACGGTAATCTTGGGGGTGCCCCAGGCGGTTCAGTGGGTAAAGCATCTGACTCTTCGTTTTTGGCTCAGGTCCTGATCTCATGGTCCTGAGATCCAGCCCTGGAGTTCTGTCTGTCTCGTGCTCTGCTCAGTCTGCTTAAGACTCTCTCTCCCTCTTCCTCAGCCCGTCCTGCCATTCTCTCTCTCCGTCTTTCTCTAAAATAAATAAATCTTTTTAAAAAAAATAGAAAACAGTAATTTTAGAAGTTTTTCCTTTTTTTTTTCTTTTCTTGAAAATTGAGTTCTCTTCTTAAAAACCCCTTTTACCCTACAATCCGTTAGTATGGGCTCAAGTTAGAAGTAAAATAGAAAGCCAGCAGTTGGTGGGGGCATGGGGAGGGCTGTATTTCATTATTTTTCAATGAAATTGCATTTTGTATTTAGCATATTATTCTAAAGTGTTTTCTCAATTGTTCAGGGTTAAGGGACATTGAGGGATAAGGAAAGGACACAAATTCAAAATAGCAGCTAGTTTCAGAGCAGCCTTTGGGTTCAAAGGGGGTAGGAGGGGCAGTCCAGGCAAGGGAGTCTTCCAAATTGTTGAAGAAATTTATGTTGTCTGTTGGTACCTAAAATCATATTATATGGAGCTCGAAAATTTTGTGTAACAACTCTTCTTTATTGAACACTTATAGTGAGTTCCGTAATCCCAGTTCTGAAAATGTGAGTTTATTCCTGTGTGATGAATATACGAGGGGATAGTTTTGAGCATAATGCAAACCTCATATTTGACTGTGTGTGATTTTGTCCTTGAGAAACACCAGGTGAAAATAGGAGATGACGTCTAAGAGCCTTGTAGGACTGTACAAAATGCATGTGCATACACACACACACACACCAAACACCTACAAGCTACTTCTGTGGATAGCTGTGTTATGAGCCATCCATTCCTGTCTGGTCTTAGAACTCTCACTCTGCTCTCGGCTACCCCTCCTACGCTAGTAATTCACAAGCTGCAACCCTTCCAATGCCCATTTCTAGAAGCAAGACTTTAGATCTTTGTCAAGGTAAAGTGCCATATTTATTATGATATTTGCTAACCAGGGTGTGCCTGGGTGGCTCAGTGGGTTAAAGCCTCTGCCTTCAGCTCAGGTCATGATCCCAGGGTCCTGGGATCAAGCCCCTCATCGGGCTCTCTGCTCAGCAGGGAGCCTGCTTCCCCCTCTCTCTCTGCCTGGCTCTCTGCCTGCTTGTGATCTCTGTCTGTCAAATAAATAAATAAAATATTTTTTTAAAAATTTGCTCACCAGTTAACATGTGCACAAGTGTGATACCATTTTTATCGGGTTCCTTTCTTTTTTAAAGTGTCACTGATAAAGTTGAGGGTTGTGTCCCATCCCTGCTTTTCCAATAAATTCTGGTTTTTACTGTGCGGTTTCGTATTGGGATTTTTTAGGGATCTTGTGCCACATTCTAGCAGAACTAACGAGTGGCTTGGCTAGTGCTTCATATAGATTAATTCATTTATTCCTTACAGTGACTCAGTGAAGTTATTCCTTTTTTATCCTCCTTTCACAGACAAGGGAACCGAGGACAGAGAAGTGAAGGAAGCTATCCCAGGTCATAAATATATAAATGAATCAAAATGACCCTGTATATTAGCCAGCCATGACTCATGAGGTCTGTTCTTGACATTGAAAATCTGGTTTTGGCCAAAGTGGGTGTTTTTCTCATCACAAAATAGATGAAGTCACTGGGCCTCAATCTGTCGATGAACTCCAGAATATTCTGAAATCTCCACGTCAGTCTTTTCCTCACTACTCAAGCGTCCTGCCCTTTGCTCTCCGTCTTCCCATTGTTAATGTCAGGCCCAGCTTGGACACCCGGCACATTCTTCTCCTCCTTTCTCATCTCTGGTATTAGCTTTGCGAGGGAGTTTTCCCTGACTTCTCCAGGCAGACTCCTAGATCCTTTCCCGCTGTTCCCACTGTTCAACACGCTTTCTATATCATGAGACTCTGGCACGGGTATTCACTCAACCATCTGTCCACCCATCCCTCCCTCTCACCCACCCTCCCTCCCTCCCTCCCTCCATCCGTCTGTCCATCCATCCATCCATCCCTCCCTCCCTCCGTCCATCCAGCCATCCATCCATCCGTCTGTCCATCCATCCATCCCTCCATCCATCCATCCATCTGTCCATCCATCCATCCCTCTGTCCATCCATCCATCCATCCATCCCTCCCTCCATCCATCCATCCATCCATCCATCTGTCCATCCATCCCTCCATCCATCCCTCCATCCATCCATCCATTCATCCATCCATCCCTCCCTCCTCCGTCCGTCCATCCATCCATCCATCCCTCCCTCCGTCCATCCATCCCTCCCTCCCTCCGTCCATCCATCCACCCACCCATCCATCCATCCATCCATCCATCCATCCATCTTCTCACTTCTCACATCCATCCATTTTCTCATCCATTCACTCACTCACTCACTCATTCACTCATTTGTTAATTCCTTCAGCAAATATCTGTTGAGCGTCTTCCATGGGCCCCCAGTATTTTGGGTATCAGGGACACAGTGTAAACACAACAAAGTTCCCTGTCCTCATGGACTTAGCATTCTGTTGGGGGCAGGGGAAGATGGACAACAAAGGTGAATAATCAGATATACAATATGAATTCAGGCTTTAAAAAGTGCACTGAGGAAAAATAAATCCAGCTCAGGAAATACAGAAGGCCTTCAATAAATATCTGTCTACTAAATAGTTGAATGAGTAAAACAAGTAATAGGTAAAAACAAGTAATGAGGTTAAAAAAAAAAAAGAATGAGAAGGAAAACTATACATCTTTAACAGGAAGTTTAGAACCAAAATAATCAATATGAAGTGTCCTCTACAACTGATGAAATTAGAGGTAAGTACATGGCCTGCCAAGAGAGCTCTGCAAGCATCCAAAGGGAGGAAAAAACAAGAGGGGTTTGGCCTGAAAATCTAGCAAGGAGGTGAGTTAATGTGAGAGCTACTCAAGAGTACTTTAAAAAAAAAAAAAAAAAAAAAGATGCTCATGTTTGCCCATATAGAAAGAAAAGTCCATGATTCATTAGGATATGCTAGAGTGTTTCTGTGGAAATGGTAAGGTAGGAATGTCCTGGGACATTTTATTTCATGAGTAGAAGAGTGAAAGCTGACAGGGGTGGTGGTAATGTGTCAGGAGCTGGTCTGTTCGTCTGCTTCTTTCTCTTCGCCGGATCAGCAGGTCCTGGGTGGTCCCCACTTGGGTGGGTCGTGAAGCTAGCTTCTCTGCTATTCACTCACCCATGCATCTTTCCCACTACAAAGGGCTGTTGTTGTTGTTGTTGTTGTTTTCTTAAGAAACTGGGTATTAGGGAGAGATACTGGCAATAGTGCATGTTGGGAACAATTCCAGATTGCTGAGTCTCGACCGCTGAATCCCAATCCTATATTTTGCCTGTTAATGTCCACGTGACCTTTTATAGGTTTGCAGTCTGAAACACGACTAGTCACTGATCCATTGTTCTCAACCCTGATGTCACAGTGGAACCATTTAGGCAGCTTTAAAACACTGCTGGTGCTTGGGTCTACCCCTCGCCATTTGGATCAGAACCTCAGGGGAGAGGTGGGCATGGACAGTCATGGTGGTCATTATTCAGAAAGGGCCCTCAGGAGTTCTAACCTTCATCCAGAAGGGAGGACTCCTGGATCAGCTGTTCTGTAAGTTTCCTTATTAACTCATGACAGAGAGTAAGAGTGCTTTTGTTTTGTTGCCCAAACATAGGTTTATATAAGCAGACTGCTCTCAGTTCTAATGTAATCTCATAGGTCTGCCTTAATGGTATCCTCTAGTAAGAAATATACATAAAAACATAGCTTTTAAAAAGTAATACTTCCTTTTAGAGTTAATAGATCGTTTAGGGTACCTGGGTGGCTCAGTGGGTTAAGCCTTTGCCTTTGGGTCAGGTCATGATCTCAGGGTCCTTGGATCGAGTCCCGCATTGGGCTCTCCGCTCAGCGGGGAGCCTGCTTCTTCCTCTCTCTCTGTCTGCCTCTCTGCCTACTTGTGATCTCTCTCTCTCTCTCAAATAAATGATAAAAATCTCATTAGCAGATGATGTTAAAAGCTACAGTTGTCTCTTTTTTTGTTGTTAACTAGAATTTTCAGAGAAAACCCAACGGCTCTCTTCAAACATTCTCAAAGATTTAGTTACCCAAACTTTTGGTTATTAAAATATAGAGCTTGGACTCTAGAGTCAGCATACCTGACTCCAAATCCTGGATCTATCACTTTTAAAGCATGTGGTCTTGGGAAAGTTATTTAACTCCTCTGGGCCTCAGTCTTCTCCCTCTGTAGATTGGGAATGATATTAATATCAATATTAACCTATCCCAAGGATGATTTTGAGTAATAAATTAATCCATGTGATATGCTCAAAGCAGTGCCTCCCTGTTATAAACACTCCAATATTCATTGTTGTTACCAGCATTCTGTTTGGAGACCCAAGCCAGTGAGAAAATGTTTAAGGAGACACTTTGCTTCTGTATATGGGGATGACTGTCCTATAGCCCTATTCAGAGGTGGACTGAGTTAGCTCAGGTAGTCACGACTTTCCCATCTGGACAGGTGTTCATAACCACTTGGCAGGATGAGGCAGAAGAAACTTAATAATTGGGTGGGTGATTAAATTAAATGGACTCTAGGGCCCATCACAAACCTATCTTTTAATTTTGCTCTCAGTTTAATTCTAAAATTATATGATTCTAGGAAGAATCCAACCAATCTGCCTTCCCTGAGGAGAAGAAATTTCAGTGATTCTCCCAAATAGTATCATGGTTTTGTTTGTTTGTTTGTTTAAGGTTGATATTCAATAGTTCTCTACATTTCAATAGTGGGAGAAAAGTCCACTATTTTGAAAACCGCCACCAGCTTTTTGATGTATTGAGTTTCATAAAGAGTATGATCTGGATATTCATATCTTCTTTCCATCCTAACAACTATCTAATGAAACGTTTTTGGTTATTCATTTGGGCTGGAGTTTGGAGGGATCGGTAAGAATGTGTAGCAATACTTTTTATGAGAGACTTTTCCAAACAGGGTGATTTAAACAAACAAACATTTTGCACATTCCATCATGGATCTCTGAGGTCTAATTCCCAAGAAGACACAGATCTAAAGTTCTTCTAGTTTCTGTGACAAGAGCAGAGGGGAACCTAAGGTATACGGAACCATCACTCACTGAACCGTGACCATTTATCTCTTACTCTTTAAAAGGGAAATATAAAATGGGAAAAAAAGCATTTTTGTTCACAGCAACTTTCCAAAATAAAACCTGCTGGCATCAAGCCCAGAAGAAACACAAGCTTAGGTTTTCAATTCCAGGCCTTTCTGACTCTAAATTTTAGTAACTCCATTGATGAATATCAGTGTTATTGACCTTACTAAAGTTTCTGTGTGGGCGTGCACGTGTGTGTGTGTGTGTGTGTGTGTGTGTGTGTGTGTGTACACACCCTAGGGAATTGCTGCCATCTGTCAGTGAAGAATTTCTAGCATTCTTGCAAAGAACAGCTGTTTGTATCCATCCAGACTGCTTAGCAGAGTGCATGAGAAGAGGCTGTTTGGGAGGCAGGAGGAAAGTTCGACTTCTCTTGCATTATGTGTATGTTATGGGTTTAGAGTTAGGTGGGCTAATGTGTGTGGAGCCAATAAGCTTGGCAGATTGATCCAGCAGGGACCTTCTGTTGAACATTAATCATTTCTTCCTGGAACTTTCTACTTGCCTTCTAGTACAGCTCCGTAAGTAACGATGAAGTTCCATGCCTTTTGCACTTTACGGCAGAGACCCGATCTCAGCCCACATCCCAACGAACAATCCTTTCAGTATGCATGAACAACTTCCAGATTATATCTTCAGACCCAGCCTTTAGTTAATTTCCAGTCACATAAGGACGTCTTTTGAAGGGTATCATGCACATAAGCGCCTCAGACCCCATGAGGCCAATGTGAACTTGTCCCCTTCTCTCTAATATCATTGCCACTGCCTTCGTTCAGCATCTTGTCTGGTCTTTTGCAGAATTAAAGCAACTGGGACTGCAAGGAGCCCATGGGCACCATTGTGCAAATTAGGGTAAGGCCCTTTCCGTCAGTCCTTAGTCCCACCCCACAAAATGACTTTGTGAGGGGATCGTGGGCTGGATTTCAGTGCCACTCACTCCTGGTGAGCTTTGGCCACAGCAAGCTTTGGCCCTGGGAGGGGACTCTTGTGAACCATCGGCAGGTAACTTCTGATCTTGAAAAACAAATCGTCTCTGTGCCCTTCCCATTAAAATGCAAATTGATTTGTACCCTGCTTCCTTGTTAAAATCCTTTCAGTGGCTTTCCATTATTTTTCCGGTTAAGGTAGGACTGCCTTGTGGGACAAAGAGGGGCACCTAACTTACGATCCTGGTACCAATTTGTACTTCCTCAAATATCCGGATTCCTTCTCATTCTTTTAGGGGAAGAAGGCCTTCCTGGTGATAGGAAAAGTCTGGCCGTTGACCAGAATTCCTAGCGTCAGCCAGGTGAAGAGTGTGGAGAGAGAAGGGTGGGAATTAAGGAAGATGAAAGATTCTTCAGTGTCCCCCCTGCCCCCCACCGACTCCAAGGGATTTATTGCCATTGTAAAGCAGTATTGCTGAAGGAATTCTTTCAAGATTCCATTTCTTAAGAGGACTGATTGATTTTCTTCCTTAGAGAAGTTTCTTCCCACATCCAGGAACTAACATTGTATGAAAACCCACGTGGTGAAGCAGAGGGCAAAGACAGCAGAGGGCAGGGACTTGGGAGCCCAGTAGGACCAAGTGTGAAGGGAAGCTCCACTGATTCCCTGTGTGACATTAGGCAAGTTGCTAGTCCCTGCTGAGCCTTTCCGTCCGTCTCCTCACCTATAAAATGGGAAAGATAATGGGATTATTGTGGAAGAGCAATTAAAATGAGACAATGTGTTTAAATTCCTGGCACATTGAAGATTCCATAGATACTAACTTTTGCAACTATTAGGATTCTGGTTTTAAAGACAGAAAACCAATATGACTCTAGTTAAGCAAAATAAATTTTAAAATAATTTAAATAAATAAATAAAATGTTTACATGGAAAGACATTGGCTGTTGCTTGTAGGGGCACATGCCTCTCCCCTTTACGTTTCACCAGGGGTAATGAGAGGAAGCTATTATGATGAGTCTGGTTTGGATCCCCTGCCCGTTCCTGTGGCCAGAGAGAGGGGTCTGCTAACAAAGGAGAGAAAAGATGCGGGGCAGACAAAAAGCAACAGGTACCTACTACTGTTTTCTGTCCTCTTTGCTAGAAGGTAGAACTATAAGCCAAAATTAGGACTCACCAAAAACAATGGCTGCCCTGTCTTAGTAAGAGAACTTGGTGGAGAGAGTAGGGCTTGACTTGAGAGCGTCCCCTAGAGAACAGCGCCCTCTAGGTGAAGCCCGCCCAACTGCGAGGGACCAACTAAAGAGGTTCACGGAGAATGGTGGGCAGCATCCTTTGATCCGCTCTCTGCAAACAAGGTCCAAGGCAGAGTGGTTCGGAGCCCTGGCAGATGGGTGGGGCATACTGATGGTGAATGGGTGGTGCAAACTGTCAAGAGTCAGAGTGTCTGTCCCAAGCAGGATGAACAAACAGGGGTTCGTGGTAGGTGTCGGAGTGACCTACAGGGAAAGGAAGAAAGAGATTATCCGCCATGCAGGGAATATCGTGGGCACTTGGGTGTCAATGCTGGAGTATGCCTTTGTAAACTACGTTAACAGTTTCAGCGAGTTGAAATTTAGTTCCATACCTTTATTTAGAGCGGGATGGGTATGGGGGCTGCTTAGTTTTAACACCGAGTGTACAAGAGGTGTGATTTGGGACAGCTGTGCAGAGGCATGGAACGTCACCAGAGGAGACCACCGCATCCATGGGGTAGACAAAACGCCCATCTAGTCACGAGACCCCAAGTCACGAGACCTTTGCTCTCCAGCCCATCGCCAGTGAGGCATCTCCCCACTAATGGAAGTCTTCTGTGGTCCATCCTTTATTCCAGAAGGAATTTTTCCTAATCACTCATTCAATGCTTTTAACTTCAACCTCCTTTATTGCTTTGACCTTGGAACGTTTGGTTTTCGAGTTTAAATCTTACAGATATTTGCCAACTGAATAAACGACTATAACAACACAGCCTCTGAACTTGGCATAGGAGACACATCTGCAGAGGTTTTTTTTCTTGTTTGGGTAGATAATGACTTGTATTTTGTTCAGAAGGAACTGACTGTTTAACAAATGAGTTGCTAAAGGCGGCTCAGTTAACTCTCCTAACTACAAGTGCTTATTGGTGCACTTAGACAAACTTGGGCATGTTATCCAGACTCTACCCTATAAAGCAAAGACAGTCTCATAGTTCTTTCTATTATTCTCTTATTGTCCCTTTATCTAGTTTTTAAATTGCAAAAATATATATGCTTGTTTTATTAAGAATAATGGTATGAAATATATAAAGAAACACACACTCCTACACCCTCAATTACCTTCCCCCATTATGATTAAAATTAACAAATTCTATGTTACACAATCACATACAGACACATATATGGAAGTATTATATATAGAAATATCCAATATGTGCTTCTCTCGATGTATATGGTAGGATTATACCATATACATTATTCCACAATTTTCTTTTTTTTTTTTTTTGTCTCTTAACAGTATGTCACGTAAAGCTCTATATCTAACTCAGTCTTTTAATATCAAGCAATACTCCTTTCCATGGTTGGATGGGGCATGACTGTCCTATTAGGGGGAGAGACTGTCCCCTTAGAGAGTCAGACTATTTCTAATTTTTGCCACTATGAAACAATGCTGTGTTAACAATCCTTGTACAATATGTCTCAAACTATATATAGTTTGAGTATATATATATTTTGTATATATAGTCTATATATACTATATATATATTTCAAATATATATTATATATACTATATGTATGGTATATATGTAGTTGACGCATAGCTATGTTTCTTTTTTTTTTTTTTTAAAGATTTTATTTATTTATTTGACAGACAGAGACCACAGGTAGGCAGAGAGGCAGGCAGAGAGAGTGAGAGGGAAGCAGGCTCCCTGCCGAGCAGAGACCACCCCCCCCCCCATGCAGGGCTTGATCCCAGGACCCTGGAATCATGACCCAAGCCTAAGGCAGAGGCTTTAACCCACTGAGCCACCCAGGTGCCCCGCTATTTCTTTTTAATAACAATGTCAGATTATTTTCCAAAACGTTGTTGTAATCTACACTTTTACCAGTTTTATTTGAGAGAACTGCTTTCCTGTATCCTTAGCAGCCCTAGATTTTCTTTCCTTTTAAAATTTTAGACATCTGGGGGTGCATGGGTGGCTCAGTCATTGAGCGGCTGCCTTCCGCTCAAGTCACGATTCCGGGGTCCTGGGATTGAGCTCCGCATCAGGCTCTGTGCTCAGCGGGGAGCCTGCTTCTCCCTCTCCACCTTTCCCTGCTTGTGTTCCCTCTCTTGCTGTCTCCCTCTCTGTCGAATAAATAAATAAAATCTTCAAAACAATAAAATAAAATTTTAGACATCTGATATTACAACTGGTATCTCATTTTTGCTTAACTTGATTTTTTTCCTTTATTACTTGTAAGATTGAACCTTTTTTCCTATATTCATTAATCATTTACTTTTTTCTCTCTTTTCAATTGCAAGTTTATTTCCTTTGGCCATTTTTCAATGGGGTTATTTGCCTTTTTTCTTAGTGATTCCTTTGAAGGTTATGTATGTTAGAGATTAATATTTGCTTGTCACAAGGACTACAGGTAATTTTCCCAGTTCATTATTTATCTTTTAGCCTTATGACAGTTTTTAAATACTTAAGTTTTATGTAGTCAAATATGTCTCTTTTGCTTCTGGTCTTGGAATATTTAGTATTTCTTTAAGGTTTCTTTTTTTTTTTAAAGATTTTTTAAATTTATTATCTGAAGAGAGAGATGCAGTGAGAGAGGGAACATAATCAGGGGGAGTGGGAGACGGAGAAGCAGGCTTCCCGCCGAGCAGGGAGCCCGATGTGGGGCTCGATCCCAGGACCCTGGGATCATGACTTGAGCCGAAGGCAGACATTTAATGACTGACCCACCCAGGCACCCCGGAATATTTAGTATTTAAAATAAACTCTGTTGAATACCATAATATAAAAATAATCTCCTTTGATTTTCTTCAAGTAGTTTTTTATCCAGTGTTTTTACATATGGCTCTTTAATCCATCTGGAATTTAATTTTAGCATTCTTTCTTCAAAGGGTATCAATTATGTTGACACCATTTATTAGTCAAAATGTTCATTTCCCACTGAGTTTGCAACATCACCCTTGTCGCGTATGAGGCGCCTGTACATGCTTTCTGGATTTGGGATTCTGGTCAGGGATCTACTAGCCGGCATTTATTCCAAGGCACTATTTTTGTGATCACACTAAGCACAGTTCAGCAACGTCAGGAGAGAGCACTACTATAGCCTTGTGATTTCTGAGAACTAACACTTTTTTAAAAATTCCATATTTATTTATCTTCGTTTTTGCAAGATGATGAAATGGTACAACAAAGCTCATTCAACTCAAAACCCACCTCACAAAATTAGACTTAGGTTTGCTTTTATTTATTTAGAGCAGGAAACAGATTAAACATTACATATGATATAGTTTTAACCTCTTTATGTTTATGGTAACAATCTACCAGAATCATGGCAGATCGCTTATATTCTCCAATTTATCTATCTCTAGCATAAATCAAATACCTCCTTTAGCTTATGAAATTACCACAGACGTCTCTGTGTGCAATACATGCATTAGACGACTAAAAGAAAAATGTTGTCATGTCTTTCAAATATAAAATTAATCCCATGGGAAATAATTGGGGTTTGTTTTATGACAGACTGAGGGTCTCAACAGGTGTGGAAGAGGCGGAAAAAAATTACAGATGGAAGAACAAATCAAAGCAAAATTGCAATAGCGGAGATTTATAGTGAAGCATGATTTCCTTCATCTCTGGGTCTCTGATTGGAACCCTTTCGCTACCTGGTCCATTTTCCACCCTCATTCCCTTTATCTGGCAAACACCTCAGGACCTAAGAACTGATACGGTTAGCATAATTGATCTAAAACCTCAATTGATGGAAATGTGATGACTACCTATAGCTACAGTTCACCTGTAGGCCATATTTGTATGTGTTTAACAAATGTAACATGCTGAATGGAATACTCTGGGTTGCGCACGTAAAGAAATTGCTTCAAAAATTGTTATGAGGGGTGCTTGGGTGGCTCAGTGGGTTAAGCCACTGCCTTCAGCTCAGGTCATGATCTCAGGGTCCTGGGATCAAGCCCTGCATTGGGCTCTCTGCTCAGGAGGGAGCCTGCTTCCCACCTTCTCTCTGCCTGCCTCTCTGCCTGCTTGTGATCTCTCTCTGTCAAATAAATAAATAAAATCTTTTAAAAAAATCTTATAAGTATAACCTGAGTCATTAAGGCTTGACCAGAAATCCACAGCCGCAGCTCCAGGAAAAGAATTTATCTGATATAAAGTTAAAACCTTACTAATTTAGATAAATGCAGAAAAAACCAACAAGAGAGAGATGTGAATTAGAGATTATTTTTTCAATAAAAATAAACATTCTAACTTTCAGAAACAGAAAGCTTGAATCAGCCAACAGATAACCTGATAATGAGAGGCTATTGGGGCATCTACCCGGGTCACTAGCTAAGAGAGATTTCTAATTAAATGCAAAATTTTAATTTTAATTCATAGCAAAAATATTTAATTATATATAAAGGTTTTTTTTTTAAACTTTTTAAATACAACATTTCTCTTGCAGCATTTGGGAACCACTAAATGTTTTCACTGAGAAAGCAAATGTAAATTCTGAGCTGTCCACCATTTCAATTAATTAGTAGAGTTTATATTAATGAGATTTTACATTAATACCTTTTGGCTCTCTCCTTTGAATTGACTCAGGTTGATGGTCAACTAGATGACCTTTTAAAGCTTAATTCTAAATTTAGCTCAGCATGTAATTGGAAGTGATCTCTGCTCTTTTCACTGAACAATGGATATTCAATATTTAACATTTTATTGAGAAATAGTCCAGGTCTGTGATCCCTCATCTGCAATTCTGAAACCCAGAAAGCTCTGAAAAACCCTAGGGTTTTTGAAAATCTTTGACAGCAAACGCCAACCTGGTATTTATGGTCCTTATCCCACCATCTACATTTTGTTGCATAAATATTTGTGTGTCTTAGGGGGGCCGTCCTAGCATAGTATACATCATATGCATCATATTACCTTACCCAAATAAAAAAAAATCGGACTTATAAAGTATATCCCCAGGGATTTCTGTTAAGAAATTATAGACTTACATTTGGGGAAGGTTCAGCGGAATTTTTTGTTGCCATTATTAATGATGGCATTAAAGAATATTAGTAGTATCACTTATTGAGTACACACTCCTTTAAACCGAGAGCATGAGGCCATAACTCTCCACTTTGAGACACATAAAGACAGAGCTGTGTTGAATACCGCCAGTATCCCAACCAGGAGTTCCAGCATTTACTCTACTCTCTTCTCTATATTTGCCCACGAGAGTTTCTCTTCACCTGTGGGTCCCTGTCTCATTCCTGCAAGCTGGTATTCTCTGCAGAAAATAGGATTATATGCAAAGTCACATCTTAGCTGCAAACTCACAAATATCTTCTTAAAGGCAAAGAAGTGGATGGCTTTGCTCTTGGTTTCTTGAGGCACTTCGATGCTCACGTCTTTCCTGAGGATAATAACGGACTATCCTAAGGAGTCCATTCATAATGTCTTTTGGTCAAGGTCCTTAAATGCTCAGCTTCTTCCCTTCTCAGTTTCCTCCTTATAAAATGGGCTCAGAAGCGAGCTTTGCCCATTTCCCAGGGTGACTGTAAGGCTCTGCTGAGATCACATATGAAAGACTGTGAAAGGTAAAATGTGGTCTGTGACACATGACTTTGACTTCATCCCCCTACAAACACCTTCCTGAAGCAAACACCTTGACTTCTGAGATGGGATGGTCTATCATGTCCAGTGTTTAGAGTTCTAAACAGAGGTTAGAATTGGTTAGAATGGTCTATCATGTCCAGTGTTTAGAGTTCTAAACAGAGGTTAGAATTGAACCATCAGAGGAAGAAGGAGAACGATGAAAGCCAGGGTGACTCTGAGCGGGCCCCGAAACATATCCCTGTTTAGGCCAGAGTTGTCGCTTGGGAACCTGCCATCTTCAGAGAGTGTCGCTGAGCTTGCAGACCCGCAGTGGTTAAATCAATAGTTAATGATGTTCGTCATGTAATTTGAGCCTCTAGTTTGTTTATGCTAGACCAACTTTATCCATACTCCAAACAAATTATCTCTTATAATTACCAGCCCGAAGATAAATCTCTAAATGTTTTTCTGATGATAGTGCTGTGGTTGGCAGGTGTTAAAAGTGCCTCCCAGGGACAAAGATTGAAGATGAGCTCGTTCCCGCAAATCCTTCAGGCGAGGATGTGGAGCTTTCTATCCTGCCATGTGCAAAGGAGCCTTGTATGGTGCTCCATTAATGAAATCTAATAGGCAAAGGTCATATATCTTTACAAAGAAAAATGCAAAGCTTGCGTGTGATAAATGGACTCCATGGGGCTCAGTGGACGAGGTTCGGTGAGAAAACCCGTGTTGAAACATCGGTTGGGTTTCTCTCTGATATTTACACCTTAAATATCTTCTTGTAGTGATTCTCCTCACCTGGTAGAATGGTTAAAATAAATACAAAAACAAGAAATGTATGTGTCTTTAGTGCTTTGAACGGAAGTGACTGGCCGTCAATGTTAACAGTAAACATTACCAGAACCAACCGTCTGCGTTGCAGAAAAGCTGTAGATCTTTAAAGAAATCCTTTTTTTTTTTTTTTTTGAACTACCTAATAGCGATGTGCTTTTACAGTCCCCTAGAGGAAGAGGTCCTAGAATCTATATGCTTCGGTAACTGCCATCAGAACACGAAACAGGGCTTGTAAATGTGCAAGGTTTTATCCAAAATTTGTATTGTTTAGAAATACAGTGAAAACCAATGTGCATAGGGCTCAAATGCAAGAATACGTGAAATGTGGAATTACAAAGAGTTAAAGAAATCGGATATTGTTGAATTGAATCGCGGCTGGTTTTAGGAGAAGTTGCCAGTTCATTTGCTGTAGTTGTACTGCTGAGCTAAGAGACAGTTCAATAAATCAACTCAAGCTTGATGGATTCTTCAATTCATTGAAATGAGTGCGTGGAAGAGAAAAGAAATCTCTTAGTATTCCCTCCTTGACAAAAGGGTATGCAAAGAGCCTGAATGGATGAATGGTTGATTAATTTTGCCAGAAATTTTCTTGACAGCAGGAAATGTGTTTTTGCATTACTCTGTTTGCCTGGGACTTATTTGGTAGAATATGAATTATTGCATGTAAATTTGTACCTGAGGCTATGTTGCTGAAGTAGATAGCTCCTGGTGAGGTTTCTGACTATGGGATCTATAATATCTTTGTATGGTCTTGTACTCTACACCCTTACGGGTTGCCCTATAGCAGTTGATATAAATGTCTGCTCTCACGGATATTAGTAGTAAAGTCAAGCACTGCCAGTGATTCAATATTGAGCTTGGTTTGAGTGATCATCTGTGCCCCTTTCAAGAAAGGATGGGGCTGGAGGCAACCAAACGCCAAAGCTTGATAATTCCTAGACTCATCACCTGGCAGTTTACTTACAGACTCTTACCTTTAAATAAGGAAGAGAAGGCACAAGGTATCCCCTTGTGCTTCTGTTTATAGAAAGCCTACAAATAAGCCTGTTTCTTAGTTTTATCTCATCAAGAAGGGTTACAGCTACACAGAAAAGACCTAGGCTCATCTCGATGACAGCTGAACTTTGTGAGACTAGAAATAGGGATGGGGTTCTCCCTTTCACTTCACACCTTTCCATAAAGTACGAAGCTCTGCCACACATGGTGACCTTTTCTGGGTCATTGTGGAGGGGAGGACGGCGTATGGTTCTCAGAACCTCTGGGCAGTGGGATGCTTCCATGTAGATCTCTTCTGCTGCCATATTCAGACACTGGGAAGTTGAAGGCTGAAGCCAGTCATCAACTATGTAGCAACTTTCTGTTCATTTTGTCCTTCTAGGAGTTAGCACCATGACTCCCTCTTTCTTTTAGAGACCAGACCAGAGTTGATCTATGGCGAAAGGCACGTCGTACGGCATTTTTCCTAACTGTGCAGTATGGGGAGGTTTTGTTCACACACCGACACCAAGTCTCCTGAGTGCTTACCACCACACTGCTTATGCTGTTTGCAAAAATAAATGTATAGAGAAAGTCTCTGAAAAGTTTTTCACACACACACACACACACACACACACACACACACACACATTCTACTAAGCCATGAGGCTGCAAAATCATTTCATCCAATCCAGATTTGGCTTCTGATATTTCTCCTTAGATTATAATAAGAGAATGAGAAGTGATTAAAAGAAAGATCATGTTAAATTAGTTTCCTTTTCTGTCCATATCAGACATGTCACTCAACCCCAAATGAGGACAAATGGCATATACAAATGTATTAGAACCAAGCTCGGAAAATCTGGGCTCCAATTCCTGCTCTACCATCAAATAACTATGTGTGACATGGGGAATGTTCCTGAAGCCTGAGCCTTGATTTGCACACCTATTAAATGGATATCACTTATTTTTATCTTACTGCCAGCCAGAAAGTTGGTAAACATCATTTAAGATCACATTGAGCATGTATAGAAAAGACAGTGTTGCTCTATAGACATGAAATTTTACTTTTCCCTTAAGTATCATAACACTTTTAGATTTTGATTCTTTACACGTAAACCTTTGTTCAATGATAGCCTTTTAGGCTGGTGCAGCCCAACAGGTGATCCTAAAGCTTTCCATGGTCAGTCTTCTAGTTACTTCTGTTATTTCCCTGTCCTTGGCTTCTAGGAGTCCAGCTGGCGGTCTCCCTCAACTCTTTTGGTGTCTCAGTGACTTAATTTTCAGCCACCATGCAGATACCCACCAGTTATGACTAATAAGGGAAAGAAAAGAACCTAACTTCAATAAAAAGAGGGGCTCCGTTTCTAAAATGTAAAAACTGATGATTTAGAAACAAAAGACTTTCTCAGTTTTTAAGATTTATTTCAGAGAGAGAGAGGGTGCATGGGTTAGGGGGAGGAGGGCCAGAGGGAGAGGGAGAGAGAAACTTAAGCAGACTCTGCACTGAGTGTGGAACCTGCTGTGGGGGCTCGATCTCGCAACCTTGAGATCATGACCTGAGCCAAAACCAAAAGTCGGATGCTTGACCAACTGCACCGCCTAGGCGCCTCCCCCAAAAAGACTTCCTCTTGAAGCAGCCTCTGCTCCTGCAAATGTCCAGTTCTAGTATTGTAATCACTTTGTAGGTTCTCATAAATTATAGGTTTGTCCCTCTCTTCATGGTTCTTTGGTTGTGAGTGACAGAAACGCAACTCAAATTTGCTTAGGGTAAACAAGGTACCAATTGCTCTGCGTTTGTAAGTGGTAATCCTGGGTAGACCTAGGTTCTGATAGTCTTGGACTCAAAGTCAAGCCATCTGATGAGAGCTTATCCCTTTCTCTCTACCTCTTGCCGCTGTGCTTCTCGATGTTGGCCTTGTTCTCATGTACCTCTCGCCATGATTCCCCCAAATGGTCATGGGTAGCTCCAAACTTATGATGATCCTTAGATCTCAAGATCTCAGAGGAAGAGAGAGCGACACCAAGCCCCTCTAAAGGTGCTCACTGACCTAGAGCGGGTCACGTCTCATTCCTGAAATCATTATGTAGCCAAGCAGGTGCGGTACAGTTTGGCCAGATCAGACTCACCAGCCACACCTAGAGCTCAGCTTGGGAGTAAGGACAGCTTGACATCAGCCACGAGACGGGAGGACGGCTCTCCCCCAAAGGAAGGATTGATGGCCAGACAAAATTGCTTATGTTTGTGACAAACTAAACTCCTCTTTTTATTTGAAACCGAATGTTTGTTATTTACAATATTCTAAACACCGTGCTAGTATTTTATATGAACTATCTCATTTAATCCTCAATAAACTCTGAGGTAGGTATTATTCTGATGCAGAAGTTGAAGCTTAGAAGATAAGTAGCTTACCCCAAGCTGTGTAACTCTAAATGGCATAGCTGAGGATCAGATCAGAATCTGCCTCGTGTCAGGACCAGGGGTCTTCATTGCTTCACTATGTTACCATCTTTTCTCATGTAAGTCCAGTCATTTTAAAATTTAAACATATTTTGTGCCTTCATCACCTTCTCTCTTTCTCTCTCTCTCTCTCTATTTTTTTTTTTTTTTTTTTTAGAGAGAGAAAGAGAGAGAGGGAATGTGAGCAGGGGAGAGAGAATCTTATAAGATAGGTAGAGAGAATCTTAAGCAGGCTCTGTGCTCTGTGCTCAGCCCAGAGCCTGATGCAGGGCTTGATCTCACCACCCTGAGATCTTGACCTGAGCTGAAATCAAGAGTGGAACGCTTGCTTCACTGGCTGAGCCATCCCCTCACCTTCTTCTCTGTCCCTGAAGACTCTAGCTTCCGAACATCCTTTCAAAATATTATATCATTGAATATCACCATTTGATGAAACCTTACAAATACCTACCCTACTCCCTCATTTTCATGGAAGGAGGAAAGATCATCTGGAAACAGAAAAAAACAAGTCCTCTTCCTGATGCCCGGACTTGATTTGCCATTCTGCTCTATAGTACTTAACCAGAATCCCTTACATAAGAGGCCATCAATAAACAATTATTTTTGATAATCAAACGAGCTTTTAGCAACTGGGCTATTTAATTCATTAATGCTACCTGTGCTTCAGAAAGAGAAAACCTAATGCCTTTTACAAACAGACTGCTTTAGGGGGAAAAACATGACTGTATGGATCACAAAATTTATAACAACAAAAACCCTAAAAGAACAAAATGACATTTATTATAGCTTACAGTGCTAGAGAGGAAATTGTGTAAAGATAAGGTCAAATCAATCATCTCACCTCTGACATTATCAAGAACTCATAGGATTTTCCTGAACCATTGTAGGTGAGGATTTTAACTACCTTAAATGTCACCTTATTCACTCAGGCTCTTAAAAATTTAAAGAAAGGAGTGCCTGGGTGGCTCAGTGGGTTGAGCCTCTGCCTTCAGCTCAGGTCATGATCTCAGGATCCTGGGATCGAGCCCTGCATCAGGCTCTCTGCTCAGTGGGGAACCTGCTTTCCCTGTCCTCCCCTCCCCCCACCGCTGCCTCTGCCTGCCTCTCTGCCTACTTGTGATCTCTCTCTCTGTCAAATAAATAAATAAAATCTTTTTTTTTTTAAGGCTAAAAAAGTTTTAAAGAAAGGGGGCACCTGGATGGCATAGTCAATTAAGCATTCAACCCTTGGTTTTGGGTCAGGGTTTTGGGTTGTGAGAATCAAGCCCTGTGGGGTTCCACACCCAGAACGGAGTCTGCTGAGGATTCTCTCTCTCCCTTTCCCTCTGCCCCCCTCACCAACACACACTCTCGCATGCTCTCTCTCTCTCTCTCTCTTTCTCTCAAATAAATAAGTCTTTTAAAAATTTTAAGGAAAGATCTGTGGCTTTATGAAGATTCCAGAGAAACTGTATAATGAAGTAACAAAGCGAGAGGTTTCTAGTTTGGAACAAGTTTATTGGTCAGCAATATCATTTTAGTTCTTAAAGATGCTTGCTGTCCGTTCTTCAGCTGTTGAGGCGGTGCTATTGTATGTGTGCGCTGGGATGGTACGGGAGGAGGTCGAACCCAGCTACACAGGAGACCAAAAGCTTGCTTCTTGTCCCCTCCCAAGGACCCCCACCTGTTGATATACTCAGTCAGGTAGAATATGAGTGGCCTCTCTGAGCAGGTTGAGAAATGATCCTACTGTCATTTTCTCAACTATCCAGCTGCCTAGCTACTTTCAGAAATTGTAAAAATATAAATGCTTTGTATTTCTCTGGTGATCAGTGATCTTGAGCATCTTTTCATGTGTCTGTTGGCCATGTGTAGATCTTCTTTGGAAAATTGTCTATACATGTCTTCTGCCCATTTTTTTTAATTGGATTATTCCTTTTCTGGATGTTTAGTTTTGTTGAGTTCTTTATATATTTTGGATACTAACCCTTTTGCAGATGTGTCATTTGCATATACCTTCTCCCATTCTGTAGGTTTCCTTTTGGTTTTGTTGATTGTGTCCTTGAATTTAAGAAACAAAACAAACGAGCGAGGGAGGAAAGAGAGAGGAGAGCAAACCAGGAAATAGACTCTTAACTATAGAGAACAAACTGGTGGTTACCAGTGGGGAGGGACCGGTAAATAGGTCATGGGGTTGGAGGAAGACACTAGGGATGAGCACTGGGGGTCATAGGGGAAGTGTTGAATCCCTATACTGTACAGCTGAAGCTATTATTACACTGTATGTTAACTAACTGGAATTTGAAATAAAACATTTTAAAAAATCAGTGTAAGTGACAGAGATGAAAAGAGAAGCAGAAGTCCCAATCTATCTTTTTTTTTTTTTAAGATTTTATTTATTTATTTGACAGACAGAGATCACAAGTAGGCAGAGAGGCAGGCAGAGAGAGAGGGGGAAGCAGGCTCCCCGCGGAGCAGAGAGCCCAATGTGGGGCTCGATCCCAGGACCCTGAGATCATGACCCGAGCCGAAGGCAGAGGCTTTAACCCACTGAGCCACCCAGGCGCCCCAGTCCCAACCTATCTTGAGAAGTTTTTTTGTAGACCTCCTGTTTCCGCCTCAGCAGGTAGAGGGCCAGGCTTAGTGCAGAAAGCTGCCCAGAAGCCTTATCTCAGTTCTTAATCGAAAGCATCAGTGTTCAAATATGAAAGTACCCATGGCCACTACCTCATACACTGTGTCAAACATCTGTCTTGAGAGTTTAAGCTGTTTTATCCAGACTTTAAGGAATGTTGGCAATTCTCACTGGACAATCTATTCATTGAGATACTTCTGACACCGTCGTAAGGAGATACTTCAGAGGGCACAGAAACCACCCAAGCGACGGTCCCTGTTCATCAACTAGTTGGACACACATGTATCAGTGGTCGCTGGAGATCTACTCCTCCCTCATTCAGTCCACCTCAGGAGGAGCTGTGTTCCAGAGACATGCCCGAAGCTGGAAGTAGGAGAGACCGAGGCTCTCTCTGAGCCTCACGAGTAGACATCTCAAGCCACAGGGAAAACTAGACACAGACAAGCTACACAACCAAGCCACTGCACATTCTTAACTGAGCTGGGCCTGCTGACCAGAGACTATGGAGAACTGGGTTGCTTGTCTTTGCAGCTGTGTCTGAAATAAGAAAGCGTTAGCAGTGGCCTGATTCTAAAGTGAAGGCAAATGAAAGGCAACAAAACAGGAAAATTCAAAAGTTGTGTCATGATCCTGGAGTCCCAAGATGAAACCCCACGTCAGGCTTCCTGCTCGGCAGGGAGTCTACTTCTCCCTCTCCCACTGCCCCCCAGCCCTGCTTGTGTTCTGTCTCACTTACTCTCTCTCAAAGAAAAAAAAAAAAAAGGAAAAGAATAGTCAATATTTCTTTCCAATTCACTGTTAGAATCATCCTTTTTGCTTTTCCTTTCAGGATGGACCCCTCCTCTTTTCTAGCTTCTAACCGCAGTGGTTAATATCATGCCATTCAAAGTGTGGCCCACAGACCAGCAGCCCAGATGTCACCTGGGATTTTGTAGAAATTTCGAATCTCAGTCCCCATCCCTGACCTACTCACTGAGAATCTGCATTTTAGCATGATTCCCAGGTGACGTGCATTCAAGTTTGAGAGGCTGTGGGTTTCTATATCTTGGGACTTGAAATCTGTATTTTTGAGCGGGGAGGAGGTAGGGCTGTGCCTGTGATAGTAGAAGCTCTCTTGATCTTCCCTGAACTAATGTGCTGAACTAGACACATTCTCCATCATGCTCTGTGCTATGTACTGACTGATAACCTCAGCTGAATGCTTCAGGCCCACTGAAAATTCTCTAGAATGCACGGCGTGTGCATCTCCTTTAACTGAATTCAGTGTTTACTGAGAATCGGCTGTGTTAGTTCCCAAACCTGTTTATACCAGTTGTACCAGTTAATAAAATCGCACACTTTATGCTGTGAAGTGTGTAAACCTGGCAACTCACAAACCTGTACCCCTGGGCTAATAATACATTATATGTTTATTAAAAAATTTTAAAATTTAAAAAAATTGCACACTTTAAATAAATTGAAACAGGAGGAGGAAAGATCGCTTTTTCTAAGATTAAATGTTTTAGAAAGGCTCAGTGAAATGAAACATACTGTCATTGAAAATTTGCTTTCAAATTAAGGCAGTACGGCTATCAAAAATTAGGAGGGGACCATAACAATGAAGAAGGAGTCTACATTTAGATCATCTCACATATGTCTAAGATTTTATTCTACTTTAATGAAACTGAAATCAGAAATTGAACATTATACTTCATATGTATGACTTAGGCAACAAAAAGGATGGGAGGCTCCTATAGACCTATGCTCAAATATTTTAAAAGATCTTGACCCAAATCAGAAAGATTAAAAATGAATACATAATCTTACACTCAAAATCAATGAAATTGATCTTATTTCATTATAAAACATTTATTTTTAAAATTTCCCTCTTTAAAACTGGACAGCAACATGCAAAAGAAACTAGACCCCTTTATTACACTGTACATAAAAATAAATTCAAAATGGATTGAAGACATAAATATGCAATCTGAAACTATAAAAATCCTAAAAGAGAACACAGGCAGTAACCTTTCTGACATCAGCCTTAGCAACTTTTTTCTAGATATGTCTCATGAAGCAAGGGATACAAAAGCAAATAAAAACTGATGAAATTACATCAAAATGTAAAGATTCTGCACAGCAAAGGAAACAATCAACAAAACTAAAGGCAACCTATGGAATGGGAGAAGATATTTGCAAATGACATATCCGATAAAGTGTTAGTATGCAAAATATATAAAGAACTTATTAAAATTCAACACCCCCAAAAAACAAATAATCCAATTAAAAAATGGGTGGATGACATGAACAGACATTTCTCCAAAGAAGACATACAGATGGCCAACAGACATATGAAAAGATGTTCATCATCATTCACCATTACGGAAATGCAGATCAAAACTATCATGAGAGATCACCTCATACCTGTCAGAATGGCTAAAATCAACAATACAAGAAACAACAGGTGATAGCAAAGATACGGAGAAAAGGGAACCTTCTTGCACTGTTGGGAATGCAAATTGATGTAGCCACTCTGGAAAACAGTATAGAGATTCCTTTAAAAGTTAAAAATAGAAATACCCTGCAATCAGGAATCACACTAACTGGGTATTTACCCAAAAATCCAAAAACATGAATTCAAAGGGATACATGCACCCTATGTTTATTGCAGCATTATTTACAATAGCCAAACTATGGGAGCAGCACAAGTGTTGCGTCCATCAGTTGACAAATAGATAGAGAAAAGGTGGTATGTGTATACACACACACACACACACACACACACACACACAATGGAATATTATTCAGACATAAAGAATGAAACCTTGCCCTTTGCAATGACATATTGGAGAGTATGATGCTAAGTGAAATAAGTCAGTCAGAAAAAGACAAATACCATGGGATTTCCCTCCTGTGGAATTTAAGAAACAAAACAAATGAGGGGGCACCTGGGTAGCTTAGTTGGTAAAGGATCCAACTCTTGATTCTGGCTCAGGTCATGATCTCCTGGTCATGAAATCGAGCCCACCGTCGATTAAAAATGAATACATAAGGTCAGTGGGAAGTCTGCTTGAGATTCTCTCTCTGCCCCCCTCATGTTCACTTCCACTTTCTCTCTCAAAATAAATAAGTAGAAATCTTTTTTAAAAAATGAACAAAGGGGAAACAAAAGAGAGAGAGAGACAAATCAGGAAGCAGACTTTTAATTAGGAAGAACAAACTGCCGATTACCAGAGGGGCGGGGGTGGGGGATGGGCGGAAGCGGTGATGGGGATTAAGGAGGGCACTTGTAATGAGCACGGGGTGATGTGGAATTGTTGAATCACTGTATTGTACCCCTGCAACTAGTAGAACACTGGTAACTAAAATTGAGATTAAAAACTTTAAAAAATAAAAAAATTCCCTCTTTAACTGTATTTTTAATCAATTAACTTTTCTTAATCCTATCAGCTAGAATACATAGAAACCTAAGTAGCGGGGTGCGTGGCTGGCTCAGTCAGTTAAGTGTCTGCCTTTGGCTCAGGTCATGATCCCAAGAGCCTTGGATCGAGCCCCGTGTCAGGGTCCCCACTCAGCAGGGAGTCTGCTTCTTCCTCTGTCCCCCACCCCCCGCTGATGCTTGCTCCCTCTCTCAAATAAGTAAATAAAATATTTTTTTAAAAAGAAAGAGAAAAAAGAAAACACAAGTAGAAGTCTCCTGTTGCAGAGCTTTATGTTTAAAGAGTCAAGGAAAGTAGAAACAATGAGTTTTCTGACTTTTTTTTTTTAAGATTTTATTTATTTATTTGACAGACAGAGATCACAAGCAGGCGGAGAGGCAGGCAGAGAGAGGGAAAGGGAAACAGGCTCCCCACTGAGCAGAGAGCCCGATGCAGAGCTCGATCCCAGAACCCTGAGATCATGACCTGAGCCAAAAGCAGAGGCTTTAACCCACTGAGCCACCCAGGCGCCCCGAGTTTTCTGACTTTAATAGACTCTTCCTTTTTCAGGGTAGGAGTTTGAGGTCCAGAAAGGGAAAATGTCTAGTTTTGGATCAAGGTGTGGTTCTCAAAATGTGGTCCCTATGCCAGCCATATCAACATCACCTGTGAGCTTGCTGGAGATGACGATTCTCAACTGGCCCCAGATCTATGGTATCAGAAACTCTGGGAGGTATCAGAAGCCCTCTGGGTGAATGTGACACAGCTCAAGTTTAAGACCCATCAATGTACTGTGACCACTCAGTAAAATCAGAACCTGGAGAAGAACCCGTTTCTCCATCAATCTGGACCATTATGCTACCTGGCGAACTGGTCAGGCACTTTCTTTAAACTTTACCTTTCTTTTCTTTCTTTCTTTCTTTTTTTTTTTTTTTTTTTTTTTTTTTTTACAATTTTTTAAATTTATTTGAGAGAGAGAAAGTGAGCAGGGGGAATGGGCAGAGGGAGAGGAAGAAGCAGACTCCTTGCTGATTGGGAGCCAGACATGCAGCTCGATCTCAGGACCTTGAGAATATGACCTGAGCGGAAGGCTGTGGCTTAACCAACAGAGCCACCCACGTGCCCCACCCCCTCCCCTTTTTCCAATCAGAAATTTGAGAGCTCACATAATGTAGACAATGGGCTACAACAAAAGAATCTTAGAACAGGACTCTTTCTAACTTACACAAGGTAAAGAGGTAATTTGTAAACTCTAACAAAAGATGGGTAATTTCATTGACCTAATTGACAGATAAATTCGCCGTTAAATCATTGTAGCTGTCAGTCCTGCTGCTGCTGTCCTAGCACGTCCGGAAGGTTGACTGTCAGAGATCCTGGACCAAGCATTGTAGAGATTAGTTCGTTTTGTAAAGTAGGTTTTTCCCTTATTTTCCAGATGAAAAAAAAATGGAAGCTTAGCCTGATCCAGTAACTTGCCCAAGGCACAGAGATAACAGGGTGTGGAGCTAGGATTTGAATTCTGGGCTGTCAGATGTCAAAACCCATGCTTTAAGCATCACATTTTCATATTTGCTCATTTGAGAGAGTTAGATCTACTTATTTTACAAATAAGATGGGAACATATATTTTTGGAATTTGGGTTTTCCCAGTGACTATGGAAGTTCACTCAATGGATTGAGAATAGAAACAAGAACCACTGATTGAGAAACTATGTCTACAGGGCATGAATTGAAAATTGTTTCTTTATATCAGTATAGACCACCATTCTGCACCTGACTTGCACATTAGAATAAAGGCTGGAACTTTCTGGAAAATATATGGCTTCCCAGCCCCCCTCCCTTAAACCAATTAAATTTAAATATCACTAGGTGGGGTCTGAGTATTTGTATTTGTGTGTGTGTGTGTGTGTGTGTGTGTGTCTCCCTGAGTTATTCTAAGGTACAACCAAGGTTAAGAACTAGTAATGTAGACATACAGGTTCAGATAATTCAGGCTCAGAAATGGATTTTGATGAATTTTTCCCTGTAGCCTGTTATCAGACACGGATGCTGGCTATTCATGGAATACTCACAATGCCCGAGAAATGTTGCATTGCCCTCAAGACCCACCATATTTGGGGTACACCATAACTGAGTTAACAGATAAGTATTTATATCATTTTCAGGCATCCCAAATATAACTATGGTATTTTAAAATGCCTTACTGGGCGCCTGGGTGGCTCAGTGAGTTAAGCCTCTGCCTCCAGCTCAGGTCATGATCTCAGGGTCCTGGGATCAAGCACCGCATCGGGCTCTCTGCTCGGTAGGGCGCCTGCTTCCCCCCCTCTCTCTGCCTACTTGTGATCTCTCTCTGTCAAATAAATAAATAAAATCTTTTAATAAATAAATAAATAAAAATGCCTTACTTACCCATTACTGACCTGGGTTAATAGAATTTTTCTAGACTAAAAAAAATCTCTGGAAAATACCAAGAGAAAAACTTTATTTTTCTGGCACAGAAAATAGATGTTTCAGTAAAATCCTGGCTCTTTTTTTTTTTTTTAAAGAAAATCATCTTGCTTTTCCTTTGTTTGAGTGAATCAAAATGCTGTTTATTTTAAAGCATACTAATATAAACTAAAAGACAATTGATGGAAATTTTTAATTTTTGCTGGCTTACAAAAAGGAAACATTTGGCTGATGAGTGCAATGTATTCATGTAGATGTCCTCATCCCTGAAATTTTTTTTCTCCTACCTAAACCAGATGAAAATAATGCTATGTCTTGCTTTTTGCAGTAATGTTTCTGAAAAACTTGGGTGTGATTTGAATTATTAAGTTTGCAAAACTCCCCCAATATTATTCTCTGAAGTTATTCTTAATTAGGGCATTTTTTGCCCCTTGGGAACAATTGACAATGTCTGGAGACATGTCTGTCACAACTCGGGGAGTGAGTTTGCTACTGGCATCTAGTGGGTAGAGGCCAGGATGCTGCTAAAAACTCTGAAATATACAGAACAGCTCCCCCGACAAAGACGTTTCCAGTCATAATATCCATATTGCTGAATTTGAGAAACCCTGCTCTGAAGCTATTAATTTTTTACCTGTTATGAATTCAGATCCCACCCCCCCAGCATTTGGCCTGCTTAAAGCCCTTCTTGTATAAAATGATAACATATAAACACAACTGTCCCCAAATATGCTTTGCCTTTGAGGCGGGGGCTGTAGATCATTTCTCATTTGTATTTAAAGCATATTGGTGTCTCACATGTATGGTGTAAATAGCAATGGAAATTTGACCATTATTAGGGAGATCAGAGCATCTGAAGGCCTCACGGGCCAGAAAGGGGATTCCTCACATTGACCTGAAAGGATAAAGGTGAAGGAGGCTTGGCCTCTTTTTCCTGGGTTCAATAGATGGTACTATGTATTTTTGATTGATGAAGCATAACTTACATTTCATAAGCTTAACATGTTTATAGATTTGCTTTGTCACTCCTTTTTATAATACCTCTCTTAACTGGGGTCCAAACCACCATAAAATGAAACAGCTACATCATTTGAATCAAGTTAACTTTCCAAGCATTGTATGTCTCTGTCTGTGACTGGGGCTTTGTTAGCTAGAAAGAAAATGGGGATTTGGGAAATTATCTGGTGTGTGTGAAAGAGAGAGAGAGAGAGAGAGAGTCCTTTGAGCTTGATAGCTAGGGTGCCTACCTGTGTGTTGACCTGATCAGCCTCCTCTTCCCAGGAAATGACTCTTATACCCATCTCTCTTGTCATGATGAGTGCCATATCGGTATTTGTGGTCTTTCCAATTTCTCTCGGTTGCTTGGTGCAGGATTAGGCACCCAACCCAAGTGGGAACAACCAGCATTCCTTCCCTGGGGTTTTCAAACTCAAAACCAAGAGGCAATGAACCTTGACGGAACTTGAAGGGTCTACACTGGGCTCATGTTTCCCAGCACACAGAAGATGCTAGTTGGTCACAAAAGAGGAGAAGGAAGCCAGAAGAGAACGAAGAAGCACATCCCTGGCAACCCCCCGCATCCTCCCAACTTACTCCCCAGTTCTTCATTTGCTTTTTTGAGAACACTCCCCAGATCCTTCTGACTTCCTTTCTGTGAAGTCAGTGTAAGTTACTGTGACTTGGGACCAAGAGAGTCATGACAATACAGTGTCCTTCCCTGAAAACGAATTCCTTGAGATCCCCACACACAGACGTCTCCAAATGAAAATAAACCCACACACCCCAGAGTGTATCTGTTTGCAGGAGGGGGTTTCTGGTAATTAGCTTAGATTGCAACAAATGGCACACACAGACTGTTGGCTCTGCATGTGTGCTCCAAGATTGGTGTTTACCCTATTAGATTCCAATTTAAGAATGTCATAAAGTTTATCAGTGAGCAAATGGAAACTAGCAAGAACACATACATAAGTGGGGAGAGGCATGTGCCTGGATAACATAGATTTGTTTAGACTTCAAAACAATTGGGGTGATAGCAAAGGGGACACAACCATATTCCTCCACTTAAACTTGGTGATGGTTGGGTATTTTTAGCAAATGAGTTGTCAGCAGAAAGGCTTCATTAGACCCATCAGGATATCTGCCCATGAAGAACGAATCCCAAACTGTACTGACAGTTTCCTTGAGCCAAAATGATGAAGCACTTCTGACAAGAGGCATATTGTGCTCCCCATGTGAGGAGCGTGAGGAACAAAAGAGACAGTTTGATCTTCATTTGGTCAGGTTAATATTGACACAGCTTAGAAACATCGGAAGTGTGTGTAATGTACACGTACAGCTAGTGCTCTGGAGACTTGACTGGTGGTTTCCATAAATCAGAAAAGGGTATCCAGCGAGGAAGGAAGGTTTTCTGCTTTCTCGAAATATTGTTCAAACTAGATGACTTATTTTTACAAAGAAAAATAAAGCTGTAAGTTTTCAAGTTCATGGCTCAAAACAAGCCAATAGGGATTTTTTTTAACATCTATACACAATTATGGAAATAATTCAGTGTTATTATCTGGTAGCTGGAGTGTTGCCCCGGTTCCACCATTTCAAAAATAAAACATGACTAATGAGTGGATTTTCCATTACGCACAGGTCCTCAGTTACTCATTCCCATATAGAAGTGCTTATAAACACACATAAATTCTAACAAAGGGGCCCTTCGAGGGGAACAACAGTGTAACCCTTTTCCTGCTGAGTCCTTGCATCCATATTGTATCAAAAAGTTTTGATGATTATGGGCCTGTCCTTAAAGGATGTGTAAATTAGGCTGAACTTGTTAATGAAATCGTGACTTATTTATCTTTAATTGGTTGTGAACCTCCCCACATGCACTTATTCAATCTACTATCAACTAGTTGTAAGTGTCTGCCTTCATCTCCTCTATGAAGTACAGTATATAAGCATCATCCTTCAGGGCAGCTCTCTGTGGTTCTAACATTGGTTTTCTTTATGATGGAGACAGTAAGGATGGGGCAAGACTTCAACTTGTTTAATTTCAGGTTGACGTGAAACCACTCCATTTTAAGAGGTTCCTAATTTAAACCTCTGCTTCCAGTTGAACTCTTTCCCCCTCCTCCTCCCCTTCTCTCTCTCTCTCTCACGTGCTCTCTCTCTTCATTAATGATATGGTTATAGGAGGTATAACTATTTGTCTGATGACACGAAAACAGTAATTTTCAATTTTCAACAAACATGTGCTCTCTCCTTCTCTTCTTGAATTCTTTGACCCAAATGACAACCTTACTAGGGTGATTGTTTAAAAGACTCTTGGTTTCTCCTTTAATACTTACGACGTGCTTGACCTACACTGAAGCATCTATTTGCAGGTTGACAAATCATTTTGTCATGGATGGTTATGCCTTTATAGGCGGACTTTGCTTGAAGAGATGGTGGTATCATAAGTTTTTCTGTTAACCTTTAAAATTAAAACTGTCAGTTTTTTGTTTTGTTTTGTTTTGTTTTTTTTAACCAGCAAAAAAGGATTTATTCAGGAGTAGCAGAGAATTGCAATCCAGGTCAAGCAAGCTATGGAAAACCACAGGCGAGTCAGAGCCTTGAAGCAGAGGAACACTTTTTTATAGAGGAAGTGGGGAGTAGGGAAGGTCGTTTGTTGGAAACATAAAGCCCATTGGAGTAAACTGGGAGTTTGAAGTATTGTGGCTTTTCATTGGCTGAGTTGTGACAATCTCTCATTGGCTGGGCTGTTACCAAGGCAGAAGGAAAGCCTTTCTTGCTCCTGCTGGGTAGTAGTGTTTACGTGCACCATCAGTCTCTTCCTGTTGGCTCTGCAATTGATAACAAGTGGTAAAAAGTGAGAGCTTCCCCTGCTGCCCTCCTGACATCATTCTAAATGAGGTCCCCTTTATTAATTTTCTGTGCTTTTTCCCCTTTAATTAATTTTCACACTTCCTATTAAGATTCCCATTCCCTTGTGGTTAAAAATTACTTCTTTATTTTATACATTATATTATATTTTATATATTTTATGTATTTTATATATTATTATATATTTTTATATAACATATACTGTATATGTATTATATATCATAAAAATTACCATCCTGTGAATCCTAATTTCTGGTTTCTTTGGGCTTTTGAGCAGAAGAAACAATGTTGGGAGCATCCCTAGATAATGTTTTTATATCCTGAATGTTAATTAAGATTCTTCCATCGTGCGTGGAAGCTACCAAAGAAAGCAAAACTACATGAGGGCAACTCCGGGTAACCTGTGGCCGTGCCAGTTCTCCTGCTTTCTATGTTTTCCGCATACACATGCATGCCCAACTTCTTAGAAGTACATATTGCTGTAAGAATGTCAAAACATTCTTTCTTCATAGCAGTTTCTTTGGGTGAGTTTTCAATTTTAGGTCTATACATACACTTAATGGTCATCCCACACTTCTATTTCAGAGAGTAGACGAAAAACTGGAAATTGGTCATAAGGCTTGATAATATTGAATCACAACAGAAATGTAAACAGCTCATTATTATTAGCATTTGTTAAAATCAAGGGTGTGACTTGCTTGTGTATAATAAGGAGAGTGAGTCAATACTACATAGTCACAGAGGAAGGGGCAAAAAAATGTTTTTTGTTAAATTGAAACCAGAATTCATTAGTAGTATCTTTGGTGGTGAAGAATTTCTCATTCAAGAAAAACATAGAGAAAAAAAGAAAAAAAAAAAGATCAGCCATGTGACATCAGTGTCTTTACCTCTCAGAGCCTCCTTTCTCCCAGTGTGAAACAGAAATGATGTCACCCACCTCATCAGGGCATCTTCAAGTTTAGATGAGATGATGCAAAGCACGTAACAGAGGGCTTAAGGTAGACACAGTGCTTGGTTAAATTATGATAGACAATTCACTACTGGTTTCGATGAAAATCAGTGATATACATATGTTACATACTCATTTATGTAATGTAGCATTTTTAATTTTCACAAAATCTTTTCACAATAGAGCTCTCTCTTTAGCTATGAAGAATATTATGTACTGACTGACTCTATTTTCAAAGTATGATGTATAATATAGTTTTAATAGACCCAGTGAAGTTTTTACTACTTAAATGCCTTGGTGAGCTTATAAAAATAAGAACAATAGAGCTTTTTTTTTTTTTTTAATGACATCTGGTAAAAACATGGGAAATATCTTTGCTTACCAATTAAAGAGTGGCTGAAAAACAGAATAAATGAAATCTCTTAATTTATGCATTTTGTGTTCTCATAAATCATTTTCCTGTCAAAATTATCAGACTTTATTATTGCTGAATATTTTAAACATCATAATGGAATTTTGGTAGCATAAATCATAAAGCTTTCAGTTAGAACATTTGTGTACACACCTCAGCATTTTTCTTATATCTTGATGAAAAAAAAATAGTCCTCAGTCTAGAAATAAATCCATGCAGGGTATAAATGTCAAACTGTACTCTTAAAATTTCAGTAACTCAGCAATCCATGCTGGTCACTGTGCTTGCTAGGTGGTTATGGACTGTCAAACTATGTTTCTAAGCCTCACTGTTCCCCCAAAATGAAGCTAGACGTGCTTCTGTTTTCATCTTGGGCATGATTTTTATCCTACCTGCAAAAAAAAGAATACCTGCTCACTTGATTTTTCTATTTCCTATAAGAAGAAAAGAATCTCAAATGTAATAAATCCTGGCATAGCTTGTTCTTGACATTAGAAAATAATTTATTGTACTTACTAGGAGGCTTATGCAATGTATTTCATTTATAATTTGTAAGAGAGACCACTGTTTTTGGATTAGGTGTGTAATCTGGAATGCTGGACCTACATAGAAAGTGTTAGCACGAGCAGTAACGTCTTCAGAAGGGCAGGTGGCACTTGGAGGAGAAACAGTAGTAAGGAAGGAGCAGGCTCTACCCTTGGTGACTTAGCAGAAGAAGAAATCACCATGCAATCTTTTGATCCTTTAAAAGCTGTTACTTGTGTATAGACAAACAGAAGCTCATTCACTGAGTGTAAGTTGGAATTAAATATTCAGCCAGTTAAGCGTCGGTCTTCGACTTAGTTCATGATCTCAGGGTCTTGGGATCGAGCCCCACATCGGGCTCCCTGCTCAGTGGGGCGCCTGCTTCTCCCTCTCCCTCTGCTGCTCCCCCTGCTTGTGCTTTCTCTCTCTTTCTCTCTGTCAAATAACTAAATAAAATATTTTTTTAAAAATAAAGATTTCGGTAACGAGATAAACATTCTTTACCCATTTCTTAAATCTTATATCATTTTTAAATGACTTTGCTTCACATTTAACTTTGTGTAAATTCCTCTATCCCCTCACCTTTAAAAACTTTATACGTGAGTCACTTAAGCGACTTAAAAATGTGTGTGACTGTCACTTGAAAGTTCATATATATTATAAAGGATATAAGGCAAGAAATTTTAATAGGAATAACTAGTTCCTATACCAAAATTTGTAAAAGAACAGTGTTCTGTTCTTTTGTGTGACTCTTCCATAATTCTCTATTGTTGGACATTTAGACTGTTTCTAAGTTTTAGTTATTAAAGCAACAACCCAGTGAACAGCTTTGTCCATAAACCTTTTGTGTGAGTATCTGATTATTTCTTTAGAATGTAATTCTAACAGTGTATGAGAATGCCCCTTAGGAGGTATTTGCCAATAAAAGGAAAAGAAAAGGTGAAATATTTTAGTATCAAAGGATTTCTACGATTATCAGTGAGCTCAGATATTTATTGGCATTTGTATTTTGATTGTGAATGTCTTTTTTTTTTTAGATTTTATTTATATATTTGACAGAGAGGGAGAGATCACAAGCAGGCAGAGAGGCAGTCGGGGTTGGGGGGGGGGAGCAGACTCTCCACCGAGCAGAGATCCCGATGCAGGGCTCGATCCCAAGACCCTGAGATCATGACCTGAGCCGAAGGCAGAGGCTCAACCCACTGAGCCACCCAGGCGCCCCTCAACTGTGAATGTTTTAGGTCAACTGTTTTTCTATTGCTATATTTACTTTTTCCCATTAATTTATAAGAACTTGATTTTGAGGACATTAAGACTTCCTTCTCCCAATTAAAAAATGATAGTAAATAATAACAATTGCCCTGAGGACTTTTGAATAGCTGTAAGCGAAGTGTCATGATTCTGCTTACATTTTTAAAAGCTCTCTCTTGATGCAGCAGGAAGAACTGATCGTAAGACACAAGAGCAGCTTGAGGGAGACCAGTCAGAAGCCTGTCGCCACCATTCAAGTAAGAGATGATGGTGACCGTGGCTGGGACAGTAATAGAGATAGAGAGAAGTGTTTGGATTCGAACCATGTTTCGGAAGTAAAAAATCACAGGATTTGCTGATGAGTGAGGAATGAGAAAAGAAAAGAATCAATGATTTCCAGATGTTTGGCTGGGCTAACTGGATGCCTGGTGGTGTCATTTAATGATATGGGGCAAACTGGGGTGTTTGTTTGTTTGTTTGTTGAGATGTTTATTATACATTTACATGGAAATATCATGTGGATAGACAAGGGTAGAGTTCAGGTGGATTTGGCTTGGTTGTCACTGGTAGACAGATTGTTTGAAAGCCAGCCTACTGGATGAGATCCCCAAAGAGAATGTGTACATAAAGAAGAAAAAGAGGTGTGAGAACACAGTCTGAGGCATGAACATTTAAAGGTTCAAAAGGAAGAGGAACCACAGAGAGGACCTTGTCATAGCCTGGGAGCTGAGAGAAAAACAAGGGTAATGTGATGGCAGCAAAGTGAAGGAAGGGTATGTTTCAAGGAAAAGGGATGATCGACCTCGTGGAATTCTTTGGAGAAGTCAAATAGAGTAGAAGCAGAAAACTGACTTTTGGGTATTGCCACCTGGAAGCTATTGGTACTTTTTTTTCCCTTTTTTTTCTTTTTTTTGTTTTTAAGATTTTATTTATTTATTTGACAGACAGAGATCACAAGTAGGCAGAGAGGCAGACAGAGAGTCGGGGGGAAGCAGGCTCCCTGCCGAGCAGAGAGCCTGACGCGGGGCTCGATCCCAGGACCCTGGGATCATGACCTGAGCTGAAGGCAGAGGCTTAACCCACTGAGCCACCCAGGCACCCCTTTTTTTCCCTTTTTTTTTTTTTTAAGATTTTATTTATTTATTTGACAGAGAGAGAGCACACAAGGAGTGGAGTGGCAAGCAGAGGCAGAGGGAGAAGCAGGCGTCCCGCTGCCAAAGGAGCCCGATGCTGGGGCTCGATCCCAGGACCCTGAGCCAAAGGCAGATGCTCAACTGACTGAGCCATCCGGGTGCCCTGTGACTGTTACTTTTGAGAAGAGTAGTTTCAATGGAAGGATGAAGGCAAAAACCGGACAGAGGGTTTCAGAAGACAATAGAGGATAGGACTATACCAGCAATGTAATAGAGTGGGTTCTCCTCTCTCAGGGAATAGCCACATTTCAGTACTCAAATGTTTACAAGACATTAGTTAGATCACTTTTATTTCATGTGATCCACCACAACTATCAGCACATGGCACAATGACTCAATTTTTCAGAGCAATGGAGTAAGAACTAAAACAGGATTTTAGTTTGAGAGAATAGAATTTTCTACCGCATTTGTCTGCAGACTTTCAATCACAAATGTAATGAATCTCCTGGACACTATCACTGTCACTGTCTCGGTTGTGATACGAGTGAAAGTAGAACCATCTCATTTCTGTTTCCCTGCTCTTGGTCATCGTGATCGTCCCCTTTAAATAATAAAGCCTTCTTCTCCCCACCCTTCCGGGGTCTTCCAACCCATTCCCAAACTAGAAATTACTTGGGCAAAAAGTACTCATGACCTCTAAAAATGTTTACTGATTGAATCTTTGGACCCATGGATGACAAAGGACAGTGACAGGGGGCACTTCCCATTCTTCCCAGTTGAGGTACTGGAATAGGCTGGATTTTGTGCCAGCCAGTTAGTTCCCAGCTATAACGATGAATAGAGTAATTTTGTAAATTCCTTGCAACAGTCTCAGGCTGGGGTCCTGCTGCTAAGGTGGATGACGGGGCCAGGGGGTGGTAAGTTACGGTAGGAGCTCTTCATTTTCTAAACCTTTGGCAAATTGAGTGAGATACACATACGTGTATGTATGTAATTTTAACTGAAGGTGGAAGAGACATTTTGGAGACATTTGAGCAGATTAACAAATAGTATTTGTATACATGTAACTAAAACAGTAATTTATCAGGTGGAAGGCAGATGGGGGGAATAAAATGCCAACCTGTATCTACAGTTGGGTTGTGTTGATGATGAAGTGCTGTTTATTCAGGGCCAGCCTAGCTTGTCAGCAACATAAGAGCTGCGGTAGCACATGACTCCCTGCGTAGCTAGAAGACAATAATAAATTATCTCCTATGCAAATAGCACCGGCATAAAAGCAGAACAAACAGACTCTGCCTCGCAGATTCCTGAAGATTCTCACTCATTCCCTTGTTTGATGCTGTTTTCAACATGATCCTACTGACACACTCCTAAAGCCATTAAGATCAACTCTGGTTTGGTCAGTTACATGAGGGTAGACAGGACATAGTTGTTGGCGACTGCCATTTTGGAGGTAGAGTAACATATGTTACTCTATGAACGTATGAAACGTGCCCAAGTGATTCACACAAATCTTTGTTTTTTCAACACTTTGTATGATCATATGGGTTTGGTGGCCCCAGAGGAGAACTGGGGATCACCCAAAGGAGCTTGATTCGAAGAATCACTTGATTTTCGAAGAATCACTTGATTTTCACATAATGAACATACAGAATCTTGGACCCAATCCTTGACCCGATAAATGAGATATTCTAGCAAAGTGGCTCAGAAACACACACCCGCCCCGGGGTGATTTTTTTGATGAAGGTGGTGTGAGGAACCAGGAACTGAGGTGTGAGTTAATAAAAGTCCGAGGAAAATGACAGCATTGAAAGAACCCAAAGAAAAGGGGCAGAAGGAAATATATATAAAAAAAATATGCCTCCCTTTTTGAAATGGCTTTTCAATTTCGAATGTGCTTTCCAATCACCCGGGATTTTTGGAGAATGCACTTTCTGCTTCAGTAGGTCTGGAGCATGGCCTGAGACAGCATCCCTAACAAGACACTTGGTGTTGCCAAAGCCTCTGGACTTGAGTCCCGAAAGATCCTAGAGCTGCCATTTGCACACGGAAGAATCCAAACAGATTGGAGTTCAGCCAACAGTTTGGAATAGCAAATGTTCCACAAGTATGGCTTTGAATAATGCTGAATCTACTGCGTCCTATTCTTGGGCTCAGCTACTAGTAAAACCTGCCTTCTTTTGTTCAAGTGACCTAGCTGGGAGTCTCGTAACAATTGTTGTGAAAAAACTCTTAGAAGTGTTGTATCTTCTTTCAAGGGTTTATAACCATATGAGGGATTTTATGTACATACTGAAAAAAATATTTTGAAAGGGAAATTGCTAAGCTTTTTGGCTAACACCGTTAGTCTGGAAGATGTAGGAGGTAAGACGTAGGTAGCTGCTGTCTGTTCTTGTTTTCCTTTAGGACCATAACTGATTTATAATTCATGATGGCAGAAAGCTCAGCACTGAGGTCCTCTCGAGGGACAAGATCAGCGATGAATTGAGATAATTTCGTTTATTGAATGTGCATTGTGTATAATGTGAGGTCCAATTTAAAAATATATATCATTTTAAATATCTACTTCTATTGTGGGTGAATTTATTTTTTAAGTATCTAGAGATTGATACTATGACACATGGGCAATAAATAAAAAGCATGAAAACTGACAGTATGCTTTCCGAGATACATGTGGCAAAAGCTGTTGTGTTTGAACATCCTAAATTTCACTACCAAGTCAGTACAATAGATCCTTGGTATTCACCAACAATGTATCCTGAGAGCTTTGTCAGCTCCCCGGTGCAATTCCTTATACCCAAAAAGGGCAGTGTTCTCCAGAGACAGCTAGTGAGAGCGGCTGCTGCAAAAGTAGGCAACACCCACTCCTTGAGGTGTGGAAACTGATGATGAGCTGGGCTCCCACACCTGTCAGGTGTCTCATGTGGCCTCTCGGGGAGCCTCAGAGACTTTGACATTCAACTCAGCAGAATTACAGAGTACATGTGTTAGGGATATTTTAAGCAGCCAGTAAATAATCTGAGCCACAAATATGAAATCCACAAGTTTCGAAGAACAGCCACATACAAACATAAAGCTTGGGCACGGGAAATGCCCTCATCTCTTTGCACTGAACTGTCTGGCTCCTGGTCACAGTTATCTGGGGAGGGTGTACGTGGCACCTCCACTGCCTATGGTACATATTTCTGTGTCACTTTAATACTTTGCCAGTGGTTGGGGCACCTGGGTGGCTAAGTGGGTTGAGCCTCTGCCTTTGGCTCGGATCATGATCTCAGGGTCCTGGGATCGAGCCCCGCATTGGGCTCTCTGCTCATCGGGGAGCCTGCTTCCCCCTCTCTCTCTGCCTGCCTCTCTGCCTACTTGTGATCTTTCTCTCTGTGTCAAATAAATAAATAAAATATTTAAAAAAATATTTTACTAGTGGCACACACAGTTCTGATGCCTTTTATATCAGAAAAAAAATGAATAGAATTCTTTGTCTCTCTTGAGTGCACATTGTGGTGATTTCAACTGAGTGGTGCAGTCAACTGCCGATTGTCTGTGACATATATATGGATATATATATCAGATATATGATAAATTTGATATACACATATCATATATATATTTATATATAATTACTATACATATATATATGTATGTATGCTGTGATAGAGGGTTATGTAGCAAAGGCTGATTTTGTGTGTCTGTCTCTCCAGTCATTCAAAAACATTTTTTTTGAGAGGCATCGGGGTGGCTCAGTCATTAAGTGTCTGCCTTCGGCTCAGGTCCTGATCCTGGGGTCCTGGGATGGAGCACCATATTGGGCTCCCTGCTCATCTGGAAGTCTGCTTCCCCCTCTCCCTCTGCTCCCCCGCGTCCCACTGCTCCTCCCCTGTCCCACTGCCCATGCTCACTTTCCCTTGTTCTCTCTCTCTCTCTCAAGTAAATAAATAAAATCTTTAAAATGAAGACAAAAACATTTTTTTGAGCAACTAGTATATTCCAGGCATTATGTTAGGGGCTAACGTCTGGTCTTCAGTTCCTTCCTTTAAGAAAGAGAAACAACTATGCCAACAAAGTGGTTCTCATTGCCATTAATAAGACTGAAAAAGGCCAGCACATATTTGGAGATGATGTGAGCTGCAGGTTTGTGGTCATGGGCTCCTTTTCCACAATGATTCATTCCTTCTTAGCTACCACATAGAGCAAGAAGATCTGATATCATAGCCCTTCCATCAATCTCCAGACTCCTACACTGGAATAAAAAGCATACAGTTAACTTAGCTACAGTCATTTTATGGATTCTTCTTGGCATCATAATCATCATTGGATAACAGTTATTTTAAAAACAACAATAAAAAATAAAAAATAAAATAAAAACAACAATAACTTCCTCCTATTTTTCTGGCAATTGGTTGTAGCAATAGTCAGCAGCTATTCCTAATCCTGCGAACAATAAAAGGAAAAGTATTTTTTACAAAGCCAATGTTCAAATAAATATTTTAGGAAAAAACTCTTAAGACACTTGTTACTTATCTGAATTATCTGAATAATGGCCAAGATGCCTGGGGCACCTGGTTGGCTCAGTGAGCTAAGCCTCCGACTCCTGGCTTCAGTTCAGGTCAAGATCTCAGGGTGAGATGGAGCCCCAGGGGGCTCGGTCCGTATCCGGGATTCTGCTTGGGATTCTCTCCCCACCTCTCTCCCTCTGTACCTCCTCCCCTGCTCCTCCCCCGACCCCTGCCCAGCTCATGCACACCCACTCCCATTCTCTCTCTTAAAAAAATAAAAAGTACTGGCCAAGACTCCTTCCTTCCTTGGGCTAGGAAAACAAACAAGCAAAGGATGTTTTAAGCCATAGCATGAAAGTTTGCCAACTTGTGTGTCTGATAAGAAATACCTGTCACAACACATCACAACATGGGGCCAATTTGTGGCACAAGTGCTGAGGCGAGGCAGTCTGACATTAATATCAACGGCCCTGTTGTTGTTTCAGAACTGTATGTTTCACAGCAATATCAGCAGTGACTTGAAAGCATTTGCAGACAAGTTCGGCTTTGATGTCCTCATCCTCCTGGCCAGCTACCTGTCGGAGGAAGAGCAGCCCAGACGGCAGATCGCTGTGTATTCCCAGAACCTCGAGCTGTGCAGTCAGGTAAGGACCTCCTTCACTCTCACCCATTTGCTTCCTAACCTGCTGGCTGTCACAACATGTGGCGGGACTTGGGAACCGATGGGCGGCTCAAGGAAATGCGCCTGAGAGATAAGGTCCTCGAGAAATGTTGGGGGTATTTCGCACCTTGGGCCATTTTTGTATGTAGGTACGTATGTATGATTTCTATTTAAAAATTTTCAGAGTTTTTATTTTCAGTTTTGAGGCTATGTCACCCAAAAAATCACCTAATCAGAATTGGCAGTGAGATCAATACTGGCCCTTTTTAAAAAATCGAGGTGTAATTGACATACAGTGTTATATTAGCTTCTAAGATACAACATAATGATTTGATATCTGTGCATATTGTGAAGGGATCACACCCCAGGAAGTCTAGTTAACATCCATCACCAGGCGTAGTTACAAGGAATGTTTTTGTGTAATGAGGACTTTTACGACCCACTCTCTTAGCGACTTTCAAATGTATAATACGGTATTACCAACTGTAGTCGCCATGCTGTACATTAGGTAAGTCCTCAGGACTTACGTTTTGTAACTGGAAGCTTGTACCTTTTGGCCTCCTTCACCACCCTCCCCCCCATACAAGGCCTTTTAATTTTATTTTATTTTTAAATGTATTTTGTAGTGAAGTACAGTTGACGCTCAGTGTTACATTAGTTTCACGTATAGAACATAGTCATTCAGCAACTCTGTATATTATGTTGTGCCCACGAGTGTAGCTACCACCTGTCATCACACAACACCAAGTATCATTGACGTTGACGTATCAAACCCCCCCCCCCCCCGTGCCTTTCATCCCGATGACCACATGGGGCCTTTTAAAAGATCACGGTTTCTCTTTGTCTTCTAGACCGAATCCATAGAGAGAAAGAATGTATCTGTTTCACCCAAAGAAAGGCAAGTCCTCCTGGGAGTGATATTTTCTTTGAGGGCTGCTACTTGGTTATACCTAAGAAAAAATAAAAATAAAAATAAATAAAAATTAAAATTAAGTCCCCGTCTGAATACCTATTGGGGGCCCAGTGTTTAGTAACTGGTGATCTGATGCTTTGATCAAAATTGCCTTGTCTCTAAGTACTAAAATTCTGACTAGGTAATTAGCTCCTCTGGGTTGATAACTGAATTTTTTAACCCAATGTTTTGGAAATAATGTAAGAAGTAGACAACATTAATCAAAACAGGGCACTGGCTATACCAAACCAGGTGTATTTAACAACCAGTAGGAGAACCTACATGATTCATTATAACATGGACATGAACATACAACAGTTTCATCACTGTCTTTTCTCACTCACGGATTGGACACTTGTCCCTCCGCGGGGGGCTGCAGGCAAAGTCTCGCGAGACTCCTTTCTCTCGCGAGACTCCTTTCTCCTGCTTCCTCACTTGCGGTCCCCCAAGAGGTCCGTCTTGGCTGTATTGCATGTGACTGTAGATGCTCACGGTCTCTTCTGTGCATTCCCACCTGCAAGTGTGAAAGAGGAAGGAGCCCCTCTCTGCTCCGGCCGGATGTGTTTTACAACCCCCCGCTTCTGACCCTCACACACCTGCGCATTGTATTACCAGCCTGTGGCTTTTTCAAAGCTTTGACTCTGCACTGGGTTTTCAAGCTGAATTCTGTGTCCGGTCACTGGTTTCCTAGGGACCGACTTGCACCTCCTAAGCCTCCAGTACGGTGGTTTTCAAATCACTTTAGTAGCGGAGTGGTTTAGGAATTGGTTAATGTTAAACAGACAAAAGTGGACGAGCCGATGAAGGGATTAGAAGCTCTGAAGCCGGCTGTGCTGCCTCTCCTCTTCCCATGCCCGCCCCCCGCCACCTGAGAGACAGCTCTTGAGCCGACACAAGGTCAAGACTACCTTAGAGGAAACCTTCTGGGTCCATGGGACCACGGTTGGTTAAGGGTCAGCCTCTGCAGAATTCACCACATGGCTCCATCACATGTCACCTGCATGGCGTTGGTCAAGGTATCTGACCTTGCTATGTCTCTGTGTCATCACTGGCAAAACGGGGATAAAAATCCCTACCTTGTGCAGAATTATTGTGAGGATGAAAGGAGATAGTGCACATAAAACCCTTAGAACTGCACCTGGCATATGAAAACAATAAATGTGGATAATTATCACTATCTATGTGATCTCCCTAGTTATTTTCAGTGTTGTTGCTCTCACCTCCGCTATTCCTGTGGGGCCATTTCAAAAGCCCAGTGGGCAAAATATCCCTGACATTTCCTAAAAATCATAGAGCTGCGGCCCGGTTCTGGCCTCTCACCACTTTCTCTTGGCCTCCAACGGCAGCTTTGTCTGTCCTGGGCTCCATGCCAGTGCTTCCAGGGGGCAGGAAGAGATAGTTGGGGCTCGTATGCTGTTGGAAAGCTCCACCCCTGGTAGCTTTCTCTTTCCTATTTTCTCCTTTGCCTTAGGAGGCAAAGGCTTTCGGAGGTAAAAGAGGGTCCTGGGTTCCTCCTCCTGCTCCATTTCCCTTCATGCCCGTACTCATCTCACCCCCCACTTCTTCTCAGCAACCAGCATTATCTCGGCTTTTTGCGAACTTGAGTTTCACTCCTGTTGGAGGATGATACTGGGCTACACCAAGGAAAAGATATAAATGATTTAAATCTCGTAACCTGTAACTCTCAGAAGCAAACAACACTGAGCAACGGGGTTTTGAGTTAAAAGAAAAGCCGGTTTGATGGGATTGTAGAAAGAGGTGGCAGTATTTTAAGTGGGATTTTCCATGTCTTACTTTGTGCGGTCTTCAGTTGTTTGAGATCTTCTTTGTAGAACGATGCACATAGATTAATTTTCTATTAAGAAAAACTAAGAGAGACAAATTGCAAAGAGCAGAGTGCCTAAGTGCTCACATGAACCCCTCTGCCTCCCTGACAGATTTGCTGTGAACTGGAGGAATGCCAGAACCCTTGCCTAGAGCTGGAGCCCTTTGAATGTGGCTGTGACGAGATCCTGGTGTACCAGCAGGAGAACCCTTTGGTGACCTGTGATCAGGTGGTTCTTCTTGTCAAGGAAGTCATCAACAGGAGGTGTCCAGAGATGGCTTCCAACAGCCGGACGTCCTCGACCGAAGCTGTGGCAGGAAGCGCCCCACTGTCCCAGGGATCTTCTGGGATTATGGAATTGTATGGCTCTGACATAGAGCCACAACCCAGCTCCGTGAATTTCATAGAAAACCCTCCAGATCTGAGCGATTCTAACCAGGCTCAGGTGGATGGGAACGTAGACCTCGTCAGCCCCGATAGTGGCTTGGCCACCATTAGGAGCAGCCGTTCATCCAAGGAGAGCTCAGTTTTCCTCAGTGATGACAGTCCAGTGGGAGAAGGTGCAGGGCCTCACCACAGCCTTCTCCCAGGGTTTGACTCCTATAGTCCCATCCCTGAAGGAGCAGTTGCTGAAGAGCACGCCCGGTCTGGAGAACACAGCGAATCTTTTGATCTCTTCAACTTTGATCAAGCGCCCATGGCTTCTGGGCAGTCCCAGCCATCTTCCCATTCTGCAGACTACTCTCCCGCGGATGACTTCTTCCCCAATAGTGATTCATCAGAAGGACAACCCCCCACCCGACCTAAAGAAGTCAGTGGGATAGGGATGGACATGTCTAATTATTCATCCAGTTCGCTTTTGTCAGGGGCTGGCAAAGATAACCTTGTGGAATTTGATGAGGAGTTTGGTCAGAGACAAGATAGTCCCCGGGATCACTCTGAAAGAAATTTGAGCCTGACAGGTTTTGTGCGAGACAAAACTCCTTCACCAGATAGGCTAAAAAATATTGGAAAGAGGGTCCCACCAACACCTATGAATAGCTTTGTAGAAAGCTCACCATCTACCGAAGAACCAGCTCTACTCTATCCAGATAATGTGACCCAAAAAACAATAAACACAGGTCACATTGGGCCACCTCAGACCCGTGCAAGGTGCAGCAGCTGGTGGGGTGGTTTGGAAATCGACTCTAGAAATATTGGAGATGCATGGAGTTCCAGTGAGCAGGAGTCTGTCTTCCAGAGCCCCGAGTCATGGAAAGATCATAAGCCAAACCCAGCGGATAGGAGAGCCTCAGATTCTATATTTCAACCAAAGAGTCTCGAATTCCCAAAGTCAAGTCCCTGGGAGTCTGAGTTCGGTCAGCCTGGGCTTGGCAGCAATAATATTCAAGACCGAAATGAGGACAATTTGCAGTTTCAGAACGTGCCCCCAGAGAAATCAAATTTGCCAAATGCTTCTCCTCAGGGAACAAATCACCTGATAGAAGACTTTGCCACCTTGTGGCGTTCTGATCGCTCTCCCACAGCAATGCCAGAGCCGTGGGGTAATCCCACAGAGGACGGAGACCCTGCTGCTGCGGTGTCATTCCCAGCCTGGAGGGCCTTTGGTAAAGAAGATGGTGCCAAAGCTCTGACAAGTACCTGGCACCTGCACCCAACCAGTGGTGAGACACCATCTGTGAGGGACCCGAGCCAGTGGGCCATGGCAAAAAGTGGGTTTTCTTTTCCTTCAGAAGACAATTTACCCAGTGAGGCAAAGAATGAAGAAATCTGGGGCCAGAAGAACCACGACCCCAGGGACAATATCCTTATATCTGGGAATCCCAGCTCCGATCTGGATCACTCGTGGAATAGTTCTAAGCCAACACAGGAGGATCAGAATGGTTTAGTGGATGCAAAAATTAGGGGGAAGGTTTATGAAAAGGTTGATTCCTGGAATCTTTTTGAGGAGGGTATCAAGAAAGGCGGGTCTGATGCCATGGCGCCGTGGGAAGATTCCTTCTTATATAAATGTTCCGATTATAGCGCATCCAACATGGGGGAAGATTCTGTGCCTTCCCCCTTGGACACCAACTACTCCACGTCTGACTCTTACACGTCGCCAACATTTGCTGGAGATGAAAAAGAAACAGAAAACAAGCCATTTGCTAAAGAAGGAGACTTGGAGTCAAAAGATATGAACTCCGCCATTGGGGAGATTGAAATCCCTCCTCAGTCCCCCGAGCAGCCACCTAGGAATCGAATTAGCTCAGGTCCCGGGAACCTGGAAATGTGGGGTTCCCCTGATGCAGATAATAGTTGTTCAATAAATGTCACTCATAACTCCGATAAAGATTTACTCGAGACAGAGCCCACCGATGATAAGAACATCTCCCTGGACGATGACATTGGGGAAAGCAGCCTGTCCAGTTACGATGACCCCAGCATGATGCAGCTGTACAACGAGACCAACCGTCAGCTCACGCTTCTACACAGCAACACCAACTCCCGCCAGGCGGTCCCCGAGAGCCTCGACTTGTGGAACAGAGTGATTCTGGAGGACACACAGTCCACTGCGACCATTTCCGATATGGATAACGATTTGGACTGGGATGACTGCAGTGCCGGTGTGGCGATCTCCAGCGAAGGTCAAGCACAGGGATACGAGGCTGAAGGTCCCGAACCTGAGACCCGATTTTCCGTGAAACAGCTGGAACCGTGGGGTGTGGAGTATCAGGAAGCAAATCAGGTGGACTGGGAACTCCCTGCCTCTTCTGAGCACGGCGAGGACCCTCCTGCCAAGGAATATGACAACCTGAATGAAAAAAGTGGGCAGCTCATCGCAAATAATATTTGGGATTCCGTCATGAGAGATAATGACATGTCTTCATTAATGATACCAGGCCCACCGTATGTTACAGATTCTGAACTACACAAGTCACCTCCCGAAACTCCCAACTTGTCAGAAAAAATTAAGGACAGTTATATCCCAGAGGTGCTAGAAGCTTCTGGAGCCAACGAATCAGGAACACTTGATCCCGATAAACAGGACACAGGCAGAGGAACTCTGCCAAGGAACGTGGCATCCTGGGCAGCCACTCTTGAGAATCCAGGGCATGTTGCACACTCAGATCCGTGGAAAGGTCCTCACTATGCACAAAGCGAAGGTGAGGAGGAAGCCCGTGGAGCTGTTGCTAGGGAACGCCTCAATGAGGAGGAGATGCTAGATAGAACCTCAGAGATTTCTGGAAAAGGGCCAAGCGACCAGGAATGTTCTTCCACAGCGGCATCTCAACATCAAGAAATCTGCGATGAATTGGGCAAAATCAGCTCTCGTTCAGTCACTTCCAGTCCTCAGAATGAGGAACCCCAGGAGACTTTAGAGAATGAGAGCGGGTCCTACAATCCAGATCCCTGTGATGGTCACACAGACCTGCAGGCCCAAGAGACCTGCAAAGGGCACCTCATGGATTACAGAAATTCAGGGGAAACCACAGAAATTTCAGGTGGGCTGAAATTAACAAAAACCGTGTCTTTACCTGAAATGGATCTTGAGAAAACGGGAAAATGTAACGTTCTGGAACCAGAGAGAGTGAACCAAGAGCCACCCCATGAATGTCCCCAAAGCCTTGACATTTGGGAGGCCTCTATAGACAGTAACACGCAGGTTAATTTACCAAGTTCTGAGATAACTAAGAATCCTGAAGTCGAGAGTACCGAAGGCAGCCCTCCCGGAGCTGACCCATCAGGAAATTATCGCAGAGATAGTATTTCTAGTGAGTACACACATTCCAGTGCATCCAGTCCTGGCCTAAACGATTCTTCAGCTGCATTGCCTTCCTGGGACCAGGGACCCAATACAGGACATCAGAAGCAGCAGCAAGATGATTGGAGCCAACAGAATCACCAAGAATCTGCGCTAATTACTACTGACAGTCAAGTAGAAGTAATTACTGAAATGCAGGACCTGGAGAAAACCAGAATGGACAGGTTGGAAAAGAGCTTAGATCACAAGGTTCCTAAATTTTTAGAGATTTGGAATGACTCCTTAGATGGCGATTCCTTTTCCTCTTTATCCAGCCCTGAAACAGGCAGATATTCAGAATATTCCGCAGCCTGTCAGGAAGGAAATCTAGTGGTTAGCTGTCAGGAGAAAAACGAGCATGACATTTCTAAAACTCTGCAGCCAGAGGAGGCCAGGTTCATGGCAACAAGCTCAGGTTCTGATGACGACAGTATAGGGGATGAAGAGTCAGGGGAGAAAGAGAGGCATCTGGGCACTTGTCAAGCTGCTAAGAGTGAACTCAGGGCTTGGGATTCACTGAATGACCCTAATAAGTTCTTGGCCACAGCTGATCCCAGTGATGAATTTTCTGCCTATGGTGGCAGTTCAGAACCAACAAAGTCAACTCCGTTCTGTGACAATCAACCAAACAGCCCCGATCACTGGAGTTTCTCGCCACTAAAGGAGACTGAACTGCAGATCACAGCAGTGGAAAAGGAGATGAGATCTCCAGAAACAGCGAAGACAGGAGATACCCTATGGCAAATCTCCCCGCAAAGTGAATCGAAAAATGAGAATCATTCTAAATTGGAAATGCTTGGCTTCTCAGCAGAGAGCACTGAGTGGTGGAATGCCTCTCTACAAGGAGGACGACCAATTGAGAGTACGTCGGAAAGGGAATTACCTAGCTCAAGTAGCGTGTTAGAGATGAGTTCTTCAGTGTACCAAAACGTAAGTCCCTGGGGAGTACCCATGCGGGGTGATACGGAACCCATGGAAACGCAGTGTACCAATCCTTTCACTGAGGAACATCAGTCCCCCTTCCTGGATAGCAATGAGGAGAACTCCCATGAGCAACTTTGGAATATTCAACCAAGGCAGCCAGACCCAGAAGCTGATCAGCTTAGCCAGCTGGTAATACTGGACCAAACTGAAGAGGATTCCAGAGAGCAAAGCTTCGTGTCTCCTGCTGGGCAAGAACCGACTTCGGAAACACCTACCCAAGGTCAGCAGTGTCAGAACACAGTGCCGTCCGTCTGGGGTCAGCCCGACCCAACATTTACTCACACAGATGAGAATGGACGGGTGATGTCTAATGTTTCGACGGTTGAGTGTCAAGAAACAAATTGGTGGGAGGAAGGAAAATCATATCCGGATGAAATAACGAATTCAACCACTGCCTCGGAAGATTTCCCCACCGTCAGTTCTTCCACCGAGTTGATCAAGAAGTCGGGTTCTGAATGGAATGTCTCTCCCCCTAGTGAGGGCCCCCAAGGCACGTTTGTTCCAGATATTTTACATGGCAACTTCCAAGAGGGTGGGCAAGTGGTCTCAGCTTCGCCTGACTTGTGGATGGATGCTAAGCAGCCCTTCAGCTTGAAAGCAGATGGTGAGAATCCAGATATACTGACTCACTACGACCATGACAGCAATTCTCAGGCTTCCAACAGCCCTGATATATGTCATGATTACGAAGCAAAGCAAGAGACAGAGCAGCACATCCAGGCTGGAGTGGGACCCGGAGGGGAAGCTGGTGAGTTATATCTCGCTGAGCCAAAGACGGATGAAGAACCCAGTCCGGATCCTGGGCAGGAATTTGTCCCAAGCAGTCCAGAACGATCTTCTGAAGATGTGATTCTGCTGCCCCCAATCAGTGATCTGGTGGACACAAGAGGCTCGTCTCCACCTGTCTCTCACAAAGCTTCCCCTGAACCTTCTGAAATCAGTGGTGGAAATAATACAGATGTCCAAGCATCTGAGACAGGAGTTGCCCCAGATCCAGCACTAAATCTGCAGCTTGCAGACAGAACAAGCCCAATGATCGAAAATGTGGGAACGGGTATTTTTGTAACTCTCCACGAGCCGACTGTGGACAGCAACAGCTCGCCGATGTCAGAGGGCTTTTCCCCTGAAAGCCAGACAGATGCAGGAGCCTTGCTGGACCATGAGCAGCCCTTTGCTACCGAGAATTCTGCTGCTGGTCCTGCCGCCTTGCTGGCCTCAGACACTTGTCTGGATGTAAGCGAAGCTGCCTTTGACCACAGTTTCAGCGATGCCTCAGGTCTTAACACATCCACGGGAACGATAGATGACATGAGTAAACTGACATTATCAGAGGGCAATCCCGAAACGCCAGTTGACGGGGATGCGGGGAAGCAAGATATCTGTTCATCCGAAGCCTCATGGGGTGATTTTGAATATGATGTCATGGGCCAAAATATCGATGAGGATTTAATGAAAGAGCCTGAGCATTTTCTCTATGGTGGTGACCCTCCCTTGGAAGAAGATGCTCTGAAGCGATCGCTGGCACCTTACACACCGCCCTTTGATTTGTCCTACCTCATAGAACCGGCTCTTGGTGCCCAGTCAACAGAGGAGGCCGGGTCCCCCAAGGATGAGTCTCTGGGCAGCGAAGCAGCCGAGATACTGCTTTCTGCGCTTCCCAATCAAAGAAGCCAGGAAAAGCATGAAGAAACCCAAAACAGCCAGCCTGGACAGCTGGTTGTGTTGCATATTCATGAAGGTCCTGAGCCGGAGGGAGCCCACTTCAACCTCGAGTTGTCTCCATCGAACATCGACTGGGAAGTAGAAACAGATAACTCGGATTCACCAGCAGGTGGAGACATAGGACCACCAAATGGTAAGAAACAACGCGGTCCTCCACCCCCCTTCCATCCCACCCCCACTCCCGCAACCTGCCTTTCGCGCAATTAACGTATTTGTAAACCGAGCTCTTCCTACCAAGGGGGTTAAAAGAGGAACTAACTGCATTTGCAATGCATGCTTAACCAAATCCTCCATTAACAGCAGTAAATGTCTGCTGCTTTTACAATACCTCTCTTTGAGAGTGCCTGGGAAAATAAAACAGCTCTACCAAAAAAAAAAAAAAAAAAAAAAAGTCTTAAATTATCTCTCCTTAGATGGATCATTTGCAAAGATCACGCATCACATAATGTGTTAATTCTGCCTTGTTCGCTCCTTCTCGCCTTCATCTTCCACTCCTAGGAGCCAGCGAGGGAGTGTCAGAGTTGGAAGAAGAAAAAGTAATTCCTATCAAAGAGCCTGAGCGGATAACACCAGAATACAGGGAAGAAAGGGACACAGAGAAGAATGAAGATCGTCATGCGCTACACATGGACTACATACTTGTAAACCGTGAAGAAGATTCACCCCCAACACCTGAGGCCCCGGAAGCCAGAGAAAGCACATGTGAATCAGGAGAGTTTCCCATGGGTCCTGAAGAAACAGGGCTGCCGGGAACTCCGCTGGCAGGCCTCCCCGATTCCTGTCAGCCCGCCTCCTTCAGTGAAAGAGAAGATGGTTCTGTAGAGACAATGTCTCCCAAAGGTGATAAGAGATCATCTCTCGAGAGCCCTGGGCAAGACCAGAGCTGGATGGTCTTGGGTCACAGTGAGGTGGGTGATCGGTCGTTAGAAGCTAGGAACTCGGCGCCTGCAGGGTCTGGCAAGGTGGTAGAGCTGACCTCCCCTTGTGGCTTAGGTGAGGGCCCCCACATACAGGTTCTGGGAGGAACGAAGCCTGTGGAATCTTTAACACTAGAAGAGGCCCCTGGTCTGGGCAGCCAATCCCGGAAGAGCAAGGGCCGAGGCAGGGCTGGCCCAGACGTGGTTCTGGGGCAGGCTGTCCGCCATGACAATGAGTGGGAAATGCTTCCACCTCGGCCTTCTCAGAAAAACAGGATCCTTGAAACGGAAATGGAGGAGGAGACAGAGTTTCTGGAGCCCAGAACGAGGAAACCGAGACCAAAAGGGTAAGCCGAAAGCTAGATTTATTTATTTTTTTTTACTGAAAAATATTGTACTAGAATCTGGGGAAATGGTGAGGGATTGTGGAATATGAAGAACAACTAGAGGATGGGAGCTTTGCTTCCAGGTGTGGCCAAGCACCATCCGTAAAAACAGCTGGTAGACAAACATAAAGATAATGAGGATTTGTGGCCATTTTCAGTCACAAAAAACCAAACCAAAACAAAAACACTTCTGTTTCCATCCAGAGTCTGTACTTACCCTTCTGATACTTACCCTACTCTACCTACTCAGTACCTATATTACTCTTAAACAAGCAGTTGGAACCAGAGAAAGCAGGGCACTAACATTTTTTTCATAGAGCACCAAACAATTTGCTTATATTATCTCAATTAATACTTACAACAACCCTGATGTGGTTGGTATTATTACCTTTACTTTCCACACATCGGTGGGGGTCCCTTGAAGTAAGTAACCAGAGGGAACACTTGGATTTGAAGGTTTTTCACCGCTAGAGCCAGTACTTTTCCAGCAGACACACGGCCTATCTCACACAAAGGGCAAGTCTGGTTTTATGTCACAGCTTACTTACGAGGAGGGCTAACTAAGGAGACGCCACAGCAGGCTCAAAATCTTAGTGTGAAATAGTCACTCCCCAGCTGGCTGAAAAATTGGCCAACAACCATCAGACTAGGGATTCATTCATTCACTCACCACATGGGGTCTGAGAATCTGCTCTGTATGGAGTTTCTGGGTAGCCAGTGGGTATAAGACAGAAGTCGGAGAACAGGATGTCATCTCTGCCCTGGAGCTTCCCAGGCCCTGTTGACACCATGAAAGGTTGTTCATTTCTCTTCATTTGTCCTGATGGACCCCTCTTGCTCTTTCGTCCCCAGGGACGAAAGGCCAAACTATGACAAGTTAAAAGGGAAGATCATGTTTCCTCTTTAAAATGTAGCGGAAAAAAGATCTCTTTTTCCTACTCATTTCGGGAGCCTAAAGGACTATGCCTGCCACGGACTCACTGTGAGTCCAAGAATCTGGATCCCAGCCTAGCTCTGCCGTGACTGGCCATGTATGTTGGGATCAACCCTAGGCTTAAATTTCTTCCTCCATGAAATTGGCGGCTTGGGCTGGAGGACCGGGGCCTTCCTCAAGTTCCCATCTGCAGGAGCCTCATTTGCGAGTAAACAGAATGTGTCCTCAAGAGCTTTGGTCTTCACAAATTTTCTCCCCCCCCCCCCCCCCCAAGGAATAAGAAATGAAGAAGGAAGAGCAGGGGTAAATCAAGGGTTCTTAAAGGGCCTTAAAGAGTTAAAAGCTCATATTCAAGGGCAGTTTCCTAAATCCAGACCTTTTCAGTTGGCCTAATCTTTCTTTTTCCTGTCAAGCTATTTCCTTCCAGAGAGCCCCCAGATCCGTTATAGAAAGAGGGTAGCAGATGGATCCCAGCAGCCCCGCTGGTGTTGTTATGGATGGAGCTCAGAACTCAGGCAGCCTTGCCTTGGCTGAGCTATCGTTTGGCTTCTGGTCTGCATTTTCATGCCCCTGTGGTCCAACAGATGAGACTGCTCCCTGGTGCCACCAGCCCCCTTTCTTGCCAGCAGATTTCTTTGCTCATATTTTTCTGCTCAGCCCCTGCAGTAATGACAATTTTCTCACAATTGGGGAGGGGGCAGAGTTTCCCCACCGGCATCCGTATTATTACCTTTTGCATAAATAATTTACTCTCGACTGTATTTGAAAGGTTCCCTCTGTGCTAGATTTTGAGAGGGCACGGAGCTGTGGCAAACAGTGGTTCTCTAAGTGGGGTCCTACAACCAGCAGCCGTGGGGCGCCCAGCTGACTCTCAGTAGAACATGGGACTCTTGATCTGGGGGTTGCGAGTTCAAGCCCCACATTGGCCGTGGAGATTACTCAATTTTTTTTATTTTAATAAAAGCAGCAGCCTCAGAATCACCTGGGCCCTTGCTAGAAATGCAAGTTCCTGAGTTCCTGACCCTACTCCTCACTCTTCCTGAATCAAGAACTCCAGTTGGGGTCCAGCGATCTGTGCTTTAACACGGGTGACTCTGGTGCACGCTCAAGTTGGAGAACCACTGGTCTAAAACTTCCTCCCAGTCCTCTAGTTTAAGAAGGGAGTGAAACACAGGTAAAGAGGTAGATAATAGTGTAACATGTAAGTTAAAGTAATAATAATAGTGTAACATGTAAGTCAAAGTGACCAACGTGTGTGTAAATATACATAGCTATCATGAGCGTTCGCCACGGCCAGCGTACTGAGCCCCGTGTGTGCACTACCTCCTTTTACCATGGCAAGAATTACACAAGGAAGAACACTGATGTTCAGAAAGATTGAGGGGCACCTGGGTGGCTCAGTCGGTTAAGCATCTGCCTTTGGCTCAGGTCATGGTCCTGGGGTCCTGGGATCCAGTCCCGTATCGGGATCCCTGCTCAGTGGGGAGTCTGCTTCTCCCTCTGCCTCTTCCCCTGCTTGTGCACTTGCTCCCTCTCTCTCTCTCTCTCTCAAATAAATACATAAAATCTTTAAAAAAAAAAAAAAAAGAAAGAAAGATAGGTTGAATCACTTGGTCTGGTTTCTAGTCAGAAATTGAAGAAGCTGGAATTCGAATTTCAGTCTTTCCGTGTCTAGAGTGTGTGTTCCTGCTAGTAAATTAAGAGGGGAGGCATCTGTGTTGGGCACCTTTATGGTGGAGGAACAGGAAACGGCTTATTATCCATCCACATCAGGAGGTAGGGTACCCAGGGCCCCTGATACTTTAAAGGGCCCACATGAAACTTTGAGCTTCTTTTAATATCTAAAGAAAAAAAATTATTATACTTCTTTGTGGATTATGTGTTTTTTCCTACCAATGCAGATGTAAAAGATCTGGATCTTTTTTTAATGAAGGAAAGAGCCCGGTAAAGTAAGAGTGCCTAAGGCCCCACAAAGTCATAATGTGGCCCTAAGAGGTATAATTCAAGATGGGCATTACAGGAAAGTCATAATCTAGAAAGGCAAAGAAGAGGGTTAAGAGGTCAGCCAAGCTGTCTAGGAAGAGGGAGATGAAGGAAACCATGGACACAGCAAGACAGTCACAGAAGCAATATGAGATAGTCCTATTTTTCTGACTAAAAACCTGGAAATGTCTTCTGACATAGAATTTGGTCATAGGGCAGAACCAAGACTGTCCTGGAAAATAAAAAAAAAGTTCAGGCTTCAAAAAGAGATAGTATATGCGGATAGTATATGCAATATGACACACCAGCTAGGAATTGGCTTCTAGCCCTCCCCACCGCACCCCCTCAGTCAAGTTCCCAATATGCAGGCCATATTTCCAAAATGCGAGGAAGCCTCAAAAGGTAGCTTTTCTCCTTGTACTTCACTGACTGCCTCTTGTTAACAGGACTTGTAACGAGTGTGGGGAGAGAAACACTCCCCCTTGAAATCTGCAGTGCTGTGTTCAGGTTCCTAGGTGCCATCTTCCCTCTTCCCAGAGCCTCTGCCGACACCTTGGTCATCCTTCAGCTCTAGACCCACCAGCCCAGGATCACCACCAACTCCCAAGACAGTGATGGATAAGCCCGATCTTTCTGGTGGGGTTAGAGAGAACATCTGCACAGTAATCTGCCCCCCACACTATCTTCTTAAAATGAAGAACCCTTTATAGGTTTCTCTTAAAGAAGGCATGGTTGCAAGAATGTCGTGTGAGAAAAGGGTCATTTGATTACGTACTAGTCAGGGTTCTCCAGAGAAACGGAACCAACAGGAGCAGTAGGAGATATCCATCTATCTTTGATCTAGAGAGAGAAAGAGAGAAATGATTTTAAGGAATTGGAATTGGCTTGCCCAGGTTTAGGGGCTAGCAAGCCTGTAATCTGTAGGAGAGGCCAGTGGGCTAGAAACTCAAGCTAGAGTTGTTGCTGTCTTGAGTCTGAATTCTGCAGGACAGCAGACTGGAAATTTAGCAGAGTATCTGTGTTGTAGACTTGAGGAGAGCTTCTTATTTTTTGAGAAATTTCAGACCTTGCTCCCAAGGCCTTCAACTGAGTAGACAAGGCCCACCCATGTTCTGGAGGATAACCTGCCTTACTCAAAGTCTGCTGATTTTGGTGTTAATCACATCTAAAAAAAATACCATCCCAGCAACATCTAGACTGGTGTTCAACCAAATAACTGGGCACCGTAGCCTCGTCAAGTTGACAAATAATATTAATAATTCTAGGTTATATTCAAAAGCCTGAACTAGCTACATGCTAAGTGAATATGAAACCATTAACATTTGTAAACTCACTACCCTCTCAATTATACAAAAGTGGGTTGATCGATATACAAATATATCGGCTTTCTCTGGGTGTGGGGTAAGGAAATAGCTGTGCCGGGTGATAAATGGAAATAATGTCCAAGAGGAGGAAGTAAACTGACTCTGCTTGTCTCAACTCTTATAGATACACACAAGGGTGAGGGGCAGGGCAGTGGGAGGCAGAGGGGAGGCAGATGCGGGGGAGCTCTGGCACATGTGCTTTTGAAACAGTATTTAGAAATAACCTGATCCACCCAGGGGCACCTGGGTGGCTCAGTTGGTTAAGCATCTGCTTTTGGCTCAGGTCATGATTTCAGGATCCTGAGGTGAACCTGCACAGTGGGCTCCCTGCTCAGTGGGGAGTCTGCTTCTCCCTCTCACTCTTCCTCTGTGCTCTCTTGCTCTCGCTCTCTCTCTCTCTCTCTCAAATAAATATAATCTTAGAAAGAAAGAAAGAAAGAAAAAGAAAGAAAGAAAGAAAGAAAGAAAGAACCCGATCCTTGTATCCATGGAGCTATAGCTTGTCTTCTAGCTCTGTGAGGTGAGTTATTTGGTTCTCCCTGACACTAAAATGACCTCCAAACACAATAGGTGTCATATTCCACACAACTTGCTTCTTATGGTCAACTCTGTGCATTCTTTCTTTTTAAATTAGTAATGTTGGCCTTTTCCTTCTGTCTGACAAGACTGCGGGAAGTAACTCCCTTTCCTCCCTATGAGAGACCCCATTAAAACTTTATACAATTTCACAAGACCCTCTAAAGCCAGACTTTTTCTGTCTGGGACTTAGGGTTGAGGAATTAGTACATTGGGTCTTAAACCCACGTAAATGCTGAAAGTGAAAAACGGGTAAAGAAATAATCTGTCGACTCTTTCTCTCGGGGTTGGGTAATGTTAATGATTGGGCTCACAGAAGAATCGGGCTCTTTGAGCACATGCTTCCCCCTCCCTGGGTCTTGCTGTTTGGATGGGCTGCATCCCAGTTCCAAACATTCGCCCTTTCTCCCAGGTGAGCCGATACTCCATAAATGACAGCCGTCCCTTGTTTATTCACGGTTATTTGACTTTGCCCTGAACCAAACCTGGAAGACCAAACTTGGCACTGACTCTGTGTTCATTTATTTTTGTAATTATAGTTGATCACTTGGTGTGTTATGTTTGGTGGCTTGGTGGTGATAAACATATTCAAAGTTCTTTTTTTTTTTTTAAAGATTTATTTATTTATTTGTCAGAGAGAGAGAGAGGAGCGAGAGTGAGCACAAGCAGACAGAGTGGCAGGCAGAGGGAGAAGCAGGCTCCCTGCCGAGCAAGGAGCCTGATGTGGGACTCGATCCCAGGACGCTGGGATCATGACCTGAGCCGAAGGCAGCTGCTTAACCAACTGAGCCACCCAGGCGTCCCTCAAAGTTCTTTAAATCTGCAGTTTAACTCGGGCCTTAGTCTCCTTTTCAGAAAAAAAAAAAAAAAATGTGTTTTTTTCCTCCATGTCTCCCCACTTGTCCCCTGCTATATCTCCACTTCTGGCCAGCCCTACCCAGAACAGACTTCAGATAAGTCTGGTCCACCCAGTCACCCTCTGAGCTCAACAGGGTGAATTTTATTATCCCCACTTCATAGATCAACCAACTCAGTAAATGAGCCGTTAACATCATCCAGAAATGAGACTGTGGTAACATAAGGACTTGAACTTCTGTCTTCTCCCTTCCAGCCCATTGCTTATTGATACGACACAGAGGCCAAAGCAATCATTTTTTACCACGTGTTCTATAGGTTGGCGTATTTCTTCCTATCCTCCCGTTGTCCCATTGAGAAGTACATCACGTTTAATACCCAACATTCCCAGAGTTATTCAGAGAATAACTGAGTCAGAACCCGCCTCTGACGCTTCCCTCTGTCATGTGACCCACTGAGGCCTTCCCTTGCCTGAAAGCACATTTCACACCACAGCTCATTCGTGACGGTTACTGCCCTGTCCGTGGGCTGCCCCCCATCTGTGGTTTGTGGGGCCGACTCGAGCAGCCAGAGGCGAGAGGGGGTGAGGGAATCAAAGCCCTTCACTGTACATCTACGTTCCCCATATATTTATAGATGTGGTATTTTGTGGTAAAGGAGTTTATAGCCAGAGAAGGCCATGAACACCAAGATGAGGTGGTACAAGTCAGCTGTCCCGTGGGAGGAACACCCACAGAGGAGCCCTTTTGTGTTGTGCTGGCTTCTAGTCTGAGGAAGAAACCAAGGTATTTCTCCAGCTGGAATGGTGAAATGTCAAAACTGATGTCAGGAATTTAAAAAAAAAAAAAACAACAACTCCATGAAAATTGATGGCGTGTGAGGAAGAGGAGAAGTCATGGCTTACAAAAGCAGGATACGTCAGTCTGTCAGAGAGCCAGCAAGAGAGAGAAGACACATTCAAATGAGGATCATTGAAGAAATATTTAATAAAGGGAGTATTTACAAAGATGGAGGGAAAGTGTGAGGCGCTCACAAGGAAGGGTATAGTAGCTCAGGAATGGAAACGGGACAGCTGTTCTTGTTCCTAGGCCTCAGGGGACAAGGAGAGGGTGCTTTCCAGAACTCAGAAGGAGAATGTCAATTTTTGTGAGAATGGCCATGGCCGAGAGTGGGGGGACATGGCCAGCCAGGGGCCTTCCCACGGAGAGGAAGCTGGAGGAGTGCAGCTCCCTGCCTCCCCGCTTCCTCCCTCGGAACTCCCACCAGGTTCCCCAAAACCAAATGGGATTCAGAGTGGGAGGCAGCCTCCTGGGGCCAAGAGCAAGAGGGAGAAAGTAAGCGAGTGAAGCCGAAGCAGCGCACAGATGTTACCCCGCACAGCTGGCTGGATTAGAAAGCTCTGGAACCGCAGCTTCAGAAGAGTGTGCTGAGATCTGTGAACGTGCAGGGTCGTTGACTGTTCTCCAGTGCAACAGAGGACCTGTTTCCAAGATCCAGGGGACAGCTCTCTTAGGACAAGCGCTGTCGAAGAGTCTCCCCAAGATTGGGTCCAGCTTTGCAGAAACCCAGGCTGTGCCAACTGAAGGAATGAGGATGTTACCTCCCCTCCAGGTTAACTTTTGGTTAAGGGCTGCGGCTTCTTTTGAATTGTCAGCCTAAGAGAGTTTTGTTCTAGGTAACGGCCTGGCAGGAAAATTTTTAATTCATTCCCATAAACGATCTCAAAATGTTGATCAACTCCAAATCAAAAATTTATGGAAGATTGAATCCAGCGCACGAGCGCACGCGTGCGCGCGCACACACACACACACACAAACACACACTCTACTCAACCTTACATGGCAGCCCTGCCCTGGTCGGCCCACTCCACTCCTATCTCCTCCTGTCAGCCCACTCCTACAATCCATACTCCACTCACTGGCATGAGTGAAGCCTTTCAGATGTAAAGATCCTGCTTTCACCATCCACTTTCTTAAAACCGTCCAAAGTCATTTTGGAGTTCAATTCTGATTTTTAACTACCACCTGTAAGGCCCTATGTGTCCTAGTTGCTGCTTACATTTCCATTGGCCAAGAGTACTCTTTCCATCATTCTCCGGGCTTGTCCACCGGACCCTTTCCAATTCAGTGAGTTCGTGGTGCCAGCTGCACTCTCTGTCTAGACTTCTCTTGATAGGGCTTATTCTTATCATTCATGCCTCCCCAGAGAACTCTTTCTTCTACACACGCCATGTCACCCTGGGGCAGATGCTTCTGTTATCTCATGGGTTAAGGCCTCAGATGCTGCTGCTCAGATCCTACAACACACAGGAGGGCCCTTCACAGCGAAGGATTATCTAGCCCTACGTGTCAGTATTGCCAGGGTTGAGAACCCTGCTCTTCCCACTGCCCTGATTTATTTTCTTCTGTTTATTTGTTGTTGTCTTTTAAAAAGATTTTATTTATTTGAGAGAGAGCACAAGCAGGGGGAGAGGCAGAGAAAGAAGCAGGCTCTCCCCTGAGTAGGCCTGATGTGGGGCTGGATCCCTAGACCCTGAGATCATGACCTGAGCCAAAGGCAGACACCTAGCCATCTGAGCCACCCAGGCACCCCCTTCTGTTTATTTGCTTAGTGGATTCTATTCTGTCTCCACATGTGAGAATGTACTCTCCAGGAAAGCAGTTGCCACTTATTAGACGCCCCAGAAATACGGCCTGATTGAACGAATGGCAAAGAAAGCCAAGTTGTTCCAATGTCATTTGCTTTTAATGAAACAGCATTTCTGATGTTTGCTGCTTCCTTTTCCAAGGAACACGTGGTAAATTTAGTTTGGGCCTGACTTAATTCAGGCTATAACAAATTCCCATAGACTGGGTGGCTTATAAACAAGAGAAATTTATTTCTCAGCTTTGGAGGCTAGAAATCTGAAATCAGGGTGCCAGGAAGGTCAAGTTCTGATGAGAATCCTCTCCTCGGTTGCAGGCTGCCACCTTCTCATGGTATCCCCACAGCAGAATTTCCGCAGCGGAAAGAGTGAGAAAGCTCTCTGGGGTCCTTTCAGAAGGGCATTAATTCCACTCATGAGAGGGGAGCCTCATCTGATCCTAATTATTTCCCCAAAGCCCCACCTCCTAATTACCATCACATTATTGGTGGGGGGGGATTAGGGTTTCAGCAGATGAACTTGGTAGGGGGACGCACTCAGTTCATAACAGGGATATGCATCTTTTCAGATGTTGCAAAAATCCATCTTTCCTCTTCTTTTGAAATTGAGACCATAATTACCTATCTTGAGTGTCCTTGTTTCCTGGTATACGGTTCCTCCAAGATTCTCACAGCCTTTCAGTTTCCTTAAGCGCTATTACCACTTCCCTCAGCCTCATGGAGAAAAGGCGGTGCACCTGTCAACTTTGCCTATACCAGCTTGTCCAGAGGAGAAAAATACTTCTGCTCAGTCATCTATCATACCATCAACTCATGTAGCAGTTGTCAATATATATCTTCAAAGACCTTTTTTATTCTTATTTTTTTTACCTTAATTTATTAAATAATGATTTGGATGTATTGGGCTCTCAAAGCATAACTGAAACTCCCCTGGAGAATTTGACATCCAGCACCCCCTTTTCATTTATATAATGATCAGGATGCTACTTCATGCGTTTAAGCAGTAATTATTTTCCTTTTTTTTTTTTAATAATTGTAACTGCCGCAGCGTCGCAGTGAATAAAACAATACATTTACTCAAGTGCCCAGCTGACTCTGACTTAGGGCTCTTTTGCTCCGGCACAGGCTGAGACAACATCCTCAGGAAACATCATTGCTGAAAACAGATGTCCACATTTCCCCCATTTAATGAAGTGCCTCTTAAATTTTTAAAGGTATCTGTGATTGAACAGATTCCATATCAGCTGCTGACTTTTAAAAAGAGATTATAAAATAGATTGAATTACAGTGTCTGTTCTATAACACTTAACTCCTGTTTCTGTACCCTCCAGCAGCTTCTTTTTTTTTTCCAGCTGATAAGGGGAAATCCTTCCAATGAGCCAGCACTTCACAAAGATCAGAGCCCCATTTTTAGCCGTCCGCCTGGACACCCAGGGTATGACCAGCTCTAAAGCTGTGTGTGCTTTCCTGACGGTTTTGGCTCATCTTGGTTTTGAGAAACGTACTGACACTCTTGCTGAACCTCTGTGGGTCAGTAACCCTGCCAAAGTCACACCTTCCTCATAGCCCCCCTTTGGTCCTCCTCCTGGACTGAGAGGTAGACGGCATGTGAGAACTTATGTCATAACTGCTCATAAGCCTGAATAATTTTGTAGGCTTTTAGTTTATTTATTTTAGAGAAAGAGAGAGAGCACAAGCAGGGGTTGTGGGGGAAAGGAAGAGCAGAGGGAGAGGGAAAGCAGACTCTGTGCTGAGTACAGAGCCCCAAGTAGGGCTCGATCTCATGACCCCTGAGATCATGACCTGAGCCGAAATCCAGAGCTTGGATGCTTAACCCACAGAGCCACCCAGTATAAGAATACAAAGCCCCTATAGGCTTTCAGTTTAAATAAAGATATAAAAAAATTTGCTTCTTCCTCTTCTCCCTTTCCCACTGCCCTCCCACCACCTCCAGCATCCATGGTGAGGAAAGAAATAGCCATCATTTTAAGTACTAAGAACAGGAGCTAACATTTCTTAAGTACTTACCGTGGCTAAAATCGCCCTATCCCCCCATCATAGCCTCCTCATCGGCCCAGTCCCTACCAAAAAAAACCCCAAAAAACCAAAAACCACACACACACACAACTAAAAGGTTATGTAACATGGAACTCTGAGCAATCCAGTTCTGAGGACGGTACCTATAGTTACTTTTTGCTTTGACATTTTGCCTGATGGTGAGTAGAATTCTTTGGTTTGTCTGATCCTATTTTTTTTAATGAAGAGCAAACAAGCAAACAAACGAATGCACGCCTGGCATGAAACTTTCCCTTCCTATTTCACTGACTTTACCTGTCAAATATTTCCGTCAGCGTTTTGAGAATTAATAATTGTGTTAGTAACTAAGTTACTGTGAGTGGATTTTCACCTAGACTCTTTAAGATTTCTAGATGCATCGTTCTTCAACGTGCTAGTATTCTTCTTATCCACCTGGGAGTCAGCAGTCTGAGGCACCAGGCACTGTAGTAACTGGTCGGAATTCACTAATAAATAGTAGAAGTTAGATTCAAACTCGAGGACCTCTGACCACAGAGCCCACATGCGTTATGGCCCCACGCCTCTTTCTGCCAACAGCCATGATTTTGTGCAAACATCATAACCGTCTCTGGAACCTTGACTGGCCTTGTTTATGTGTCTGACCATGCTTCCAAAGTCCATTTATTATGATCTTACCCATTGTCCATGCAAAGGAAATAATCGCGCTGCCATCTTACTGCGTGTGCTGTGAAGCTACAGGATTTTTTTTTTTTTTTAAGATGTTTCAGGGGAACTAGATTCCTTCCAACCTGTGCTTTGAGCCCACTCGCATCCAGCCTCACTCAGGAGCAGGGGTGGGAGCAGTTTTGGGGAGCAGACACGAATACCAAGGGGGCTCCTGTGACTCCACAACCTGGATGAGAGCGTGTTCTGTGTTCCCTACCGCAGCTCGGCGCGGCCCGGGCTTCATCCCCCCGCGCGGGAGCGCCGGCGGCGGCCGGGTCACTGGGCGATCTGGGAGGCAGGTGATCATCCTTATTTAGATGTGGCAGGGATCACGTGACCAGAAAATGGAGGCGAGTGTGTATTCCCAGTTAACCGCTCGGGAAGGGAGATGCTGAGCGGCTGCGACCGAGCATCCTTCTCGCCCTCCGGGTAGCCAGCCTCCCCGCATCCTCAGGAGGTAGGTGGGTCCCGGTGCGGCTCTGGGAGGACCGGGTGTCCGCAGGACACGTCGCAATGGAGAGTGTCGTTCTCGCGGACCTGTCTATTGCTGCTGGAAGTTGGAGGGGAGAGAGGAGGAGGAGGAGGAGGGGATGCGGGGCTCTGCCCAGCCCCTCGCCAGTGACAGCTGGCAGCTGCATTTCCTTTTGTGTCGACTCCGACTGGGAAGGCTTGTGGTCTTTCAGGCTATCGCCTGCCCCTTCCTTGGCGAGCAGGTCGTTAGGGAACCCAGACTCTAACAGCTCTAAACATTTTGCCTTCCTTCCTATGATGAAAATGGAGACAGAAAATCGAAGGAAGGGGACAATTTGGAAACTGTTGAGGACTCTTGCCTAATGGGTATTGACGGTGTCTGTTTGACGGGCGGAGAGGCCCTGGTACAGGGGCATATTTATTTCTTGGATTATTGCTTATAGTTGCCAAAGCTGGTAACATACACTTATTTTTTCAAACGAATCTTGTAATCTTGTAATCTTAACCTAAGTTCTAAGCTGCAGAAATAGGTCACCCTCCAAAATGGACTTGTATTGTTCTCTCCCACCTTTTCAAGATCCGGAGATAAAATACAGTACGGACAGATTATCGCTATTTCACTGAGAAACTAAGTTACATGAGAAACTAAATCAAAACGACCACCTGGTCAATTTCAAACGAGAAATACATGGGTTATTAAATTCCTCTGTGGAAACCAAAAAAAACAAAACTAGACTCCCACCTAGGAGGGATTTAAATCAAGTATGATTCTTCCTGAGATCAGAGTGCTGGTCGGTCTTGGTGATTCAAGGGAGAGGGACAGCATCTGTGTCAACCGCCCCCTTCTTTCACATGAACTCCTGACGCGGTGTGAGTCTTATGCAAACCACCCTGTGCGTGAGCCCAGCCTCCAGGCTTCCTCCCGGATGACTGCCCCAAGCCATAGAGAGAAATGGGAGCTGCCATGGCCTGAGACCACTTTGAAATGTTCGATTTGACGAAAGTATTCTTAAAATATTAATTGATCCTATTTGCAGAAAGTAAAATCTGGAATCATTAGATTAAAATGCCTGGTGATTAAAAAAAAATGACCCATGAAATTTCTGTTAGTTGATAATCGACTTCTTAGCTGGGAGGAAAACCCTGTCTTTTACTGGTAAATTACACATATTCATGATAGTGAAAGTTTGTACTTTAAAATGGCTTGAACCTTGCTTTGCAACTCAAAGACGGATAAAAACGACCTGAGGATGTTGTCCTTTGCAGTTAGCAGTGTCTAAACGTCTTTGGGAGATTTTACTTTGTAACGCAAAGTACCTTTATGTCCTAAATAAGGTGTAAAGCTTCAAAGGTACTTAAGGATAATAAGCCAGAGTCTCCTTCCTATTAATATGAAGCCAAATTAACTTTTTTTTCTGTGGCAAGGGCTCTCTTTCGTATATCCCAGTGAATTTTCTTTACATCCCATTTGGTTTTTCATTCTTGAATGGCTCTGTACTAGGGTAAAATTTAATCTCTTATTAAAGGATCATAATACTTCCTTGACCTTTAGACTTCATACTTCCTAGCTAGCGAGAACACAAGGTGTGGGGTTTGCCTGTAGGTTCAAATACTCAATATAGTTTAAGACAGGAAAACTTGAGTTCACCCACAGCACATAAAAGCTTTTCTTTTTTCTTTCTTTTTTCTTTTTACCTAATCTGGAATTGCCTGCCCTTTCTCTGATGCCTCAGGATCGGGTAAACAGAGGCTTTATGGAAAGCAACTTCCTGCTAGAGTAGTGTTTGAGTTTGGGATGGGTTCTCAGTTCTTTATCAATTTCAGTCAATAATGCAGCTGGGGCAAAGGGGCAAGGCGGAAGAAGGGGCAGAGGGAAAATCAGTGAAGGGCAGATTCTGTCCCTGGTATCCTGTCTGCATCAGAGCTGACAAAGAATGCTGGGCTGCAGGTCCTTCTACATTAATAATGGCAGGAATCGTGGGGTTCTTGGGGGGATAGGTGTGCAAGAGGGGTGTAGGAAAAAAGGCAGGAGTGGATGCCCCCTGTCCAAGCACATTATCATTCGAGGGCTCCAGCAGGCCATTTGCCTACTATTTTCGATAGTTTCCTGAGTCTCTGTATTTACAACCCAAGTTTCAATTGGTAGGGTAAGAGAAACGGAAGTAAATCTTAGAATTTGTTTTCACTCACTTCTTCAGTTTACAGGCAAAGGACAAAAAAATGAGCCCTGGTTACACTGAGGGATTGGCTCAAGGTCACCATCAGTGGCTGGGCAGCTGGGATCTGGACCAAGAGGCCTAGCTCTTGATTTTGTGCTGTTTCCTCTCAGCCTAATCAGAAGCTTCTAGCAAAATCTAGTCCATGCATTCGAAGTTCTCAGGCTTAAAAAAAAACAAAAACAAAACTAGCAGTCTTCTATTTTAAGGATAAGGTGGCATTTCCTAATTGCTTTCCAACCCTTAAAAATTTGGGGGAAAGGTGCAAAAAAGTCTGGGAGAAATGTAACTGAACAGCACTCTCAGAGCTTGTGCGTTTATGGACAAGATGCTACCCCTCAGGACTGTGTGTTGCAAAAGTAATCAAGATGCAGCCCTCACTCTAGCGAGGGGAAGGGAGGAAACAAATGGCTTGCAAAGGGCAGAAGGAAGTCAGTTCCATGAGAGGTATAACTGTGGAGCTCTGGGCCCTCAAGGGTGGGAGGGCGTTGGTCTTTCTCCTTGGTTGTAAAGGGGCAAGTACAAGATTCATGGATAAAGTAGGTTCAAGGCGCCTGGGTGGCTCAGTCATGAAGTGTCTGCCTCCAGCTCAGGTCATGATCTCAGGGTCCCTGCTTGGTGGGAAGTCTGCTTCTCCCTCTCCCACTCCCCCTGCTTGTGTTCCCTCTTGCTGTGTCTCTCGCTGTCAAATAAATAAATAGGTAAATAAAGTGGGTTCAGTAATCGGGAGGAAGGTGCACTCCAGCAGAAGGGAATATAAAGCAGGCAAGCTGTAGAGGCAGGCGAGCTGTCGGCAAGACCTGGGGAGCTAGGAGCTCATTTTGCCTGCAAGGTAGAGCATTTGGAGACCCACGGCTGAATTGGTCTAAATGCTGGAGAGCCCCGGGGGTGAAACATAGAAGTTTGTGTTATGTGTCTTGGCAATGGGAAGCCAGAGATTTCTGAGCTGGGTGTTGTGACTGGCAGTGGACTGCACCGGTGTGGAGAGATGGGAGGCGAGGCGGGAGCTGGTTGTCCACCTGCGACATCAGAGAGGCCAGAACTCTGCCCCAGGCAGAAAGAAGGGAGGCGATCCCAGAAGGGCAGATGTGGAAGAGAGGTAGAGTGCTTGAAAATTAAAAAGGGAGAGGTGCCTGGAGAAGAGTGGGCCCATCTGAGGATAGGTTACCATGTCATTCCCCATGACCGGGAGCCTATATCCTTGCAGCGCTCGCCGCGGGTTAACGTAAGCAAGGTGAAGAAAGCGTGATGGCCCCCATCCGAGCAAGACGGAGCCGGCTTGGATGGAGGCACATGCAGAAAGCTAAATCCACGTCTGATTAGTCAGCATGAGGTCATGATCTCATGCTGGCCCATGGTTTCTGCTAAGTGACGACACTTAGCCCAGGCCCCAAGGCTCTGCATCTACTGAGCTCTCCCTACTGGGCTGGGACGTGAAGGGGATGGTGACATTTTCCTCTAGTCGTCCTCTTTCCTGCGAGACTATGGCCGACTCTAATCTTACAAGGAGAGAAAGGAGAACTCCTAGTTTGAAGACAGGAATTAGGCCCATCGGTGCCCCTGACAAGCTCCAAGAAGATTCTGGTTCATAGAGAGGAAGAACAGAACAGATCCTGACTGTGGGGTGTGAGGGCTGAGGACAAAGGGCGGAGAAAGGAAACAGGAGTGCTCAGATGTAGTCAATCCCCCTCCCTCCCCAGCCCATCCACCAGGTCCCACCCAAACACTACCTCTTGTCTGGAGCTTCTAGGTCCCTGGACTCTGTGCCCTCGGTCGGAGGGGCTACTCTCGCCTCTGAAACTCCCGGTTATGTCTCACGGCTTTGACTCCCCTTGTGCTGTTTTGTGTGAACCTGGGTGTGTCTTTTCTTCTCTCCCCTCTTAGATTTTAAATTCTTTAAGGGCAAAATCTGTGTCTGAACCATTCTTTTTGTCATGTACCCTCCCCGGACTAGTTTAATGCTTTCCATATGGTTCTAGGACACACATGTTTGTCGAACTCCTACCCAAAAGAGTAGCCCGATAAACAAACTGAGTAAAAACTGAGTACCGTAGAAGCTACTTCTGTCAAAGCTTGTGGGAAGCTAGTTTGGAAACCTCAGGTGGATAGTCGGAATGTTTAGGTCCGGTTTTACCTGCAGACAGAGATCCTTCAAAGTCCTTTCCAGTGCAAAATTCGGAAAGGAGCACATGAAGCAAGAGAACCTTTTATTCAAAGAGGAATAAAAACGTTACTTAGCTAATACTTTTTCTACATCCGACTCCCTAAAAGACCCAGGAAGTGTTGATGAAATCGGGAGTTCTGGAAATAGTGCTTCCTAAAATAAAACAGGTGTGAAGCCAACCTGGTGTGATCTCGAGAGAGCAGCTGTGCAAGAGGTGGGTTAGGAGGGCAGGTGACACGGAGATGAGAGGACAGCTGGAGATTTTTGATGCATGGGAAGGCTAGTACTGATCAATGAAAAACAGAAAGCTTGGGATTCAGCAAAACCCCATCCATGGGCTAGCCACGGGGAGGTTTTCTCTGTGCCTTGGGCTAAGTTCAGGGGTGATCAAAGATCATGTCCTTGATACAAGGCCAGAGACAAGATTTGGCACAAAAAGGCTGTCACCACGTTTTTCATGTACTTACCAGTTTATCACCACGTTTTGTTTTTTTTTTTTAAAGATTTTATTTATTTATTTGATAGACAGAGATCACAAATAAGCAGAGAGGCAGGCAGAGAAGAGAGGGAGGAAGCAGGCTCCCTGCTGAGCAGAAAGCCCGATGCGGGGCTCGATCCCAGGACTCTGGGATCATGACCCAAGCCGAAGGCAGAGGCTCAACCCACTGAGCCACCCAGGCGCCCCTATCACCACGTTTTCCATGTACTTGCCAGTTTATAAGCTCAAGGCTTGTTTCTAACTAGCTCGGTGGGTAGATGAATGGTCTTAGGCTGTTCATTTTATTTACCAGTACTAACTGTTATTCACTAGCATGGAAACTAGGAAATGGGGAGTGATAGACGGAACAGAGTTCGGGAATTCCACATGCTATAATTCTGTGAACAATTATTCAAAAGCATAAGCACATTTTCTCCCTAAATAGCTGTGTACATTTCACAATAAAGACATACCAAAGTTAAAGAAATAGGTAAATGTATCAGATCTCCCTGTGAAGTTGGTATAGCTGTGCAGATACCCAAAAACGTCCCTCAAGAGAGTATGAAATTAATCAAATCCTGTCAGTTAGCTTCATGGAATGTAATTATACGATGCAGTGGGACATGTGTAAGTAAAGGTGATGGAATCTTCGTCTCAGTCTCGAGGGGCCTCGCTTGGGCTTCTCTCGTTCCCTCTAAGTCTGTCAGGCAGCAGTAGAAGGGCTTTCTAGGAGAAGGGACGACTGGAGGACCTGATATGCCCTTCCAGAGCTAAGAGTCTCCTTGAAACTAGGGGTGCAGGGGAAGGAGATCAGATACTATATGCGTTTGCTTGAGCTGACATCACAACATAGCATAAACCAGGTGGCTTAAATGAGAAAATCTGATTTTTTCCCAATTCTGGAGGCTAGAAGTCCAGGATCAAGGTATGAGTGAGGTTGGTTTCTTCTGAGGCCCCATTCCCTGGCTTGGAGGGGGCTGCTCTCTCCCTGTCTTCACGTGGTCTACCTTCCGTGTGTGTCTGTGTCCTAATCTCTTCTTCTTATAAGGACAGCAGGCGTACAATATAATGATTTAATATTTCCTACATTACTCAGTGCTCATCACAGTAAGGGCACCCTTCGTCGCTCATCGCCGCCCCCCCACCCCGGCCCCTGGCGACTACACCCATTTGTTCTCTGTATTTAAGAGTCTGGTTTTTTGCTGGTCTCTTTTTTTCTTTGTTTGTTTTGTTTTTTACATTTCGCATCTGAGTGAAATTATAGATACTTGTCTTTGTCTGACCAACTTATTTTGCTTATCTCCATACCCCCTGGGTCCATCCATGTCGTTGCAAATGGCAAGATGTCATTCTTTTTTATGACTGAGTAATACTTCATTTGTATATATGAAGGTCCCACTTTTCAAAAGGTCAGAGCCGGGACTCAAAGGCAGGCTGTCTGTCTCAGGTGCTAGTGAGGAGGAATAACTGTGGCAGAGCAGTGCAGGCCATATTTGCTAGGCTTTTGGTAGATGCTGTCCCAGATGTGTGGAGCGGCCCACTTCTCACGCTGGGTTAGGTCTCAGAGCTGTGCTCCATGAAATTTTGTTTTGCGTGAACATATTGAGAGAGAGAGAGAGAGAGTTAAAAAGAAAAGAAGAGGAAAGGAAGAGAACGGTTCCTTGGTTTACCTTTGTGAGGTACACAAAATCAAGCCGATTTTCTCACAGCTCAGAATCTATGACAGGTTCACGTGCCTTATAAAGTCTCAAGAGGAGGGTATAATATATGGGTTTCCCAAACTTGCCTGGCACAAGGCCCTTTTCCGTAGACTGTGGAATCTCTCCTATGGGCACAGGCTTCGGGAAGCAGTGGCTTACAAAGATGACAGGAAGTGGCCCTTCTGTGTCTCTTTGGCCACTGGGCCCATTTGGAACGCTCAGGTCCCGTTCCTTCCCGTGTGTCCGTTTGAGCTTGTGTCCCTATTGGCCACAGGCCTGAGCTCGTGGGAAGCTGATTGTAGGAGCGGATTCCAGAAATCCGCCCGTATCTTGCCACAGCCTGCTTCCTGGGGTCACTGGGGTCTGAGAGGTGACTCCCTTGTAATTCACAGCCAGTGACTGGGTGGGAGTGAAAAGATAAAGGAACTTTATGTTGGAGGAAAGCAAGGAAACATCGAACCATCAGGAAGGAAATCCAGAAAATGAAAATAGGTTAGTGTTACGAAAGGCACAGAACGGTGGAGTACCCATCAGGTTATTGATTCAACAAGGGCTCCCGGGTGCAGGCTGCCCGGCAGGGCTCCTGTCCCCTGGGTTTTTACGAGGAGCACAGTACCTACTGACACTTTAGGATCTGATGGCCCATCCAGAAGGAAATGTCTCTTTTCTGCCTCAGTGTCTTCATTTGAGAAACAGAAACAACAGTGACTTAGAGGGTTGCTACCCAAAACCAGCATTAATGTCAAAAGCATAAAGGCTTGGGCACCTGGGTGGCTCAGGTCATGATCCCAGGGTCCTGGGATCGAGTCCCACATTGAGCTCCCTGCTCAGAGGGCTGTCTGCTTCTCCCTCTACCCTTCCCCCCTGCTCGTGATCACACTCTCAAATAAGTAAATCTTTTTAAAAAAAAAGAGAGAGAGAAAAAAAATCTAAAAAACAAACAAAAAACCCCAAAAAACCAGAAAACAAAACCTCCACAAAAGTATAAAGACTTGTGGAGGCAGAGAGATGCAATGTGGAATCAAGTTTTTTTCTTTTTCGTTAAGGAAAAGAACATAAATGAAATAGGGAAATTTTCAGCTAGACATAGAAATTTTAATAAATAGAAAATTAATAGAAATCTAAAAAAATAGAAAATTTCAGGTAGAAATTTTCAACTAGAAAAAAAAATTGTTTTTTAAGGAAACAAAACACAAAACTAAAACACAGAAAAGCAACAACACTAGGGAAACAGAGAAGCAGTCAAAGGAGCCAAAGTGAAAAGATGAGGGTAGAGGTCAGATACAGACTATAAAACAAGGGTAGAATTAAATAAATGAGAACGGACCTACAGCAAAAGATGACTCAGCAGGTCCCACGAAAGGCGGGCGGCGTGTCTGTGTCTTAGCTATTTTCATATCCCCACTGCTTACACAGACCAGACCTTTGGAAGTACTTGTGAGGATAAACGAATATGACAGACATGTGACCAGAGGGGGCGGTGGCAGCCCCATCACAGGAGGCTGCTGGGAGGCTGGTGTTCTCCGCCTTTCTTCCGTGATGCTGACAGTTCATGTTTTCGTTTATGCCTGCTGCCTCCTACACTTTATTTTGGAAAACATTAAGATCCTGGTAATATGGCAGTGGGATGTGACAGCAGAGTAGTGCTACTGATAAACAGCTCAATTACTCCTTACTGAGCACTTAATTTTTCTAATGTTAACTTGACTTTGCCCAAGAGAAGATTTCTAGAAACTCTTATAGCATCTAATTATATTTAAATTACCTCTTTATTTTAAAATGTGGCACATGCTTGTGTTTTAAAAATTGACACAGCACAGAAGAGCTCCTTTCTCCCCGTACCTACTCCATATGGGTAGCTGTTATTAATAGTATATTTCTGTTCCTTTAGATATTATCTATCCCCAAAAACATGTATAAATATTTATAACTTTATACGAATGCTGTCATTTCTAAACATACCATGTTGTGAGTTGATTTATTTATTAAATATATTTATTTATTAAATATATCTGAGGTGCCATTCCATATCAGTAAGTTTAGAAATTTTTTTTTGTTTGTTTTGTTTTGTTTTAAAGATTTTATTTATTTATTTGACAGAGATCACAAGTAGGGAGAGATGCAGGCAGAGAGAGAGAGAGAGGGAAGCAGACTCCCTGCTGTGCAGAGAGCCTGATGTGGGACTCAATCCCAGGACCCTGAGATCATGACCCGAGCCGAAGGCAGCGGCTTAACCCACTGAGCCACCCAGGCGCCCCTAAGTTTAGAAATTTTTTATATTGATATACCATGATGAATTTCATGCTATATTCAATTACTCATCTATTAATGGGCATTTAGATTATCCCTCATATTATTTTAAAAAAATAAATTACTTAAGTAGAAATTTCCTTTAGTCAGTGAATGGACAACTTGGATCCAAAGCTTAGGACACAATAGTGCACAGTACTCCATTTCCCAAAGAAAGAGATGGCAGGGTGCTCTCAGCAGTTGGATTGGATGCTTCCCCTAAGGCCTCTTAAAAATTGACCCACTTTTGCCAAGCTCATCCATCACCCCAGCCCACATGAGTGGAAGATTGGGGAGGAGAAGTGTGAGGGAATTTTCAAAAGTCATTGTTGGTTAGGAATAGTGGAGTGAGTCCCTTTCTGCCCCTCCAAAGCCAAGTGAGGGTTGCTGCAAGAGAGTCAGGGGTAGAGATTCAGAAAACCTTCCACAAGGGAGACTGTCTTCTTACTCCCAGTCGGAGGTCTACATAGGCAGTGGACTTGGGTGTGTGTCCCGATGAAGGTGGCAGAGGGTGACATGCACTGTCACAGCAGGGTGGGGTAGGGTGATACAGGTGTCCTGTGTGTGGACAGACAGTAGTGGGCTTGAGTCGTTTAGTAGCACCCCACCTGTTATGGGCTTAATTGTTACCCGCCCCCACCCCAAATTCCTATGTTGAAGTCCTAATCCCTAGTATTTGGAGATGGGGGTGTTTAAAGAGGTAATTAAATTGAAGTGAGGTCATTAAGGATGGGACACTAATCTGATATGATCTATGTCCTTATAAGAAGAGATTAGGGGTGCATGGGTGGCTTAGTCGGTTAAGCATCCCACTCTTGATTTCAGCTCAGGTCATGATCTCAGTGTTGTGGGAATGAGCCTCCAGTCGGGCTCAACGCTCAGCACGGAGTCCGCTTGTCCTTCTTCTGCCCCTCCCCCCTTCTCTTTCTCTCTCTCACTCGCTCTCTCTCTCTCTTAAATTAATTAATTAATTAATTAAAATCTTAAAAAAAGAAGAAGGGGAAGAAGAGATTAGGACACAGACACACATAAAGGTGAAGACCATGGGAAGACACAGGGAGAAAACGGCCATCTCCAAGCCAAGGAGAGAGCTCTCAGAAGAAACCAACCCAGCTGACCCCTTGCTCTTGGACTTCTAGTTTCCAGAATTGTGAGAAATCTGCTTTTTAAGGCACCCAGCCTGTGTTCTTTGTGATGGCAACCTCCCCAGCGGATTAATATGCCACCCAAGGTGAAAAGTCCCCAGCCAAAGGCAGTGCCAGGAGCTGAGGACGGAGTGAAGACACGAAGTCAAGCCAGGTCTCCGGTACCAAAGGAGAAGGCAGTGGGGAGAGCCCATGGGCCCTCAAGGAAGCAGAGGCTGGGGCTTTAGAGAGAACCGAGCTACCTCCCAACCTGGCTGGGGAGAGGAGTGGCAGTAGAAGTACAGCCCAGGCTCTCCCAGCGTCCACTGTGAGATCCCACCCACCCCGCCCCTTCTCTGGACCTAAGACATCTGAGGAAGACGAGGAGGAGAAGGAGGGGGGAGGGGGGAGGGAGGGAAGAGCCCTCCCTATCCCGAGTTCCCTGAGACTTAGCTTTGGAGAAAGATTTTAAGATGAGAAATGAGCAGTTCTAAACTGAATTGGATTTTAATAACTGAAAGTGACAAGATAACATAAAGTGGGGAAGGGAGATAAAAACAGTACAGTTGGGATAGCAGTAATTAGGGAGAATTTCAACTAGCTCGTGTTTATATCACCATCAAATTCATACTACTCAAAAAAACACATTTTTTATTACAGTAAACATCTTTTTACATATATCATGGCGTACATCTGTGAATATTCTGCTCTGTGTATTCCTGCCATTGGAATAGCTGGTTGAAAGCTGTCTGCATTTATCATTTATTTATCATTTTGATAAATAAAGCCCCAAACTACCTCAGCTTATACTCTTTATACTCACACATAATTTTGTGCCACTTGCACAAAACATTAAAACTTCACAATTATATATATATATATATATTTTTTTTTTTCCCTCCAACTTTGAGAAATGAAATTTTATTCAAGTTGTTTTCACAGGGCTCAGCAAATTGTCACCTCCAGGTCCAGTCCAGTCGAGCCACCTATTTTGGTCCCTAAAGTTTTATTGGAACACAGCCACACCCCTTCATTTATATATTCCTTATGGCTGCCCATCACACGCGACACACCCCTACCCCCCCTACCCCGCCCCATGCTCTGACAGAGTTGAATAGTTGCCACAGAGACCGTATGGCCTGCAAAACCTAACACTTTTAGTGTCTGGCCCTTTAGAGAAAATCTCTGCTGAGCCCAGCCCTGGAGAAGTCAGACTTCACTCCTCTACTACACCCTGTGGATCAGCAAATACGATTGCTTGAGCAGCAGTTGGAAGAGTATCTCTGTAGGCTCGCATTCGTATTCTCTGTGCCAGAGTCTACATGCTCCTGAACTTCTGAGGGGAAGGAAATAAAACTAAGTCAGTGCCCCCAGTGCATTGCTCTGTGGCAGGAGAGGAAGCCTTGTGAGCCTGTTTCCTTGGATAGGGGGTTGGGCAGGAGGCGCCTGCAGCCTCCTCTCCACAAAGGATCAATTCCAGATGGGGCTGAACTGGTGAGGTGGGGGGTTGGGCAGGGTCGGAGGGGCTGTGCCCAGAATGCCATCATTTGGCCATTTGCTGAAGCCGTTGCCCCGCACACCCAAGACTGGCTTCAATTCTGAAGACCCACAGTTGTCCACTTCTCCCCACCCTCTAGAAGAACCTGGTCCTCCTAATGTCAGGGGGGAGCTTCATGTTGCTGAGGTGGAGGATGGAGGAAGCCACCAGGTGAGCTCCTCCTGCTTGTGTTAGAGCAGTTACTTCTTTGTCATATCATTGTGTAAGAGACACCTAACGTTCCTAAATTCTGTTTGGAAGAAAGCTGAACTTGTTAACAAAAGTGATTTGTCGGTAGAGCATTTTGATCATCAAGTTCCAACATGTGGTAAGACACTGTGAGAAACATTTTCCGGGAGAGTGGGCATCTTCATGTCCAAATAAGGCGTTTGGTCAATAGTTATTTCTTCTGCTTTATAACCTGACCCAGCTGTATGGGTTGGGGGTGAGATCAGTGACCGAGATGTCCAAACTGAGTCGTAGAAGACAAGCAAGATTAGCAGAGCCAAGCAGGGAGTGGGCAAGAGGAGAGGATGCCCTAGCTTGGCATGGGGGTGGGAGGGGCAGAGCAGGAAGAACTCATGACCCTTTCCTTCAGGCAGTGGGGAACCCTGAAGGGATTTAAACAAGAGGGTTAGACTGGGAAGGAGATTCAGTAAATGCTTTGGAGGGTATGGGGAGTAAAAATCAGAAGGAGAAAAAGGGAAACAGGTTCTTGCAAGGAAGGAACAGACGTGAGCATTTATGCATTCGTGTAAGTGGCATTGGTGAGAATGGACAGGAGATGTGAGGCAAATCTACAGGACGGGATGGTCAACCGGATCGGGGGGAAGTGGTTTAAAAAGAAGGGGAAGTAAGAATGAATGCTAGTTTGGAGGTTTGGGTGCTCAGGTAATAGAGACATTCACTGGGATGTGGAACATGGTAACTAGCTATTACTGTATATTAGAATATCTCAAACTTCAGCAATATAAAACAACAAACATTATTCTCTCACAGTTTCTGTCAGTCAGAAATCCAAGAGTGATCAGCTAGGTGGTTCTGATTCAGGGTCTCTTAGGAAGCAGCTTTCAAGACACCGGCTAGGGCTGCTGTCATTCGAAGGCTTGATGGGGGCCGGAGGAGCTTTTTCCAAGGTGAGTCCCTCACATGGCATTGGGCAGGCCTCCTCCGTTCCTTCCTGGATTTGTCCTGGAAGCCTCAGTTCCCCACCACATGGAGCTCTCCACAGGGCTGCCTGAGTGTCCTTACCACATGGCAGCTGACCTGTCCCAGTGGGTGACCCAAGAAAGCAAAGAGGAAGCCACACTGCTTTTTAGGACCCTACTCTTACAAGTCACACACTGTCACTTCTACTTTATTTAGTTCTTTAGAAGCGGTTGCTAAACTCAACCCAAACTGAAGGAAAGGGGAACTGGGCTCCAGCTTTTGCAAGGAGTGTCAAAGAATTTCTGGACATTTTTAAAAACCACCGCAGAGAATGTAGGATGTACAGGGTCTTTGTGGGGGAGGTGCTGAATACAGTTCTGTGCACGTTGAGTTTGAGATGCCTATTGAGTAAGTCCTGCTGTGGGCTATGAAATCACTTCATAAACAACTATATACCCATCCCCAGTGGGAGAATATGCTACTTAATGTAGTCTTCTCAGCAACACACAAATGACTGTTATGTATTAAGGTCTAGAAAACACAGGAAGAGAGTATAGCATATACCCCTCAAGCAAGAGGTAGAATTCTCCATGCATCTCTATTCCCAGCCAGTGATTTCATTGTTACCTGAGTGGCAGATGGTTGAAATGGTATTATGGCCTCCTTCTCTTCCTGCTCAGTGTTCCTCAAACTTTAGTGTCCATAAGATTTATTGTAAATGATTTTGTACACAAAGGATTTTAACCACATATATTACAATTTAGGGAATACCTCAAGAACTTATTCAAGGGTCATTTGCACTACAAGTAATCTTTGCTACCTGCAGAGTTTCAGAATCTGACCCTGGGTAAGGAGACTGCTTTGTGTCCCGCTCCTCTGAGAAGCTGAGAACAGATGGCGTGGTGTGTGGGTTTCCGCAAAATCCCTAGAGAGGTCAGTCTCTGGGCAAATGCCCAGTGCTTCTCTGCCTCACTTTGTCATCTACTTTCCCTGTCATCACCCCTTTCCTATCTGCCCTGGCTGGCTGGCTTCTAGGGGCCGCAGCACTTATCTGTTCAAGGTCAAGGAAGCCTAGGTCATTGTTGCCAGGAGCCTCATTTTATGGGCTCAAACCCAGTTTCCGGTGGACCTAAGCTCCCATCCTTTTCTTGGGATCAGCTTGATTAAGCAGAGCATGAAGCCCCAGGGCAGCCTCTGGCTTGCTTCCCACGTGAGTAATTTGGTAAGCACCGAGGGTTCACAGAGTGGCAAATACTCTTACCCTAAATTGTGCAGCCTCCTTTATCAGACAAGAATCCTGAAATGGCAGTCCTCCAACTGTTGGGTTTCAAGGGCTAATTTATGCGCTTTACAAAGGAAGACAGGCACCTCATGAAAAGTTTTGTTTGGTTTTTCTTTCTTCTTTTTATCGCCATTTCTAGAGAAAGCAACTTTATCAGTCCAGTAGATCTTATGTGACTAGAAGGAAGCCAGGAGAATTTTAGGAACTCTAACATAAAGGAACTTTCTCTGTATATAATCATTTTTCCTGAATATATCAGGATATATTTTCCTCAATATATCCGATATTTTTCCAAAGAACAATCAATGAACACCTTAACCTGCTACCCTACCTCTTCAGAGCCACATTTCTTAGCAGTCCATCTTGTAAGAATGATTATTCTCCAATAGGATTTCTGCTTACTGCTAGGCATATGTATGCCTGTTGGGAAACATTACTGTTTAGAAATGCTAGAGACATGTGTACCAAAGTCTTGGTTTGCTGCTCGTTTCATATTGAAAAGCCCCTGATGTCAGGCACGGCTAATCCTACAACACAAATTAAATCCTTCTAGATTCAGAAATACTGGAAGGATGTGAAATGTAGACTGTACTTAACTTCTCTGTACCTGGTCTAAGAAGGTGCATTTCATTTTGTCCAAGAGTTGTATGTCTGTGGTTCTCCACTAGGGGGTGTCTTGCCTGCCATGGTACTGAATGCTAACTTTTAGGAAGAAGCACAAGTACCAGAAACACAAAATTAGCAAATGCACATGGGATCCATTTTCAGATTGGAGAATCCATTTCTGTCACTGTTCCCCCACTTGGTGTTCATGATCATGAGAGGTGGTACACAGATTTAATACAAACAGCATTGAATCCCATAAGAGCCTGGTTATTTTTCCAACTGCCTTGGGTTGAGTTGAACTCAGCTAATTCAGTCCACTTTATTTTCCAAGATCTGAATTCAAAGCTGTTTATTTTCCCCTAGGATTTTCTTTAGCTGCCTTCACAAATTTTGATTCATAGAGCTTTGTGGTCACCTGCTTACAAATATGTTTCTCAGTTTCCAAATTGTCTTTTCATGATTGGTTTCTAGATGTATGTCCCTGAGGGCAGAGATTATGGTACGTGTGATACTGACTTCCGATGTTTTATGAGACATTCTTTATAGTCAGTCTCTATAAGTTTGAAAAATATGGTGTATTTTTATTGAGTGAAGTCCATTAGATCAAGCTGTCTTATTACATTGTTCAGATATATATCTTTATGCATTTTTTCAGATTGATTTATAAATTCTTGAGAAGTATATATAGATTTTCCCTCATGAAATCAATTCTTCCTTATAATTTATATTCAACTTTTATTTTATTTTGGGGCTATGTTGTTGAAAGCACATAGGCTCCGGATGATTACATCTTCTGAAGAGTTATTCGGGTTTTTTTGTTTTGTTTAAAGATTTATTTATTTGGCAGAGAGAGACACAGGGAGAGAGGGAACACAGGCAGGGGGAGCGGGAGAGAGAGATGGAGGCTTCCGGATGAGCAGAGAGCCTGATGTAGGGCTCGATCCCAGGACCCTGGGATCATGACCTGAGCCAAAGGCAGACGCTTAAAACTGAGCCAAGGTGCCCCTGAAGAGTTATTCATTTTATCACAAAATAATAACTTTCTTCAGGTTTAAGAACGCTTTTCTGCCTAAAATCTATCTCTTGTGATACTAATATTGTGATCCTTGCCTTCCTGTGGTTAATATTTTTCTGACTTTTTTTATGTCACTTTATTGTCAACACTTACACATTATTATTGTTAGATGTTCCTTTTAAAAGCAACATGGCTACTCAGGGTAGGTGACACTAACCCGCTATGACAGACGACCCCAAACCTCAGTGCTTTCACAACAAAGGTTTTAAAGTTATTCTTGAGTCATTAGAATCTCTTTCATACTGTTCCTTTTGTGGGGTGGGGGGGGGCTTGTATTGCTAATTCTTCTGTCTGCTGAATCTGATGGCAATCCCTCATGGTATTTTTTTCCCTAGTGTAGTTTATGGTTTGGATTTTTGGGGTGGTTTTTTTTTTTGTTGTTTTTTTGTTTTTTTGGTGTGAGCTCATCTTTCCGAGGATTTTTTCTTTCTCCTAAGTGAATCTCCAAGGAATCCCAGATTGTAAAAGTAACACTACCAAGAGACTTCACATTTGATTCTTCTGGAACCCCAGAGCTTTAGGCCTTCCGTGGTTCTAGATGAATTTTAATTTGAATCTCTTGACTTGGGTTCTCTACATCAATTCAGGTGATATCAGTTGAAACAGGCTTGGCATACAAGTAGTGGCTCTAATTCTCATAGGTTCCTCTTCATAGTCTACCCAAGACTCCAGGCAGACTTGCTTTCCAAGGCCAGAGACCAGAATTTGTTCTCATCCCCTTTTCATTAAGGGGGAAGTTCTTTAAGTTCCCTTAAGTTCTTTTAAGTCCTTTAAGTTCCTTAAAGTTCTTTAAGTTCCTTAAAATAAGTGCCTTATTTAAAAGTTCTGGTCTAGGCCTTTCTTCCAGTACCTGAAGGTCACTTCTCCTGGGGAGCTCTCATGCCTGTGTCCAATCTAAAATCCTGTGAGCTCCTTTTTCACCAGCTTTCTGGAGTAACACTGTTTCTGGCACCTGGGGATTTTGTTTCATTTCTTTCAAGTTTGGAAATATATTAATTACTCTTTGGGTGCTTTATCTTATATAGCATTTCTTTGTATTTATAATGATACACGGCATTACACTTTGCCAGACACTTTCTAATCATTTTATTTTATTTTTACTTATATATATATATATATTTTTTTCTTTTTTAGCAAAGAGAGAAAGTCTCAGAGTCAATGCCCAGGTGTTTCTTCCTTGAATTTAATAACATTGTCCTATTGTCATTATATTTAATTTATGTGACTATTTTAAGTGAGTGATTTTAAGTTTCCATATATACAAGTGATGCAAATGTTCCTTTCTCAATAAATTTGCTTAACTAAATAAGTCAATTTAAAGAAAAACATTAAGTGAGTGGAAGGCGCTAGATGGAAAAACCATAAAGATGATATATAAATACTCAAGCTTATAAAGCACTTGAAAGCACCTTCTGAGCTTTTGTTCTCATTTTTTAAAATGTTCTTTCGTGCTTTAGTAACCCAGATGAGATAGGTACCATCAGCATGAGCCTAGGTTGAGAATAGGGGAAATGGATTTCCCAAATTAGGGCAGAGTATGAGTCAGATAATCCCTTCAAAACCAGTAATAGAGGCCAGCTGTACTGGTCAGAATGGGCGGGATTCGGATACGGTGACAGACTCAACATCTTAGGAGCAAACCACGATAAAAATTCTTCTCTTGTTACATATTCAATGAGCTTCAAGTAGGGCCCTCTGCTTCTCATAGCCACGTGGCTGCGGCCTGACAGAGCGCCAGCTTAGCCATCTAGACGGGGAGCAGCCCACGGCACCCACACTCCTGCTCAGGCCTAATTCTTCCACCTTCCACCTGCCACACCACACCTGCCACTTCCACTCTCGCTTCATCTGTCAAAGCGAATCACCCGCCCACCCTGATTTCCAAGGAGAACAGGAAATACAATTCTACCGTGTGCCCAGAAGGCCAAGAGCTAGAAATATTTGGTCAAGAGCAATAAGGATTATAAAACCGTCCTGCAAACAAACAGTTCCGGATCCATCCTCTAGGTGGAGACATGGAGCTGAGCATCTTTTTGGGAGGTCCGCCCCCGAGGAGTAGGATTTGTAGTTTACAATTCCCTCAGCCTCTTTGGTAGCCCTGTTCTGTATACAGAAAACCCCAAATTAAATAGTGGCTATGGGTGGATAAGGTAAAATATTTATCTTCACTCTGGACTGATTTGTTACCTAATAGATCCCGAGAGGCTTACATTATTGATCTTAAAACTCCATTTTGCTCAATTGCCAACAACTCTGCTTGGCCATGTCATTTCTATAAATATTTACGGACCCAAGGCATGAATGTGGTTGAAGAAGTATTTACAATGAACACGACTTGCGTTTCTTCCAAGTTTGCCTCCAGGCTATTTTAGTTCAGCTTTCCTTCTCTGTCCCTGTGGGTTTCCTAAAATGCCCCTATGGCCTTCTGTGATATCCACGGTTTGTGGGAGTCCCTCTTCTCTGCTTGCCCCTGACCACAACCTTCAGCTTCGCTGCCCCCATGCATGCCAACACTGGCTTTCCAGCACCTTCTCAATAGGGTCTCAGCTCTGTGTTGCAAAAAAAGTGGTGAGAGAAAAAGGCTCTATTCACTAATGTCAGGGAGTTCAAGGGCACTTACAGGCTCTATGGAGATTTATGCCATACTGAAATTTTCTCTTACCTAGGCTAATACCCAACTTGTAGTAACCTTCATAATGTTTTGTCCAACCCTGACACATCCTTCAGTTAAATCCCTAATCCTGACACTATGTCTAAAATGAGGGAATGTACTACCTTAAACTTAGTCAATGCCTTGTAATTTATGGAGTACTCATGTGTATTATATTTATTCTCCACAGTCACTGTGATATTAGATATTTATTATCTCCATTTAAAATCACAAAAGAAGTTGGAGAAGTTTCTCAGGGCTAATCAATTTGTTAGTACTAACATAGAATTATAACCTACAACTATAACCTCGTATCTAGGATTCATTCAATTATTTCATGATGTTGCCCATAACTTACAAAGAGTAACAAAACCTACAAATCTTTTTTTTTTTAATTGAAGTATAGTTGACACACAACCTTGGGTTCAAGTGTACAACATAGTGATTCTGCGTTATGCCATGTTCACTACAGTTGTAGCTGCCATCCGTCCCCATCCAGTGCTGTTACAATGCCTCCATAGCTAGAAGGCTCTGTCTCCCACTCCCCTTTACCCGTGTTGCCCATCCCCCAACCCCCTCCCCTCTGGCAACCACCACTTTGTTCTCTGTATTTGTAGGTCTGTTTCTGTTTTTTTATGTTTCTTTGGTTTGTTTTGTTTTGTTCTTAAGATTCCGCGCACAAGTGAAATCATATGGTATTTGTCTTTCACTGGCTGATTTCACTTAGCATAACATCCTCTATGTCCATCCATCTTGTCGCACAGAAAACCTACACAAATTTGAGACTGACACTATCCATTTATTTTCAAGCTCTTGTATTTATTTTTGAGTTAAGGCTAGCGCCCTTATGTGCTCTGTGAAGTAGGTACAGCTAAGATGTCTTTTTGTTTTTTAAGGTTGACTCATAGGAGACTAGAGGAAATAATGTCCATGGGCATTTAGGTAATTTCAAGCTCGGTAATTCAACTCAACACATATCTATTGGATATTGACCTCCGCCGGGTGCTGGAGACATAACAGTAGAGACAGACATGGTTCCTGTCCTCATGGAGCTTCAAGGCTGACACAGCAGGCAGTTAGACTAGATGGCAAAAAGAACTACAATAATAATGGATAACTTTATTTCCTTTTAGTGTTATTTTTAGGTATCACACATTCTCCCTTTTTTATTGGTGTGGAAACTGAGGCGTGGGAAGATTAGATAACTTGTCATGTGACACACGGTGAATGATAGATCTAAGACTGGGTCCCAGCTGCTGTTAAATCAAGTCTGCTACTTTTTTTTTTTAAAGATTTTATTTATTTATTTGACAGACAGAGATCACAGGTAGGCAGAGAGGCAGGCAGAGAGAGAGGAGGAAGCAGGCTCCCCGCTGAGCAGAGAGCCTGATGCGGGGCTTGATCCCAGGACCCTGGGATCATGACCTGAGCCGAAGGCAGAGGCTTAACCCACTGAGCCACCCAGGTGCCCCTCAAGTCTGCTACTTTATAGGTACTAAAGGGTGTATGTCAAGGAGAACAGACACAGATTACATCACATGACAAGGAATCATTGCAAGAAAATCTGAAAAACTGCAGCATCTTGGAAAACCGTCCTTTTGGGTCCCAGGACTTTCAAACCTGGGCCTAGCCCAGGTCTTCTCTTTGTTTACCACCGCACCTCTATTGCTAGATTATTTGGTTTGCTGCCACCCTGTATGGTGTCTGTTGGACGCTGCCGATCTTGTTCCTGCGCATACAGTATTGTCTTTGACTTACACACCAACCTCTTGCCCGCTGTCTTTCTACTGGGGTGCAGGATTCATTTTAGAGAACACACAGGACAGAAGCCCCAGCAAGTGTATGGAGAAAGATACTTCCTAAGGTTGTGTTTTTGAAGGACTCTTTGGGCTTGATGGGTAACCACGCGGCCATTCACTCTCTCAGGGAGCAGCTCTGAGCGATGGGTGATAGTCACTACTTGAACCTCGTCGTCCCATCTCCACAAGAAAGAGGATCATCTGTTCCTCTATATGTTCAGCACAGAGTAGGTATTCACTACCCATTTGTTAAATAAATGAAGCATTACGTCTCACTAAAGACCAAGAATTTTTTTTCATCATAGTGCTTGGCTGACAGTAAGGGCTTCGACTTGGAGCCTGGAGATTGATTATCCAGATAAGCAAATTCCAGATTTGGTAGACCCACATTCAAGTGGAGGAAAGTGTCCACAATAGGAGGAAGAGATTAAATTTAGAACACTAACGCAAAGGTTTATCATGCTTAAATTTAGATTAGTGCCTACATCACAAGGACTCCCCTAGAGGAGTGAAGTTACATGGAGGGCATCAAGAAGAAAAATCGGTTCTCGTGATAAATGGGAATGTACTGACCAAGGAACAGGAGTTGTAAAAATAGGTCAAGGGGAATTCACCGTGATCAGTGGTCAGCTTCCTGTGAGAACATACACGTTTGTCACAATTTTCTCCAGTATTTTCTTGTTCCCCTCCACTAGGCTTACGAGTCCTGGGCTCAATACTGCTTAGAAAGAAGAGATGGTATTTCATGACCAGAGCTGTCTTCCCCAACATATAATTCACACCAAGTCTCTAAATATTCAGAAAAGGATAGGAAATAACATCAGCTGGTGCCTTCCCGTGAATGTTAGGCGCTTTACATGTATTGCTTAGTTTTTCAGCAACTCAATGAGGTAGATGGTGTATCTCTGTTTTGCTGATAAAGAGAGACCAGCAGAGTCTGCTTTCCTCTGCTGACAACAATTTAATGTGCTCAAACTAACACAGAGGAAGAGTTATACACAAAGTCAGCTCTGTCTTTACCCCAAACCACATGTGTTGCCTCTCTTGTTGAAAAAGCATTATTCAATGCCCACTGTAAGTATATTTTATTTGTTAATTGCTTTTCCTGTTTCTGATTTTTCCCTTGGTGTGTGCTTACTTGCGTGAGTTAGTACGAGAAATGGCTTGCTGTGTATGCAGAGTAAGACGGGTACCCGTGGTTCTTCACAGTAACTGCAGAAAAGTCTTTATTCTAAACGGCCACTTATGCCGGCTTCAGTACACATACTTGGGTTTATTTCAAGCAAGTTGAAAAGGTTATCCTGGAAACTCTGATTTGCCTTTTCAGAGAAAATTCAATCCCACACAATTTTTTACACACTCTGCTTTGCTTTTTTGTTTTGTTCTGTTTTTCAGACTGCCGTCAGAGGATGTAGGCATGGACATCCCCTTTGAGGAGGGAATGCCGAGCCCCAGTGCTACAGACATGAGGCCTGGTGAGAGGAACATTTGTTCATTTCCTTCAGCACTTGTCTATATCCAGGCCTTGTCATTATTCAGTGAGAAAACCATTTCCTATGCATCTGACTTGTGATGTCAGTGATAAAAGTGAAGAGAAGAAAAAAATATGTGTGAGGACGGTGTTAGACTGGAATTGGTTAATCTCCGAGTTGATTCAAACACTGATGCTCACTAGGGTGGGCTGTCTTTGACCTCCTGGGCCACGGCTGTAACAGCCAGTGTGTGATAAGCAGCTATCCTATATCAGAATACCGAATTCTAACTAACACCGAAGTGCCCCAGATTTGTACTTCAGTGTGAGAATGTGTAAAATGAAAAACGTGATGTCAAGAAGGTTCGGTATCCTGATTATTCAAAGAAACAGACAAAAACCCTACCTGCCATGGGTTTCCAGCTCAAGGCACATATAAGAAGAATTTTAAATTTCCAGTTTCACCTTACCCTCCCTTAGTACTAAGGTCACTCCTGATCACTGTACCAGCTTCAGGATCATGCCAAGATCCTGAACCCTGATGCTATCAGCCAAGCCTACAATGGAAGAGGAAAAAGCAAGTCAATTGTTTATTTATTTTTCGGTCCAAGTATTTAAAGTGCGTTTTTCAAGATATTAGTCATGTGACATAATTATTTTTAAATGTTCTCTGGTTAAATAAGCCTGTAGCCACTGTATTTCCACACTCCTCTTAAAATTTCATAATGCGCTTGTGAATGATACAGGTATGAAGGCTATGGTTATCCTATATGGTAGTGGTTCACTACATGTGGTTATTTAAATTAATTGAAATTTAAAATAAACTTTTAAAGTTCAGTTTTTCAGTTGCACGAGCTTCCTTTCAAGGGTTCGACAGCATATAGAACAGTTCTGTCATGACAAAAAACTTCTGGAAAGCACTGCTCTGAGAATTCCTATCATTTAGAAATCCAATGTTTTTCAAACTTACTGGTCAATAGAAACTTTTTAAAGTAGAATACAGAAAAGCATTACATGGAACACAGTTTGGGTGATGTTCTATGCAGAGAAAAAATTTTAATGACAAAGAAACAGAATCACTTTCCTTAGGACAAGACCAGAATTACAGTTCCAGAATTGAGGGGTATACCAGATGGCCTTTCAGAAATTTTGTGATAGTAAATCCTAAAATTTCTATTTTTAGGCTAACTTTCTACCGTTGTTGATTTGGGGTTGACTTGGTTAAAAATAACTTCTCTAGCTCTACTTCCATTAAGTGAAAGTCACAGTAGGAGGAGGATACATATTATACTGAGAGGGTGGGAGCCACTTCCATGAGCCTTACCATATGAAGACTATCACTTATGATACAGGAACCAATGTCAAGAAATATTAGCCTAAAAGGTAGTGACTTCTTGAGCAAAGAATGTAATTTGGGAAGATACCTCAGTTTTATTTAAAAAGAAAAAAAGAAAACAAAACGATAGAATGCCAGTCAAAGAAAGATCACTACAGATCATACACAGAGTTGTTAGGAATTACAGAGAGGTATTTTGAGAGTGCCCATGAACATAATAGAAAGATTTCTTATCCTACATTCCATAGGAGTGAAGTCTACAAGAACCATTATGAGAGCTATGTATGCTTAGCTGTTTTTCTTATGCGTCATAAAAATTCAATCCATTGTTCGATCAGTGTCAAGTTCTCAAACCTGAACAGGGCAGGTCTGAAAACTGGTTTTCTGCTCCGTTAGCAACAGCTCCCACTTTTTATTTCTATGTGGCCAGGGCTGGTGTGGTTGTGATGAGCCAGTCCTGAGGCCTGCTGGTCAAGAAGGGATCCAAATTCCATGTAAGGTTTTTAGCAGGTGTGCCTTTGCTGTAGGACTTAAAAATGTTTTTCACTGGGGCTCTCACACCCACTGTTGGCGACCGCGTATATCGTCTAGTACTTGATGTTCCTATTTTTTTTCTTCTTTAGAACCTCCTAATTCTCTGGATCTTAACGACGCTCATCCTAGGAGAATCAAACTCACAGCCCCAAATATCAATCTTTCTCTGGATCAAAGTGAAGGCTCTATTCTCTCTGATGATAACCTGGACAGTCCGGATGAAATCGATATCAACGTGGACGAACTCGATACCCCTGACGAAGCAGATTCTTTTGAGTACACGGGGCATGGTAAGTGGCCCAGTGGTCAAGGCCAAAGTTATGTGAAAAGTGAAAGATTATCTAAGTGGCCCTGGGAACAAACCTCCCATTTCGTTGCTGGTGGCTCCTTCCTGCGATTTCTGGAAGCTTTTGTTTGTATCTCAGGTGATAGGTGGCTGTGTTCGGCAGTGTGAAGTATAACAGAACAGGTGTGGTTCACAGAGGTCATACACAGCCATTGATCTTCTGTTAAATGCTTATTCTTGGCAAGCCTTGTGCTAGGCCCGGGGGCTGTGGGAAAAGTATTCCATGCTGTATTGTAAGAAAATTGGGAATGGGTTTGCAGAGAAAGAGAATTGAATCTGGAAGATAAAATCTCGAGCAGAGAAATTAGAGCTTACTATTTTTCTGTACAAGCTCCCCCCTGTCTGGAATGTTCTTCCTTGAAGGTCATTCATGGCTGGTTCCTTGTCTTTGTTCAGCTCTTAATCAGATGTCACCCTCTCAAGGAGGCCTTCCTTGACCTCTGTCACCAAAAGAGTGACTCACCTCCCAACCTAATCACTTTCTACCTGAGTCACTATAATACGTCTACTTATTTTATTTTCCATGTGTCAGTAATGGAAATCCTATCATTTAAGCATTTGGTTTATGTTTATTGTCTTTCCCTTCCCACTAGAACATCTGCTTTTGAGGACAGGGACTTTATTATGTCCGTTGCTCGATCTCCAGCAAAATAGGAAGGAAGGTGGGATGGCCTTGGAGTGAAGAACAAAAAGCACGAAAATTAAGCGTTGCTGGGTCAAACACTGATATTCCTGACAGAAATATCAGTCTCATTTTCGTTCCTTCTCTTGCTCGGTAACATGGGTTAAGAAATTATATCCACGGGCGCCTGGGTGGCTCAGTGGGTTAAAGCCTCTGCCTTTGGCTCAGGTCATGATCCCAGGGTCCTGGGATCAAGCCCCGCATCGGGCTCTCTGCTCAGCAGGGAGCCTGCTTCCTCCTCTCTCTCTGCCTGCCTCTCTGCCTATTTGTGATCTCTGTCTGTCAAATAAATAAATAAAATCTAAAAAAAAAAAAAAGAAATTATATCCAAACACAGAGCATTTGCTTTATGAAATGGCATTCCGTGGTTTCTATTTTGCAGGGTGGTATTCTCTGACTTTGTAATATTTTAATTTCAAAGCCAGAGTATCCTGGACACAGCTATTGCTTTTTATACGTTAGGAAAATCATTACGGTCAAAAAACAAATGCCACAATGAAATGATGCCCTGGCACAGAGTGTCGTTCCTGGGAGAACATAATTAGGAAATTCGTCAAGTTCGCTCATTAATTCAACCAATGATCATTGAGCCCCTGGGACTACCACCATGACCAGCACGGATTCAGACCCTGCCTTTACAGGGGACAAGCCTTCATTTCCTCAAGTCAAAAGAACCGGAAATGGCTGAGCTACCTGTGTGACAGTTTCTTCTGTTTAAGGAGAGATGTTACATTGGCTGTGTTCTCCAATTTCTGCGGTCATCCGGGTCTCTGCCCCTGTAAGTGGAAGCCCACAAAGAGAAGGTGAAGGGTCTTGAGTTTGTATTCTTTCTTCCCATGCCCAGACTCTTCCCCAGCTACTCCGTCCACCCCGGTGGCCCCCAGCTGCCCCCACCCTTGAGCTGCTAGTACCTCCCTACAAGAAAGGGTCCTGCCTTGTCTCTCATCCCCCAGAAGACAGCTGTGGGTTGAGCTGGCCCCTCCCCCCACCCCCCTGCACTTCCCTTTCGCCCTAGAGAGAGCCGTGTCACACCACATCTGAACCTTTTATGTTTATAAATAGCAAAACTGCCAAGCAAAGTGGCAGTGGCTGAAGGAACCGGTAATTAAAGCTGCCACTGGCTGACAGAGTTCCTTTTATTTCGTCGACGGAGTTTTGTCGAAAGAACCAGTTTCACAACCGCAACCCTCCATTTAGGTCTTAAATTCAAAGGACAGAATTTTAACGGAAGTGGCATCGTAAAGCCCACCTTGATTTTCACATGGAAGATGTATCCTCAGACGCTGTTTTAAACCAACAGAAACATTAAGCGTGGAAAACACAGAGGGCAACTGAGTAGCTTTATTTTATCAACAGGCAGCGAGAGAGAACAGACTCTAGAAGAGAAGTGAGTACATTTTAGTCCCACAGAATGAAATCAGGGCTTGACAGCTGCATGTTTGCAGGTTTCTCCTGTGAGTGTTTGAAACCAAGTGTATACGTTTTAAACAACATTGGAGTTTGGGAGGCACAGTGTTTCAAAATGCTTGCTCAGTGACTTCTTTAATAAACCCTTTCAGAGTGCCTACTGTGCACCAGGATTTGTGCTAGGTGCTTCATAAATAGTAAGTATTTCTTTTAAAGATTTTATTTATTTATTTGACAGAGAGATCACAAGTAGGCAGAGAGACAGGCAGAGAGAGAGCGAGGAGGAAGCAGGTTCCCCAATGAGCAGAGAGCCCGATGAGGGGCTCGATCCCAGGACCCTGAGACCATGACCTGAGTCGAAGGCAGAGGCTTTAACCCACTGAGCCACGCAGGCGCCCCAATATTAAGTATTTTAATCCTCGGCACGGTGCATGCCCTTTTATCCAGCCACTTTTGTGACGTCAAGGCTCTTAACTTTACCAGGCACTTGAAGAACTTTCATACCATTTGCCTGTTTCATTCTGTAGCTGATGACCAAGCATTTCTGGCAGATTATTTGCCCACAGTGTGGTTTTGCTTATGAAACGTTTTTGAATCTCACTCTCAAAAGACATTAAATCGGTCTCCACTTCCAGGCAATTTTCTTTAATAGTCGTGTCCAAATAGTTGGAAAATATCAAAGTACCAATATAATTAAAACTTGACTTCCTCTGGTACTTAAGTGCCAAAGATACCAAAAATATGTAGATACGGAAGGATTTAGGAGGTCGGTCTTTCAAATTAAGGGAGATCAGAGCCTTTTTATTTTAAAAAAAATGTTTTATTTAATACTAATCCTAGAAACTTAAAATTATCCAAAGGTGAGAAAAATGATGACCTATTTCTGTTTTCCAAACCCACCTGTTATTTTTTTATTGTAACTCGGATCTCAGCAAAAGCATTTCATAGGGGAAATGGAAAAATGATAAAGAATTCTAGCCTGAATATTTCTGATAAGGATGTTGTAAGAAACACTCGTGTGCTTTTATATTTTTTTTCTTCATTTAAACTACTTTTCTTTTTTTTAAGATGTATTTACTTATTTGAGAGAGAGCGTGTGTGGGGGCAGGGGGCAGCAGAGGGAGTTGGGGAGAGAGAAAATCTTAAGCAGACTCCACGCCCTGCACCAGGCCCAGCTCAGGGCTCGATCTCAGGACCCTGAGATCATAACCTCAGCCAAAGTCAAGAGTTGGAGGCTTAACTGACTGAGCCACCCAGGCACCCCTAAGCTACCTTTCCTAGAACCCCTAATAACACACAGTTTATAGGGCGAATAAGATGCTCCACCATTTTCCCCAGACAATCAGGCAGCATTTCATTCATTTCAACTTCCCCACCTACCATGTTCCACAGCCCTCACAGCCAGCAGGTAACCAGCTTACAAAATCGATTCTGTGTTTTAAATATGGATAAACGACCCCTAACTAAAATAAGTGTTCATGTTATTTTGTTTTACCCACAAGCAACCTTAGGCCATAGGGTGTGGTCTGCAAGGAAGGTTCTTCTTTGTACTGGTGAATGCTGGGTTTTACCATCAAATTAACTGCCTCCCTGCTCTTTGTCACTAAAACAACTTTAAGAACTCCTTCACTGCATACAGAAGCCTTTCCTCTAACAAGATCAAGTTCAGACAATGTCCGCTAAGACTGTTCACATTATCGGTGTCGGGTCACAGTATAGAGAGCTTGTCACCTTTCCCAAACATAGGTCCCTGCTGGAGGCTCCAGCAGACCCCACTGCCAGGGAGCCCATATTGCCCACCAACAGTGGATTCCCCACTGTGGTGGTCTGTACACCACAGGACATGCGGGAGCTTGTGCACTAAATCATCCTGAGAGACAAAGGAACACGTTCAAGTCGCCTCTTCCCCAGGGCTTAATTGACTTCAACAGTCATCAGGGAGAAAAGCTTGTTATTACGGAAAGAAGACAAAGAAAATCAAGCATTTCTCAGTGAAGAGGGCATCAGACCAAAAGTTAAATTTGGAGGCCCTGAGGATAAATTAAATGAGTCCTGACATTTTCTAAAAGAGAAAATGATGGCCATGGGGATGGGGGGATTTAGAGTAAAGCAGAAGAATTATGTCTAAAATATGCAGAATAAGGGGGCACCTGCGTGGCTCAGTCAGTTAAGCGTCTGCCTTCGGTCGGTTCACGTTCCCAGGCTCCACAGAGCCTGCTTCTCTCTCTCCCTCTGCCCCTCCCCATGCTCAAGCTCTCTCTCTCTCTCTGGTGCTCTCTCTCTCTCTCTCTCAAATAAATAAATAAAATCTTTTTTTTTTTTTTTAAAGCAGGATAGGGGCGCCTGGGTGGCTCAGTGGGTTGAGCCTCTGCCTTCAGCTCAGGTCATGATCTCAGGGTCCTGGGATTGAGCCCCGCATCGGGCTCTCTGCTCAGCAGGGAGCCTGCTTCCCTCTCTCTCTCCACCTGCCTCTCTGCCTACTTGTGATCTCTGTCAAATAAATAAATAAAAATCTTTAAAAAAAAAAAAAAGGCAGGATAGGGACATCTGAGTGGCTCAGCTGGTTGAGCATCCTACTCTTGATCTCAGCTCAGGTCTTGATCTCAGGGTCATGAGTTCGAGCCCCACATTGGGCTCCGTGCTAGGTATGGAGCTACTTAAAAACAAACAAACAAAAAACATGCAGAATATATAGACTAATCATACTTAGGGGGGGTATGCTTGTGTGCATGTACACAATAAAAAGAACACACAACAAACAGTAATGAGTGAGAGTGGCACTGGGGATCTTTGCAGTTTTGGTGGACAATGTCTGCCTTGTTTGAACTTTTAGTAACATTTTATTTTCATAACCAGAAAAAAAGAATACAACATACTACATTTTTTAAAAAATAAGGTAAACTCAGTAAAAGCAGGCAGAAAACCAGTCACCCCATACAGATCACCTGGGTCAAGCTGGAGCAGGCCAGAAAGTCCCAAATGAGGATAAAGAGGGGCTGGCGGGTGGTGAGTAAGGGAAAGCATGTATGTGCAGGAACATTGAAGACGAGCCCACATCAGAGCCCAGAGTTCTGAGGGCACAGAGACCAGATGGAAAACAGGGTCCCGGGAAGGGAGCGAAGATAAGCATCCCGGGGCCCTCAGCCAAGAGGAAGGGAGAAGCAGGAAGGGATTCCAGACTGGGAGTCCAGTGCAGATGGATGGATTTGCGCCAGTGACGTAGCGTTGGTCTGAAGCCAAAAGTTGCTGCTTTCTGTCCTTAGGTAAGCTGAGGAGCACTGGTGGGAACACAGAGGGAGGCAGCCTCTGTAGGTGGTAGTAGCTGTTAGGGTTGGCAAAAAGGCTAGGATTGCTTCCCAACTGAATTTCAGTTTGCTATTCTAAGTCACAGGTAATTAGACACGTTTGAATGTGTCTTGAGGAATCTTCCAGAACATAATGGCTTTGTTGTGGTCCTCTTACCAATTACCTATATTTTCAGCAACTTGTCAAAGCTTTCCTTTATTTACCCATTCGCCTCAATTTTCACTGAGTGCTCTGAGCAGGTTTCTAAGCTAAGTATGGAGTTGGTTGGTGGAGGTGAATAATAAAGGCGGTTCTGGTACTTTCTTGGCCCAAGCAATTCCCAGCCTGATGGTAAAATAAAGAGAATGAGGGAGTCACACATTTAGAGTATAGTGTGATAGCAAACTAACTCAAAATCGGTTTTTGCATGGGCATGTCTACTATATACCTATAATACCTACTGGGATATCTACCATGCCTGACACATGGTAGATGTCTGATAAAGTATTACTCCTCTTCTTACCAAAGTGCCATAGAATGAATAAAGTAAAGTACAATATAAATCAAAGTTCCTTTCCCATGAATGGAAAAATAAGAGTGATAATATCTCACAGAATTATAGTGGAATAGAAATAATGTTTTCCTTCAAATTACTCAAACATACAAAGAATAACCACTGTTAAACTCTAGGAGTAGTTGAAGTAAACCTGAAAACAATTGCCGCTTATTCTTTTTAAAAAAAGACTTAACACGGTTATTGCTTTTTCTTTTCTTTTTTTGGATGCTCAAGAGTGGGTAGTAGGTGTTTCTCCAAAGAATGTTCCGTGGACTTTTGTATTGCCACGTGCAATATAAAATAGGAGTGTTCTGAATATTTGGCCTTGGAGCATTTCTGGTCTACAAAGTTGTTTGTTTTTTGCTTAATGTAAAATCTTTCTACAGCATATTTTGAAAAATCCATTGGAAGGAATACTGTATTTCTGCCCAAATTTGCTCCCAATAGGGAAGGGGACTCAATTCCCTTATAAGAGTCTTAGAGTGGGGAAGTAAGGCTGGTGGTATCATCAAGAGACTAACCACTTGGCAAATACGAGGATATGTGGCCCAAGGAAAACAAAATTATCTGGGCCTGATAAATTGCCTTTTTTCCCCATGAGAAAGGTCCCCAGTCTTCAGCCTGTATGGTCAAGGATGAATTGGTACCAGCCTATATTCCCTTGGTCCACTGACACAAGGCAGCTCTCTAGCCCTGCGCCTGTCCCCACCCTCAACTTGGCCTTAGCACGAACTTGGTGGTTCAATCCATCAATAAGTAAGCCTTCTCCGAACATCCTTTACATGGTCACGATGGTGTTCAACTCTGTAAGAGTTATGCCAGACTGGAAGTGCCCTCAGGATGGCTCTGTCAGGAGATAGCTTGTTGAACTGCCTCAGCTGTGGTGTCTTGCTCTTCAGTCCTCCTCTGTGCTTCACTTCCAGAAGTTTCCACATCTAACAAAGATTCTGGCCAAGAGTCAGAGTCTATCCCAGAGTATACAGCAGAAGAGGAGCGAGAGGACAACCGGTTGTGGAGGACAGTGGTGATTGGGGAACAGGAACAGCGGATCGACATGAAGGTCATCGAGCCCTACAGGAGAGTCATTTCTCACGGAGGTACTCAAGCTCTTTGTGAATCGGGGAGGTGGGGACCAGGGCAGCCATATTTTTTAAATTAGAAAATGAAACTAGGGTTCTCTGCATCCTGACATCCATAAAACCCTAGTCTGCAATCAATATTCAGGGGACTGTAGACCTAAGTACATTACCTCAGACTCAACTCTATAAACATTGCAAAGCCTGTGTAAAAAATAGCTTTCTGATGTAAAAACTGCTTTTCACACCACATATCTGACAGCTATAATCTCCTGGGCATATTTCTTGAAAACTGTAGTTGTCTAATTTAATAATGTCTGGAATTCATACGGGTCAGTTGTAGGGTGGTGTTTATAGAACTACAGTTAACACATAATATTAGTTTCAAGTGTACAACAGTGATTCAACACTTATACATACATTATGAAAATCTCAACAAACTTCCAGTTATTAAATAAGTAAGTCACAGGAATGAATAGTCTCAGGGAATATAGTCAATAATATTGTAACAGTTTCACGTGGTGACGGACGGTGACTACACTCACTGTAGGATTTAACTGAACAGCTTCTGAGTCTCTACTGCCATGGCCTGTAGTAAGATCACTACCCCAGAGGTAACAAAAATAACAAAATAACAAAACATAACATAACATAACAAAAATGGTCTTTCAAATCCTCTTAGGAGCTTTCAGAGATCTCTTCATACTCAGCCTGGTCATTTTTCCGGTACCTGAGGTTGGCTTTTCTATTGACTCCATCACATCCAGGCCTGACAACAGGCCTTTCCGGTGAAAACCTCCACCTGCTTAGGGAGGGACAAAGGGGGGGTGGGGGGGCGGAACCCACAACAACCCGTGTTCTGCATTTCCAGTGCTTTTTAGGAGCACCAGGAACCTTGGTTAATTTTGGAATCACAAAAAGTCAGATGAGCACAAGCAACACATTTAATGTTGTCGACTTTAGAAAATGGCTTTTTTATTTATTTTTCTGCTGCATGCGCTCCTTTCCTGCAGGCTTGAGGCCGCACCCTAAACACTCAGCTGTTCCGGAAAAAGTGTAAGCTGACAAAGCAATTGTTGTTTCCTCAGGGGAATAAGCATCTTGGTGCTGCATTAAACCCATAGCCTTTGTTTTCTAACGAGCCAAAGGACATTTTTCTTTTTTCAACCAAACTTCCCTCCACCAGCTGATTTTCCATTTTCCACCCGTGCATTGCTCCCTCCATGTAAGTATCAGCATCGGGCCAGGGATCCCCACCTTGAGAGCGGGGGGAAAAAAATGCCCATAGGTACCCCTGGCTGTGACCTTTCTTTGCCCTGGCTCACTCTTTGTGACCTGAAATGGTAATATGGCCCCATGATAGCCGCTGCACTGCTGGAGACAGTTCCCTCTAAGGGAAACTTTTCCATAGCCCCGCAGAATGAGAGCTGGCCTGCTCTTGCTCAAGCGGACAGACCACGGGGCCCGGAGTCGACCCTTTCATCCTAATGACAAAACCACAACCTGAACATCATCCCGGATCTTCCCAGAAGCTCACCCCTCCTTTGCACCACCCATCGGCTATTTTTGGTTTGCTTGCCTATTGGAATTAAAAAGAAAACAAAACAGAGGCCGACTATAAAAGTAGCCTGTGCCCATTCCAAAAAAAAAGGTCAAAAACGATAGAAAAGTCGAAGGAAATCCGAGTCATCTGGTGATGGTCCATATCAATGTTTGCCACTCTGGTCTATGTAAAGACCCCCTTTGTTGTGAACAAGGGACCTCACGGCTTCCCTCTTTCCTGGAGGCACCTGCTTGTTCTTCCAACCAGGGTGAAAGCAGGTGGGTTGGGGGCGTGGGTTGAACCCATCCATCCCCTGATCTGTTGCCCGAATCAGGAAAGAGTGATTATCATCAACACACGGGGGTCAAAACCAAGCCACTGCTTCTGCCTCTCACACTCCTTGCGACAATCCCGCCCACCCCTCAGGGATAACCTGGTTTGCTGTGCCCTGCCTCCCAGCCACCCCCTCCCTGGCATCCGCTCCCCTCCCCCTCCATTCTGTGTCCGTGAGCTCGGTTTTGTCCGTGTGACTGTCCAGCTTGTGTGGAAGCAAAGGCCGCCTTTCCCCTTCCCAGCTGCGCCCCAGTCTTTTCCAGGCGCTGGCCTGCATGAGTGTCCCTCGGGCTGCACCCACCCACCCAGGCGGCGTGGGGGCGAGACGCCCCCTCCTCCCACCCCCTGAGCAGCTTCTGTGCTCGGTAGGGAAAGACGTTCAGATTTGACTTTGGAATTTGCCAAAGCTCGGCCTGCTGTGTTGGAAGCTGACACCACTTTCTTAGGCTTTAAGGGTCATCAAGCGGTCCTCCCCAGAGACCAGCCCACTGCGTTTGTGATCCTGGCTTCTGACGAGCAGCTAGGAAGGAGCGTGTCCTCGTAGGCGTGGGTCTCATCTGGGTGTCTGGCATTTTGCTCTGACGAGGTTTTCCCACTGAGGCCAACAGGAAAGGGACAGCAGTACGGTGCCCTGTGCATCGTGACTGCAAGACGGGGTTGGTGAAAATTACTGCCTCACTTGACTGCAAAGCCAGGCTCTGCCAAGCGTCCCTGCCAGTTGGGAACAGGCATGAGAGCCGTGCGGGGACACATAACTCAGCCTTTGGCTTTAGTGACCTCGATAGGAGCTGTTGTAAGAGGCCTTGTGTGCAATATAGAAGAACAGAGTTCAAGACTTGTCTTTGCCGCTAATTGCTCTGTGACCTTGGTACATGACCTAACTTCTGGGGCCTCAACTACTTCATCGGTCAAAAGAGGGTGATCTCAAAGCCAGTGTCACCTCCTATGAGCCCATGAGCAATATTCCTGTTATCTGCCTCCATAAAAGAACAAAGAGAGGTCTGGGTGGGTTTGGTGGAGGACAGTGTGGGGTCACGTGGAGGCCAGAAACTGACTTTTTTGACCCTGGAACAGAGGATGCATTTAAATAACCTAGGACGGTGGCACCAAAACATTATAATGAGAAGTTTCCTTTCTTGTTTCTTTACTTCTCTTATTTCATTATAGGAGATTCAGGTAACTTCTCCGCAGTGTTCCCGGACAAATGGCCCTGGAAAGAATGAGGAGAAGAGTTGCAGGCTGGTGTGTGTGTGTGTATGTGTTGGTTGCGACTGTGACATCTTCCCTTCTCTCTCCATTCCATTTGCTGGCCAGCAAACTTGTGTTACGTCCCTTTCCTCTCTGTTCTGCCTCAGGTAAGGTTTGCATCACTGCCGCAGAGGGTCTCAGGAGGCCCCGCGGTGGGATCGCGCGTGCACCCCTACACACACACCCCAAACTCACCTCCTGGTCACTGAGCAGAGAGTCAGGTGAAATATGTGTTTAAAAAAAAAAAACAAACTTCAGATGAATTATTCAGCTGCTGGAAGCCAACTTCCCCTGAGTACGCTGCATATTTATCATAGACATTGGCTTAGCTGACCCCGTTGAAGGCAGCTGCGAAGAAATCCACAAAGAAATCTTTTTCTTCTAGTTCCTTCTGATCTCTTACGTCTTACCTCCTCCTGTTTTCTTCCTCTGTCTTTTGCCTCTTCCTCCCTTCCTATAGCTCCTCCACCCAAAAGCACAAAAATCCACCCTCATTTGTCAATTTCAGGAAGTTTTCTATCAAGAGGCTTTCCTGCCCGAGACAATGACCAGTGACCAATGAAGTGGCGAGCTGATCGTTCAGTATTCCTTCGATTACGTGAACCTGAACGAACATGACACCCCAGCGTTCCAAGGACAGGCACATTGAAACAAAAAGCTGAAATGCCATTTAAGATGACTTCTGAAGTACTGTTTATAAACCTCAGACAGTCCTTTTAAAAAAAAAAAAAATCTTAGGAATTCTCCAGAAACAGAAAAAGAAATCAAAGTAGCTGAGTGGTCATGATCTTGAAATTACCTTGACACCCTGGGGCCAGGCAGCTCCTGCTAGAAAGATGCTTTTGAAAGGATGCTTCTGTACTCGTTCTTAAGTTGGATTCATTATGTCTCTCATCTCCTTGAATGGACCCAGTCCTTGTCATTGTGCTGAGTCTAAATTGCGTCCCTTTGTGGTAGTAGCCTTAGCCGGGTGAAGTCACCTTACCCTTTGTGGATTTCATTCAGTGATGAATCTTCTTAAATGCAGTTGTTTGGTCGAACAAACTCTTCTTACATTAAAATAAATCTCCTGCCATTTTCCTTCACACCTCATTCAAAAAAGAAATTGATAAACACCCGCATGTTGGAAAAGACAAACCAAGGCAAATAATCCATAGGGAAGCTACCCAGTCCGGGTTTGCAAAAACACGTTACGTCAGGTGTAGACTTACTAGGTAGCAGCTTCTAAAACATGGAGCGTAAACACTGTGCACAACAACCTCAGATTAGTCACACACACAAACCCATAATTTGATGTATTTTTAGTTGGTATCACTCTCTTCCCCCACCTCTTCTGTGGTAGTGTCATGCTCTCTATCTTTGTAGAGAACATCTTATTAAACTGCTTTTCAAGAGTTAAGCCCATCCAAGCCCCTATCCAGCCGGTAGTTTACTGCCGTGTAATCACGAGAGGGGTATTTAGAGTCCTGGAAAAAAAAAAAAAAAATGAAACACACTGAGTTCTGATCGGGCTGGCGGGTGTGTCCTGTCCGCCTCCTCAGAGCTCGAAGGCAATCTCTGCTTAATGATTCTGAAATCCAGAACTGAGTTATAGGACAGAAATGCCAAGTGCTGAAAAAGGGATATTAAAAAAATAAAAACACAATGGGGCACCTGGGTGGCTCAGTCGGTTAAGTGGCTGACTCTTGACTTCGGCTCAGGTCTTGATCTCAGGGTCGTGAGATCAAGCCCCGTATCCGGCCTCAGTGCTGAGCGTGGCGCCTGCTTAGGATTTTCTCTCTCTCCCTCTGCCCCTCCCCCAACTGGTGCGCATGCAATCGCTCTCTCTCTCTCTCTCTTTCTCTCTCTCAAATACATAAATCAAAAAAAAAAAAAAAAAAAAGAAAGAAAAGAAAAGAAAATGGTGCATTACTTCCATTTTTAAGCCTGAAAGACATGTGAGATTCAACGCATCAACCTGTGGGATTTGACCAACAGCTGCCCTGAGTTTCAAAGATGAGCTCTGAGGGAAAATGGAGCTTAAAGAATGGGACAGAGCTTTCAGATGTGCATAAAGTGTCCTGAGAGGTCCCTACATTTTCCTGGACTCTTAGGAGTTCCACACTTGCCTTTTATCTTCTCAGCATCAAAAGCAAGTAGACCTCCACCTCCACTCCCTGTCCATGTTATCAGGAAGAAATTCTCGAGTTTTCCCCGAAGCGTATAGTTTCATAAAACTCAAAGAGAGGTCAGCTTTAACCAGGCCCTTCTAATGAGTTTGCTCCTTTTTAAAAAGACGGGGCTCTGAATTTTTAGGCCTGGCCAAAACTTTCCATGTGTCCCTGCAGTATCTGTTGAATCCGGAGACCCTAGGGATGCTACAGGCAAGTAAACCGGTCCTCAAAAATAAAAATAAAGGTGCTTTCCTTCTCGGCCCACAAGTCTGTGGTCACTGGAGTACATACCTCTGATTATATTGTGGTTCAGTGACTAAACTTTCCCTTTAAATTAGCCAGATTCTAAAACTAAAAAAAGCTAAAGAGAATCAAACAGAACCCCTCAGCCAGTAAAGGACAGAAGCATTATATAAATTAGAAATCTGTAAGTCAAAATCCCCATCCTTTGGTAGGTTGAGTATTTGAATTCTCTGTTCATGACAATGTACAACACATAATCGTCCATAATAAGTGGATATACTAAATGCAAATATATTCGCACTGTATATGTAAGACTATATAACATACGCCTTACGGAAAAGTAAGTTTGTGTTTATACCTATGGAAGTATAGTGTATATAATACTCAAAGATTATACCTATTACATCCATTTATACACACTTGTCAAGGCTTCCAGATTTGTCCTTTAGGTTAAATATTACCTTATTAAGAGCTATCAGCCGGTTACAAATGTCTTTTTGTTTGTCCCCCAGGCTACTATGGGGACGGCCTAAATGCCATCATTGTGTTTGCTGCCTGTTTTCTGCCAGACAGCAGTCGGGCGGATTACCACTATGTCATGGAAAATCTTTTCCTGTGAGTGATACTTCTGACAAAGTGCTTGGAGTGAATGTCTGTGGCATGTCATGACAGATAGAGCATCTTTAAGAAGAGGAAACAGAGGATGTAGAATATTCTCAGCCTTTGATGAAAAGTCAATGAAATCTCTGTCAAGGAATATTGCTCAAGAGGCTAAAACCTTTAAAAGAACTCTTTGGTCAGCAGAATGAATTGAAAACAAAACGAACACAGTTTTGCCTGCGCTCTAAAATTCTGTAACATTTCCTTTGGGTAAAGTGTTACTTTTGTTCCTTGATAACATGTTCTCCTTGAGGCTGATGATAACCTAGGTTCATTTATATCATTCACTTGGGCCCTTGGTATATGATAACATTGTCGATATTTTTGAAATTTAGGCTCTAACCCACACATTTTTTGAGTGTACCTGCATTAAAAAAAAAAAAAGATAACCATACAAATAAATGAGCAATACTCACTCTCAGAGACATAATCTTAGGGAACTGAAATCTTTTCAAGGTAAAGAGGTAATAAGCACAACCATTCTTCAATGTCATACTCCCTATTATTTAAAAGTTATATAATTAGAGTATAAATAAGATGGACTGTTTCATGTGGGAAATGAAAACACTCCTCTTCCTTCCTGTGATCAGATATGTAATAAGTACTTTAGAGCTGATGGTAGCTGAGGACTATATGATCGTGTACTTGAACGGAGCAACCCCGAGACGGAAGATGCCAGGGCTGGGCTGGATGAAGAAATGCTACCAGATGATTGACAGGAGGTATGTGGGCTCCAATATTTAATCCCTGTTTTGACTTCCTCGGTAACTCCCATTTCTAATTCCCAGTCATCTACCAAGAACGTGATCACATTTTAGGAATACTCAATTGTGCAGAGTTGAGATAGTAAATTATAAATGTATAAAAATATTAAGAGAAGTGTCCCTTGATGGCCCAAATCTGAAATAAATCTAGATTTTGTTGGATGTTGTCATCTCAAACCTGATGACCAAGTCTATTCTAAATTTTTGTAGATGTTTGTAGGGAACATCTCTTTGCCACATGGACGTGCGATTTATGCTGGTAAGCCAGTTTCACGTGACAAGTTTCAGGTTTCATTACAAGTTTCACGTGACCTTGATGCTGTTTCTGTGCCTGGGGACTGTTTCAGTTTGGGCAACCGTCATGCTCTTATTTCATTATTCACTGATCATTCAAGTTAACCACTAGTCCGTTTGGTGCCTTGGTGCACCTTTTCCCCAAGATGCTTTACTTCCATCCGTACTGGCTTGACTAGAACAAAATATGTTATATTCCCAACCACAGGAAAATTGTCATAAACCTACAAACTTAACGGTGTCTCTGATAAGGGTGGCATCTGCTTAGATGTGGCTCCTTGCATGATCTTATATTAATGAAGGTCCATCTAATGATCCAAACATTTATAAAGTAGCATTGCTAATGTTGAAAAGCATGCCTGAATGTCAAGAATGTCAAAATGGTAACCTGAAGGCCAGACAACCACATGATACACTGTCAGTTGTTTCATAATACAGAAGAAGACACCAAGGCTTAGTCAGTCCAATAAACTGGCTAAGTTGCTAGTAAGAGTATGCTCTTTTCAAAATAGTAAAGATAATGCTGGCAAAAACGAAAAGCGTTGTTAAGCAAAAATATACTACGATAGTTCTAGATTTAAGCACTCTGGAAATACCACCGTTCTGTTTTTACGTGGATTCCTATGGGAACATGAGGTTGGCATCATACAAGTTACAAATGGGATCTCAGAAAGTATTTTTTAATTAATCATGATCATTCTGTACTTTCCCATCAGGTAATAGTAACTTACCTAGAACTCTCTAATATTATAATATTCTTATTTGGGGATATACTTTCTGTTTTAACTCCTGCTGGAAATGGGTTATGAGTAATTCTTTTTCCTTTTTTTTTTAAAAAAACAGGTTGCGGAAGAATTTGAAATCATTCATCATTGTTCATCCGTCTTGGTTCATCAGAACAATCCTTGCAGTGACACGACCTTTTATAAGGTACGTATAAGGTATGTTGTTGTTATAGAAAAAGTAGAAGTGCTACTAGTAGTTTTCTAAAATATGTCCTATAAACAAGAATTCATAAACTGAGGTAATATTTAGGAAGACATATTTTGCCTCTGGCTTTCCTGGAAAGATATTTTGGACTAGCTAGCAAGAAACCTTAAGTAAGAATGAGCATTATTTTATTATAATGACTAATTTTCCCCAATATTACAAAACATTACGTCTTTATTACTTGCTATAACACAGATGATGTGTTCCATGCCACATTCCAGATGGGTACCCAATACCTTTAAAGTGATACGGTATTTTGTAGAGAATAGAAAAGGCAACATCACACAACAATGGAAAATAAAGACAAACCAAGGACAGAAACAGAAGCAATGACTGTCCTGATTCTTCTTCTTCTGAACAAACATCTCATAGGCCGCCAAACTCAGGGAAAGAGGCTGGGCAGCCATTTGAGAGCTTATTTTGATTTCCTATGCAGATTCTTGGTTCCGTGAATAGTTATTCACCATCTCTGTTGTATTAGATACTGTATAACCTTACGTTTTGGGGAAGCAAAGAAAAATAAAACAGGCCTCATAATGTGGTAAGACTTGGAACAGCTAGGGACGCCTGGATGGCTCAGTCAGTTAAGCGGCTGACTTTGGCTCAGGTCATGATCCCAGAGTCCTGGGATCGAGCCCCGCATCAGGCTCCTTGCTCAGCAGGGAGTCTGCTTCCTCCTCTCTCTGCCTGCCACTCTGCCTGCTTGTGTTCACTCTCTCTCTCTCTCTCTCTATCTGACAAATAAATAAATAAATAAAAATCTTAAAAAAAAAAAAAAAAAGACTTGGAACAGCTAAATGAAAGGGACAGGATGTATTCCCTAGAGAGCTTTCAGATAAAATACAGTCTTACCCAACATCCGGATGCAGAATAGATAAATTGAAAGTTTTCTGTTTCAGAGTTACTAATGAATTTCTAAGAAACACTGATCACTTCTGGAGGGAAAAAAAAAAGAAAACAACTGAAAGTTTAAAAACTTTATTTTTTACGTAGAATTTCCTGTGCCTTCCAGATTCATCCTTTTGTTCACTGGGCATTTACTCAGATACGGCATTTCTGTCTCCTGCAGCCAACAACCGAGCGGCATCATTCAACCTAGTTGCCCTCTGGCAAAGTTTAGTTCTTTACCATACTGTGTTCTATTGCTTTTAGTGTATGTGCTGCCGAAGCTGTTCAATTGCTTTTAAAAATAATGTGAAATATGTAAGGTATACAAAAAGCCATTTATTTTAGTAGTAGACAATGCTTTGATAGGGGTGTAGGAATCAATGCACACTGAAGAATTATAAAAAGTTTAATGGTGGAGTTTAATGGTGGGGCCTGGGTGGCTCAGTGGGTTAGGCCTCTGCCTTCGGCTCAGGTCATGATCTCAGGGTCCTGGGATCGAGCCCTGCATCGGGCTCTCTGCTCAGGGGGGAGCCTGCTTCCTCCTCTCTCTCTGCCTGCCTCTCTGCCTACCTGTGATCTCTCTCTGTCAAATAAATAAATAAAATCTTAAAAAAAAAAAAGTTTAATGGTGGATGCCTGGCTGGCTCAGTCAGTAGAGCATGTGACTCTTAACTCAGAATTGTAAGTTCAAGCCCCACCTTGGATGTTAAGATTACTTAAAAATAGAAAAAAAATTTTTTGAGTTTAATGGGTAAAAAAAGTAAACATTAATGTTCATATTCATTCACTGATGTCTATTTAATAATCTGGGCGTTATAGCTATAAAACAAGTAAGTTTCTTGATAAATAACCAAATTTCTGTAAGAATACCAAAAAATAATTATAATTCAATGTTATTTATTAAAGGGAGCTTCAAGACAATAAGTCTAGCAATAATAATAAAATTATATCAAATAGTATCGTGGTAAATTACAGAAAACAGTGGCTTACATTTATCAAGTATTTGCAGGCATTATTTCATTTACTTATAACAACTGTTCTCTGAAGCAGGCCTGTTTGCTATTTCCCTTATATAGGAAACCTCCCTGAGGTTTAGGAAGGTCAGATAAATTGTCTACAGCAAGAGCAAGCCAACCCGTTGCGTGAGGGATCGGACGGTACACGTTTTAGGTTGTGTGAGCCATCTGGTCTCAGTCACGGCTGCTCAGCTCCCATGCTCGGTCAAAAGCAGTCACGGGCAGCATGTGGATAAGGAAGTGTGGCTGTCTTCCAGGCCACCGTGATACAGGAACACTGAAATTGAATTTCCTAAAAATTGTTACATGCCATAAGGTAGTCTTGTTTTGATCTTTTTTCAAATATTTTTTAAAAATGTAAAAACCATTCGTAGCTGGAGAACTGTAAAAAACAGTCAGCAAGCTGGCTTTGGCCCATGGGCTCTAGTTCACCAACCCCAGATCTAATGTAATAAAGACTCGGGCTTTGAACCCAATTGTCCGCCTCCCTATAAAGAAAACACATTTCAAGCACTTAAACATTGTATCCTACGGGGGAGGGGGGGTCACCTGGGTGGCTCAGTTGGTTAGGCGACTGCCTTTGGCTCAGGTCATGATCCTGGAGTCCTGGGTTCGAGTCCCACATCGGGCTCCCACCTCCATGGGGAGTCTGCTTCTTCCTTTGACCTCCTCTCTTATGCTCTCTCACTCTGTCTCTTTCTCAAATAAATAATAGAAAATTTAAAAAAACAACATTGTATCCTTCAGTCTTATCCTGTGAGACCCTCCTTGAGGATCCCCCTGCAAGTCAGTCTGTATCAGCATAGCCATAGACTTGAAAAAAGAGGTCACTAAAATGTATTCCAGGTCTTTTCCTATGATAGAGGTAGATGGGAAATTCTTTTTTTTTTTAATGTGAAGTGGAGATTGAGAGATGCATTAGCTCCGTTGCTGTCCTCAGGAAGCTCAGGGCCTAGCAGCTGGCATAGGCAGACAGGTGAGCAGTTACAATGCAGGGTACCACTGAAGCAGGGTGGGCGTGATAACTCAGGGTGCAGGCGAGTCTGGGGTAACAGGGGGAGAGTAGGGGAGGAGAGGCTGCATCAAGAGAGGCGTTCCAGAAGAATGAGCCATCAGGGTGAGTTTTGAAGAACTGAGTGGACTGGTTAGCGGACCCCAGGTGGAACCGACATGACTAAATTAGCTGAACCCGGGTAGAAACCAACACAACTGGTTAGCTGAACCCAGGTAGAACCGACAGGTGCAGACACACCAAGGAGACAATATGGCATGTTTGGAGAGCTGTACATTCTAGTGAACATTTCCCTGGAGCTGGAGGCTCCCCACCGGCCCCCCACGCCATCTTTTATCAGAACCTGAATTTAGCTCAGAACGTCCAGAGGAAGGAAGAGGCCTCACATAGCAAGCTTATCACTGGTGGTGTATGTTCACCCACAACTTATCAGCCTACAGGTGACTGTGAGGAGACAAAGTTATTCACAAGTCACAGCCAGTGGCTCAGGGTCAAGCTCCAAGTACATGTGAAAGAGAAACAGAGAAATGACCCTGCAGTTGCTTCCTTCTAGAATGCAAACAGTAGTTGAATGGAGAGGGAGGGGCAGACGGCTCAGCGTGGTCAGTAGACTGGGGGAGGTCTTTTCGGAGGGAACTCTTCAAGAAAGTTCAGGGCTTGGTCAAGTTCCCTTTCGAGTGGAATGATCCATTTTAAAAATTAGTTTGCAAATGCCTTCTTCTTATAAAACACCCAATCAGGGGTGCCTGGGTGGCTCAGTTGGTTAAGTGACTGCCTTCAGCTCAGGTCATGATCCCGGAATCTCAGGATTGAGTCCCGCATTGGACTCTCAGCTCCACGGGAAGTCTGCTTCTCCCTCTGACCTTCTCCGACTCTCTTTCTCTCTCAAAAAGATAAATAAAATCTTTAAAAAAAAAATCCAATCGTTAAGGATAAGATCAAGTTTTTCCTTCAACAACAACCAGTTCCTGTTCCTCCCTCCCTTCCCAGAGGCAAATTCCTAGATCAGTGTCAGCGGTATTTCATGTTGTTTTCTGTACATGTACACACTTCTAACATGATAATGTTTAGATGAGAGCTGTTTGTAATTCAGATTCAGTTACAGAACATGTTTTTGAACACTGGAACATCTGGAATGAACTCTCCAGCTAAAACTTAAAAGAAGAAAAAAACTAAAAATATTCAAGCTAAAACCTTAAGAAGTAAATGAGTTTACATATACTTTAAAAACAGATCAACCTTGGTAAATTCTGAAAGAACTAATGACAAGATTTTTGTTTGGTAAAAACAAATAAGCAAACAAAGCCAAACAAACCATAAACCAATGACTATGGAGAGTGGCAGGAACCACTGGGCACCATGCGATGTGTGGTTATGAGTGTAGACCCTGAGCGGGGGATGGGTGAAATCAGTGATGGGGAGTCAGGAGCACAGGTGTTTTCGATGAACCCCAGGTGATGTATGGAAGTGTGAATCACTCTATATATAGTACACCTGAAATGAATTTAACACTGTAGGTTGAAGAACTGGAACTAAAAGAAAAACTTAAAAAAAAAAAAAAAATGAGTGTAGACTCCAGTCAAACTGCCTGAGTTTGAATCCAGCCTCTACCACTTACTGAAGGTGAGACCTTGAGCAAATACTTACTTTCCTGTGTCTCGAGTTTCCTTATCTTTAAAAACAAAATAATGGGACGCCTGGCTGACTCAGTAGAGCATGTGACTCTCGATCTCAAGATTGTGAGTTCAAACCCAGCCCTACGTGCAGCAGAATTTACTTAAAATAAGTGAAAAATAATTTTAAAAGACCACTAGGAGCATCTTTTTAAAAGACAGAGAAGAAGGGGCACCTGGGTGGCTCAGTGGGTTGAGCCTCTGCCTTCGGCTCGGGTCATGATCCCAGGGTCCTGGGATCGAGCCCCACATCGGGCTCTCTGCTTGGCGGGGAGCCTGCTTCCCCCTCTCTCTCTCTGTCTGCCTCTCTGCCCACTTGTGATCTCTCTCTCTGCCGAATAAATAAATTTAAAAAATCTTCAAAAAAAAAAAAAAAGAGAGAAGAAGAATAGCATCTCCATCATTAGGCTATAAGCAGAAATAAGTGAGTTAATAAATATAAACCACTTAAAACAGTATCTGGCATGTTGTAGCTACTCAAATATGTAGCCTTTCTTTTTCGTAAGTGCTGGGCCAAGGTGTTGCATTTTTCAGGATTTGCAAGAGGCAATAGCCTTAGGAGGGATGAAGTAGCCATTAATGGTATCTTTTTTTCTTTTCTTTTAGTTCAAAATTCAGCAGTAAAATTAAATATGTCAATAGCTTATCAGAACTCAGTGAGCTGATCCCAATGGATTGCATCCATATTCCAGAGAGCATCATCAAGTAAGTCTGGATGGTTTCCAAGATTTGGTAAGAAATACTGCATGTTTGGAGAGGGAGGTTGGGAAAGAACTTTCTGGAATACTGGGAAAATGACATGATCTTCTATTTAAAATGAATATTAAATGTGTTCCAATAAATAGAGATTTTTTTTTCTCATATCCCATAGAGAACTGTTCTGTTCTTTCAGATCCTTTCACACAGTCTTCTCTTGGGATTATTGATTATTGCTCATTTCACCTTGAATTTTGCTACCATTTTGGGGAACAGCGTGAAGTTAACATTCATCAGCGAACCTGTCACCTGTGTCTCCCACTCTCACAGACACCGCTGGGGCTGAGCATCGCTTTGGTTTCTTTATTGCCTTAGAGAAAGGAATGTACCCACGTGACCCTGGGAAAAGGGGAGGGGGGAGGCTACCGTTTCTCTGTTTTGCTCTACATCCTTTTCCTTCATGGTTCCCTTCAGGTGAAAGGTAAGGCAGAGTGGTGGGTGGCGTGGTTAGGGAGGACCCCCTTCCTCAGGACAGGGTACTGTAGCTGCAGCCTCTCAGGAGCAAGCATGGAGACGGAAGGTCGCTGAATCATGCTGTGAAAATAATGAGTAACAGTGAATACCAACCGCTTGGAGCTGAGACTTAAAAATAGGGATACTGACAAATGAACCCTCCTTTTGGTTCACTGTTGCAAAGAACCATTGTTTTCTGTGGATCGTGCTTTTCTTCCACTGTGTCTGATTCACTCGTTTTTTTTATTTGCTTAAAAGTGGGAGGAATTTAACCATGAGCTCAAAGAGAACAGATAAGGATACCACCACCCCAACCCTGGCCCCTTCTTCCTCCATAAGATGGGTAGCAAAATGGACCCCCCCAGTTTGCACTTCCAAAAAAGAGTCCCTTGACTAAAAAAATTAGATTAAAAAAAAAAGGAAAAGAAATTGGAAGGAAAGGACTTGGATTTAGTGGCAATGCTCTGTCGGACATAGACATGCTTATTTATATTACGTGTTTAATCTCCACAGTAAACCCCCTTCCACACATCAAGGAAGCTAATAGTAAAGAAACGTTACTTAGGCAAAGTGTAAGTAGGGGCAAGGATGAGATGGAACTAGAATTCACCCCTAGGTCAGCCTGGCACCGGAATCCCCATCCCCTTTTCTAGTAGTTTCCTTGACCTCCTTTAATGTATCTATCTGAAGTCAAAGCTCAGAAACAAATGCATTTGGTTTACCTTGTGCTGACTCGAGGTGAACACAGGATAGTGATTTGGCTCAGAACTGCCAGTTGGCTCAGCCGAATCAAGCAGTGTTTCTCTAAGTGTAACCATGGCCTCGATGCTCGTCAGCTTCTGGGCCTCCCATACCCAGCCTACCTCACCGCTCTGTCCTGCTGCCTCAGAAAAGTGCATCCCCATCTCCAGAGCTACTCCTACTCTTTTTTTAAAAAAAGTAACTGGAGGGGCACCTGGGTGGCTCAGCCGGTTAAGTGACTCGTGGTCTCAGCTCAGGTCTTGATCTCAGGGTCATGAGAAAAAAAAAAAAAAAAAAAAAGGAACTGGAGCACCACCTCATATAATGCTGTCTCCCTTTACAGAAGATGACAAGGACATTCTGCCTTCAAGGGTAAATGGCCAGTTTCTAGGCAAATATAGTAATGCTTCCATGGTGTGGCAGCTGGAAAAAGAGAAGGGAATGGGTGTTGGAGACTTAGCATTAGATCTGAAACTTCCTCTTGTTCCCCGATGTCTCTAAGACTTCAGGCAACCCATCAAAACTCTCCATGTCTCAGCCGCAGCACCCAGAAAATGGGGAAGTAGGGGGCAATTCATAGAAAGGTCCGAGCATTGAATGACAATGTACGTAATGCCTTCAGGAAGCCTCCTGGCCTCCGTTGGCAATCCAGAATGTTATTTATCATACTGATGTTGCTGTTGGGGACGATCATATGGGACCATTTAAATGAGAAGTTAAACATGTCCAGGGCACTTTTCATTCATCGACACCCATCATTGTTCAAAGGTTCCCGTTCAGGAGAAGTTTCTTCAAGAGGAAGGGTTCTGTCTGGAAGAAATTGACAACCATCTATGTCCTCCCTTACCTCCATGTTTTCTCCTGTCTTGTGCAATCCGTGTTCTCTGCGTGTCCTTTCTGCCACTTCCGTTCCTGGCCACCCTTGTCTCATTTTCACGTTATGCCATTTTCAAATTGATACGAGCCATGGCCCCTTCCTGTTACTGAGTAACATTCAGGGAGTCTGGTCTTGGCCAATCCCAAAACCAGTATTCAGCTGGGCTGGAGACTGTCATCAAAGGGCTTAAATGAAAGAAAAACGTGCCCAATCTGGAATCTGATTTCTCGTCACTGATTACAGTCAATTCTTGTTATTTGTGGCAGTGCTGTTCTAGAACCCTGAGTGGCGAATACCGAACCGTTGTTCCTAGGGGAAGTCCGAGGCTAGGTTTCTGCAAGCATCTGGTGAATTTTCAGGAACCAGTTAACACATAACCTTGTTCTCTGTGTGTTTCTGTTTAAAGACACCGTATCTGATATACATTGTTGACTCACTAACATTGAATTCACGACCAACGACGCCGTAACTCCTGCCTAAACAAAGCCTCTGTAACACACATACATTCTCCATAAGGCTCCTCACAGCCTTCCTGTGCTGGGGAACACCAGCCAGTGCCTAAGCACTATGTTTAGAGGCCGTTTTAAGTGGCGAGATCACCAAGAAAAAGCACAAACAAGGAAAACATGGCACTAAATAGGTGGCCGATAGAATGCCTATTGACAGCACGAGAGCTAAACCGAGAACCTTGTCTTGTTCAGCCTCAGCTGGGAACATGCCCAGCAGGGGACTCAAATGTTTGGCCGTCCGTGAAAGTCAGCAAGTGACCACGAAGGTGCCACGGTGTTCATTCTGGGGTTACAGATAAACGTTTCATAAGTAGGCAAATTTGCAAACAGTATCTGCGAATAATGAGGATTGGCTGTCTATCATTACGAATTCTATATCATCGATTATATCCAATGAAAATAAGTCTTCTCCCCAAAGGCAATTTGATTATTCTTGGGGGGCGCGGGGGGGGGGTAGACTTTTGCTCTCATGTGTTGACTGTTCTGTAAACCACGTACCTGACATTTTCTCCACCTGTGTGCTCATTCTCCTCAATGCATTCATCTTTTGTCTCGTAAGGTACGATGAAGAGAGATCTTATAAGAGAAGTGTAAGGTAAAATCTCCCGAGCTACAGTTCGTGCTGGACCCTCTGTGTGTGTGCACCAGTGTCCTCCTCGTGGGTGACCTCAACATGCTACCAGAGCGAGAGGTCATTCTATCCGCCCCTTGTAGTCTACCATTCTGGGTCTTTGTCTTGTGTGTAAAGCTGTTGAGGTCAGCCTGATCTGCAAGCGAAACCCACTAAATCCGATCTGCCCTTGACCTGGCCCAGGCTGCTAAAGCTCTCTCTCTAACTCTACCCAACAGACTGATGTGGATGTTTTCGGCTTTATCCAGCCCGCATGTTTCTCATCTCTTTGCAACTTGTATATCTACCTTTAGGAAGGACTTTGCAAAGTAAACACACAGAAACACCGAATGGGAGGACATGGCACCATGTCTAAATGGGAGGAGCCCGTCTCGGTGCTCCAAAGGATGGTTTCTAAAAGCACATATGCTCCACTTATGTTTGGCTCCGCTTTGCCGGGTGACTCTCTCACGCTGTGCTTGCTTCTTTTTTGTTTCTTTTCTACACCAATAATTTTTGCTCGTGCAGACTGGATGAAGAACTGAGAGAAGCATCAGAAGCAGCTAAGTAAGACTTGGTTTTCGTTCAGCAGCTGGCGTGATGTTGGCTTGCATTTCAGGAATGAGTTGGGAGGACCTGCATGCCTGGTGTTTTATTCCTGCATCCTGAAAATAATGCTGCACTTGAAATCTTCCCTTTGTCCCATGATAGATACAATTTCTGATATTCCCACCACCATCTATTTCCCCCTGGGATCTTGGTTATCTTAAGGAATGCCTTTGTTACTGTGGTTTCTTTCTTCTTTCTTTTTTTTAATGTACATGCAATTTTTGGCACCACAGCCCAGGAACACATCACAGGCATTGCCACATAACATAACATCGCATGATTGTTAGATATTTTGAGGTCAACAAAAAGCTCACTAATTCATACTAATGGAGAGAAATGATGACATGTCAAAATCTGGAATATTTTTCTAGAACCAGTTTCACCACTCTCCAAGATTTTTTAAAGCACCTTATTTAGTGACTTGGAAGTATTGCTTAACAAAATAATGCTTCTGAGCTACTTGGATGAATAGGAAAAGAATCATTACTCCCGATTGTTAAAGTATAATTTTCAGAAAGGCAAAATCTTAACTTTAATGCAACTATGAAATGAATACATGCCAGTGATTTTATTCAACTAATTATTTAATGAAGGAACCAGTGAAGTGTTAAAACCAGTTCAAAGAACGTTTAAGAAACTAGATTTCATTGGGTGATTTATCAAGGAATGTTAGGATAAGATTATTGGTTTAGGGGCACCTAGGTGGCTCAGTGGGTTAAGCCTCTGCCTTCGGCTTAAGTCATGATCTGAGGGTCCTGGGATCGAGCCCCACGTCGGGCTCTCTGCTCAGCAGGGAGCCTGCTTCCCCCTCTCTCTCTGGCTTCCTCTCTGCCAACTTGTGATCTCTATCAAATAAATAAATAAAATCTCAAAAAAAAAGAAAGACTATTGGTTTAGATACAAAATGGATCAGTATCCAGCAGGGCAATAAACTATAAGGATTATCTTTTCCACTGGACAGAAATTATTTGCATCTCTGTTGGACAAAAATTGTACAAGTTAACCTCTGCCCCCCAATAGCCCATAGACAGAAAATCAACTCAGCATTGCTTTGAAAGAAAACCCAGTAATTTCCTCTTCTTATTTCCAAGTTCCAAAACTAATTTTTCTGACCCAATGTGTCAAATGTAGACGAGCACTATTTGGAATGTTTACTATATTAAAGCTTCTCCATTTCGATTGTTGCTTACACTGTTAAATTCTATAAGTATTTCCCATTTTAAAAGATATTGCAAAAAGAGAAACCCAGGCAACGTCCAAACAGCTACAAATTCTGAATAAATAAGATTTTATTTTCTGTATGAGTATAAATGCCCATTCCTCCTGAGAACAATCCATTGAGATTTTTTTTTTCCTACAGCACATTTTCATTGCAGGTAATCTCTAGAATTATTTGTCTGTAGAGCTGGTCTTTTGGGTTAAAATTCAAGGAAAAGGGCCACCTGGCTGGCTCAGTTAGAAAAGCATGCTACTCTTCATCTCAGGGCTGTGAGTTCAAGCCCCGCATTTGGCACAGAGCTCACTTAAAAAAAAAAAAAAAAGAAGACTGAAGTTAATTAATTAGTTAATTAATTAAAGGAAAGATTTTTGCCTTAGAAACATTGGCATTAATGTAGTTTCCTATTACAATATTCCTATCTTTTCGTTTTCTTTCAAGATAAGGGACACCCGTTTACACTTAACAATACTCAAAAGTATTTGAATTTCTACTCTAACAGACTCTTCTCAGTCTCTGACTCAAACCAGAAGTTGGAAAAGAAAGGAAGACGTTAGGAACAAAGGACCCAGATGTTGGCCTAGCAGGCCCTGTTAACATCTATCTGCACTCAATTTGCATGGTGTCATGAGATTCCCCAGAGACAGAAAGAGCAATGAGTTTCTCCTTCAGATTTTTTTTTTAAGGATGATAACATATTTATAAAATTAAGGAGGTGTTTTCGAGACTAAAGATTGAGGAGAGGGGTGCCTGGGTGGCTCAGTGGGTTAAAGCCTCTCCCTTTGGCTCAGGGCATGATCTCAGAGTCCAGGGATCGAGCCCCGCATCAGGCTGTCTGCTCAGCAGGGAGCCTGCTTCCCCCTCTCTCTCTGACTGGCTCTCTGTGTCCTTGTGAACTCTGTCAAATAAATAAATAAGATCTTTAAAAAAAAAAACAGATTGAGAGGAAAAACAGTAATTTTCCAGCCAAACCCATTATAAACTCATATTGCCATGTTCTTTCCTTATTACCATAAATCTTGCCTCCTTCGATAGACTTTCCCTCCCTCCATATTTCTGCCCTTCCTGCTATCATTTTGGGTTTATTGTCTAGCTTTCTCTTCCGTCCTCTCCAATCTGTCCCTCTCTTCTCTTCCCCACCCCCACACACTCCCTCCCCAGGCATCCACTTGGTGTCGGGTGGTCCTGAGATGACTTGATCTCCTCCCTGATGGAAGCACCAAGCATGCCTAGAGTACATAATAGATGCTCCGTAAATTTCCGCTGCGTAAATTGATGAATGTGCATAGAATTAAGTTCATCACCGCGGAGCAGAATCACCTGGAGCACTTGCTCCGACACGGTGTCCCGGGGCTCGGCTCAGAGCTCCTGAGTTGGCAGGCCCGAGAGTCTGTAATTCTGACCCATTCCCGTGACGCCAAGGCTGCCCGGCCAAGGACCACGCTCCGAGAATCCGCACCTTTTGGGAGTCTTTGCTCGTGGTGGGGGTTCAGCGGGTAAGCTGCCTGTCTGAATCCCCCTCTAGCTGATCCTCCTTCTTTTGGTGGTGACATTACATGCCTGAGAACTTGAAATACATTTGCCCATTTGAAAATGTAAGGGGAAAGAACTTTACTCTGTTGGCCCCACAGATGACTGCAATGCCTGTAAACCTAACCATTTCAGCCTGCTAACTATAGCTCCTTAACTACCTTTCGGCCTCTGAAGTGGCTCCCACATCCTTGGACAGACTCTGTAGGTTGATTTGGGGATTCAGAAAACATGATCACTACAGACCTATGGTTAGGTTCTAGAAGCCAGGTAACCCAGGTTCTTTCTATTAAGACACACCCTGTCCTTCTATGTGACCTCTACTTAAAAGCTCAGGCTGGTTCTAACCAAAGGCAAACATCTACCTTGTCAGGGAACAAAAACTGTCTTTCTGCTGTTTTGCTTTATTTTCAAACGTTCACCTTTTCCCCCACATACTCACACACCACCTCGTAGCTGATTTTCAGAAGGTGATTTCTTCACACTGACTTATGCTTTCCTTAAAACTTGACATCAGTACAGGAAGGAAAATACGTGGTGGTGGGGGGGGCTAGTTGTGTATAGAGAGCAATGCTTATTCCGAAAATGGTAAAGAATCCATCAGCCGCCTTTGAGTGACAGTATTCAATGGATTGCAAATTGCTGTTTTCACTGGAAGGATTACGCAAAGTTAAAAGAGAAAAAAACCAGAAAAGCTAGATTCAGAAGAATGGCTTTTCTTGATTCCATTCCAGCTTCGCTAGGTTTTCTAGCCTACTCTCAACATTTGCCTCACCGTCCTTGTTCACTCAAGTTACCAAACAGCCTCCATAAAAATACCTGAACCCCGGGGGGGGGCCGGGGGGGGGGGGAGATGGGGAGGGGAGGGAGGCGGCCTGTCCTTCCCAGGGAGGTCACCTTCCACCATTTCAACTAAATGCCTGATGTGAATAACTGACCCTCTTATGTTCAAACAGATGTATTAGCTAATGAAAGAATTCACATTAGAAAAGGAACTCTTTCATTTTAAAAGAGCGTAGAGGGGCTCCTGGGTGGCTCAGTCGGTTGAGCATCTGACTCTTGGTTTTGGCTCAGGTCATGATCTCAGGGTCCTGAGATCAAGCCCCAAGTCCGGCTCCATGCTGAGCATGGGTCTGCTTGAGGTTTTTCCACCCTCCCCCAGCTTCCCCTTCTGCTCCTTCCCCTGCTCTCATGCTCTTGCTTTCTCTCTCTTTCTCTCTCTCTTCCTCAGATAAATAAATAAGTAAAATGTTTTTTAAAAAGAAAAAGATCATAAAATCTCTTTAAATAGTTTGTTTGCCAATCCAATATGACCAGAGGGGTGAAAGTAAAAGTTGAAGTGTACTAATCAAAAAGTAATATAAAACACATGTGAAATTTGCTTACAGAGGAATCCCACCAATACGGAAGATCAGAAGCAGCTAATATGACACCAAAAGCACAAACACTTTCATACATCGTAAGAAAACTCATTTCATTATTTCATAGAGTTACATTTTTCTTTCTGGACACATTCAGTTTAGGTTAATCTTGGGATTCACTCCTATTACCTAAACACAGCTCAGCGGTATAGTAGTAAGTGTCCTATTATTTCTGTTAACAGGGAAAGCTGACACTGGCATTTTTTCTTCTAGTGTCTAGGAAAATCCTCGTTCTTGTGCAAAGTGACAGTTAACTGTTCGTGTGCAAATAAAATTAGGCCGCTTGAGAGGGACTGTCCTTGGTGTATAAAGTATGTTATTTGGGTTCCAAATAAAAATTTGCAATAGCATGCTCTCTGAATAAGACAGATTGAAAAGTCTGGAAAAAGTAACAAGACCAAAAGAGACCACTGGAGCTTTTTGGAATTTCAATCTTCCTTTCATGCTTCTAAATCATGGGCCATTACTACGTTTCAAAACCAATGGTAAAAAAAAAAAAAAAGGTAAAAGAATCAGGTGCAGCTTTGTTCCACATTAGCAATGAGACAACATCAAACAGTTTAATCTGCCCGTGTCTATTGTGCTACAAAGTGGTAACAGTGCAGAAAATGTTTACCTGCTCCCTATTTTGTTTTTCTCCTTGCACTCAGAACTAGCTGCCTTTACAATGATCCAGAAATGTCTTCCATGGAGAAGGAGTAAGAATTCACCATCCATAACATCTGTGTGGTGACTGGTAGCCTTGTATGGCTGGGCTCTGAAAGAAAACAAAAACACACCAAGGATTGGGTAAACTCTGTTCAGATGTTCGGCTCTCAGGTTCTCTACTCCTCACATCAGAACCTTACAAGAGAAGTGTGCCCGCTTCACACCGTCTCTTTCGTGATCACTATTACATTCCTTAAAGACAGCTTAAATCTAGTTGGCATTCCATTTTCTAATCCAAAAATGAGCAGAAAAGGAATATTAGAGCCAGATGTGAGAGCATTTGGGCAGGAGGAATGCAACTCTGCTTTCCGAATTACATCATCTATTTTAATTAGTGAAAGTTGGCCCTTCCTTTTGAACTTCCTATTTTGGTGGAGGGGGAGAAGAGGTCCTTGTTTGGAAAATTCCAGGAGACAGTGGAGTCTGGATGGAGCTTTAGGAATGAGCTAGTCCAGGTGGCCTCATCCTGGCAGAAATGGGAATCAAACACGTAGTGAGTGCTGACCCCTAGCCCGGGTGTGTGTGAAAAGCCTCAGGCATGTTACCTGACTTTTAGCCTCAGGATAAGCCTACGAGGTACATTTTACAGCTATGGAAAGAGGGGCGTAGAGAGATTATCCGACCTGTCCCCACGCTTTACAGTTGTAAAAAGGTCCCAGAGCCGGGAATTGGAGTCTGTAGTTCCAGAGCCAGTGGTTTTGAAATCTGAGAGAGGTGGTCATCCTTCTGGAATGGCTGTGCAGCCTCTGATCTAACTTCGGTTAGACTGGAGAAGGACAAACTTAGTTGCCTAAGGGAACAGACTTGTCAGTTTCAGGGATTCGAGTGTGCTCCTCCCAGGGAACCTGGCCATCCCGCCGAGGGCTGCTGATCCGATCTCAGTTGTGGAGAATTGAACGCAGTCCTTCCCGGGAACTCAGGAGGGGCAAAGATGGGACTTAAACATGTCCGCTACTGCGTTGTGTTCTCTTTGGACCTCCTTTCCCTCAAGGTCCAAAGCAAGGATGGAAAATCATAGGGCAGCCCCTGTGCGGGGGGGCTGCGATGACCTGACAGTTTAAGGCAGTTTATGGACCAAAAGCCCAGAGAGAAGGTCCCCACAAAAGAGTCAAGAACGAAGGCCATAAGGGGACCTTTGGAAATCTCACAGCTATTTTTCTGAAGGTTTCACCTGTCCCACCTCTTTCTCTTTGAGATGAAGGCAACAGTTGCTTCAAGCAAACTGCCACACCCAAGTTCTGCAAAGCCAAAACTCCCTCTGGCCACCTTCATTCTTCCGCAAATTTCTCCTCCCTCCGCAAAACAGCGCCCCCTAGCGCAGAGTCCTAGGCCTGCAGTTCACCCACCTCGCGGAGGGCTTGTCGCTCACCGGCCCAGGCTGTGACATCTGCGGGCTTACCCACTCCTCCGCCTGTCCTGTGTGTTCGGCTCCTTGTTTGTATGTAGAGCTCATGGGGTTGCGGGGAGGGCAAAGCACTTTCTGTTTGGGTTCATGGCAGGGCGGGGCGCGGGGGAGGGAGGGGACGCTGCCAAGGTTAATGTTACTTCCCACTTCTTAGAACAGACTCCACCTCGCTTTGGTTTTCTGCAGCCCGGTCTTCCCCAAGCCCTTATCAGGCACCTGATCGCAGCGCAGAGGAGATCCAGGCTGGGGGACGGGAGTGGCCAAGAAGTTCTTATGCTCACTTCTAGCCCTGGATTTCTGGCTTTCATTAGTATAAGAAGAAGGGGCTTCATTTACCTTTGGCTCCTGCATGGAAGCATTTTACCCCTTCTGTAGTGAATATAGAATGGACGATCTGCAAAGGCTGTTTCAAGGAGCTCAGTTAAGCCAAGATTCAAATGAAATGTGGCCCTCTCCTCTTCCTTTAGAGAAAGTGGGCGAAGTTACGCCTATACCCCATCTGCCTACAGAAAACACAAGAGTCTGTGTTGAGCATTGAACAATATTGTCAGATACTTTGTGAGGAACCTCGTTTGACACATCTGAGAAGCCAAAACGACCTGTAGTTTCCACTCCCTGGAAAGTTGCTTATAGAAGTCTCAGCCCCCCTACCCACAAGGGAGGAATATTCCTTTTGTATTGTAATTCTGATTCAAGGTAAATTTTCCCCCCAAAGCCTTCTGTTTTAAAGAGTATCTCCAGGTGCTTGTCTCCTCTCCTTTCAAGTTTGGATTTTATTTGTCCGTTCATGTCCTAAAACTTGTGTATGCTTTTAAGATATTTTTACATAAATAAAAAGTGTATCTGATCCAGGGGATGTGGTACTGTTTGGAGAAACTTCAATTAGGAGGATTGCTGGTACCTTCATTGGTCCCACAGGACAACTGATGTCTCAAAAATTAATCATCAGTGTGGTTTCCTGTGTTTACTCAAAAATCGTCCATTTTTTACTATCTCTGGCTTCTTCCATAAACTGCATAAATAGGTTTTTGTGTTTCAGCTTTTTGTTTACCAAAAGTTGAAGGGATACATTTCTAGAACCCAAGAAGGTTTACCAGAAAGTCAGCGTGGGGGTGCCTGGCTGACTCAGTTAGTGAAGCATGTGACCCTTGATTTTGAGATCGTGAGTTCAAGCCCCACAGTAGATGTGGAGATTACTTAAAAATAAAATCTTAAAAAAAAAAAAAAAAGTGGAAAACGAGGTATTTCCGAACGGGCATCCTGGTCTAAGTGTTCTGTTTATTTGTTCTTGGATTTTTATCAGCGCCCCTTTCCAAAATACCCTGAGCTACTACTACTACTATTCTGCTACAACTACTCCTTACAATTGAAAACACTTGAGACTGAATCCTTAGCAAGCCTTGAGAGCGGTAGGAGTACTCTATCTTACAGATACAGGCATAGACATTTAGGCAAGATAGGTAACTCGGCCAAGGCCCCACTCTAATAAGTGGTAGCATTGAGGGCATTTCAAAGGAAAGCCATTTTGCACTCCTGTAAACTAAACGGGCAGGCAGCGTGGGTTACCAGTGGCTTTATTGCAAAGCTGCACGAAGGAACCCGTCGGCTGCTACAGATCCCACCAGCAAAACACAGGAGACCACATCGTGGGCAGACAGAAGGGCCAGGAAGTCAGGTCTCCTCGAAATCCACAGATATTTCCCATATCACCGCTTTCAAAGGGTGTTTTTCTTTGTTCATGGCTGAAATTCTTTGGAGCATCCTGGCCGGAGCTTTCTTCTCTGGTAGGTGCCAGGAAGCTGTGACAGGCTCATTAACAGGCAGTAGAGAGTGGCCCTGGGAGGTCTTCGAGTTATTTTCTAGATAATTGGGAACCCACGAGACTTTCTTAAAAACAACCTTATCTTCGGTTACAAGAATCCATCTCAATCAAGTAGGCTAACCCCTTTCAAACAAATTCTTTGGCTCTAGAAAGCGTTGTGGTTTGATTTTTATTTGGGGTTTTGTTCTTGGGTTTTTGTTTTTTGTTTTGTTTTATTTTGGTTGGTTGGTTTTTTTTTTTTCCGTTTCATTGTTGACCACTTTCTTGCAATGCGGCACTTATCAGATGTTACTTATTTCAGGCAGATGGAGGATTTGCCCCACAAGAGAAGGCCATTTACTAGAAATAGGTAGATCCCTTATTCCCCAAATGCAATAACGTTCCTTAGTCCACTTCAGAAATGAGCCCTCACACGTGTCTGTTGCCTCCCTAGATCATTTCAAGAGGCGTAAAATGCTTCCAGAAACAGCTTTGTAAAAAAATAAACAGATTCCACATTTTAGAGAAGGCCTCGACAACGGGGATTGCGAAGGGGGGAGGTTGTGACTTACCAGGTTTCTCTGGTGTAAGAGACTTGCATGACTTATTTTCAGTAAGTCCTTTGAGGAAAAAAAAAAGCAAACACCTGCCACTCCAAATCATCCCTAAATGTTTCATGTTGAGTTTCTCATTGCTTTCTTCCTTTTTTTTTTTTCCCCCTAAGTATTGACCTGAAGCTAAAAGGAAAGCCCTAGTTGGCCGTGCTTGGAAGAAGAGGATGCTCTCCTGCTTCATGATTCTGCCGAAGCCCATCCACCTGGAGGACGTGGGGCGAATGCTGCTTCTTTCCACTTTGCACTACCTGGTGCCATTCTAAATTTCTAAGGGGAAAAACAGTAAGGGAATTTGTTTACTCTTCACGTATTTTATGAAATTGTGTGTATTTTCCTATTTTGCCAGTTACGTGCCTCAAAGATTTCAGTTGAACCTTAGCAAGACAATAGGACCTTCCATTCCAATATTCGGTTAACCCTTGGTGCGCTGCATCTCCTCTCTTAGACTGGTCGTGACCGATCAGATACCTTCTGTCCGCTCTTAATCATGAGCGGATTCATTTCCAGACATTAGCTGGATTTCTCCTTGGTGATCATTTTAGGTCTAAAACACCTGGGGCTCGGCGCTCCCCAGGCAAGTTGTCCCCCATGGAACTCTGCCTTTAAAACCCTCGGCTCGCTTAACACGGCTGTAACCAGATTGAGGTGTGAAGTCACCATCAGCTGAGTGTACCCCTGTGGGTCTTGCCCCGTGAATCGTCTCTAACGTCTCAAAGGGACCCAGGTTTTCTAATTCACATCAGGTTTATTTTATCAAATCAGGCGTCGTGTTTTCTGTGAATTGGCCTTCTTAAAAATCATCATTTCTCCTACAAACCTTGAAGACCTCCACGCTGAGAAACTTACGGAGTGATGTTGGCATTTTTTGCTAGCTCTCTGTGCTTCATGCTGTCAGCCTGGTTCAAAACGTTCCGTTGGGAGTGCCAAGGACTCGGGTGTCTGGTGGGCTGCTCAGAAATTCATTATTTGGGAACCTTCATTTATCTCAAGTTCCCTCTCACGGGCATTACAAAAAGCAATCTGCTTTCAGTCGCTTTCATCTGATTGGAGGTTTAACATGAAATAAGAGTGTGGCCTCCGATTTGCAAAATTCCTCTGCATAGTCTTCACGCGCCCTTTAAAATACCAACGTGTTTTCAGATCCAAGGGCCTCTAGCAGAGGGGATGGCAAAGGCCTGGACCAATGGAGCACACCACCTGTTTCCACATGGCCTTCTCATTAAGAATGGCTTTCACATTGGGGTCGAAAAACTTTTTAAATATTTTATGACACATGAAAATTACTCAGATTTCAGTATCCTTGGAAACACAGGGCTGCACGAATTGGTGCCCAGACTCTCTGGGGCTACTTTTGCCTCTAGCAGCCGCAGAGCCGAGCAGTGGCAGCAGACCATGAGGCTGACAAAGCCTGAACTATTTCCTCTCTAAAGAGTTAGACCAGGGTTCTGCCATGGGCTGGGGTGGTGGCTACATCCAGGAGAGCCGTTCAGGGTACTTGAGTCCTGGGCATCCTGCACTTTCAAATGCCTTGAGGTAGACCTCTTTGTACAGGTGACGGGATGTGGCTGACACCATTCGCTTCAGGTCTGCCTCCCACCCACCTTCCAGACCCGCGCGCATACACACAGGTCAGCACTCCTTCCTCCACAAGCCATACTTACCCGAGTTCCCCTCTGTGTCCCTTTCAGCCGAGCATCTTGTGGAACTGTGTTCTTTTGGGTCTCCTCCCTTCTGACTTCTGTCTTGTCCAGTAGAAAAGCCCTCGAACATATGCTCTGTCTGTGCCCAGCTCCACCCTTGGAAGCCCACATTATGCCTCTCCTGGAGCTCAGTGTTGACATAAGACCAGTGACCTAACATTTGCTACGTTCACCCCCGGACCGCTGTTGGCCTAGCACGGTTACTGACAATGCTCCCTTTTGCTCAGCCGTGTCCCATTTTGGAGAATGAATTAAGTGGCACCCCTAACCACAGAAAGGCATGAGGAAGGCAGGGTTGTGTTTAGTTGGTGCAATCCTGAGGACGCAGAGCTCCTCATAGGGGAGTCTCGTTGTAGTCAACCAGACACAGCAATGGTCTCACCATTCACATTTCCCTTGAGCTTGTCTTAGCCTGTTCATGGAGAACTACTCAGGTGGTCTTCTCTTGGAAGCTTCATCTTCCTACATGGAAATCGTGAACCTCTCTCCCAGTCACTGATTTTGTTCAGGCTGTTCCGTGGGCCGCACCACCGTTCCGCTAGGCATCTGCCATTTTAGTCTCTTAAAAAGATGCATTAAGTGCACGTTCTAGAGAAAAGCCACTCTATAGATTCCGTCCAAGTAAGTAGAATTCTAGAAGAATCCTGAACAACGAATCCCTAGGCAGATAGGTAGACAGATGTAAACACTCACATCAGTAGCTAGCTAGCTCTTACATTCTGAGCATTCTTGCTTTGGTGCTGACTTCTGGGGATGGTTTTGCACTTTTCCTATAGGTTTGTAGGTCAGGGAACCGAGGGCTCTCGGGGCAAATCCCAAGGGGGCAACCGCTGTCTGCGTAGGTCCTTGATTCACAAAGAACATAAATCTACTCAGAAGCTACCATCAAGGAGAGAAAGAGGGTGTCAGGGCAATTGCCAGGGGTGAGGGAAAATCCTGAAGTTCCTCACTGAAGCCATACAGTGTTTTGTGGGGTCACCTCCTGAGACAGGCTCCGCAATGTGTGAGAAGTCACTACTCTAAGCTTTCATGTTACTAAGCTGTCATTTTCAGTATTTGGTTACAGCATCACGTTTACGCCTCCTCTAATCACAATGCCTCCATAGTCTGCTCCCTTAGACACATTTAGATGTGCACAAACTAATCTTTTCTATATTTGAAAGTTTTTCTATCATGTATCAGATTGCTCAGAATAAAGTGTCTATTAGAGTCTGTTTTGGTAAATAAATAATTTATCCCTAAATAGCGTGGATTCATAATATAAAGATATGTAACAACACCATATTAAAAAATTATATATATATATATGTATATATATATAGCCTCTCTGTATGACTCAGAAATAAAAACTGATTCCACAAGTCACGGGCTTTCTTTTCTCTGTGTCAGCGAGAGTCTTTCTCTAGCTTTGCTTCTGCTGAAGACCATGTGGCTGTCGGTACAGCTTGGCACTTGGTCCTTGAGGACAGTACTAATTTTGGCTTTCGTGGTTCCTTGATTTGTGTCCACTTCTCCTTTCTCTGTACTTGGCCTTTGGGAGGCATGTATTTATTTTAAAGTCAAAGTATATTAAATGGCATTTAAGTTTTAGTTTTGGGTTCCCCCACCCCGACACACACACACACTTCAATAGCCTTCAGGAAAAATCAGACTTGGGAATTAGCCCTGTGCCTTAAAAAAAAAAAAAAAAAAATCTAATAAACAAATTTATTCCTCTGCCTCTCCAAGAGGGTTTGGAGTAATCAAATGAGCAGCTGCTCTACAGGAAGTGAGACTTTGCATGTTCTCATGATCCAGGAATGAGTCACTATCCCAATAGTGGATACTGTCCTCTACCCAGTGAAGGTAAGAAGGACGAGAGGAGATAGAGACGTGGCTGTGGTCTCAAATGAAGGGCATGTTGCTGGAAGGTTAACTGTTCTATTCATCTCCCTTTTCCCTAACTATGGGAGTGGGAACTGGGGGCCGGCTAGGAGTCTAGCACTGGGGGAGAGGATGAGTAGAAATGTGGTGAGTATGCTCGGTGACACTCTACAGTTGGTCGAAAGCAACAAACTCCACATCCATGGAGCCACACTAACAGGGTAGAGTGGAGAGAGGAAGAACAACTCAATATAACTCAAAAAACTCAATAGGGCCTTGATGTAACACCAACGCTACGTATTCTGCAAGATGCATGCCTGTGTCGGGATTGAGCACACTCATTGGAGTACAGAGTGGCGCTAGGAGGATCCAGGATGAAGTTGGGAGCCTCGTTAAAAACCAAAATCAAAATATGTTATGGGCTGAAGTGAAGAGCAAATAAAATAAAATCTTAAGCTTTCAGCCCCCGGTCGCAGAAAAACTGTGTCAAGGCACGCTGCATCTCCCAAGGGCTGCTCCTTCCGCAGCGTCTCTTGCGGTTGCACCATCTCCCTGTGTGGGCAGCGTCCATGTGCTTGTCGCGAGCCACCCCGGGTTTCACCACCCTGTAGGACCTCAGAGAGTTTCACTGAGCTGGAATCTTTTGTACATACCACTTCTCACCCTGCTGTGGGCTTTGCAGAGCAAAGAGACTGTTGTGCGAGGCTAATCTTTCTCTGGAATTTCACTCACGTTCATCCGAAATAAGTCTCTTGGGCCAGCCAAATTATTTCTTTGCCATATATGACCATTTTAACTTAGATATCAGATGCTCATCACTGCCAACGCTTATCTCTCTGGCCTTACCCCTTGTAAGAGACTCCCACCCCTGATGCTGGATCACGACCTCCTCGTGAAAGTCTTCCACTTTCGATCAGTGAACTAAATTCCCATTTTCGCCTGTCTTTGTTCTCTCTTGCTGCAAAACAAATTATACTCGATTCTCCTTATTGGTAGTTCTGTCCTATAAAGTCACTGAGAACGCTGAATTAGCAAATGCTGACCCACTGCTCCTCACTTACAGGGTTAGGTTCCTGTGAGCCGCTGATGGTGTTGTTTCTGTGAACTGATCAACACAACCTTGTGCAGTGTGTGTTTCTGCGTCAATACACTTTAATGTATATTGTCGCTTCATTAACATTAAATTCACAATCAACAGCCTGGATGTAACTCATGCCTGAATGAAGCTTATCTGGGATGTGAATTTTCTCCATACGGAGACATTCCTGTGTTTAGGAATAGTAACGTTTCTGCTCTATGCTTGGGAACCATTCTAAACAGTGAAATCAACAAAAATCACAAAAATGCACAAAACATGGCACTAAATTGAGCATGAAAAGGACACTTGTTTACTGTATGAGACCGAAACAAGAAGCAGAACCTTGCCTTGTTTGACCTCAGCTGGGAGCGTGCACATCAGGCAACCCAAAGTTTTCACTACTCTGCATATGTCCACAAATAACCATGAAAGCACCATGAGTCTTGATTTTGAGGTTACACATAAATCTGAGTGAGGAGGTAAACTTGCAGTGTGGAATCCTTGAATAATGAACATTCAGTGTATGCCAAAATTCAGCGACCTGAAACAACAGTTTCCGTGGATTAGAAATCCAGATACGTCTTAGCTGGCCCTCCATGCCCAAGTCCCACAAGCTGCAATCACAGCATGGACCCAAGGCTCAGGCAAGGTTCAACTGGGACCGAATCTGCTTCCAACTTCATTCACATGGTTGTGGGCAGGGTTCAGTTTCTCCAGCGCCGTTGGACTAAGGCCTTCATCCCTTGATGGCTGATAACTGGAATCTGCCCTTAGTTCTTTGACTCCTGGACCTCTCCAATATGGCCGCTTGCTTCATTGAAACCAACAAGGATCTGCCCGCAAGATGAAAGTTATCATTGTTTGTAACCTAATCACCAAAGTGATGTTGTGTCGCTTTTGCTGTATTCTATTGTTTAGAAGCAAGTTACTAGATCCAGCCCACACCCAAGGGGAGAGCATGACACAAGGGTATGAATACAAAGAGGAGGGATCATTGGATACCATCTTACAAGTTGCCCTCTTGTATCCCTCAAGCCTTCTGCAATGCTTCTTTGATTTCCTCTGTCTCTTTTCATCTACAAGTAATTATATTTCTCAATCTTTTCCTTTTCTTCCTTTTTTCCTATAATTTTCCCGTGAGTTCAGTAACATATCTCTTCAGATTATTCAAATCCTGGTTTCAATCCCAACCTCCAAACCCCCATGATCATTTTCTCACTCGGTCTCTGTGCCCACTGCAATCCCTGAAGGGGGGAAAAAAATTTAATTATCTCCGTTCTCCAACTGATGAGACCATTTCCCTACCATCCCATTGCCGTTGGAATCACGCATCCTGGGATTTAAATCCTGGCTCTGCTTACCAGCTATATTGCTTTGGGCTAGTTATTTAACTTTGTTGAGCTCTAGTTTACTCATTTTTTTAAAATGTGGATAAAACTCTCATCTTACATGGTTATGTAAGAGTTAAATGGGATTTAAATGCCCAGAGAAGCCATTCAATACACATTAGTTCTCTTCCCCACCCTCTTTTTTTCTTCATCTTTCCACATACCCAGACTTTTCTCTGTTAACATGCCAACTTCTCCCAATCCACTGCCAACACCCACCCCCCGATTAGTTTTTGTCAACTATGTCAGCATCTTATTTCCTATCCCACCCCCTTTTCTAAATAGACTAATTCTCCTTAATCCTTCCTCCTCTTCTCCCAGAGCTATTTTAGTGCATCTCTCTTATTCCTCCCCTAGCTCATTCCCAGCTTTCACTTCCTATTTTTGTTTGGTTTACCTCTGATTTTTACTATTTGGGAACAATCTCAAACTTGCAAGAACAGTAGAAGAAATTACTTTTCCTCAAACTCTTGAGAGTAAGTTGTCTACCTAACACCTCATCGCCCCCAAATGTTTTGTGTGTTTCCTACAAACAAGGACATTTTTGTAACCCAACACAGCTATTCAAACCAGGAAGTTAACACTGAAACATGACCACCACTGAGTTCACACATGCCATTCAAGTTTTACCTGTTGTCTCAATAAATGTACTTTATAGCACAAGGATCCAGTTCAGAATCACACGTGGCATTTTGTCACATCTCTCTAGTCTCCTTCAATCTGGAACCATTTTTCAGCTTCTCTCTGACTTTCACTGTAGAACCGTTGTCCTACAATCCTGTGGAAGGCAGGAGATGGAAACATTCAAATAAATGGAATTCACGGCAAAGTAAACATCAAAGAGAAGACCAGGTGCGGTGCCAGCGATGTATAAACATGACTCCAAGAGCTATCAGTAATTCAGATGTGCAAAGACCATTGATTCTGTGTTGAGGTCCCATTACCATTCTCACCAACCATGTGATCATGAATATGTCACATTAAGCATTAAGTTTCTGCCAAAATGTTATCTGTGCTTGTGTTTAGGTGGTGATACCAGCAGATGCAGTTTTTCTTCCTCTTCTTGCCTTCTACTGATCAGTATCTCTCGACTAAAAAAAATGGTCATGAATGACTTCTAATGATGGCAAAGAATCAATATGAAACTATACAAACTTGGTTTATTATGCTGATAAGAAAATTTTTCTTAATACATTTGACATTTCATAACCTATCCTAGGACATATTTTTTAGGCTCAAACACTATTCCTGTGCCTGTAAGTATCAAATCAAGAAAGGTTTTAGCAACAAATTCTGTTGCTATACTCTCTACCCCAACGTTCTTGTCCCTGAGACTCTCTGAGAAGAGGAGCCACTGTGGGGTCCCCAGCCCTTAAAGGCATGTACATACAGCTCTGGGCAGTAGACCAGAGTCATAAGCTCAGCTGTATTTCTCTGAGCTCTGACCAAGCCTTAAGGTTCTGACCACAAGCCTCTCCCTCTCCCTGTTCCACTCCTTTCTCCCATGTTGGAGAGGACAAGAATAATTGATTATGCTGAGATAGAAGACAAGTTCTTCTCAGAGAGCTTTCTCCTTCTCATTTCTCTTCTAGTTGACAGTTTGGGACAGAAAGACCTACAGTCTGGCTTACAGACACGTGAGTTTAATGGACTCACATGTGTAAGAATGAAGAAAAGGCAGTTGAAGAATTGATGTGGTCTATTCATGTCAAAGCGAGTCTTCAAGCTCAAGTTCATTAGGGATACCAAGGGCCAGCCTTCCAAAAATGCAGCTTTCTTGGGGCGCCTGGGTGGCTCAGTGGGTTAAAGCCTCTGCCTTCGGCTCAGGTCATGCTCTCAGGGTCCTGGGATCGAGCCCCACGTCGGGCTCTCTGCTCAGCAGGGAGCCTGCTTCCCCCTCTCTCTCTGTCTGCCTCTCTGCCTACTTGTGATCTCTCTCTCTGTCAAATAAATAAATAAAATCTTTAAAAAAAAAATGCAGCTTTCTCTAAGGTCATGGGGAATGTCAATCTTCCCAAGTCATTCCTGAGGAGCATTGGAATGACTGATGGGCTCTGAAGAAAAAAAAAAACAGTCTTCCCCCACGTCCTCCCCTTTTGACCACTAGAAGACTTGGAAATTAGAACTCGCTTAAGAGATCAGTCAGGGAAACACTAATAGAAACTCTGCTGTATTTCTAATTTAAATTTTCTCCCAAATACATATTTTAAAGAATTTTAATATAACATGTGGTTGCTATATAGTTTTCAGACAAAGACATACGTAAAGGAAAGCCCTTTCGTACCACACATTTATTGCTAAAAATGAAGCCCAAACTGGGTGGCTTAGAATAATAACACTCATTCATTCTGCCCACTCACCTACGGTTTGCTCAGGACTTTGCAGGGCTGACACATCTCTGTTCTGCGCAGCGTCTGTCTGGGCAGCTTGGCGGGGGCTGGTGGATCCAGGTTCAAGTCTGACTAACCTGGATAGCAAGTTGTTTGAAATGTTTGGCACATTTAAAGCTACAGTTTTCCTGAGGATACATATTATGGTGGTTTTAAAAGAATATGAGGATTGTAAAAAAAGAAACAAGTAGTCGCCTTGCACTTCCTAAAATACAGTTTTTGAAAAAAACACGAGACTTTCACAAAAATTTAGAATGAATGGGTCAAAGACGTACTCTGACCATTAAGGAATCACGTTACATGAGACATTAAGACTGGTGGAGCAGATGAAAAAGCGGGGTGGTGCAGAGTATGTTAGGCATGATCCCCTGAATTTGCTAATAGCTGTATATAATCAGTATACTATCCAATAAGGCAATAAAACGCCATGTTTGTAGTGATCATTTCTACTGGTGGAAATCAATCATGTCTTGACTGAATAATATGCATTTCTGGGGAAATGATCTCCCTTCTGCAGTCTCGGCCCCTGTACGGAAGGAATTGTCCCTCTGACCCTCCTTGTCCAAGATGGGTTTGCTGCCTGGCCTCTCCCAGAGGGGAATTCCATCCCCCCAGTGAGAGATTAGGGGCAGGGCCTTGTGTCCCCCCCGGAGTCCAAACGACACGGAGATTTCACAGAGACTTCAGTGAGCACCTCCGCGTTCTCCGGGGCACTTGGATCTGGAAGGCTTTGGGTCGGACCTTGCTGGCAGACATCCTGGAAATGAAGAACGCGGAACAATGAAGACAAACAACGGAGGGGGAAGAGCATGGCGGTGGCCCCACTGCCTGATTGCAGCCCTAATCCCAGAATTCTCGGTTATATGCAATAGATTTCCATTTTGGGGGGGGGTGTTGATTAAGCCAGGTAAATGGATTTCTCCCAATACAAGAAGGTTCTCGAGCTCTCGCTGCTTCTTCTGTGCTAGCCAACTGAACCTCAGATAGTCACTGCTCTGTGTGTCAATGTTCCCTTCTATCAAAGGAATAAACGATACCTACAAAGAGTCATGAAGATTAAATACATAATAAATATAAAATATTTTTACAATGCAAAGGAAAAGGAAACATCATATACCTTAATTTTTCTAAATTAAATTCTTCCTAGCCCTCCAGTTACTAGGATGAAAAGACTCCTCATACCAGTCATTACTGGGGGCTCTTTTACTCTTTAGTGTTTAAAAAAAAAAAAAAAGTCAAAAATTACCTAGGAAAGATTGGTCTTTGGTCTACCATGGCTGCCGCTGGGATGGTCGCTGCCCAAGACCACGTGGTCCATTAAAGGCAGGTGGCTTCACAGGCTCTTGGCCATCTGGGGGAGCTAGACTTGGACCCAGCTCCTGAGAGTAAGCTGTTTGATATTCGGTGCCCCCAGCAAATGCATCCACTCACCCCGTCAGAAGTCTTGCTCTTGCTCGGGCACTTGCATACAAGGCATGGATGTGTGCGGATTCTTCTGCCCATGGTGCTTCTGACTTGGGCTGGGAAACACACACACACACACACACGTGCATGTGTGAATTAACAACTGGCGGTAGGCAGCCTCCAAGAGGACTCCCCCTCATCCCGCCTCCGGGTGTTCTCACTTTGTGTCACCCTCTCCCCTGGACTGGGGGCTTGGACCTAGTGACTCCCCCCGAAGAAGCAGAACACAGCACAAGGGATAGAATGACTCCTCCGAAATTAGCCTCTCAAACAACAGTAACATCTCTCTTGGTTGCTTTCTCTCCCCTTCTCCCGCACCGCTCCGAGGGAAGCCCGATGCCGTTCTGTGAGCGACCCCACAGAGGATCCTGTGTGGCAAGGGACTGATAGCTAGGACCGCAGCCAGAAAGGACCGGAGGCTTGCCAAACGCCGCATGACGGAGTCTGGAAGCAGAGAGATCGATCCTCCCTGAGATCCGCCTTGAGATGACTCCGTAACTCTGCCAAAACCTTGGGTTCAGCCTTGGGAGGGACCCTAAGCCAGCGAGGCAGCTGATTCCTGACCTAGTGAAACTGTGAGAGAATAAGTGTCACTTGTTTTGGAGAAGTTAAGGTTTGGAATAATTCAGTATACAGCAACAGATAACTAACAAACCGCCCTAAAGAGCAGTAGCCCCGAATTTTCTGGAAAAGAGGGTGAAATTGCCTTTTCCTCCTTTTGGAAGTCTCTCCTGGCAGGGAGTAGGAAACAGCAGTAAGTTGCTTAGTAAATTACCCTGCGACAAGCACAAGCAATGACGGGCAGCCGCGTGAGGAGGTCTAACAAGAATCACGGAGGGAAATCACTGTCACTGACAGTCCACGCTCTCCTCCACAGTCAAGAGCAGCCACACTCCCTGCACTGGGTAACAATCAGCATCCTCCTTCCAGGGGAAGGAAGGAACAGAGTCCAATGCTCGCAGGAACTGTGGTGAGGCAGCTGCCCCGACTCCCTAAAATGCCCCTTAGCCTAAAGAAACCCAAACCCGTTCCCCTGGCCACAAGAAAACAAGCTGGTTCGGCTTTGGGGTTCCAGGGATAATGGAAAGTCCTCAAAGGCTAGAACTCCCTCCTCTCCCAGAGGACCTTGGCCAAAACCTGGAGATTCTGGTGCAAATGGGGGACTCCAAGCCATCCATGATGGGGAGCCTCCAGGAACAGGAGCCCCGCACACAGCACCCGACTCCAGAGGATGATCTGAGGTCCAAGAAACTGGGCGCTGGGGGCTCTGTGTGGGTCTTCACCAGCAAGGTCTCAGCACATTCATGCATAGCGTGCCCCTAAAATGAGGTGTGGGGGTGGGGGAAGGCTTGTGTGTGTTACCCTGGGGAGCCCCACTGTCTTTGTGTTCAATGTCACCACTACCTGCAGAGTCTGTATAAGACTGGGTGCATCCACAACACATTTGAAAACATTTTGTAGTCAAGTATGTCCTGATCGCTCCTTTTTTTTTTTTTTTTAAGATTTTATTTATTTACTTGACAGAGGGAGATCACAAGTAGGCACAGAGGCAGGCAGAGAGGGGGGCGTGGATGGGAAACAGGTTCCCTGCTGAGCAGAGAGCCCAACGCAGGACTCGATCCCAGGACCCTGAGATCATGACCTGAGCCGAAGGCAGAGGCTTTAACTCCCTGAGCCACCCAGGCGCCCTGATTGTTCCATCTTTATTCAGCAAATGAGCTTTCCTGCTTTTGGGGTCCCTCCTATTTTCCCATATGGGCAAGAGTGGGGAAGGGGGAGGAAAGGCCAGTGCTGGAAACAGAGTAGGACCCGGGCGTCTCTCCTGGTGGCCGCCCTCTCATCCCTTGGAACAGGTCTCATACGAGCCCTGGGTACGGAAATCCTGTCTGATGGTGACTACGGGAAGAAGCAAAATTTGGGATCCGCTAATGACTTCCTGGGGGACCAAGGCCAGGCTCTGAGGTGTTTTACTGCACGACCTCCCCTTTGATGAACCTCAGGAACGTGAGAAAATCACCAGCAGGGGAGTCACATGCCTAATGGATGGTGACTGAGTACCTCTTAACTTCACTTTGGAAAAATCTGGTTAAATGATGGTGGGGAGGTTTCCAATTTCCAGGCTAGCATGGAAGGAGCCTGGAAGTGGTCTTTCCTGACCACACAAGAAAAAGACAAAAACAAAAAAAACCCCAGCCACTCTTCTATCCCATCGCACTGAGGTCATAGGACCAAGGGCCACCCCTGAAGTTGAGGGGACAGAAGCAAACACGGAGAATCCTGCTCTCCCGGAGCCGAAGGTTTAGGGCTTCCGTGACTGACAAATTGTTGGAGGCCCCGTGTGGAGGAGGCTCAGAGTTAGACATCCTGGGGGGGGTGGGCCATCGGAGGGGAAACCCCATCCCGCCATGAGTTTTGTCTCCAGGAGCCCTATCAGATTGACAGCGAAGATCAGAGAAAAGTTCCCTGGGGCTTCCAGCAAGGGGAGGGGAGGGGCACCCAGAAGACTTTGCTCTTTACAAGATCTGCCCTCAAGAGAGCCTAACGTCCTGCGGTCTTACCAGAGCCCAACGGACCTGAAAGAGAGAAAATACCCAGCTCCGGGCGCCCCCCCCCCCAGCCTTCCCATCTCACCTAAGGGAGAAAACACAGGGAGGCGGAGACACACAGTGGCGGGGGGGGGGGCACCACCCAGGGTCACAGGCTCCCCAAAGACGGAGTCCTAATTATAGGATCGCAGAGCCCTGCCTCCTTCCCCACACCTCACCATCCTACCCGTGGGGCCCCTGCGCAACAGGGGAATACAACCGAAAGAACTATGTGTCTCAGACTGTATTTAACAAGTCTCTGGGGAGACCCCTGAAACAACAGGGGTGACACAAACAAAGACGCCAGGGAAGGTTAGCCTCTGACGCCGACAGGAACATCCAACAGCGCGTTATGTCTCTGACAGAACCTCCCACTGAAGACCCGTTTCCCTCCACTCCTTTACCCACGGTATTATGCCCAGTTTTCCAGAAAAATCGCAAGGCACATCGAAAGACAAATGAAATGATGGATTACAATGTCATTGACCAGATTATAAAAGCAGAAGTGAGTCCTCCCAGACTCTAGGCTCACTTGCTGTCAGCTTCCCCACTTGTTTTTCTAGGATCATCATCTCAGAGCTCAGGCAGGTGAGGAGTCTGGGGGAGCCGGGGGAAGCCACGCTGCTGGCTCCTCTCCACTCCTCCAAGTAGAAAGGGCGGCGTTCCTCTGTCAGAAGGCTCCAGTGGCTTTCTCGGGCTTACCCACTCGTGCTGGAGCCCTGAAGGCGGGCCCCTGACTTGGAGCTTAGGACCTGAGTCGACCTGCTCAGAGCTTGGAATCAGCCCAGAGTCCAGCCAGCCTGGCTCCAAGGGAGACTCAGGGGCCCTAGCGTGATGAGCCCAGGGTGGGGATTTGTGGGTTGGTCCTAGGGCCTGGGCAATCCCCTCCATCCCAAAGGCCAGAGGCTGGGTCTTCCCTCATCCTACGCCAAGAGCTTCTAGGCTTTCTAGGTTGGGGAAGCAAACTGGAACCCATGGCAATAATGGGAAGGGGTTCAGGCCGGACCGCTGCCCTCCCCACCCCCCATTTGCCGGCTAACAAACACAACTATGGCTCTTTCCATAAGTGAGAGATTAGGAACCTGACAAGATGAAGTTAGGTAAGGAGGTTGGGTCAGGGACCAAGTTTGGGTGGGTGGTAGGATCTAGCATCTGAGCGAGCTCTGTGGCTAGGAAGGAAATGTCACATCATGGGGTGAGAACCAGGCCATTAAGAAATCGAGATCCAGTGGCAGAGAGACACCCTGTGGTGAGGAAGAAGAAAAGGAAACGGATGGGCCGGCTGCTTGGTGGAGGCCAGACATGAGGAAGCAGAGGGGACTCTGGCAGGGGAGTTGGGGTGTCCCGGGGCACAGCAAGAGTGGCACCTTCCCATGACACAGGAAGACCTACTCATTCTGCAGCAAGCTTGACGGAAAGGACGCATGCAGCTACCTTCAGCAGGGGACTTCCTCAAGTGGCTGCAGAGGGGGCACCAGCTACAGCCAGGAGCCCTGCAGGGCACCGGGTGCCCGGCCAAGGCCATGGCCGCCAAGTTCCCAACTTCACCGTTTTCCTTCCCTCACCCCAAGGCTTTCTCCCACCGACTCCTCCTGATGGGTCTCCCTGCTCTGTCAATGCAGGTTGTACCTAACGGTACAGGGACCCTGGCTGACACAGGCCAGGCTGGGAAAAAAGATACAGGAAGGAAGGGAAGAGATTAACCACCCTTTCCCCAGGGACAGTGGGTCCTAGCTCAGGTCAACCCCTTCCGGGCGAGTGTTCCAAACTGGGAACATAGAGGTCCAGGTGACATGCGGTGAGGGTCAGAGCAAAGACACCTTGACGAGGCTAATTACAACAGCCCTTTAGGCTTTTTCTGTCCCCACAGTCAGGAAGAGACTGCTTGGCCTCCCGTGGAGACAGCGTCCCCAGTGGTCCCGTCCACCCCTTCTCCCACTGTCTCCTCCTGCAGGAGCTCCTTCCGACCCACTTGCCAGAGGCCCTGTAAGCGGCAGGTGGAGGCTACTAGACCCCAGATTTGGGAGAAAGGGAAGGGGGGCATCATTTCCCAGCCTCCTCAGGTCAGGCTACCATGTGAAGTCTGGCAACACCTGAGTCACTTGTTGGCAAGCAGGACATCCAACTCTTTGGGGACAGAAAGGCCAAGCAGAGCATGTGCATGGGCCATGGCGACCCCACGGCTGACGCCTGGAGCACCTGGTGTAGCAAACGCCGAGCAGGCTCTTCCGGGATGTCCTCGTCTGCGTGGCGCATTTGGATCGCACCTGGTGGTTGTTCCTCACAGGGACCCCTCTGTCTTACTCAAAGGGACATCTCGTGAGCCCTCAGACCTAACACAGCTTGAGGGATCCCCAGTCCTTCTCCTGCCCAGAGCCTGCCCCACCCCAAGATCCCAACAATAGTCACGGAATGCGGCACTGGGAAAAGATGGAGAAGGAGTAGACAGATGCCATCAAACAAGTGATCTCATAATTACATTTTCGAAGCATCGAGAGGTCAATAGGGATTTTGTTGAAATGTTGGAAATCCCGAGGGAAAATTCAGGAAACCCTTCCTAGGGCAAGCAAGCCCAGTGTGACTGAAAACAAAAGATACTGTGACCTACAAGGGCACTTACTCCCTGGAGATGATGGTTATGAGACAGGAAGGTGTCCCCCATGGGTCATGTCAGGAAAACACGGGTGTGCAGGCTGACAGGGATGTGGGCCAACGGAATTGTTCTGATTAAAAAGAGAATTTAGATGATGGGGTGGGGGAGAGAGGGCTAGCAGGAGAGAGGCCAGAAGGAAGGGGAGGATAATGGGGTGTGGGTCAAAACTTGAGAACCCCCGGTCAGGGAGAGACTCTGTACTACAAACAATCACCGAAGGGGAGGGGTATGTTTGGGCCACTTTGCTCACGGATGCTTCCTTGTGGAAGTGGATCCTTCTGGACAAACTTGAAAGCTTTCTTCTGCCTGGGTGATATGAGGCCAGAATCCGTGATAGGAGGACGTGGCCCTCGAGGACAGAGGGGTTCTGAGCGCACTTCCCTGGGACTTGGCAAAACCTGATGAGCAGACTTCAGCCTTGAAGGCAGTGGGGCTGGTGGGGATGACCCGTGGGGACAGATAGACCCTGACGTCATTCGGGTTATCCATGGAATAAACAGAAAACTGTACTAATGTATAAACCCCGTGTGATTACAAGGTGGCGTTGGAAAATAGGAAGGCAAAGAGAAGTGCAGAGGGATGTCTTCGGCTCAGGTGGGGTACAGGCAGCCCCTGGGGGTGAGGGGTCAGTATCTAGTGTCCCCCTGCGCCCTTCCCCCACCCGCAGATACTCTGCTTCCATTTCTAGCACATTCTGCCTGCCGGTTGCCCGAGGCAGTAGGGGCCTCAGACAGTGGCCAAAGATCTCTTCTTTAGGAATTTCTTTTTTTTAATGTTTTTTTGTGATGTGGAGCGCCTTCTGTTTCTCCATTTGCTGGAGAGGAATCTCACTTCAGCAATATTTTGGAAAAACGGAAACAAGAATTGGGAGCAGGTTCAACCTAATTTCTCAGTTCACAGATAAAACTAGACAATAGTTAAAAGTTCTACACATTTTGAAAATTACAAGTTCCTTTCTCTTTTTGATACAGGTAATTTCTTAAAGAGGAAATATAGCTTGATAGAGGATACCTACATATAATAAACGTTATATAATTGTTATAAAGAACTCCTGAGGGGCGCTTGGGTGGTTCAGTTATTAAGTGTCTGCCTTCGGCTTGGGTCATGATCCCAGAGTCCTGGGATCGAGTCCTGAATCAGGCTCCCTGCTCCGTGGGAAGCCTGCTTCTCCCTCTCCAACTCCCTCTGCTGTGTTCCCTCTCTCGCTGTGTCTCTCTCAAATAAATAAATAAAATCTTAAAAAAAAGAAAAAGAAAAAGAACTCCTGATATACAGAAATTATTCCCAAGTCTGGGACTTGTCGGTTAAATTCCTGTATCATTCTTACTTAAAGGAAAAGCAAAAAGTTCTGTGGTTGAAAGGCAGTCATAACTTACCAGTAAGAATTGTTTAACTTATTATTTGACTTTTGCTTGACACTTTGGTGATAAAAAACAATGTTTGCTCATTCCACTAATACTATCGAGGCTGCTTAATATTTTATAGTCCTTGGCTAAGTTTCATTATAATCCTGAACTAAATGCTGCAGTGTAGGCGGACACCATCTTCGGCCCCTGGAAAGTCAGTGTCTACAAGGAGAGAAAATATATAAATATGGCAACCTCCAATGGCCCCACAAGGCAGTAGGGTGTATGACTAAGAGCTATGCTGGGAGCAGTGCCGTCTGGTGCTGACTTTGCCACTAACTAGATGTGTGACATTGAGCAGGGCCCTCCCTTATGCCCCATGGGGCCCCATTTCCTTATATTTAAAATGAGAGAGCTGAGCTATTCTCTCAAAGGGCCTAGTTCGCTGCTAGAAGAGGAAATGTTTACTAACAGCTATCCTAGGGAGGATGGAGAGCCCTCAGGTTGTCTACCAATAGTCATTTGATCACCCCCTGCCCCCGGAGTTTATTTGTCTGGGATTAACGCGTATAAGCAAGGAAGTGTTCTAAATGGATCAACAGAATGGCTTTTGTCTTGTCAAAGTGAATAGCTTAGGTAATGTCAGGTTTAAGATCCCCAACCCCTTCGTGACCTGAGCCACTACGATTGGGTTAGGACACAGCCAGTCGGAATGAGGTATAGGATTTTCGTGGGGAATTCTCAGATTCGCAGACTCTCCCTTGGCTGGGTAGTGGGAAAGGCTGGAAAGGCTGTGGTCATTCACAAGAGGGGTTAAGTGGATGCCCCTGGAGAGCGTCACCAAGAGGTGGGTGAGAAAACAGAGTCAGAGTCTTCTAGAGCCCCAAAGCAAGAATTCACATAGCTACCCCTGGAAGGGTATGATCTAAATAGGAAAAAAAGAAGGGAGACTCTTAATATTGGGACAGGTGGCAGGAATCTGGAGGGAACGTGCTGTACTTCAATAATGGCACCTTGCTTGGTTGAAGCAGAGAAGGTGTATTCATTCAATATTAAGCATCTGCGTTATAAAAATATTGATGCTGCCTGTGGTTGAGGTTGGCTGTGCGGTCATGGGTTCAGGACAGAGCCGTGGCATGACCCAGTTCTCAAAGAGCTTATAGCCAAGCAGAGGGACTAAAAGGTCAACCACCAACTACAACAGAGGAGGGATGACCCCTCATTCAGCTCCAGGGTCTGCCCCCAGGCAAGAAGAGTTTCAAGGAGGGGGTTGTCTTTTGAATTCTTACCTGCAAGGAATTATGATCCACATAGTACAGATAAGAAAACTATTGTATGTAAAATATCACATACCAAGTTAGACCGTCATTACCGATAAGCCATAAAGGTTTGTTTTGCCCCTCTTCTACACATTCCTTTAAGGATTACCTAAAATCACAAAAGCAGCTAGCAAGTGGTAGAGTCAAGAATTGACACCAAGTCTTTCAGGCTTCAAAACCTCAGTATAGACTCTCACTTTTCAAAATGTGGTCTGTCAAGATGATGTCAAAATGCCAAGAACATCAGCATCATCTAGGAGCTGGCCTGGCTATATAATTTGGATGGCCCAGTACAAAGCAAAACTCTGGGTGCCTTCTTCAGAATAAGGAAAAAAGGACCATGGTAGGTACCAAGAGATGAAGCTTTTTCATGTCTCCCGCAGCCTCTCAACTAGTGATGTTTTAGATTTGCTGTTTAATGTCATTCTAAGAAAAGAAACATTTAGATTTTAAATGAACTCGCATGGATTTCCCATTCATCTTTTTATCCTGTAATGCCAGTTTTAAATGGAAACTTCAAGTTAATTCATACGTGGAATCATCAGAATTACACCGCTTGTGTTTTGTAACTTGTACACGCATTCGCGTTGTGTTCTCACCCAAACACTGAACAAAGCAACTCAACTATTCTTAGCATTTTACTTTAGTTTTTTTTTTTTTTTAGTATTTTACTTCTCAATGAGCTCATAGTCTATCAACAATCTCCCATTTCTGCTTCTTGAGGAAGAAGGAAGAACTGAAAGAAAAGGGGAATTTTTCTCTCCTTGTGTGGCATCGCTTTGGGCATAAGTGGTTGGCTAAGAGAGAGAAGCAACAGGAAGGATGTGTTAGGGTTTCTTAGTCATTCATGGCTCTTAGAACGACATTTCTTTCTTTCTCTAGTCACAAAAACTTCTGGTTCTAAGGCTGCCAGCACCATCAACCTTCCTAAGTCACAGACGTAGCATTATCCTATACTTGCTTTGAGATGTGCAGAATTCCCACCAGGATTCTGTACTCGTGGGCATCCCCACCATTATACATACACAAATGGGGCAGCAAGAGACAGGGGACGGGCACACTCACACTGCCCTGTGGGCCCTCCTTCTCACTTGTGCTGGCTGCCCGCACACCTGACTGTACTCACAAAACACAGGTTCAAGTTTAAATTAGGAAGAATTTGTAGGGGTGCCTGGATGGCTCAGTCGGTTAAGTGACTAACTCTTGGTTTCAGCTCAGGTTGTGACCTCAAGGTCGTGAGACTGAGCCCTTCATCGGGCTCTACTCTCAGCATGGAGTCTGCTTGAGATTCTCTCTCCCTCTCCCTCTGCTTCTCCCCTCACTCTCTCTCTCTTAAATAAAGTCTAAAAAAAAAAAAAAAAAAAGGAATGTCAGGTCACAGTAGAGCATCTAACAAAGCTCAGAACCTTGTGGGCAGAGGCTGCAGCTTGAAGCCAGCTGTGCCTGTGAGCTGGTTAGCAGTGCAGGTTGGCAGCTCCCCTACCCCCAAGCTCAGTCAAAATCTGTGTCTCCATGAGCTCCCCAGGTGGTCTGTGGGAGCATTAACGTTTGAGAAGCTCTGGTGTAGTCCAGACCATTGAATATTCTGTCTCCCTAGCTTGATGCGGACTTTCCTCCCTGGCTGGGTTAAGTGACAATGTCTTCTCTGGTCTGCCTCCGTCATCCCTCCTATGGGTCTGCGTCCAGCTCCACCAGGATGTTAGCAACCCATGGCCTGCTGGCTTTTCTGAAAACCTATTTATGAGGCTTTACTGAAATGTCAAGCTCACCTGCCTTCCCTCCAAGGCCTTTGTATATCCTGAATCCCAAGGAAGAAACCACAGAAGCAGATCCTAGGGGCCGGGCCAGAGGCAGAGGCCCTCAAAAGATGAAAGTCTTGTTAATTTATGCATCAGTATGTAAGGGAGGTATCCTTGTTATTGAGAATTCAGAAGTAAGAGTCTTTTCCTCCACCTTTGCTATTTAATTCCATTATTTCCTTGCTTTTGCTAGTTTTGAATTTGCCCAAAGTGCCAATTCTCTACTTCAGTTTGAGATTTTTCATAATCAAAAGACAGAGGGTTTTGATTTGTATTTCTCTGATGCTGAGTGACGTGGAGACTTTTTTCATGTGTCTTGTTGGCCGTTTGGATGTCTTCTTTGGAGAAATGTCTGTTCATATCCTCTGCCTGTTTCTTGATTGGTTTATTTGTTTCTTGGGTGTGGAGTTTGAAAATTTCTTAATAGATTTTGGGTACTAGCCTTTTATCTGATAAGACATTTGCAAATATCTTCTCCCATTATGTAGGTTGTCTTATGGTTTTGTTGATTGACTATTTCCTTCCACAATGAGATACCACCTCACACCAGTCAGAATGGCTAAAATTAACAAGTCAGGAAATGACAGGTGCTGGCGAGGATGCAGAGAAAGGGGAGCCCTCCTACACGGGTGGTAGAAAAGCAAGCTGGTGCAGCCACTCTGGAAAACAGTATGGAGGTTCCTCCAAGAGTAGAAAATAGAGCTACCCTATGACCCAGCAATCACACTACTGGGTATCTACCCCAAAGATACAAACGTAGTGATCTGAAGAGGCACATGCACCCGAATGTTTATAGCAGCAATGTCCACAATAGCCAAACTATGGAAAGTGCCCAGATGTCCACTGACAGATGAATGGATAAAGATGTGAGATACATATACGTATGTATCTCATATATATATATATATATACAACCTATATATATGTATATAACCCATATATATGATATATATATCATATATATAACCCAGCCATCAAAAATAATGAAATCCTACCATTTGCAACAACATAGGTGGGACTAGAGGGTATTATGCTAAGCGAAATAAGTCAGAGAAAAACAAATATCATATGATTTCACTCATATGTGGAATTTAAGAAACAAAACAGATGAAGATTGGGGAAGGGAGCGAAAAACAGATTAAGACAAAATCAGAGAGGGAGACAAACCATGAGAGACTCTGAACTATGGGAAAGAAACTGAGGGTTGCTGGAGGGGAAGGAGGTGGGGGATGGGTAACCAGGTGATGGGCATTAAGGAGGGCAGGTGATGTGATGAGCACTAGGTATTACATGCAGCTGATGAATCACTGACCTCTACCTCTGAAACTAATGATGTTATATGTTAATTTATTTTAAATTAAAAACAAAAAGAGGGGCACAGAGCCTCCTTAAAAAAAAATAATAATTTTAACCTCCGCCCACCTCTGAATATCTTTAAGAAGAGGAGAACAGGGAATGGAAAATGTAATTCTGACATTCTCTTTCATAGTTCCTAAGAATAATAATTTGAGCAAAGAAATCAGGTCAGAATTAGGAAACTTCTTCTTTCACTTTCAACCTCAGAAATAACCTCAGAGTTACCCCAGAGCTAACACAGAAGCGCCCCTCGGTTCGGGAGCAAAGCTTCTCTGCACACCGCTAGCTTGCAGGCTAATACAATGTTTTCTTACACAACAGTGGCTCTCCTCCTCCTGTGTGGGGGAGCGGTTAAAAAAAAAAGAAAAAAGAGAGAGAGAGAAAGGAAAAAGACAAGAAAGAGAAAAAAAGAAAAGAAAGAAGTTTCAAAAAGACACCTGTTACTCCCTGGATGGGAATGGCTTCCTTCTCCTCCAAAGCTTCATGATTAAGCCCAATGGCCGAGTTTTCAAGGTCAAGTGGCTGCTTACGATTTATCAGTACCGCTCTGACATTCAGACATCTCAAGTTTGAAACCAAGCTTATGGGCTTCCTGACAAGAACTGGAAAAGGCATCCAGAAAGGACTAGCTAGAGTAGGGAGTGAGGAAGCCGAACAGAGAGAGTGGGGGTGTGACTCAGGTCCACAGAAGGAGTGGGGAGCATGACTGGGGCCCACAGAGAGAACGGGGGGTGTGACTCAGGCTCACAGAGGAAGTGGGTGTGCGACTGGGTTCCACAGAGAGACGGGGGTATGAATGGAACCCACAGAGGGAGTTGGGGGATGACTCGGGCTCACACCTCTGTGTGAGAAAGTGGGGGCATGATGGGGACCCACAGGCGGGGTTGTGACTGGAATCCACAGAGAGAGGGTGGACGGTACTCAAACCCACCGAGAGAAAGGGTGTGACTCAAACTCACAGAGAGAAGGAAGAAGGGCGGAATGACGCGGTGGCCCACAGAGGAGGGGGCGTGACTGAGACCCATGGCAGGGGTGGGGGGTAGTGTGTGACCTTGACTGGGACCTCCTAAAGGTCCCGGACTTTTCAGAAGCTCCCTTCTCCCCAACCCACAACTAAGGCAAGGGCAGGGCAGCAAAGAGACAGCGGAGTAGTTAGCTCTTTGAGGTTGAGTTTTTAACACAAAACCGTGTGCTCCGAAGTATTTCCTTGTACACTGTCCTGCTTGCACAATGATTGCATTCTCTTTTGGATCACCAACTCGGGACATTCGGTAGCATGAGTGACAAGGACATTTTAAATTCATGGGAAATACAAAACCCCCTTTGTGGGCATTGGTTTCAGCGGCTGCCTCAGGTAACAAGAGTTGAGCTAAGTTTCCCTCCTTTCCCCTTCCTTATCCATTGATTCTCTGGCCCAAGGTGCTATCAAGTAGCCTGCTGACCCGTGGGCCGAGGGAGGGAGGAGGAGATGAAAAGCGAGTTAATCCACCAGACGGAGAGGGGGCTGGTTTCATCGGGAGACAGCTGTGTTTCCAAAGCCGGATCAAAATCAGGTTCAAGAAGTTAAGTCCTGCTTAAAAAGCTGCAGGCGAAGAGAGCGGAGTGGGCTGAGCGGGCCAGAATACAAGGCCTCACTTCCTCTCCTCAGTTTCTCTGTTGCTCTGGGGCCTGGAAGCTGGGTGGGTTCAGGCTGGAGAGTCCCCACTTTCTATAGTCAGGAGCTTCGCAGTTGGCTGGGCCTTGGCTCAAGTCCTATTTTTCTGTCCTTCTCTGGAACTCAGGATCTTCTGCAAAATGAGACAGCACTATCCCCTATCTCATGAGCTTTGGGGGAGGAATCCATGGGGGAAAAAAAAAAAAGCAATGAGCTCACAGCTCAGGGTATACAAGTAACAGTAATGGTAGTGTGGAGGTAATCGGTATTTTAAAGGGGAAACTATCGGGGCGCCTGGATGGCTCAGTCATTTAAGAGTCTGAATCTTGACTTCAGCTCAGGGTATGATCTCAGGGTCCTGAGTTGGGCTCTGTGCCCAGCAAGGAGTCCGCTTGGGATTCTCTCTCCCTCTGCCCCCCCCCCCTCTGCTCGTGCATTTTCTCTCCAAAATCTTAAAAAAACAAATTTTTAAAAAGGGAGAAGCTATTGTCTAAAAGCCCAAACTCCCAGGTTTCCAAAGGACATAACCAAAGGATCATGAGGGAGGCCCTGAGTGACTCTCCAAACCCCCCAAGGTCTGGGGGGAAAGCCACAGCAACCCCTTCCTTTCCCGTTTGCCTAGACTTGCATTTCCCTCTTTTGCCTCTCCCTCTCGTTTTTTTCTTTTCTTCCCCAAAGACCCTGCCAGCCTCATGCTTTCCTGATAGAGTAACTTGAGGAAAATCCCCTCACGTTGCTGATGCCCATCTGCTTCTTTAAGGCAGGAGGACGATGAAGCGGCTGCCTTCCAAATCCCTTTGGAAGCCAACGTAACAAAATTATCCACTCCTCGTCTTTCCCGAAACTTCGCCTTTATTTGCCCTTTACCACTCAAAGTCCTGTGACCAAGACCTACCTGGCTGAGCTTGAGGCACTTGCCCCCACGAGGCAAGGCAACATAAGAGAAAGATTCCCCCAGGGACTTTGGGCTTCCTCGAGAGGAGAGCAGGACCCGGATTTTTGCATTCTGTTGAAGAGGGGATAGTTCCTTCAGAGAAATCAGAGAACAGACATTGGGGTTGGCGTGGAGCAAAAAGCCAGCACTGCTACAGACAGTGCCCGGGAGAACGAGCCCCGGGAGGAGGAAGGAAGACGGCCGCTCAGCTGCTTGGTCCGTGTTGCTACTGAGCAACAGGTGCAAAAAGTGGGTGTCAGCCTTGATGGGCCCTTGGGGTCGGTGGGGGGACTCTTAAAGGCACACGTCACAATGTGACTAGGTAGTCCTCTCCCACACACACACTGCACCCGGTCCCACGGGCCCATGTCTTTTTCTTTCCGGAAAAAAAAGAGGTAGTCGTTTTCATCCCTGCCACAGATGGGTAGACGGGGGAGAGGGGAGGCATCCAGCCACTAAGGAAAAGCATGTGGCGACCATCAGGTGTTTCCTCTTTAGATGAAATCACCGGGGCATTTCAATGATGTCCCGGCTTCTTTCGAGATCCTTCTGCTTCCTTGGCGTGACAAGCCAGGCCCAGGCCCCCTCCAACCTCCCTCCTGGCCACGTCCCCCTTCCCCTTCACTGCAGCCGGCTCAGGAGATCCTCCGTGTCCCGCATGTGGCCCCTTCTCTGTGCCCGCTGTTGGGAATGCTGTTCCTTCGGCTGCAGCCGGCCGACCCCCTCTGCAAATGCTTCGTCTTGCTCCTCCTTCAGCCTGGTGAGCAGACTCTACCCCGCTCTCTCACCCCATCCAATCAAGCATTTCCCCCTCGTCTCTGACTTCTCCCTTAGCCTGTGCCTCCTGGACCGTAGGGACTGGATCTCGCCTCTGTACTTCAGCACCCGATTCCAGGAGGGACGCCTACAGGGCGCTCGGAGCTCCAGGTGGGAACGTGGAGGCCCACAGCCGGGGCTTTTAGCTCTCCACTGAGACAAGCACAGACACGCACGCGTCCTTTCTGTGCATCTAGTGTTATTCTGACAGCACATGATGACGTCTGTGCACAAGCAGGGCACGAAAAACGAGCCACCATATAGACGGTCGATTAAAAAAACCAAGCAATGGAGGGTTCTGCCGCAAGTTCCGAAGATGCCGCCCAAGGGAAAAAGTGGTTCCGGGAAAGGGGGGAAAGGGGGAGCAGCCTCTGGGAGTGACAGTTCTGACAAGAAGGCTCAGGGTCCCAAAGGTGGTGGCAGTGCAGTAAAGGTCAGACACATTCTGTGTGAAAAACATGGGAAAATCATGGAAGCCATGGAAAAGTTAAAGTCTGGAATGAGATTCAATGAAGTGGCCACACAGTATAGTGAAGATAAAGCCAGGCAAGGGGGCGACTTGGGTTGGATGACCAGAGGTTCCATGGTGGGACCATTTCAAGAAGCAGCATTTGCCTTGCCTGTAAGTGGGCTGGATAAGCCTGTGTTTACAGACCCTCCAGTTAAGACAAAATTTGGATATCATATTATTATGGTTGAAGGGAGAAAATAAAATTGTACAAAAGACAAAACAAAAACAAAAACACCAAGCATTGGTTTTGCTTTCCGAATTGTTAGAGGATTCCCCCAGATAAGTCAGTTTTCAGGAAAACCTGGTGTGGAGGTGGAGAAGTGAGGCCAGGAGGGACAGAGAACAGCCCACGGTGGGGGGAGGACACCTGAAGTTCAGGGCCACGCGGGACCCGAGTCTGTGTGGGTCATGCAGTCCGGAATGTCGAGGGCTGGCAGCCTGAGAGGCACATCCTGCCCTCAGAACGTGGCGGGAGTTGTCAGGAACCCTCCGTGGGTGTGGAAGTGAGATGCTGGGGCACAGGGAAGAGGCTGTGGGATCTGTTGTAGGGTCTTAGGTCTTCCGTGCTGGTCAGCTTCTCCTGAGGGGAGTGTCCCACTCGCACCTGCGGGTTAAAAGACCAAGGCTGCGGCCATTCCCACCCCTCCAACTTGGCTGGGCTTCTTTGAGCTCGTTCGCCCATTCCCACTCATCCACTGGCTTTCCACCTTCCCTTTTCTAGTTGTTTCCTCTGCTCTTAGTCTTTGTGGATTTGTGCTTTAAAATCATTCATTTATAGTCATTTTTGTGGGGCCTTGAGAGAGAACCAAGATAAACATAGATGTTCAAGCCACCATGTACTAGCCAGTCAGTTTTCCATATCTCTGGAATTTAAGGGTATTTTTTTTTTTTAATTTGCCCTACACATCTTTATTAAGGGAGTGTGGTACTTGGGTTTAAATCATTTGCCAATCCTGTGAGTGCAGTAATTGTTTCCTGAGGCAATGAATGGGTCAATGAGGAAACGTGAGGGTGACATCGCCTTCAAATGTGAAACTGATGGCCCCCCACCTCCCACCCCCTCACCCCCACCACACGCACACACACGGATCCTCTGGGTCACCCTGGGGGGACCCTATTCCTTGTCCCATTCATTGGCCCAGCTGTTACCTGCATAGCATCTCCCAGGTACCACCAGCCGAGAAACCCCTTGCAGTCACGACAGGAGGGCGGAAGTAACTGGGGACTTTGCAAAGGCGCTCAGCCGCAGAAACCCAAATGGAAGAGGGGCCATGAGTCGGTTCCCACCTCTGCTCAACCTCATTGCCCCACTGTCTGCTAGCACTGACCACTTCCTTGCAATACTCGTGCTGCCTTTTGCTTTCTTTAGCGTGGGGATTTCTTAACTCTGCCTTCCTCAGCCTTTGACCTCATTTATTCTTTTGAAAGGTAGTGAATTTCTTTCTGTGGCTTTTCTGGAATCTTTCAAAAATGAACCTAAGTCCCTCTAACATAGAGCAACATTAGAATCCCGTCTTCATATGGAATAAATAGAGGGCTGGTGGCCTCAGGGCCCTTTTTTGGTTTGGTGGTGCTTCTTATTTCATTACCGTGGCCTCCAAGAATAAGTGCAAAGCAATTTCAGTATGTATTAGGCTATCAAAAATGCCAAAGAAGGGTTTCATTCATAAGCTATGGGAAAACGTCATTTCTTTTGCATAAATGGAAGCCTGGAGGATCAAGGAATTTCCAGATGCCAAGATCCCACTTGGTTGGCTTCTTTTGTTGAAGTAGGAGATGGTTTAGTTAGATATTACACATATCTGGACAGTAAATGAAAAAGGAAGTTCTAGAAGCTGCTACAATGGTGTCAGTACACAAAGGAAATTTCCACAGAGAAGATAAAGAGAAGTTAATTTGGGGATGGGGTATCACTGAAGGAAGACTCTTGCTCTTAAGGTTCATCATAAAATTGGGGCACCTGCCTCGTTCAGTTGGAAGAGCATGCGACTCTTGATCTCAGGGTTGTGAGATCAAGCCCCACACTGGGTGTGGAGATTACTTAAATAGGGTGTTTTTTTTTAAGTTTATGATAAAATGGTCAATGAAGATGCCTGTTAAATTAAATTGGAAATTCTTCCAAGCTCATCCCATAAGCTTACAGGCTCTGCTTGCCACATGTCTAGCCTGTGCTCCCCCACCCGCACCGGGGTACCCCACATTTCATCTCCCCAGCACACATTTCTAGCTCCGTGCCCTGGGATATATTTTAGTCACATCAGTTTTGTAAGCCATAAAGGAAATACGATTGTCTTACCAAAAACTTACATTACAATTTCTTGACAAATACTTTTCTTATAAAAGTGTCATTGTTGCCTGGGTTTCTGTATTTTTCAAAACCTTTCAGAAGGCTTTATTTCCCTTTATCTTCCCAACAACTATTACAATGTTTGCAGAGAAGGGGACTCTTAGACATTGTATTTATTGACCATTCCATTTCTTTATCCCCGTTTTTCTACGAAAGCCTATGGGAGCTACAGCAGGCTTCCCGGCACCGGCAAAGTGCAAGGCCAGGAGTAGACGCTGGCCTCCTGACTTCTAGTCTGGTCCCTACCCACAGAAACTCATGGTCACTCGGACCTCAACTCCGTGCCCAGACATGGTCTCCGAAATAGCTTCTGTGCTTTTGATCGAGTCTAAGAGTGGACTCAGGGTCTGTCATGATGATGGGGGAGGGCTGTAAGCATCCAGCACCTGATTCCGGGGTGTGGAGGGACAGCAGACAAGGGTGAGGTCTTCGTGCAGATTTAAGTATCTTCTCCACTGATGAGCGAGAGATCTAGTTTCCCCCTCTTCTGGCTCCAGGAAGAAAGACCACACTTAAAAATGGAGATTTCCCTTCCAAAAACAAATGTCTCTTATCTACTCGGTTTTCAGAGCTTCTCCTGTGTCTGTTCTTTCTTAGCAATAACCAGCCTAAGGGCCACCTGGGTGGTTCAGTCAGCTAAGCCTCTGAGTAGGCTCAGCTCCTGCTCCCAGGGCCCTGGGATCGAGCCCTGCATCGGGCTCCCTGATTGATGGGAAGCCTGCTTCTCCCTCTCCCTCTGCTGCTCCCCCTGCTTGGGCTTTCTCTTGCTTTCTGTCCGGCTCTCTGCCAAATAAATAAAATCTTAAAAAAAAAAAAAAAAACCAGCCTGGGGCACCTGCGTGGCTCAGTGGGTTAAGCCTCTGCCTTCAGCTCGGATCATGATCTCCGGGTCCTGGGATCGAGTCCTGCGTCGGGCTCTCTGCTCGGCAGGGAGCCTGCTCCCTCCTCTCTCTCTCTCTCTCTCTCTGCTTGCCTCTCTGCCTACTTGTGATCTCTCTCTGTCAAAATAAATAAAATCTTTAAAAAAGAAAAATTAAAAAAAAAACCTAAAATAATCCTAATGCCACAGAGGTATATTTTAGGGTGGCAAATTCTGCTCAGCTGTGGGGAGTCAGGCTGAGGAGGGTGCCCTGCACCTGCCATGGGGACTCGGGGTCCCAGCTGGATGAAGATGGCATTGCCACAGCGGGGGTTCCTTGTATGGGGAGGCACAGAGGGCAGCTAGCTCCACATGGGTCCCATGTAGGGAATCCATACCCCAGTGGGATGAGGGGATTAGGAGCAGAGTCTAAAGGGGGCGAGAACAGCTTTCCACAGGGATGTTGCAAAGTCAGGGCAAGGGCAGGGTGAGGAGGAGGGCATACTCAGAGCCACAGGTGAGCAGTGGCTATGACCAGACACTGGTTTTATACTGGGACAGAGCAAACAAGATTTAAGGATATTGGGAGCCAAATTTCTTAGTGTTGAAGCTGGGAGTCACAAATGTGGAAAAAGAAAACTAGGTGGTGTTGGATGGGAACTGGGTGTGTGAGGGTAGGCTTAGAGTTTTCAACATAGAGAGATAGACTCAAAACTAAGTACAGATGAAAATGCGTGTACACACGTGTATATACATATGTATATACCTATGTAACTTTGTATGTAGCTGTATACTCCCATATTTCCCACAATTCTGTCTGCTAAAAGGGCTTCTAATAGCAATCAACACAATCTATGTTTCATATTCTCGATTCTGTTCTCTACCCTGGGAGAAACGGCTGATTGCAGGGCTGAGGCAGGAAACTTACAGATTGGACTTGGGGCCAGTAGGCAAGGAAGTGATAGACCTATCAAAAGGACATAGAAGCAAACTTCAATGTCAAAGTAAATTGTCATGATGATGGATTATAACTTCTTGAGTAAAATATGAGACCATGAGCCCTTAGCAAGGTCAAGATATGGATAAATTGCAGGTGTAACGAGAAGGGGATAGTTCCCTAGCATCTCCTCCCACGAAATAGGTATTCACTACAGCAGGGCCAAGAGTAACTTCCTGTTGGAAAAGGTGACGGACATGACCATCAAGTGATCAAAGTGAGCGTCGTCAGTCGTGGGGAAGACGGTAGCTGTGTGCTCCGGACAGGATGCCTGAGAAAGCATCCCTTGAGAAATTCCTGCCAAGAAGACTTAAGCTAAACCTTGTATCAAACCCAAATGGAGCGATGCCTGTAAATAACAGGACTATAATCTGCAAAGGCATCAAAGTCAAAGTCAAATACAGAGGAGACTAATCGTTGCTGGTTGGGGAGACTAAAGTGTTTGCCAATAAAATGCAACCAGGGGTTCTGGTGGACGCTTTGCTGGGATGGACCCACTGGACAGTTGGTAAAACCCAGACAGGGTCTGGGGAGTAGCTAGATGGTTGTGGTGTAAAAATGACCTGAAGATTTCAATGGGTATATTGTGCTTTTGTAAAAGTATGTCCTTGTTTTGAAAATACTCACGGTCCTAGGCAGGGCAGGGACCATGGACCATGTCATGTAGTCAACTTACTATCAAATTGCTCAAGGGACAAAAATGCTTTGTACCATTCTTGCAGTTTCTGTAAGTTTGAGATTGTTCAGAATAAAATTCGCTTTAGACAATATTAGTTGTCAGTGTTAAGAAGAACAGCAACAGAAGAGAAAGGAAAAAATATTACATCAAGAGAGATGCAGTGCAGTGGGGGTGGGAAAATATTAAGTAGTAGGATTCCCACAATGGTCCCTTTCTGAGTAAATAAAATGCTCTTTGCAGTCAGCTACGCAGAGAACAAGGTAAAGCCACACCTGTTTCAAAGAAGACAACAAGAAAGGTTTTCTTATTCCATAACCACAGATGAGTCCCAGAGAGGTTAGACAAAAGCAAGTTCCAGGAAAAGAAAAGGACCTCATTCTCATTACTATTGAGAGAGTGGTTTTTCTTATTTGTTTTTATACCTACTACTTTGTAATTGGGAAACACTGGTCTCCTTTCATTTAAAGAAAAATGTCCTCTTAGTCAAAAGGTTTGAACGAAGATAAAGCTCCTTTAGGCACAGTTTTGGAAAAGACGGAAACAAAAATTGCACCACACAGACACAATGCCTATTATGCATTTTGTGTGCTACTGTTGGGTCTTTTTTGTGCCTCCTTTTTAAGTGGCTGCGATTCTAGCACATCATGTTTTCCGAGTGTAGCAAAGAGGTCACGCACAGGCTTTGAACTTGATTCACCAAGTTCTACATCCAGCTTCTGCCACCCTGTGACTTTGAGTTTCCTCCTGTACCAAAGAGAGTCCATATGCTCCCTTGTCTTGGGGATTAGGAGAGGACTAAATGAGATTATGGATATAAAACACTTACCACGGTACATTGCACGTTTTACGTATTCGGTAAATACCTGATATTGATTTGACAGCACTTTCCCATTTTTTTTTAAAGATTTCATATTTATTTATCAGAGAGTGGGGAGAGGAGCAGAAGGAAGGGGACAAAAAGACTGTGCACTACACACGGAGCCTGACCTGGGGCTTGATCCCGGCAACCTGAGCTCATTACCTGAGACAAAATCAAGAGTCTGTTGTTCAACCGACTGAACCACCCAGCCGCCCCAGCACTTTCCCATGTTTTCAAATCATTGTCATACAGGCAATTACTATAAGTGGCTCCTAAAAAGAAGCTCATGGAAAGCTTTGGTATGTGCCTCTTTCAGTGGTTGGTGTAAGAGTCTGCAAGGGGTTCAGCAAAGTTGGATTCCTTTTCTTCCTGAGCACACAGCCGGGTGACATTTCCTGGACACCTTTGCAGTGAGCTGTGCCCCCCGAACTGAATTCTAGCAGTAGGGCTTGGGGGAGAGGCAATATCCGTCCTGCCCATGGACAGTCGCCCATGTTCTTCCCCTTTTAGGCTCACCAAAGTGGCAGTACCCCGTGTCACCAGTGTGGCTCTAGAAAAAATTTTTTTAGTTTTATTTATTCATGAAGACAGAAGCAGAGGCAGATGGAGAAGCAGGCTCCCCGGGGAACAGGGAGCCGGAGGCAGGGCTCGATCCCAGAACCTGGATCATGACCTGAGCCGAAAGCAAACACTTAACCGACTGAGCCCTGGTGCCCTGTAGAAATAATATGTTGAAAATGGCAGAGCTCTCATTTGATTAAGTCCTACAAGCCTGTATGGAGCACAAACTCCCCCTGACAACCGGAAACCCCATCATGGACTGTTAATGAATGAGAAGTGAACTTTTATAGTGTTTGAGTCCTTGTTTATCCATTTTTGTCTATATTTGTTATAGCAGCTAGCATTACTAGGATGCATATTGTTTAGGCTTGATTCTGAAAGAAGAAAGAACTCTACCTTTGGATTGTTTGCTGTGGTTGTTTAATTTTTTTTTTTTTTAAGATTTTAACTTTTAAGTAATCTCTACACCCAACATGGGGCTTGAACTTTCAACCCCAAGATCAAGAATCACATGTTCTACCAACTCAGCCAGTCAGGCATCCCCCTCCCTTTTTTTAATTAAACTCTACCCCAATGTGGGGCTCGAACTCACAACCCCAAGATCAAGTGTCACATGCTCTACTGACTGAGCCAGTCAGGTACCCCTCCAACACCTTTTGAATGTCTCTTTTAAGGATTTTACTTATTTATTTGACAGACAGAGATCACAAGTAGGCAGAGAGGCAGGCAGAGGAAGGGAGAAGCAGGCTCCCTGCTGAGCAGAGAGCCCGATGTGGGGCTCGATCCCAGGACCCTGAGATCATGACCTGAGCTGAAGGCAGAGGCTTAACCCACTGAGCCACCCAGGTGCCCTGAATGTCTCTTAAATTCTACGAAAAGAAACAGTAAAAAAAAAAGACAGTGATCCTGTGGCAATCTAGAAATGGTTCGCTCTTACTGGAGTAGATTCCTGAAATGGTTCACACACAACCGTAAGCAGTACCTAAAATGATTTCTAACGTCCTTTGTGTGATTTTTTAATAGTTTGGGGAAGAAGTGAGTTGATGGGTTCCCAGAACAAGGTCAAATCCCCAATCTGCCACTTTTTGGAGTTTCCATTTCCTAGACCAATCCACCTCCCCGGACTGCCGTGAACTATGAGCGGATGTACATTAAATGCATAACAAAGAGCCTGGGCTGGAAAATGGATTTCATAAATACTCATTCGTAGAGTTTCACCCCCCAGAATGTAACAGTTCCCCAAGTTATGTTCTGTTAAATATATCTCAAAAGTTTTCACCATCAGAAAACACAGATCTCCCTGAAAGATGGCATCCTGGGGTAGTGTTTCCATGGGTATCGTAAATGGTATGACAGGTCTCATGGTCACTTCTTTAAGTCTTTGAGCCAACAAACCACAAAGGCAGCTTTTCCAGGACATACCTGTTAGTATGCTGTCCAGCTCACGTTCTGCTGCACATACTTTGAGAAACTGGTACAGTGTTGGGTACATGGTCAATAATCAACAAATGTCTACCAAACGCATGAAGTAAGGAGACCACCCAAGTACCTCTCAGAAGGACTGAAGGATCCCCCTTTTGCACTACTGGCTAGCTCTCTGTTTCCTGATCTTTCTGAATAATATGGCTGCTGGAGCCTATAGGATATTGGGTGCAAGTAAGGCCCTGGCACTCATAGGGGTTGGTCGGGAGAAGGAAGAGACCTACATAATAGGTCCTCTACCCATATGGGTGGACAACAGCTAGAGCACTAGGTGAGGGTCAGAGAAGAGAGGATCCCAACAAGAGCTTGGCCAGATATTTAAACTTGACTACATGACTGTGTCAGTTCTTCCTGAGACCTAAGATGTTGGAGAGCCATGCAGTGGATGGGCTGGGATGTCCCCACTGTCAAGTCTGAGCGAATTTAAGAAGATCAAGGGGAAAGAATGGGTCTGGCACCTGCCTGCCTTGATACAGCAGGTGAACAGAGGGAAGCTTTCTGCAGGTGCCTCCAGGTAGAGTACCGAAACTGCTAGACCTCCACCCCAAGAGCCAAAAAGAAAAGTACAAGTCCTCTGAAGGGGCCCACGCAGAGAGGAACATGAACGTGAACGCACAGAACGCCTCCAGGGAGACAGCACTGCTCTAGGGAAAGACAGTATCTTGAATATGGAAATAGTAAGAGCACTTATATTTGAGTCTAGGATACAGAGCACTCTCTAGGGTGAAATAATGTAATTTTTGAACTGGACCCTGAGATCAAGACCTGAGCCGAAATCAAGAGTTGGATGTCTAACCGATTGAGCCACCCAGTGCCCAGATAATCTGGTGTTAGGTCATCACTGGCTCTTGGCTATTCTCCTGTATCACCCATGTCCTCTCAGACACTTTTGCTCTTGGACCCTCATTCTCCAACCTCAGATCTCTTTCTCTCTCTTCAACACTCATTCCTTTGGTAATCTCCTACGCTATCAAGACCTTCCCCCAACCAAGTTTTAAGATATAATTGACAAAGAGAACTGTACAATGTAAGATATTTAAGGTGTACCTCACAGTGATTTGATTGCTATATGTATACATCATGAAAGGATTTCTCCCCATAGAGTTAACACATCATCCAAGTTTACTTTTTTTTTTTTTTTTTTGGTGAGGATGCTTAAGTACTACTCTCTCAGCAAACTTCAGATTTTAATTACATAATACAGTGTTATCAACTATGGTCACCCTGTCCACACATTAGATCCTTGGACCATATTCGTCTTATCACTGGAAGTTTCTATCCTTTTATCAACCTCTTCCTGTTTCCCCACCCCTCCCCCAACCTCTGGCAACTACTTTTCTACTTTGTTTTTATGAGTTAGAATTTTTTTTCTTCCTTGCTTTCTTCCACAGATAAGAAATACCATGTAATATTTGTCTTTCTCTGTTACTTATTGTAATGCTCTCTAGATTCACCATGTTGTCTCAAATGGCAGGATTTCTTTTCTCAAAGCTGGATCATATTCCAGCACATGTGTATATACCACATTTTCTTGCGGGATCATAATTTTAAATGCTATCTATCTGAGTCCCCAATTTTTCTCTCCTGCCAATATTTTCCCTCTGAATTCCAGCAAGGAGAGTCAACTTCTTACTCAATATCCCCATTGGGATATCTAAAATAAATTTAATATTTGACGTGTAAAAAAACAACTCTTAATTTTCATCCTCAAACAATTTCTCCTGCAGTCATCTTAAACTCAGTAAATGATTCCATTCTTCTCAGGACAAAAAACTCAAGAGTTTTCCTTGACTCCTCTCTTTCTCTCCTTCCTACCTTCAATCCAGGGGCAAATTCTTTTCATTCTACCTGATCACTTACAATCGTATTCACTATCATCATCATCGTCCCAACACCTTCACCTTCCACCTACATTAGTGTAACAGATCCTTAACTAGACTACTCCTACCCTGATTTCCTTACAGTCAATGCTTAAAAAAAAAAAAAAAAAAACAAAAAAAACCTTCTAGAGCAAGCCCTTCAAAATGTAATTTAGACCTCTGAGAATTAACTTCTTAAACTCACTCAGCCCTAAATATCAGATTGCCATTCTACATCAATGTCATAATGTACTTTTTCCAACTCCCGATGAAAGATAAAGAATGTATTCCTTTGATAATCATCATAACCCAGAAAATGTTAGGAAGCCATAGATTCAATCAAGCAACAAAAAATGCAACAATCAAAATGGCAAATAACCTAACTAGAAAACCAGATCTACAAAGAAGAGAGACAGGTGATCAATGCCCACATGGAGAGACACTCAACATCATTAATCATTAGGGAAATGGGGTCCTGTGAGAAAAGTCCCACATTTATGCTCTTCCCCATAAAAGTCTTAAATTCTGGGGGCACCTGGGTGGCTCAGTGGGTTAAAGCCTCTGCCTTCGACTCAGGTCATGGTCTCAGGGTCTTGGGATCGAGCCCCGCATCGGGTTCTCTGCTCAGCAGGGAGCCTGCTTCCCTTCCTCTCTCTCTCTGCCTGCCTCTGCCTACTTGTGATCTCTGTCAAATAAATAAATAAAATCTTAAAAAAAAAAGTCTTAAATTCTGAAGATAAGATCTAGGGGCACCTGGGTGGCTCAGTCAGTTTAGCGTCTGCCTTCAGCTCAGGTCGTGATCCCAGGGTCCCTGGATGGAGCCCTGCTTAGGGCTCCCTGCTCAGGGGAAAGTCTGCTTCTCCCTCTCCCTCTGCTCCTCGCCCCAAATGGTGCACTCTCTCTCTCTCTCACTCTCTCTCTCTCAAGTAAAATCTTTAAAAAAAAAAAAAAATTAAGGCATTGAAAGTTCAGTGGGAAAGGAGAGAAATACAAATGTTTGAAAATTCACCAGGTGTGAATTTTTAGCTGAATTTTATCTAACCTTTAAAGGACTGATAGTACTTTAATGACTACTTGAAGCCATAGAAAAGGATGAAGAGCTTCCAATTAATTTTATAAAGTCAAAATAAACTGAATCAAAGCTGATGGAGGTAAGCCAAAGTTGAAAATTACAGACAAGTTCACAAATATAGATTCAGGAAATCTAAATAAAATATTAACAAATAGAACCAGTCATGTATCAAAAAGGAAAAGAATTTTAAAAAGCGGACCATGACTTCTTCCACGAAGTCAAGGGCGTTTCTGTACCAGGAAGTCTAGCAACATGATCTATTACATCAGTCCTTTGAGGAGGAAAACCAGATGATCATATCTTTAGGTGCTTAAAATGTGTTTAATAAGTTGCAGTCCTTCCTACTGAATAAAATAAGAATTAAAGAAATTATTTAATAATAAAGGCTATTTACCAAACTGGCAGACAGGATCCTAAACTACAAAAGGCTAAACCCATTTTAATTAAAGAAACTACACACGGGGATGTTCCCTATCTTCATTATGACTAGACACTGACTTGGAAGAGATCTGAAACTCGTTAACATAATTAAATTAAATAACTGACCTAACATTTGGTCTTGTTAATGATAGGATTGTATTCCTAAAAAAAAAAAAAAAAGACATAGAACAATAAAACCCAAGAGACTCAAGTATAGGCGATAAGATAATTTGGTTATTACTATTTTAAAAAATCTGTGCACTTTTCCATATCCTAACATTAATATAATACATAAACAGAAAAATGTTTCATTTACAACAACAGCAAAATATGAACTATTTCAGAATAGATTTAGCAAGAAAGAAGCAAATCCCCAATGAGAATATCCTTTTGATTTTTAATATTTTTATTAACTTTTATATTACATACAATTTTATCGAAGAAAATAAAACAGGTCTGAACAAATGAAAAGAGAAATTGCTTCCTTGAGTGGCGAAACTAATACCACAGAAATGTCAGTTTTCACCAATTCATATAGAGATTTAATGTGATTAAAATTGCAACACTGTTTTCCTTTCCTATCCCTGCTGTAACCAATTAGCACAAACTCAGTGGCTTAAAAGAACACAAAATTATTCTTTCACAGTTCTGGAGGTCAGCAGTGCACAATCAGCCTCACAGGGCTGAAATCAAGGTGTGGGCAGGGCGGGTTCTACCTGGCAGCTTTGAAGAGAGAATCCATTTTCTTGCTTTGTTCACGTTCCTGGGGCCGCCTGTGTTCCTGGGCTTGTCGTCCCTCCTCCAGCTTCAAAGCACACAGCTCCAATCTGTCATCTCATCACTCTTCCAACTCTGACTGCGCCTGTATCTCTCTCATAAGGATTGTTGGGGTGATATTGGACCACGGGATAATTCAGGATCCTCTCCCCATCCCCAAATCATTAACTTCATCACATCTGCAGAGTCCCTTTTGCCAAATACAGTAACATTCACTGGTTCCAGTGATTAGGTGGTGGATGAACTTACTGGATGGGGTGAGGAGTGGACGGTACTTAGTCCACTGCAAACACTAATATGATTCTTAAACTTGTTATGGAAGAACAAATGCCCAAGAAGAACCAGGAATGTATGAAAAAAAAAAAAAGTGGGGGAGAGGGGACACATTAAAGACATTACAATAAAATCAATACAATATGGCAGAGAAATAGAGATTAGGAGAATAGAATAGAGAATTCAGAAAGATATCTCAGTATGTATTTCATATGAGTGTGTATGTGTACGTATACATAACTGTATGTGTGTGTGTATGTGTGTGTATGTGTTTGTCTGCCACAAAAGTGCTATTTCAACTCAAGGAGTTAAGAATGGGTTATTTATTTATTTATTTATTTTAAATATTTTATTTATTTGACAGAGACAACGAGAGAGGGAACACAAGCAGGGGGAGTAGGAGAGAGAGAGAAGCAAGCTTCCTGCTGAGCAGGGAGCCCAATGCGGTGCTCGATCCCAGGACCCTGGGATCACCACCTGAGCCGAAGGCAGGCACTTAACGACTGAACCATCCAAGCGCCCCAAGAATGGGTTATTTAATAAACATTGCTAGTGTAACTATCAAGTCGCAAGAAAGAAAACAAAAGTAGACTCTCTTCTCCCAAATGCCTAAAAGTCTCAAATGCAAACCAAAACAGAGCCCAAGGCTTGTACAGGGTAGTGATAAGGACTTCCTTCTTAATGCAGACTGGAATCCCAAAAGCTACTTTTTAAAAAGACAGCAAATTTGAACATAAATAAGTGAAAAACCCGTATCTGAAAAAGTACCAGATAAAAACTAAATGACCAAAAAAAAAAAAAGATTCAAGAAAATGTCTTACGCCAAAGCCAAATGTTCACACCTCTGTCCTACAAGGAGGTTTTGCAAGTGGACAGAGATGAGACCAACAACCCATTCAAACCAGCAAGTGTGCCTGCCCATGGGTGGCTCCCTTTCCCCATCTCCTATCTCTAAAGGAGGCTGGCTCATCAGGAAACCATTTTCTGAGCTCTAAAATGCTGTTATCTTTATAATCCTGTTAGCTGTCTCAACCCAAAGAATGATGACTTTACCGGTGACTAATACAAATATGGTTAGCTGTCCGTGAGGGAATCAGATGTTTTTCACTTTTTCTCTCATGCTGTTTAAACTGAAAGAAGAATGTGCTTATTCATTTGGTGTCTTTCCTTCTCTTTCCCCTCTTCTAGAGATCACTTAAAAGTTTCCACGGTGAGCTAAATTTGGTGTGTGTGTGTGTGTGTGTGTGTGTGTGTGCGTGTGTGAGCGCTTAACGGACTCCATGTTATTTTGCTTTTAGAAACCCGCTCCCGTCTGAATGTCAGATGTTAAGGTGGGGTGTTCGTTGTAGTATGTCAACTTTTCCCTCGTCTTCTATTCAGCAAGCTTATGCTACATTTGCGAAGAAAAAAAGACACGACCCAGAGCTGGCAACATAGGAGGAAAATTGAGCCTCATCTAATGCCTAAGACAGCATGCTTGCTTGTTACACCCATGAAATAGAACTTTCTATTTTAACTCAAACTCTTTCTCTCTCTTCTAAAACATCAAGCCAGACTAAAGATAATGTGTGGGTGTCACAGACGAAACTCCACTGAAATTCAAACCTAGCATCTACAGAAATTCCTGATGACGTTGTGGTGATCAGCGTCAGGGAGAGAAGTTCTCTTCAGAGAAACCATCTGATGGAGGAGAGAGGATGGAGTTGAGGATACCAGCCTCTGACTTTCTTACAAGGCCTTTTAAAATCCTCCCCAAGCCTCAGTTTCCCCATCTGTACAATGGGAAGGAAAATGCTAACTGCTTCGCAAGCTTGTTCTGGAGATTAAATCAGACCTTGTGCCTAAGATAGCCAACAGCTTGGCATATGGTAAATTCTCCCATGTTGCTTATTTCATTCCTCTGCAGAGCCGTGAGCACAAACGTTGGAGAGTGGCTAGACTTCCACCTCTCTTCTGGAACCTTCCATAGATGGGGCCCAGGCTAAGTAGAGAGATTTCCAAACTCTAGTCCTCAGAGCCCTGGGATCCCCCAGAGGTCAATCTGCATGAGGCCACCGTGGTGGGTGAGGAGCTTTGTCACTTTCTGTTTTACGTAAAGGAAACCTGCCTCAGATTTCACTTCAAAAGCCACTGATCCTTATAATCTGCCAGGTGCTTACAATTCTTATTCAGTGGGCATTCCTCCTTTTAAAAATGACTTTCCCCAACTTTTTAGTAATCTCTTGTCCTGATCGATCCTTAGCCACCTGATCCCTCTTGAGAAAAGGCAGGTATCGGAGAAGCCCCGTGTGTCGTACTGTGGGTTACTTTGATGTATGACCCCTTCTAGGAGGTGCTTGCGTTTTAAAAGGGTCCAAACCAGAATAGAACAAATAAAGATCGCTTTTCTACGAACAGAAATCCTGGCACTCCCGAGAAGATTCGGGGGAGGGAGGGGACGGGGTATCTTGTGTAGAACTCCTAAAATGGTAACCCCAACCTCTGCCTTCTGGAAAGAATGACCGGCATCGACGATGAGATTCTGAGCTTATACCACAATGTCATCTCCGTTTTCTCAGCTGATTAACACAAGCTGCCTGGAGGTGAGCGGCTACTTTTTTCCCATCTGCATTTCCAAGATGAGGACAGGGAGGCCCTGGGTGGCTGGGTGGCTTGCCTCAGTTGGCAGAGTTAGGCCCTGACTCGAGTCTTGGGCTCTTTCCCCAGGCCTGCTCGGTGGCCTCCACCCATGTGGGAAGCCGGGCCTGCTGATTCCCCACCAGGCACAGACTTTGGAGCCCTGCATTTGCAGAAACGGCACAAGCTGGTTTTTCTGACGCTTCCTCCACAAGAATAAAGGAATGGCTGTGGCAGAGCCCTGGGCTCTCAATGAGCTCTTTGTGCAAATAAATTCCAGAGTTTTTATGGACGATGATGGCAGGGAGGGCTGCTTCTCCCCCCGCTCCCCACCAGTAGTCAGAACGTTGATGTTTCAGCCGTGCCTGGCATTCTTCCAGAAAACTCTTGGCCATATGCTCCACTAGCTACAGACTAGTGCAGACTGGATCAGCAAACTTCAGAGACTGAAGTTTTCTAGCTCTAGAAGAGCTAGAAAAAGCTTAGGGCAAACCAAGAAGTCCTCATTTTTAATGAGTACATTTTTCTTTCCCTGTTAAAATCCCTGGTGACATCATTTTTTTAAGGTTCAAAAAAAGCAAACACGAAAGTCATTCACCATAGGGGGGAAAGATTGCCTTTTCCTATCACATTGACATGGATCAAAGCTGTTTGATTTGTACTTAGACACTCCTATCAAGACTGGCTGATATGAGGGCAGATGTGTAATAAGATCCCAATGCATATTTGCGGAATGAGTGAATGAATGGACATGTCCTCTAATTTTAGGACCAAGAAGTCATGATAGCACAACTAACAGAAACAACATTGTAACCTCCTCTGGGATTGTCCTTCATGACGGCTGACTCCTTGGAAACACCAGCAAATAGCTCTGAGGTTACTGTTGAGCGTTCTCACGGAGACGGTCATCACCGTGACAGTCTCAGCAGCGACTCTGAGAGCCCGAGAGCCAAGCAGGAGTATCGATGAGGTTTTGAAGTCGGGTAGAAGGCAGATCTTTCAACACAGGTTTGTGATGAAATGTTTTAGGATGGGTAGACACAGCCAGGGGAGTCGGGGGACGGTGACAGTTTTAAAGGATTTTGCAGAGAAAATTGCCCTTTGACGCTATTCAGTGAAAGATGGGGCAGTCTGATGTTCACTTAATCGGGCTTTTCCAAGGTTATTTGCAACTTTCATTATCTCCAGCGAGAATTTCCTGGAATAGAAAGGTCTGGAATAGCAAAGTCATGTTAATGAAGATTGCAGAAGAGTCCAGTCATCGTCCTCTAGACCGAGGTCCACAGGCTGTATCCCAAAGGGCGAAGCGGGACCAGGACCTGTTTGTATGAGGAACGTTTTATTGGAACATGGCCATGTTCACTTCTGAGTGTTGTCTGTGGCTGCTTTCATGGTGCAAATGTAGAGTTAAGTAATTATGACACGGAGGCTACGACCACAAACTCTAAAATAGTTACTCTTGGGCTTTTTTACAGAAAAAGTTCACAACCCCTGAAACAGACAGTCAGCTGTGTGGGAGTTCATGGTTCCATTTATCATATTTATTTATTTAGTCTTTATTAAGCATCTCCAATATGGAAGGTACCTTTTATAGGTGCTGAGAATATAGCGCTCAACGAAACAGAACACGGGCCTTCATGGAAACAAACTGATAAATAATACAAACGCGATAGTGATAAGGGCGCTAAAGAAAAATTAAGCACGGTGGGACATCAGCCTGGCTCAGTCGGGAAAGCACGTGGCTCTTGACCTCAGGGTCATGAGTCTGAGCCCCAGGTTAGGAGTAGAGATTAATTTTGTTGTTGTTGTTATTAAGCATGGGAAGAAGCTGGAGGTATAGGTTGGCTAGGAGGATGGATGCGTCTCCTTGGGATAGGAGAATCACGGAGGACTTCCCTTAAGAGGTAGCATCTGAGTAAGAACCCGAATGAGGTGAAGGAATTGTGGGAAGATACGGAGAAGGCTCTCAGGAAAGACATCTATGCAGAGGGGACGGAGACGTGAATGTCCAGAGCTGGAATAAGCTGGCGTGTTGAGGCTAGCAAGCAGGTGCGTCTAAAGCAGGTCAAGCAGATGGTGGAGTGGGAAGAGTGGAGAGTGGAGAGGTAACCAGGGCCAGATGAAATAGGAGAGCCTCCCTGGAGGTGGCAGCGTTTGAATTTTATTCTGAATATGATGGGAGGTTCGTTGCAGCGCGGGTCGGGTGTTAAGCAGGGGAGTTATGGGATCTGATTTCTGTTTGGAAGGCTCGGTCTGGGGCACCTGTGCGGCTTAGTGGGTTAAGCACCTGACTCTTGATTTCAGCTCAGGTCATGCTCTAAGGTCATGAGTTCAAGCCCAGTGACCCGTTCCTTGCCAGGCAGGGAGTCTGCTTAAGATTCTCCTCCCTCTCCCCCTCCCCAACGCCCCCTAGCTCTCTCTTTCAAAAAAAATTTTTTTAATTAAAAATAAAGTAATTAAATAAAAGGCTCAGTCTGGCTGAGGTCAGACTGAGGTCAGTCAATTCTCAGGTGGAGAATTGACTACTGAGGGACAGAGAGTGGAGACAGGGATGTTACCCCAGGAGAGAAATCATGCCTAGGTTACCCGGCAGAGATCACAGATGGTACATACACGTCAGTGTGATTTGGGGCAAATTGTAAAAGTGCGATTAATAAGACCTAATAAAGAGTTGGGTGTCAGGGAGGAGAGAACGAAAGAGTCCAGGACGATGGTTTAGAGTTGAGGGGCGGGGTGTGCAATGATGCCGTCTGCTGATGGGCTGGAAGACTTGGAGGTGAGCCCTGGTGAAATCAGGAGTTCTGTTTGGTTCTTGTTAAATTTCACATGCATTAGACATCCCATGAGGCTGTCATGTTGACAGTTGGATAGGAATAAGTGCAAATTGGAGAGATTGGGCATCAGATCTAATTTGGGACCCATCAGCATATGGAAGGTATTTAAAGCCATGGAATTGGGTGAGATCACCTAGGAAATCACTACAAATAAAGAAAAGGACCAGATTGCTAAGCCCTAGGGCCAGTGGTGAGCTAAAACTGACGCTGGTTGCTAGTGGGAGTTCGTAGAGCACAACTCTTCCCAATGCCCATCAGTAACAGCATGCCCACAGCTGGAAACCAGCCATAGTGGAAATATTTGCATTGTGAGCATTGATGAACGCAGTACCCCGGGGTTTTTTGTTGTTGTTGTTGTTGTTCCCCATGGAGCCAATGTTAAACATTAACCAGCACACTACTGCCTGGGACCCTCACTTGTAGAGGTCAGGAAAAGCAGGAAGAAACTGTGTAAGAGATCGAGAAGGGCTAGGAGATGAATGAGGTAGGAGGAATAGCAAGAGAGTGTGTTCTGACCTAAGGTTATTGTGTTTTTCTTACATGGAGAGACTTCTCTATGGTCTATCTCTGCTCTCCCTTCACAAAGGCTTCAGCCCTTGGAGTTGATAGAACATATCATAACATAACAGAACGTAAATCTTCTGATTTACCTCTCCAATCTATCCTTCACCCCTCATGACTTCAACTCATCCTATGAACCCTCTTGCTCTGAGAAGCCATTATATGAAAAAAGATTTCCATGAATTTTAATGGAAGTAAATTATGAGATGGTCTATCTGAACCCAAACAAGATATCCAAATGATTTCCACAAATAGAAAGATATATCATTGAACGCAAGTCTAAATAATAGAGGATAAATTGAAAGTCAATGAGTAGATACTGTATAGGAAATGTAAATTAGTAAAAATTTATTTTAGTCATGGAGGAAGAAAAGTCTTGAGAGTGGGGGGTAGAAGAAGGTAAGTGTGAAAGGGGTCATCCTCTGGGATGTGTATTCTTTAAAAAAATAACTTCACAGAGTTTTTTCAACTTTTGTGTTTCATGGTTATCTGACACTCAATATGCACCTAAAAATAAGATTATAGCACTGAAAAACAGAGGTAGAGCTAAAGAGACTAAACCTAAGATGATCTTAAAACATTTGGCAAAACTCTACATGAGTAAGGGAACCGAAGGGTCCTAGAGGATACTATCCACTCACCCTTTCTGCCTGGCTCATTCATGCAAAGCAAAATGTCAGGGTTCCACCCAAACGAGGTACACAAATGTGTTATCTGACTAGAAACTGTTGTGCCGAGTGAATTGGTGGGTGCGTCTTCGCCTAAAACCATCATGTCAAAAGAGCCGTTCTTAAAGAGTATATGGTCATTGTATTTCAGGTGTAAACTTGTGACATAAAAATGTGCAAAAAAGTGCTAAAACTTTTCAACACCATGTGCTAAACAGTTATTCACAGGACAGTGGTTACAGAAGGCAACTCGGGTTTCGATTCTGCTGTCCAAGAAGAAAGCTCTCTCTTGGAGTGCCTTGGCGGGGGCGGGGGGGGGTTCCTCAGTCATCTAAGCATCTGACTCTTGGTCTTGATCTGCTCTGGTCTTGACTCTGGTCTTGACTCTTGGCTCTGGTCTTGATCTCTGGATCATGGGATCGAGCCCCAGGGTGGGCTCCTCGATCAGTGGAGAGTCTGCTGGAGAGTCCCTCCCTCTCCCTTTGCTCCTCCCCCAGCTCTCATTCTCTCTCTCTCTCTCTCTAAATAAATAAATGAAACCTTAAAACAATAAAAAGGGGAAGTCTCTCTCTGCTGTACGGACAGCAGGAGCACCTGACCATTCCTGAAGAAGACTAAAATGTTCTGCTAGTATGTTCTGCTTTTGAAAGACTTCAGCCTCGTGGAACCCCTATGATCCTTACCATCATTATTACAGGCACTGTTTATTTAGAATGTAATGTATATTAAGGGAAGATTGTTTATCCTCCTGTATGCAGGGAAATAAACTGAGTATCGGGAAAGGAAGTAATGTAAGAAGGGTGCCTAAGGCAGCTTCTTCTAAGCAACCAGATTTAGAAAGAAGGTGAAATCTTTAAATAATGGCCTCTTTAATTGTGTGACCAAAATACTTGTCCATATGCTTCTTGACATTATACACTCTGCTTCAGCAGCAGGGAAACAATAGAGCAGAACATATATTTAGTAAGAATAATGAAAATAGAAGGCTACCAGGAAGGTGTATTGTTAGTAAAATGCACCTGTCGGTCTGTCCCAAGAAGGACAAAGGCAATTAGAGAGTACATTTTATGCTGGTTTTCTGGACCAAACTGGCAGTTATAGGCTCTGTTCAGGGATGCTGGGAGACTCGGGATACAGCACAAAACCAGAGGAGCCTGGTTGGCTCAGTCGGAAGACCATGGGACTTTTGATCACAGGGTGGTGAGTTCAAGCCCCACCTTGGTTCGAGAGATAACAAAAAATAACTTTAAACAACAACAGCAACAAAAAGATCACAAAACTCGTACTCGATAGGATAGAAATCCACACGCAGCTCTCTCTGGCACCAAACGGGGTTCCATTGCAATGGGCAGCCTTTTGCCTCCTCCAACAACCCACATCCAGAGCCTGGTTTCTCCCTTTGTGGTGGTGACGGCATTTCCCAAGCTAGAATCCCAAGCCCCAGGAGCCCTGCCCCTTTTCCTTCTCTGCTACACTTTTTCTTCCACTTCACCTTCATGCTTTGCTTTAGAGAGGAACCTCAGCCAATTCCCAGAAATCTCCACATTCTGCTCCGTGGAATTCTCAACAGAGGACTGCAAAGTTTCTATTTGGGTGGAGAAGTCTTGGACGGGAAGGAGACACCATGATCCTTTCTCTTTCCCCTCTAGCCCCGCCCTTGACAGCACAAACAGTATTTTCTCTCTATTTCTATTTTGTTGCGCCTCAAACACGAGGATTATGGTTATTACTGGTATTATTTCCGACCCCCTCCTCTGGATGTTAATTCGCACTGTGTGATTTCCCTGCTCCGCCCACCCTCTAGTTCTCAGCAAGTTGAAGGGCTTGCTGACCACCAGCAGTAATACCAGATAGAGGAAAAGCCAGTGTTTGCACTAGGTCAAAAGTTTGATGTGTCGAGGACTGTCTAGGTTTGAGACTGGGTTTCCCTTTCCTTCTATCAACTCTTACCACCCATCTGTTTCCCTGGGATGCCACATGTATCATTTCCCTGGAGTGGAGGCCTCTAAGTTTGCAAACTACAGGGCTGTCTAGGTGGGAATAGCTGGAAGAAGCCCCAGACAGAAATCAGAAGCCAGAGTGGGCAGAGGTCGGCTGCTGTCCATCTGTGGGCCTCTGCAGCCCACCTGCAACAAGAGGAGCCGATAGGTCCCCTGAGAAGCCAACGCGCCGGAAAGACCGCCATTTGTCCCCTGTGAGGAGACTATGCGATATGGCGGGAAGAGAGTCAGAGAATAGACCCACATTTTAATCCTGGCTCTCTTACTTTGATTAATACATTTGTTCATCTATTCATTCATTCCATAAATGTTTATTGAGGAGCCTCGTTCTGAATCTGAAGATATAATGAGGCGCAACAAAAGATCTTCACCCTCGAGAAGGCTAAGATGAAGAGTATATCAGATGCATGGTGTTGGCCAATTGACTTAAGCTCTAAGATAGTTAAAGGATAAATAATACCTTTGTCACAGGTGAAGATTAAAATGAAATGATATATGTAAACTGTTTTTCGGGAGATGCCTGGGTGATGCAGTCAGTTGAGCAAATGACTCTTGGTTTCAGCTGAGGTTGTGATCTCAGGGTCATGGGATCAAGCCCTGCACCCGGCCTGGCGCTTAGCGCAGAGTCTGTTGGAGACTATCCTTCTGTTCCTGCCTCCCATGCTCTTGCTTTCTCTCAAAATAAATAAGCCAATCTTTAAAAAAATTAATGTCGTTCAGTGTCTGGGACATGGTAAGCAGGGAATAAACTTAGCCATTATTACTATGTGTATCCCTCCCCCATTTCCTTAGTTCCCAAAGTCCTCCTTCTGTTAAGCCAAACACCCCTAAAAATGTCATTAGCTCTGACAAGCAATGGTATTCCAGACTTGGTGTTTGTGATCCTATGGACCTGGGTTGGAAGAATTCTCTAACACCGGAGCCCAAGGTACACTGAAGCCATACTGGACACCTCCAACAAGGGTAGAAAAGCAACCATGAAGTGGAGGAGTTTGTTTAAATTGTTTGGGCAGAAAATACTACAGAAGCTAATCAGGGAAATGCAAAGCTGTTCAGAATTCTCAAGAGTAGGGATGAATCTAGAAGATGGACACTATATACTTCTGTAGTTTTCTTACACTGCATTTTAAGACCTTTGAACTTTTTGAAAACCCTCTTAGATTTACCATGAAATCCAGCAAATGCATGGTTAACAGTGGTGTCCATCAAAGATGGAATTTTCCAGTTTCTTCTAAGGTGCAGCGTGACCTTAAGTTTAAGTAAATGTTTATGTGTAAGTTTCCAAAAGTTAGTTGGCATCGAGATTAATCTGGAAGGAGAAAAGGGGGATTTTTATTTTACATTATAAAATAGATCCTAGAGTGGGTTGTTTTGTTTTTGGGTTCCCCCACATGCCCCCTCCCTACTTTAAACATTCTTTGGTGCAGAGGTGAAACAAACATGCTTTTATTGAGTAATCTGAGCTTCAGCCAAAAATGTAACTGGCTCCTAATAACCAGGTATGATGCAAAGAATGTACCTCGAAGGTTATTCTACACATATACGAGTCAATGGGCTGGTTGTGTAAGTCCTATGAATTTTCCAGTAAAGAAAACAAAAATAACCAAAGCAAAAAGGAAGCTTTTGTTGCAGAAACCTCCCACCGAATTAGAAACAGACTCATTTGATATTGCATTTATCTGGGAACTATCTGGTCAAATCCAGTCTCTTCCCGTCCTGTGAGGAGCTGTGAGGGGGGGGTCACTCAGGACATCCTTGCACTAAAGGGAACATGGGGGCTGAATGCAAGATTGTCTTCATGTGAGGGGCTCGCATAACCTCACAGGTTTCGATGGAAGAAATCTGACTCGTGGATTTAAGAAATTTGACCTCCACGTTCAGTTGTAAACTTTAATTGCCCTCTCTAAAGCTTGTGAAATGTCTTTGTTATCTGACATTTAGAAATGATTCCCGTACCAAAATTATGAATTCTAAGTCGACTGAAATTAAGTCTATTCGTTGCTATGAAGGTTTAAGAACTTGGTTTAACAAGGCAAGTGCCCAGAAACAGTATTCCACAACAAAATTCCTTTCTTATCTTCAAAGGTTTTGATTCTGGGAATCCACCAAACTAAATTCACAGACCTTCGGGCTAACAGCTTACACAATCAATTAGCTGGGACCTCATATAATATGTTACAGTTTTAAGTAGTGTCAGTGTGGGGAGACTGCGTTGATGGGCGCAAATGTTCTCTGTTTTGTCGAATTACTTAGCTGTTAATGTCTATCTGAAATACAGAACTAATTCCTTGTTTTCTAAGTCTGGCAGTTATTTTCAGGGATCATCGTTCCTGTGTGTGCTGCCCATCTCCAACAGAGAACCAGTGATTTTTCCTTTGTATTGTAGTTCCTCCTAATTGAACAACAATAGAAGATTTATGCTTGTATGAATATCTGTGATCCTTTGACTTACACAAAATGGAGTGTTTTCATTAACTGGAGTAGGGAAATACGGAGAACTCACCATGAAAGAAGGAAAAAAGGTATCAGGAGATGTAGCAGTTTCTGCTGCTGTGAATATCCAATATCTACTCTTCCCCTCTTCCTAATAAGACTTAAATTCTGGGGGTGCGTGGGTGGCTCAGTGGGTTAAGCCTCTGCCTTCGGCTCAGGTCATGATCTCAGGGTCCTGGGATCAAGACCCACATCGGGCTCTCTGCTCAGCGGGGAGCCTGCTTCCTCCTCTCTCTCTGCCTGCCTCTCTGCCTACTTGTGATCTCTGTCTGTCAAATAAATAAATACAATCTTTAAAAAACACACACACACAAAAAAACAACTTAAATTCTGTTCGGGTCTCTCACCGTCAAAGAGGGTGGCTCTATCCCCAGCTTAGAATTAAATCTGAGACTACAAACTTCTTAGGCTGTAACTCAGAGAAAGAAACAAACTCCACATGGCAACCCAGCACACACATAAACATTCTGTATACTTTTTATAGAAAATTGAAGAAATGCTTAAAAAAACAATATCCACTTTTACAATGTGCATTATACTTTGAAATGTTTCTTCTATTTTCTTTCTTTTTTTAAACATGATTCTGACCCACTAAATTTGATTTCCCAGCCCACTAATAGGTCATGAGGCAAGTTTTAAAAACTGTCTGCCATGCCAGCTCTACTCCTCTTGGCAATGACCTACTTCAGGCTTAGTGACCCATTCAAGTGCATGAGACATGAGGGAAGTCTGGCAGAGATTTTTCTTGAAAAATTGCTTCACTTTTAGAATAAAAAGGGTGCATTATACTGAGTTTATGGATTGGAAGAAATTTTGGAGCCAAAGAGAACGTTAATCTCAAAATATTTCTTTGACGAATACTTAATGTCAGACTCTACAAGACCTAGTAATCAACCTCAGCACTGTCCTTGTTGAGCTCACAGTCGGTTGGGCTAGATAGACCTCGAACAGGTAATTCCAAATGTGAGTGTGTGATAAGCAAGAGAAAGAACAGGATGTTCTGGGAACATATAAAAGGAGTATGGAAATCAGTGTAAATTGAGAATGCCCCAGGAAGTGGCATTTAGGTGGAGATTTGAGGCAGGAGTCATCAAGGCAAGGGGTTGGGGGTTCAAGAGCTCATTACGATACTTCAGTAAGAAGATAAACTAAGTGAGAGAGGGGGAAAAAAGGTTATTTTGTTACAGGTGACCTAAAATATCAGTGACCAGGCTAGAGCAAAGACATTTTGAGGCCGTCACCTTGATAGGGTTCTTTTTATTAAGGGAATATTTTGAAACTTCTGTTTTGACCAAAATGTGTTGATTTAAAAATTACTGTTTTTATTACCAGTTAAGTATGCAATAGAGCTTCTCTATCCCAACCCTGTTGTTCTCAGTCAGGGAAAGTTTTGCCCCTCGGGGGACATTTAGCAAAGTCTGGAAACATTTTTTGTGCTCACCACAGAAGGGGGGTTTGCTACTGGAATCTAGAGGGTGGAGATCAGTGAGGTGTTAAACATCCTACGGTGCCCCTCCTGGGGTCCCCCACTCACCCCTATAAGAAAGGATTGTCCGACACCCAATACCCTTAGTGTGAAGGCTGAGAAATTCTGTTCCCCTCCTTCTCTGTGTGCCTGGCTTGTACAATTTTCTACCTAGAAATTCAAATTATTGGAGACTTTCATTTTCAGCAGTATTATTCAAATTATTCATGAATGAATATATAGTACTTAGAACATACGAATTTTTAAAAAAGCTATTAGAACCAATTCAGCTTCTAAAAGTATGTTACTTGTCATTCAGAAAAATCTATCATAGAAGTTTATAGACAATTTTAGTGTAATCATTATTCCATTAAAAGAAAATCCCTACACATTTGACTGACAATTCTTAGTAGAATAAGGAATCATTTTTAGCCAAAATTTCCTTCTCTCCTTTGTACCCCTGTAAGGCTCCCAGGGGTACTAAATACATATTTATTACACGTCAAAATAAGGAAGGCTACAATAAGAAGTACACATTTTTAAGCTTTACTAATGGAAAGTGATTGCCATTATTAAGGACACAAAGATAGTTGTTTGATTGATGTGCGGCCCACAAAGCTAGGGAGCTCCGTGTAGCTGCCCTTTCGGGGCCAGCAAGTGTGGTGACCTTGTTTTCCTCTATTTGTGATCTCTTTGTTGGGGTCTGATGGCCTACTCATTCTTCCCCTACCCCGTCCAGATGCCCGACTATGTGGGACCTCCAGGATGAGGTCAGCGACGTAGAAACTCTCAGGGAGAAAGTCTCAGGGAGAAGAAAGACCGCCTCTCTCACCTACTATGTGACAATTAATGGTTGTTTTAGTTATTTGATAGGCTGCTTATGGTAACCCCAAATCATTGCAACCACATCAACATCATGTTGGGCCAGAAAGTAAGTAAATGCTCAAAATGGGACAATCGGAGGAGCTCTTGGGGGATTCAGTTGATTAAGGATCCAACTTTTGATTTCGGCTCAGGTCATGATCTCAGGGTCATGAAATCGAACCCTGCCTTGGGCTCCAAGCAAACATGGAGTCTGCCTAAGATTCTTTCTCTCACTCTCTGCCCTCCACCCTGCTGTGTGTGCATTCTCTCTCTCTCTCTCTCTCTCTCTCTCTCTCAAAAAAAAAAAAAAAAAAGACGAAGCCAGCTTAAAGGGGCTCTCACTGGTCAAACGTGGGATAATTTGAGCATAAAAATAAAAATAAGAGTTACAGAACCTATGAGTTCATAATGATACATTATTTTAAAACCTAAATGGAGTAGGAGAGGAGGAGGAGAAGGCTCTTCTTTCCAGAAAAATGCCAATGAATGTAAATACTACTGAATGAGAAAATAATCATTTTTCAATAGCTGATTCAGCCAATAATTTTCAATAAATGTTAAAACTTTTGAATGAAAAGTTGTGGAGAAATTGTATATTTAGACTATCATACATAATATTACTCGTTAATTACACAGGCTAAAATACCTTTACAAGGAAGAAACACGGCAAACATTACCAAATTTGTTATCAGAAATGATAGGACAAAAGGATGCTATGTGCCTCATGATCTAATAAACAAAATAACCTAGGTGGCTGTTGCAGAATAAAGCATTTGTCTGGTCTTGGTCCCTGGTTGCTGGCATAGAGCAACGAAAGCCCTTGACTTTTCCAGAGTGACAGAGGCGTCCTTGATACTTAAGAACCCCTTGGATCACACCTGAGTTTACCCTAACAAGGTGACTTGTGATGGGCTCCTGTATAGCTTCAGGATGGGGGCTGGTTACCAGAAAGACCAACCACATGATTAGAGGATCAAGACGTCGAGGCAGCCCATTTTCTGGGGAAGGCAGGAGGGCTAGAGACTGAGTTTAATCCTGTGGCCAACAATTCAATCAAGCATGGCTACATAATGAAACTCCAACCAAAAAATCTCGACACTGAACTTCAGTGACCTTTCCTGACTGGTGAACACACTAATGTCCCAGGACAGGGCACAGAAGCCCTGCGTTCAAGACCAGCCCTCACTCTATAGGTCTCCTCATTTACCTGTTCCTACATTGTATCCTTTATAATGAAATTATAATAACAAGTATAGTGAAGGGGAGCAGATTTTTCCATCTCAAAATATGCCTCTTTGGCTTAAGGATTATACTGAGCTGGTTACTTTCTTAAAAACACAGACTTGGGAGAATCTCTGAAAACCAAGTAGCAGTTACCCTTTTGTAAGAGATGCTTATATGTACAAAGGAAACCTCCATTTGTAAGGGCGGCCCCCTCTCTACCAGAGGAGAAGGATGACTAATCTCTAGAAACTCTTACCAATGGAGAAGGCAGAGACTTAGATCTCCTTAACAACCTTACCGTTATTTCCCATGTTTTCCTTGATAACCTCCCATAGCTGGTACCCCCACTTCCTCCGTCTTCATTAGTTCTTTAGCTGGAGACAATAGTTAAGACGGTGGCTTGGGCCATTTTGGGGAATTACTTAATTCTGGGTCTCTCCTGTGTATACAGGAGGTGCACATGTTATTAAACATCTGTTATTTTTTTGTTAACCTTTTATTATGTGTGTGTGGGAGGAAAGGAGGGTCTTGGCCAAGAACCTAGAAGGGTAGAAGGAAAATTATTTTCCCTTCCCAACAACAGCACTTTTCTGAGTTCTGTGAAACATTAGAGTGAATTATTGAACTTAAGGGGGTCTATGAACCCCTGAATTTACAGCCAGTTGGTCAAAGTGTGGGTGGCTTGGGGAATCCCTTGAATTTACAGCTGACATTTGAAGTGAAGGCAGTTTTGTTGGGGACTGTCCCCTCTACTTGTGGGGCTATGCTAACTCCAGGTGGTTAGTATCTGTAACTTAATCTCAAATGCTTCAGCAAAACCAGACTAGTATACACAGTGGGAGAGGGCAAGAAACGAAGGAAAATGTGAACCAGTGGTGAATCTAGGTGAATGGCTGTTCATTGCCCTGTTCTTTGGGAATTTTTAAAAATAAAAATGTTGGGGGAGGGACGCCTAGGTGGCTCAGTGGGTTAAAGCCTCTGCCTAGGGCTCGGGTCATGATCCCAGGGTCCTGGGATCGAGCCCCACATCGGGCTCTCTGCTCAGCGGGGAGCCTGCTTCCTCCTCTCTCTCTGCCTGCCTCTCTGCCTACTTGTGATCTCTGTCTGTTAAGTAAATGAGTAAAATCTTAAAAAAAAAAAATGTTGAGGGAAAATTAGAGCTTCAAGTAGGCTACCTCAAGATGTCCCCTGCGTCAGGGGCACCTAGGTGGCTCAGGTCATGATCCCAGAGTCCTGGGATGGAGCCCCGCATCAGGCTCCCTGATCAGTGGGGAGTCTTCCTCTCCCTCTGCCCCTCACCGCACTTGTACTCTCTCTCTCTCGCTCTCTCTCTCAAATAAATAAACTAAATATTTTTTAAAAAGTCCCCTGCATCAAAAGGTTATGTCAAGCATAACACTGCGAACGTACTTAATGCCACCAAATTATACACTTAATGTGAGTTAAAATGGTACATTCTATGCCGTGTGTATTTCACCATGCTGAAAAGAAAACGCTACGTCAAAAGCTCTCCATCAGATCTTCTCCCCTCCATGGAGTTGGGGGGGGCAACAAGGGTGAAGGCCATCGGGTACCAAAGTCCTGTGTGACTGCCACAGTGGGCCAGGAAGTGAAGCTGGAGAGAGATAGGCAAGAGACTGGTCAGGCAGGGCCTCCTCAATGTAATGCCTTTCAAAGGATAAAGCAGCCGACTAACAGGACGCGAGATCTGCTTTGCTAGGTGATTCCCACCTGGCGCCAATGCACGCTGCTTCAGCCCTAGCGTCCATCTCCTCGATGGCCTAGGGGCTGATCTTAACGACAGCGATTTCCTTCTGACTCCTAGCTGACATTTCTAGGTGAGTGGAAGAATATTCCTCTTTCGTTTTCTTCACTTGGCCAGGAGTAGGTTGATGTTCCCCCTCTCCTAAAGAAATCAGCCCTATCCACTAACGTTTTCCTCCTATAACGTGAATGACATGGAGAGAGCAGAGGAAAAACACAGAATCTAGGGGAAATGTTCTTTTCTGAAATCCTGGTGGGTTTTTATTTTCCTTCGTTTTTTATCTGAAAACCCACATTCCAGCAGCACCTCCCCATCGAGGAAGGACTGGTGCCCCCAGGGTGGGGGTTGGGGGGACACTGGCCGGAGGATTAGGTTGACTCTGTTGACTTCGGTGTTTTCTGAATATAACAGCCCACGGGACTGAGCTCCCTGGTCCTGAATCCCACACAAACAACCTGGGTTTGGGATTTGGGAAACAAATTTAAAAAATCATTAGCGTGGGTGCACGGGAACTTCTAGAAAACCATAGCTTCCTACTTGTAAGAAAACTTGTTTTGAGTGTATAGTTGGTATCTTTCTTTCCAGAGTGGCAAATCCATTGTAGAAAACAATTCGATAATTTAATGACGGCCTCTTTTAATTGAACTATCTGGCAAATGACTAAACCTAGCCAACTTACAGGAAGTGTTCCAGTCTTAGTGAAACGGCCGATTTGGATAGAAACCAGTGTAGTCAGGAGGGGCCGTGAGTGAGGGAAGAGGAGAGAAGCTGCTGGAAAAAACCAGAGGACAGCGCATCCATTAGTCACAGTGGGCAAAGTGCCTGGGCCCCATAATATTTTAGAAAACCACACAAATGATTTAATTTTTATTTCTTTCAAAATCAGAAGAAAAAAAATGAACATATTATAATGAATCCAGCTCAATTATCTTCACCTTTACACTCAAGAAGTTGTACAATGTCATTTTTAATATATATTTTTTTTTTCTGAAAGAAGGTGGCAAAAGGGCTGAGGGCCTGCCAAAGTCCTAACGGGCCGGGTGGTTACTAAATATGTTGGCTCCGAGACCGAAGAAAACATGATCTTAATGTCCTCAGTTACATTAGCACTGATAATGCTCACTGACTTCGCTGGCTAGGTGGGCCCCATCCACAGCGCTGCAGGACCTCAGCACCCATCTCGAAGTTTCCACAGCTGTTTCTGGAGCCCCTTTCCACTTGCTGGGTCAGGGGGTTGGATGTGCTAGTGCTGCCCCATTATTAATTCCAGTGCCAAGAAGCCACATCAGGAAATGTCACACCAGCGCGACAGTGTTCCACTGGCATCTCCTTCAGCTCTTCTGTCCAGTGCTGTTCCCTGACTCTTCACCCCTTGAGGTGCCCAAACAGCGTGGCTGACACCCGAGCTGCCTCCATGCCTTGCTGTAAACGAGTAACTCCGGTTGGTTACTGGTCTCTGCGCCTGCGCAAGGAAACAGTGGTCACCTCCTGGCCCCTCCCCCTTTGTTCTTGTCTCTTGTCCTAGGCATCCAGAGACATTTTCTCCCAAAGTTTCCATCCCTTTATGAAAATATACACATCCCTTTATGAAAATATACATATACTAAAAATAACAATAATAAATTTTTTTAATTAAAAAAAATTTACACCTACTTTTAGTGCTGACCCTACAACACTGATATTTGTTTATTATATTTATATGTATACTTATATTATTTATACATATATATTTATATATATTTTTATATATTTACTATATTATTACATTTATTATTTTTATTATATTTTCTTCTATATATAGTCAAAGCCAAATATTTCAAAAATAAATGTCAAATTTCAAAAGCAAACATAGACACGCCTAGGAAACAAACCTTTACCAACATTAGTAATGTAGTATATTATTTCTCTAATACATCTTCTTTTTGGCACTTATTTTAATTTTGATCCATGATCTGTAACGAAAGATGTACAAGTGATGGTTCTAGACCCACAGCAAAGAAACAGGGCAAATATCCTGCTGGATGTTGAACTCAAGTGGTAGAGTAGCTTTGGATATCTTCCAAGAAGTGGCCCAAGAAAGCAGGGCGAAGACGAATCAATAGTCTGAGATTGCTGGAAATGCTCTTACTAATGACGGATGCTCTAGCTATCCCTGCCCTGCGGCCCGGGGAAGCTGGCAGTGTTGGGGGCACGTTCTCAGGCAGCTGATGGGGCTCTGACCCCTTGACCACTTGCCTCCCTCCCCAGCCATCAAAGCAGCGTGCATTCTTCCTGGAGACCCTGAAACAGCTTGGAAGGAATGGATGCAGCCCTTCCCAAGCCAGGACTTTCCCTTTAGTGGCACTTAATTTGGTTGGTTGGTTTTTAACTATTAGGGCAAAGAAGGCTGAATGTCCTGCAAGATAGAGAGTTCGGGGCAAGAAGGATTTTTTGAACCCTAAGCTATCCATAACACCACAGAAATAGATTTATTATAACCATTGGGTGATGTGATTGAGGGAACTTGGTCCCTTGTTATTGTAAGTATTTAACTTCTGTGTAGATGTTAACGGTATCAGGGACGAGGGGTGCCTGGGTGGCTCAGTGGGTTAAGCGTCCCACACTTTTTTTTTCTAAAGATTTTATTTATTTACTTGACAGACAGAGATCACAAGTAGGCAGAGAGGCAGGCAGAGAGAGAGAGGAGGAAGCAGGCTCCCTGCAAAACAGAGAGCCTGATGTGGAGCTCGATCCCAGGACCCTGGGATCATGACCTGAGCCGAAGGCAGAGGCTTTAAGCCACTGAGCCACCCAGGCGCCCCAAGCGTCCCACTCTTGATTTTGGCTCCAGTCAGGGTCTCAGGGTCATGAGATGGAGCCCGGAGTCAGGCTCCACACTCAGCGTGGAGTCTGCTTGAGATTCTCTCTCCCTCTCCCTCTGCCCTGTCCCCTGCTTGCAAGCCTTCTAAATAAATAAATAAAATCATCAACAACAAAAAAGGTATTAGGGATGACATGTGATATTAGCTGATCTGATTTCCCACATGCAATTTTTTGTGCCACAGAAGTTACAGCAACTCCCTTCCTACCAGGCTCCAAGCCAAATATTTCAAGGTGCAGGAGTGGTATGCGGAAGATTGTAGTGGTCTTCCAGGGATGCATGAAAGAGAAGAAGACGACCTCACCTGGGGATCCTAGGCCAAGATGAAAGGCGTATCAGAAGAGTGAGGACTCCCTGTCCTTATTGGGGACTGGGGAAGGATCATCTCCTTGTGAGCTAACTTCAGCCAGTTTGGTCATATCCAACTTTCAGGCTGTCTTCACTGGAAAATAGCAGCCACTAAAGAAGTTTGAGAAAGTGAGATTTAACTACACCCTTATATACTGTCAGGTCACAGAAAGCAATCACAGGCCAAGCTCCGCCCCGCAGACAGACGTTTATGACACCCGCATGTGCTGGCCGTCATCCACGAGTGGATACTGTCCTGTTGGCTCTATGAGATTCTAGCTCTGTACCTCTCGGGGTGGGGGACTCAATCGCACACTGCCGGAAATGCTCACAAGCCGCCGACTCCGGGGTCTATGGCTTCTAGCTGCTCTCACTCAGAAATCTTGCTATGTAAGAGAGGGATGGTTGAGCAACTACCCAGGGATCACGACAAATTTTAGGTTTTCCCAAATTCTTACCCTCTGTAGATATGAGGGGTCTCTTTAAGGTGTTTTCAGCTCTCATATTTTGAATCTCTTTAACATCCCCAATGAGGTCTCATTTCTAAGAATCGTCATGCTAAATAATTCAGTTTATTAATAAACTAAATTACTAGTTTCTCCAATAAAGTCCCTTTCTGACATCCCCTGTGTTAATTAGCAAAATGCTGCTTTGATGAAGCCACCTCTGGACTGTGATTATTTCTGATTTAATCCTAGTTGATCACACTTTGCCTGTGCCTCTTGGGTTACATCCTAGGTTTTGGCTTAATCTGGAAAGTGGATACAAAATGGCACAGTGTATATGCTGAAGTATTTAATTCAATTTAATTATACACACACACACACACACACACACACATATATATATTTAAGATTTTATTTATTTGACAGGCAGAGAGGCAGGCGGGCGGCTGTGGGGGGGAAGCAGGCTCCCCTCTGAGCAGAGAGCCCGATGTGGGACTTGATTCCAGGACCCTGAGATCACGACCCGAGCAGAGAAGGCAGAGGCTCAACCCACAGAGACACCCAGGTGCTCTTTATTTTATATTTTTTTTATTAGAGATTTTATTTATTCATGTGAGAGAGAGCACATAGGGAGAAGCAGACTCTCCCCTGAGCAGGGAGCCCAATGCAGTGCTCGATCCCAGGACCCTAAGATCATGACCAGAGCCAAAGGCAGATACTTAACCAGCTGAGCCACCCACGTGTCCTGCTATGCTGAAGTATTTTAAAATAAACCATAGCCTAACCCTGCAACATGGTGGCATCTCCAAGGGTCCCAATGCCATGATCTGCACTTAGAGCACCCTGGCGATCACACACAAATGTCAGAGAAACACTGGGAGCTGAAGGCCAGCCTAGGACTGAGAGAACAAGACCCAGAAGTGAGCTGACGACATCTTCATTCTCAATTATGGGCAGTGGCATAAGAGTCCATGAATTTACAACCAATTGAGAGGGAAGGAGATTAGGAAGAAAAGACTCTGGAAGAAGGCACATCCCTAATGGGATATCTATTTAAGAATCTAGAAAAATCAATAGGCTACTCACAGAATTTAAACCTTTCTTAACAGAATTAACAAAATTAAATGTTTCTTTCAAATGGACATGAGAACTGTGATCTTGTACCCAAAGCTGACTTACTTCAAATGGAAGTTTTATTTTTGTACCCCTGATTTTTGTGGACCGATGGGACTATGAGGTTACATCTGTTACAGAGAAATTGCATGTTTTGGCATAGAGTCAACATTGGCTCAGACTCCCTTAAAGTCAGAGTCACGCATGACAAGTGAGTGCATATATTATGTCTGACACGAGTCCCAGCAGCAACTTGGGAGGGAACCTAACCTTGGACGTGAAGTTAGGACTGTAGCCTCAGAAGAAACCTGGATGAGGAGGGTTTATGGAGTGATCCGGCTCCAACAGCCGGGATAGAGAGACCTCTTCTGCCAAACATGAAATGGAAAAAGGAGTGGGTAGCCGTGCTAGGCTCTGAAACTATCTACTGAAATGTTTATTTCTATTTTCTGGCCAATTCATCTTCGGTTATCAAGGTGTTTTTGAAAATTCCAGTCATGCGAAGGGAGAGCAAGAAAGGCAATTTTGTTTCTGTCTGCATGGGAGATTTAGAAGGAAAATGGTGCTCTCGGGGTACCCGTTGGTTGACAGTGCAGTAATGAGGAGATCCCCCAAGAGGGGAGTGAAACGCAGGGGCACAGGTTGGTCCTTCTGATCTGCCAAATCTTTCCAAATAGAGAACATTTATCTTGTTCTTTCTTAAAATTATATAAGTAGTATGTGTTCACTGTAGAAATGTTTGAGAGTCCAAATAAAATATCTTTAGGGGCACCTGGGGGTTCAGTCAGTTAAGTGCGTCTGACTCTTGATTTCAGCTCAGGTCATGATCCCAGGGTTGTGAGACTTGAGCCCAGCATCGGGCTCCACGCTCAGCGGAGTCTGCTTGTCCCTCTCCTTCCCCTTGCTTGCTCTATCTCTCAAATAAATAAAATCTTTAAAATGTATATTTAAATGAAGTCATTTGTAATGTCCCCGCCTAGTGATAACCACCGTCGACATTTTAATGTGCATCTTTATCGATCTGTTGGTATACATTTATATATGTGTGTGAATATCTCTAAACTGAGATTGCACTGTATATACTCTTTTGTAATCTGCATTTATTTGACTTATACTGTGGACCTCTTTTCACATGAATAAATGCTTGTCTACTCCAGTGCCCCTCAAGCGTGAGCATGCATCAGAATCAGTAGAAGAGCTGGGTAAAGACAGGCTGTTGGTCTCCATCCACACCCTACCCTCAACTTCAGCAGTCCTGGGGGGAGAGGGGGAGAATATAGAGGCTGGGCAGCTGGGGGTGCAAAAATTTGAATTTCCATCAAGTTGATGCTGATGCTACTGGTCTGGGCAGCACATTTTGAAACCTGTGGTCCACACCACCACATTAATGATTGTTGAATATTTCATCATGTGGATGAATGAATTTATGCAGCTGTTCTCCTTTATTTGGGTATCGAGATTATTTCAAATGTCAACGATGCTGGGATAAATATCCTTAGCGCTAAACCTATACTTTGTTTTTATGAAAAAAATAATCTTTTTTTTTAAATTTACTTATTTGACAGAGAGATCACAAGTAGGCAGAGCAGCAGGCAGAGAGAGAGGGGGAGCCAGGCTCCCCGCCAAGCAGAGAGTCCCATGCGGGGCTCGACCCCAGGACCCTGAGATCATGACCTGAGCTGAAGGCAGAGGCTTAACCCACTGAGCCACCCAGGTCCCCTGAAACAAAATAATCTTAATGAATAGGAATTTAAGGCTGTCTCAAAGCTAGATTTCATAAATTGAAAATTGAGTATAAAGGAATCAAATTAAAAAATAGTTAAAAGTTCTAACAAGAGTTAACAGAAGCATAAAGTAAAAGAAACCTAAGTCTCACTCATAATGAAATCCTAGTCAAGTCATCAGTTTTTCCACCTAGCAGATTAGATCTTTTTTTAAAAAGTACATACTATTAAACCTATAGCAATATTGCTAGAAGTCCTGTGGATATGTTTTAAACCGATTACCAAAATATACAAAAGTATTTACTGAAGCATTATCTCCTATAGGAAAAGACTGGAAACAACCTAAAAGTCCTTTAACAGGAGAGGCTCTTTAAACAAATTCTATTTTATCCATGCTATATAACCCTTAAAAACAATGATGCACACTGTTATCAAAACATATACAAACTTACCAACAAGTAAAAAGAACAAGGTACAGAACACTTCATAGAGTAGAATTCCTTTTATATAAACAAATACAAGCATATACCTGTTTACATGGAAGTATATACAGAAGTTTCTGGAGTTGCTCACTGTCATGTTTTCCAGGTGAGGCGGTGAGAGAGTAACAAATACGGACATGGGAGTGCAGAGGTCAAATAACTGACACTCGCTGGGGTAGGGAAGACTTCCAGTACAGCCCTGCCTGTGTGATCCATATCTTTTTTTTTTTAAGATTTTTATTTATTTATTTGACAGAGATCACAAGTAGGCAGAGAGGCAGGCAGAGAGAGAGGAAGGGAAGCAGGCTCCCTGCTGAGCAGAGAGCCGGATGCAGGACTTGATCCCAGGATCCTGAGATCATGACCTGAGCCGAAGGCAGAGGCTTAACCCGCTGAGCCAACCAGGCACCCCTGTCGGATCCATATTTTAATGGATGACCCACATTTCAAAGTCTGTGAGATTTCAAATGTTGAAGTGCCTGAGAATGTGATTTTTTTTTTTTTTGCACTACCAACAACTTCTTCTAATATTCAGCAATACATCGTAGCAGATTTATTCCTAATGGCTCCAAAGTGGAAGCAAACCCAATACCCATCAACAGCAGATTGATCAATGGTTAGGTATTTGTGCAGTGGAATTCTACACAGTAATTAAAAGCAGCAGCTACAATCTACAAGCTGCTGTTGCCTGCAAGTGATATGGAGAGAGCTCACAGACGTCATACTGAGAGAAAGAAGCTAAATATAAAAGAGCTCATATGTCTGTATGTTCAAGGACCGACAACAAACTAACCTGGGTAGGAGCCATTAGAACAGAGGCATGAAGGCAGTTGCTGACTGACAAGCATGAGACCTCCGTCAGACTAGAAGTGTTCTCTGTCTTGGTCTGGGTGCAGTTTCTGGACATACAAATGCATATACAACAACGAATTCAGCTATCTTGAGAGTATACAGACTTCATTACATGTACATTATACCTCCAAAAACCTTCTAAATTTTCTAGTGTAGGGGCGCCTGGGTGGCTTAGTCAGTTGAGTGTCTGCCTTTGGCTCAGGTCATGATCCTGGAGTCCTGGGGATTGAGCCCCAGTCCCACGCCCATAGTCTGGGCTCCCTGCTCAGAAAGGAACCTGCTTTTCTCTCTCCCTCTCCCCAACCCCCCGCCCTGACTCTGCTCCCCTGCTCCTTCCCTCTCTCTCTCTCTCTCAAACAAATAAATAAAATCCTTAAAAACAAAACAAAACAAATAACTTTCTAGTGTATTTTTTAGGCAACAAAATTTTAAGGGAAAAATTTTAGAGCTAAGTAAGGAGTGCCTGATCTGCGACACATTTTCAATCATATTTTTTTAACTAATCTAAATGTCTCTTGATTTATAATTTCTCCCTCAATTTATATTGTTAATGTAGTAAAAAGGAGTGGTAGGATGGATAATGACCAATGACCCCCAAAGACGCCCTCATCCTAAAGCCCAGAACCTATAAGGATGTTACCTTTCACTAAAAAGGACTTTGCAGGTGTGATTCAATTAAAGGCTTTGAGGTAAGGAGATGATCGCAGATTATCCGGAGTGGACTTGGTGTACTCACAGCCTCCTGATAGGGACTCAGGAGAAGTCGGTCGGAGAGAAGGTCACATGATGACAGAAGAAGAGATCTGAAGAAATTTCTCTCTGGCTTTGGGAAAGTGGAGGAAGGGAGCCTTCAGCCCAGGAATGCCAGGAATCCAGACAAGGCAGAAAAGGAAGAGATCCTGCCCTAGAGACAGAAGAAACAGCCCAAGACACACCTCGACTTGAGCTGCGTGAAACTGATCGCAGACACTCATTTCCAGAATCCTAGGGACTATGGGTGGTTTGAGCCGCTCATTTGTGATTTGTTACAATGGCCATAGGAAAGGAACACAAAGGGGAAAGGGATGAGCCTCAACTGTTCTTATTCTTTTGATTTCTTCAGTTTGCTTTCCATGGAGGCATGGAGAAGCCCTTCCTGGAGTCACTTCTCACGTCAAAGGTGATCTCCACATCAGCGGAGATATTAATCCCCTCTTGCTTAACCGGTACTGGCATTCCAGCCAAGGAGAAACCAACACTCACATACCTCATTTACAGTGAATAATAACCATTCTTTCAATGATAAAATGTATACGCGATTTGTGTGTTGAGTAAATCAACAAACCAAAACTCCTCTTAACGACTCTGAGCTTCCACTGTTGAAAGTGTCTTAGAACTGCCATGAGCCACCCTTTGCTAAGAAATTCGGTGTCCTTGTCTGGGCTGGATCAAGCACTTTTAGCTTCTAGCCCGTTGCTATTTATAGTGTTATTTACTAGCTGGTGGAAACAAGAGGGAAAAAAGGAGGGGTAGCTTCCTCCCTTCCTTGCCTCCCTTACAACTGGCACATGGGTAGGCAAGCTGTAGGTCTGATGTTCCCTGGAACTTTGTTATGTCCAACCCATGCCCCCTACCCCCCCAAGCCCCCCAAGTCACTCAAGTTCCACGGTGATTGCTGCCCCCACCCCTGCCCCCGTCTTTTCCACGCTGGCGATGGAACTGGCTTGACTGTGCCATGGAGAAACACCGGGGGGCTTAGTGGCTCAAAAGAGAATCCTCAGTCCCAAAGCAGGAAGGCAAATGCTCGTGACCGAAGCCTGGGCTGCTTGGTGTTGCAAGCTGGTATGTGGAATTTTCTCCCTGCTACGTTCTCTGTGGGGGGTTGGGGGCAGGTCCTCGCTATCTGGCAATCATCAAGACTGGGCGTGGGACAGAAGGGTTGAGAGTAAAGGTTCCCAGCTCTAAAATATTGGCACTGGGGCCGCCTAGGTGGTTTTGTTGGTTAAGCCTCTGACTCTTGGCTTAGGCTCAGGTCATGATCTCAGGGTCATGAGATCAAGCCGCAAGCGGGGCTCTGCGCTCAGCAGGGAGCCTGTTCAAGCTTCTCTTCTTCCCTCTTCCTCTGCCCCTCTCCCCGTTCTCTCTCTCTCTCCCAAAACAATTAAAATTGATAAAATATTGGTGCTGGAGGTCTCCTCATGGTAACTGCACAGAGTTTTGGAAAGAGCATGGCATGTGTGCCCTGTGGGGTATGTGCTCATTTGTGACCAGTGACACACAAATTTGTGGTTATTAGTCCCCTAGCTATTGGCAGTGACCACTGTTTACCCACCACTCCACTAAGAGCCTGAGAAGTCCTTGAGAGAACAGGGTGGCCCTTTTCCTTTGTGAATTTTTCCTTTAACATATCCATCCCTCTAAACACAGAAGCTGACCCACAGCCTGGGGTGGGCCAATTGTGATACCCCTGCCCATACTGACTGGCTCTGGGATGGGCACGTGACCCAAGCCCAACCAATCAGGAACTTTCTCCAGGATGTTTCTGTAGAAGCCAAAGAGGAGCCTCTCTTTGCTCACTTGTCAGGAATCGTGGGACTGTTGACTTGGAAGTGGCCAACAGTCATGGTCCCAGCGGAGCAGGGCATGAAGTTCCAGAGAGAGCCTTGTAAATTGCAGAGGCCTCTTATGTATGAGTCACAAGCCACTCCTGCGTGGGTCCATTCATGCATGAGACCCCGTCCATGCTTGTGGTCTGCTTACTGGAGCCAGAACATCACTTTTCACTGTTTAAGTTAATTTACTTTGTGTTTCTATCATTTGGAACTTACAGGAAACTGACAAGTACTAATGTATGGAAAAACAAGACAGGAGGACTGCCCTCAGAGAACTTATGATTCATAAGGAAAGACAGAGACAGTTACAGAAGAAAATATAAGTTAAAATATATTTAAGCATTATATTGTACTTTGTATACAACTGTGCAGTGAATAAATCTATCGTCTAACCTATGAAGAATGTACTACAGTGGACAGTTGAATGATTTAGAATAATCGCCAGAGTTGAGTTCCCCCGCAGGGCTCACAAGTTTCCTTTTTCTGTAAAATTTTACCTTCCAAAAGATAGTGGAATAGAGTGGAAAGAACACAGACGTCAGAGCCAGACCTGGGATGAAATCTAGGTTTGCCATTTCTTAGCTACGTGATATCAGTTTGCAGGGCCTAATCTGGAAATACCCCCCTTGATTCAGGATGCCTGAAACAATAAAGAAGCTCATTTTCCAACCTGCTAAGTTCAGAGGTTGGGTAACTAGTTAATTCAGCGTCTCAATCACGTCATTAAGGACTCCCCCCGCTCCCCGGCTCCTGGATCTCTCCATGTTGCCATTTCAGGTCATGGAATGACTGTGTCACATCCAGAAGGTATCAAACCCAGAGAATCTTTTCCAGTGTCCCCTTAGGAGTTTCTAACTTTTTCCGAATGTCCGACCCGCAGCAGACCTGTCCTTGCCTCTCATTAGCCAGACTGAGTCATATGTCAAAACTCCTAGACTAATCATTGACAAAGGGAACAACTCTACCCTGATTTTTAAAAATTAATCAGGACTTAAACTTGGGATGTGGGCTGGGATGGCCTTCCTCTGAAGCGTGCGAGAGTGGGGGTAGGGAGTGTGTTCTCTACTTAACGCCGCCGAGGCACTACCTGCAAGAGGAAAGGAGAGACAGAAGGGCGGTTGGTGACTAATGATGTCTGATGTGGTGATATGGATGAGTTACAAAGCTTCTCTGAGTCTCAGTTTTCTGATCTGTGAAATGGGGTGAAAAATATCTACCATATAGATTTTCGAGAAAGAAATGGGGTATCAACTTGCTCAACTTTCAAGGAATGTTCTACAAATGTTTATTTGCTTTCCTCTTCCTTCTTTTTTTTTTTTTTTAAGATTTTATTGATTTATTTGACAGAGAGAGCACAGTGGGCAGAGCAGCAGGCAGAGGGAGAGGGAAAAGCAGGTTCTCCACTGAACAGGGAGGCTGATACGGGACTCGATCCTAAGACCCTGGGATCATGACCTGAGCAGAAGGCAGTGGCTTAACTGACTGAGCCACCCAGGCGCCCTCTCTTTTCCTTCTTATTTAAAACCCTTTTTGAACATCTGCTATGCACCAGTCCCTGTGTCAACTCTTAGGGATACGGTGATGGATAAGACAAACACGATCCCTGACGCTTACATTCTATAGGACAAATGACGCACACAGACACCAAAGTAATTGTGTTTATGGAAATCCTGAAAATAATTAGATGAAGATGTCATATTCATGGTATCTTTTGATCATTTCTTCTCAATTTAAAGAGAAAAACACTACCATAGTATTTCAGTTCTTCTCAGTATCAAATATAGAGAGAAATATTCATTGTACACTGGTGTCTGTCCCAGTAGGTTTTGTTGCCTTTTTCCAGGAAAGAAAGACTCAGCTGTGCTGTCTTTCCTATCTAAATTGTGCAGTGGTAACCTAATTTTTGTGGACTCCCATACATAGAATATTTTTAATTCTTTTTTTTTTTAAGTAGGCTCTACACCAGAGTGGATCCTAACACGGGGCTTGAACTCACAACCCTCAGATTCAGACCTGAGCTGAGATCGAGTTATCCGCTTAACTGACTGAGCCACCCAAGCACCCCTTGAATATTTTTAAAATCTCTCCATTTCTCTGTGGTTGAAAGAATAAAAATGATTTTTCCAATGAAATCTCAACAGCCACCCGTGTAGCATAAAGCCTACACATAGCTTTAAAAACGTCTTTCAGGGGCACCTGGGTGGCTCGGTGGGTTAAAGCCTCTGCCTTCGGCTCAGGTCATGATCCCAGGGTCCTGGGATCAAGCCCCCGCATCGGACTCTCTGCTCAGCCGGGAGCCTGCTTCCTCCTCTCTCCTCTCTCTCTGCCTGCCTCTCAGCCTACTTGTGATCTCTGTCTGTCAAATAAATAAATAAATAAAATCTTTAAAAACAAAACAAAACAAACAAACAAAAAAACACAAACGTCTTTCATTGGGGCAGACCAAGAAACCTGAATGTCCCAGGGAGGAGTCCCTTCAGAAAATTGTATCCTATCGAATACCAAATAGAAGCACTATTTCACACTCATCTGTAATTCTGAGTTTCCTCAATTGGCTGTGTACCACACCTTAGGGAGCTTGACAGAAATACAGACACAGTATTCATGAATTCCCTATTTACAAATCTGATCCTCAATATTCATGAATTCCCTATTTACAAATCTGCATCCTTGGTAAACTTATTTGTAACTCCAAAATCATTCCTTGTGGCATTTCTGTGATCACTCACCTCATCTACAGAGAGGCAAAAAATGTGAGTTACTCAGGGGTACCCGGGTGGCTCAGTGGGTTAAGCCTCTGCCTTCGGCTCGGGTCATGATCTCAGGGTCCTGGGATTGAGCCCCGTGTTGGGCTCTCTGCTCAGCAGGGAGCCTACTTCCACCTCTCTCTCTGCCTACTTGTGACCTCTATCAAATAAATAAATAAAATCTTTTAAAAAATGTGAATTACTCAATACACACATTCCCAGCTGAGGTGGAGCGAGGTGAGGCTCCGTGTTCCAGTTCAGCTCCCATACTGTGAATAAGTGTCCTTTTCACAGTCAATTTAGTGCCACGGTTTTTTGCAATTTTGTGCGTTTTGGGTATTTTTTACATTTTCTTGGTGATTTCATCATTTAAAGGGGTCCCCAGTGCAGTTCTAAAGTACTGTCTGTTGTTTCTAAGCACAAGAAAGTGGTGATAAGCTTTACAGAGAAAATACATGTGCTGGAGAAGCTTCCATTAGGCATGAGTTTTAGTGCTGTTGGCTTTGAGTTCAATGTTTATGAATCAACATCATCCAGGAAAGGAAGAATGAATTGGCCAAGCTGGGTAGGGGCTGCTCCAGAAAGTGCTGGAGGACCACCTGCTCTGCATGGCAAAGCTATGGAAAAGAGGGAAAGGCAGCTAACAAATAAAAAAAAAATTAAAAAAAAAAAAGGCACATAGTGGGCAGCATTATCGTGAGGCCAAAAGCCAAACAGATCTGCAGTCCTGTTATCTGGACTCAAGAAACGCCAATCTTCCTGGGCGAGCACTGCCTACATCCCACATTTCGTTAAGACCGCAAGGCTAAAACACGTCCAACTTGCAGGGGAGGCTGGTTCTGCAGATCAGGAGGCTTCAAAAGAATTTTTAGAATCTGCTAAGTATTTTATAGGAAAAGGGATGTGAGAGGGGAGCAGAATTTTCAACACCAAGGAGACCGGCTTTGTTTCACAAGACATTGGCGGACAAACCTGTGTTAATGCAAATGGCCAGTTGATGAAAATGTTGTGACCCGAAGTTCTCGGGAACCTAAGCCCATATTTCCCATTGCAGCAGTAGCTTAATCTTTGTTAATTTAGTGTTTGCAGTGACTTTATCGAACATAAGTACCAAGAAGAGTAAGAATCAGCTGTACTTGGTTTATCCTCATGGATTGTGAAATATAAGGTGTGGCCCAGACACCTGCATTTTTTTTTAAGATTTTATTTTTTTTAAAGGAGATTTTTTTAAAAGATCTTATTTATTTATTTGACAGACAGAGATCACAAGTAGGCAGAGAGGCAGGCAGAGAGAGAGGAGGAAGCAGGCTCCCTGCTGAGCAGAGAGACCGATGCGGGGCTCGATCCCAGGACCCTGGGATCATGACCTGAGCCGAAGGCAGAGGCTTTAACCCACTGAGCCACCCAGGCGCCCCTAAGACTTTATTTTTTTAAGTAAGTTCTACATCCAGCGTGGGGCTCGAACTCACAAACCCGAGATCAAGAGTCACATGTTCCACGGCCAGAGCCAGCCAGGCGCCACCGAGATCTCTGTATCCTTATCAACCTCTTCACTTGCTTCTGAAACAGTTCTAGTATTTGAGGGTCATTCATATAACTAGTTTCCACAGATTTCTGGAAGCCTGTCATATCTTTGATAGGTACCACCATTTTTTTTTCTTGGTTATTAGGATATAACGGTGGACTATTTGGTCTCCCCTCACACAGGATCCTTTTACCTCCTGTGATTGGCTAGAAAGGAAGTAGCTTAGATGATGTGTATTTCTACATACTGGCTGATTCCTAAGAGAAATAACATCTACCTACCGAGACATCCTACATCCATCCACTCATCTTCACACCCATCTATTGGTGGCGACCACGAGTTTTTTTGGTCCACCGTTAGCTCAAATCGAATACCTACTCAGTGAATTTTCAGATAGGAGACACTCTGCCCAGGCACTGTGCTGGAAATTGAATTTTTCCTATAAACAAGTGGCTTTCACATGCAGGGATGACTTTGCTCCCCAGAGGACATGTGGCAGGATCTAGAGGTATCTGTGGTTGTCACAACTTGACGGGAAGAGGGGATGCTACTGGCCTGGGGCTCCCGGGGACCAGCAAGGCTGTCGAACATCCGACAATACACAGGACAGCCTCCGCCCCTATAACAAAGGATTATCTGGTGCAAAAAGTTCATAGTGCCCAGGTGGAGGAAAACCGCCTTGAATGGACATAACAACTACAGGAGGCAATTTCTCTTCCTTGGCCACTACATTCCTGCCAGAGTCTGGTGTTAAAATGACACAGCAGTAGGGGCGCCCGGGTGGCTCACACGGTTAAGTGTGCGATCTTAACCGTGTAGAGATCATGTTCAGATCATGGCTCAAGTCATGATCTCTGGGTCCTGGGATGGAACCCTGTTACAGCTGGTGGGCTCCCCACTCGGCACGGAGTCTGCTTGTCCCTCTCCCTCTGTTTCTTCTCCCCACTTGTGCTTGGTCTCTCCTTATCTCAAATAAAGATATAAAATCTTTAAAAATTAATTATTTTCCAAAAACATGGCACAGCAGCACTGAATCAAGTCATTCCCTACAGCCCCCTACCATGCGATATTAATGGAAGTATTCTAGAGAAAACTTTCCTCTCTCCTGTCCCACTGGTTTGTTGTTACTAGTCCTAAGCCAAGAATGCTTACATTTTTTCCCCCTGAGTTTTTTTTTTTTTTGTTATTATTATTTTTTTTTAAAGTAATCTGTATACTCCACGCGGGGCTCAAACTCACAGCCCTGAGGTCAAGAGTCCACACTCTACTGACTGCGCCAGTCAGGTGCCCCTTTTCCCCCTGAGATTATGCACACGCACATCTTCCCTATTTTTTTAATGCATCCCCTGTCCTTGCTTGCACCTCCTACAAAGTGTTGGCCAGCTTTGTAGGAAACAGGTGTACCCTGACCCCCTTTGTAGAGCGTCTATAAATGGCTTGGCAAAAATGTATCCAGGGACCCACGAGCATGCGCGGCCTCCTCCTCCTCCCACTTGCTCTCCTCTAGTGAATGAAAGGAACGTCCTTCACCGGCCAGGGACTCGAACTCTCTGACCACGCATGCTGGGTTGGTCCTACTCTCTAGTTACCTCAGTCACATCTGCAGGCATGGAGGAAATAACACCAGATTCTGAAAGATCAAATTTCCTGAAGAGAGAGATTTGCAGAGAGAGGGGGGAAAAAAAGACAGAATGCTTTAACTCAGGTGCCTCATTTCATTTACGGGAAGGTTGTGTTTTACAGTGAGAATATAAACAAGCTGAATTCAGTCAAATGTGCGATGGTTGTGAGTAAATTTATGTTGTTTTCCCTTCTACTGTTATGATTTCTGTTGATTTGAGAGGAAATTATATATCTAAAAGGAGACTGTTTTCGTTAAGAAGGGTAATCAGGATTAAGCAAATTAATTTTTATTCATTTACCGCATATTTAATGAGCATTTCTTGTACATTGTGCTCTGTGGTAGGCCTACAAACACAAAAATGAAGAGGTACAGTCCCTGTTCCTAAGGAGAAGTATCAGCTACTGATTAAACATCATAACATGCCTTTTTCTGCTAAAAAAATTTCACAGTAACAGACTAAGAAGATATTTGCAAAAGACATATCTGATAAAGAACTGCTATCCAGGGGCGCCTGGGTGGCTCAGTGGGTTAAAGCCTCTGCCTTCGGCTCAGGTCATGATCTCAGGGTCCTGGGATCGAGTCCCGCACTGGGCTCTCTGCTCAACAGGGAGCCTGCTTCCCCCTCTCTGCCTGCCTCTCTGCCTACTTGTAATCTCTGTCTGTCAAATAAATAAACAAAATCTTTTTTAAAAAAATTAAAAAAAAAAAGAATGGCTATCCAAAATACACAATGAACTCTTAAAAGTCAATTTAAAAAACCCCAAACAACCCCATTTTAAAAATGGGCAAGAGACCTGAACAGACAACTCACCAAAGAAGATATGCAGATGGCAAATCAGCATATAAAAAAGATGCTCCAGGTCAATGTCATTAGGGAATTATAAAGTAAAACATGAAATGCTACTACCTAGGTACAAGAATGCCCCAAACCCAGAACCCTGACATCACCAAATGCTGGTGAGGATGGGGAGCAACAGGAACTCTCACTCGTGGCTGGCGGGAATGTGAAATGGTACAGCCAGTCCAGGAGAAAGCCTGGAGGTTTCTTACTTAACGAAGCATGACTCTTTCCGCGTGACCCGGCAATTATATTCCTTGGTATTTACAAAAAAAGAATTGAAAATTCACAAAACCTGCCCACAGATGTTTATAGCTGCTTTCTTTAGCATTTCCAAAACTTGGAAGCAACCAAAATGCCCTTCAGTGGGTAAATGAATAAACACACCATGGTACACTTGGACTGTGAATTATTATTTGGCACTAAAAAGAATGAGTTGCTTCATTCCCACATTCTGTATCATGTGGGCAGTTGTACCTGTGCCATCAGACTGTGGAGGATTTGATGAGCCAATATCTATAAAATGCTTAGGACATTGCTTGGCACATGACAGTTCAGTATTTACTGCTACTCTTATTTTTGCTGGTGTTGTTTTATGTTTACTGGATTGAAAGAGTGAGAGATAAGGTAAGGAGGTGAAAGGCATCTATACCTACACAGTTTACTATCTTTACCAACATAACATTACTATTCTAGAAAATTCTTGCCCTGGGAGGTCTAAGTTGCAAATAACTTTATTTTCCACTCCAGGAACATCTTCAAGACCCATCAATTCTGCAATAAATAAAAAGCCTCACATGGCAGATTGTGCCCTAAGACCATTTGAACTTTTTGCTTCACCTTTGCTGTTTCTTCCAATCCTAGACTATGTTATTACTATCATTACCCAAGATTCCACATTGTCAGACCCGACTTAACCCAAATTTAAAACCTCATAAATAGCCTTGTTTGGCTCTCCTCCCTCTGAGATGCTACCAGGAACCTGGAGAGGGAAGCCCTCCTTTACTGTCGTGAGCAATCGACTCCACTCTGTTTTTTTTTTTTTTTTTAAGATTTTATTTATTTGTCAGAGAGAGTGAGCACAGGCAGACAGAGAGGCAGGCAGAGGCAGAGGGAAAAGCAGGCTCCCTGCTGAGCAAGGAGCCCGATGTGGGACTCGATCCCAGGACCCTGGGATCATGACCCGAGCCGAAAGCAGCCGCTTAACCAACTGAGCTACCCAGGCGTCCCAACTCCACTCTGTTTTACGACCAGATTGCTTTGGTGATATTTTCTGGAAGCCAGCATTTAAGAACAGGCAACTTGGAAAGTGGCAATACTCCAGGTGAGAGATGATAAGGAACTGAACAGGGCTTGAGGACGAAAACGGAGAGTTTGAAAAGGCACTGTTGGAAGAGAGACCTTAGTAACTGGCTGGGGGAGAGAAGGGAGCTCAGGGATCCCTCTTGCGTTGGTGACCTCAGAAACTGGGTACATCATAGAAGGGTTTTCCAAAGGAGAACCTGCAAAGTTTGGTTGGTGTCATCCAGTATATGCAGTGAAATGTCACCACTGGAGCCAGCTTTGTTGGGCTTGTTCTGATCTCTACCCATCCACAAATCCTGCCCGCAAAGACCCCCTCAGAGGTGGAAGATTGGGTTGGGCTTCTCAGCTTGCGTAGGCGCATGTCCTCCCCATGCCACGCTCCTGAACCCATTACAGTTCTCTCCTACTTGAGCCCCCCCAGTCCCCTCTTCTTTTCTCTGGGCCTGCCTACAGGCCAGTTTCTGACGTGCCAATACCAAGAAAAGATAAATTCTACTCTCAAAGCATTGATGTCCATTTTCCTGAAGATCTGGAGAGAAAGACACAGGTCCCATGACCAGCTCATCCTGGTTTTTAGCATTTGAGATCCTGGGTCTAGTAGCCTCCTTAGTTCTGGGCAAATTGGGCTGACTGGTCACCGAGATCAAGAAGGGTAGGGGCGCCTGGGTGGCTGAGTTGGTTAAGCAACTGCCTTCGGCTCAGGTCATGATCCTGGAGTCCTGGGATCGAGTCCCGCATCGGGCTCCCTGCTCAGCAGAGTCTGCTTCTCCCTCTGACCCTCCCCCTTCTCATGCTCTCTCTCTCTCTCTCTCAATAATAAATAAATAAACAAACAAATAAATAAATAAATAAAATCTTAAAAAAAAAAAAAAAAAAGAAGGGTAAGACTCCCTTTACAACCCCTCCTTGTCGTCAAGTGTACACAAAATCAGCCCTACAGGCCTATGGGCCTCAGCCAAACAAGCTCCTGGTTCCTCACAGTCCTGAGGACACCCCTTCTGGTGTGCGTATGTGTGTTGGGGTGGGAAGGGATGTATTTATTACATTAGCTAGAGAAACAAGTCTTGCCTACTTAGATGGGTTCTGGAAATTGTGGAGTTTGATGACTGCCATATATTTTATACCAAAACCTCTCCTTCCCAAAACTCCTAAGCCTTAGCATGTTAAGACTGACAGCACTTCTTGAAACCATTCCCTTCTGGGGCCTTCAGATGCCTTTCTCTGGCTCTTCCTGCCACTTTCAGGACTATTTTGGCTTAGGATTTCTCACCCACCTCTCCTCCCCGGTGTGGCCCTCACTGGATTGATACTCATCACATTTCCTGCTTCTGCTCTGTTCCCCTCTCCACGAGCTCTTGGGGGGTAATTCAGCAAGACTCAAGAATGAATTCTTCTTGCTTCCATCCTTTACTCCTCAGTGCGTTTGTGTGTTTATTTATTTTTTTTTAAAGATTTTATTTATTTATTTGACAGACAGAGATTACAAGTAGGCAGAGAGGGGAAAGCAGGCTCCCCACTGAGCAGAGAGCCCGATGCGGGGCTTGATCCCAGGACCCTGAGATTAGGACCTGGGCTGAAGGCAGAGGCTTAACCCACTGAGCCACCCAGGTGCCCCACGTTTGTGTGTTTAAAGCCTGAAGAAGCACTACACTCAAAGCAGGGCAGGCTCTGGGGAAGGAGATGGAATGTTCAGATGGAAAACCAGATCAGAGAAAAACTTTATTTTTTTAGATGCCATTTATTACAGATCCATATACTTCTTTGCCCTCTTTGTAAACTGGGCCAGGAGTAGCATCCATTCCCAATGTGGCTGTGATGTGAAAGAAGGTGCCGGGTGCCTAGAACACGTAGCAAGGAAATGCTTGATGAAGGTTAGCTGTTGTCATTAACTCAATGGGCTCTCAGGGACATATTTGAAGGGGCATGTTTCTTTGGGTTGGGGAGTAGGGAAACCTTCCCCAAAAGAAACTATTTCTCCTTTGAAGTAAGTTAAATGAAAGAATTCTGACTGGGCCAGAAAGTTTACTAATAAGTGTGAGGACAAAGAAAGTAAGTTGTAAATACCCAGTAATATTTAAGCTAGTGATTGGTTTTGCAGAAATAAATCCTTTAAGAAAAACCCACAAAACCCAAATAACAAAACACTTTTTTTTTAATTTTTTTATTTTAATAAACATATAATGTATTTTTATCCCCAGGGGTACAGGTCTGTGAATCGTCAGGTTTACACATTTCACAGCACTCATCATAGCACATACCCTCCCCAATGTCCATTTCCCCAACTTTTTTTTTTTTTAAGAAAGAAATTGGTTTCTGTTTCTTAGCTGATCTTGAAGGTAGTTGAGCCTTTCCGTGAAATGTACCAAATTCTGAAGTTAAATAGGCTCTTCCTTCTGCACCCACATTGTTGATCCAAGTTTCTTCCCGCATTGATTCAATGGGCGGACAGATAACACTAGGGCGTATATTTTTAAGAGCACTTGCTGAAGGGAACCTTCATTTTGCATTGGTCTGCAGCTGAAAGAATTAGACCAATTAAATGATCATTTATCTGGTATTAGATAATGAAATTACATATATACATTCGAAGGAGCTGCAGGCAAAGCGGGGACCAATCTAGGTGTCCTGGGATCTTGAAGCCAGGCTGACGGTGCCCTATAGTCCTGGTTAAATTAATCTTCTGATGAGTACTGAGAAAAGTTTTTCTCTACCCAGGATATATAGGTAGAGTGTCTTACAGGGCTGCCCAGAGGATAAGGCCTTGGGATACATTGCTAAGCACCAAAGCTTCAAGCTAAAAACATTTGGGGGTGAAAGAGAAATGGAGACAAAAGTGGGCTCCTCCCTCCCCCAATAAATGCTTGGGGTGAGGAGTCTTAGTAAGGTTCCCTAAGGCAAAGCATATGTGGAAAATTCTCCAAATAAATATTTGGCAAGCGACAATTTTATAGAGCTGGAAGGAACTGCTCTCAAAATATCAGGATGTGATATTTCAGGGAAATTCTGAATGCTCCTTTGTCTTCGATATCATTTTTTTTTTCACGATTGAGAACATAGATGTAGTCTTCCAGTTTACTTTCGTTAATAGTAATTTTCTACGGCACTAGATAATACTATAAGAACATTCCAAAATACCCCGTTGTATGAATGTAAAAAAAAAAAAAAAAGTACAGTTATTTCTCTATTATTGGAGATTTATGTATTTTTACATTTCACCCTCAATAAGGATATGGACTAGCATCGCATTTAAATGTGGATCGTGACCTCTGATTATTCCCTTAGGATATTTTCCAAGAAGTGAGCAAGTAATCAAGGAATCTTAATGTTTTTAAGGGCTTTTCATGGGATCAAACTGCTTTTTGGGTAGATTTTAACATTTCTCCCTGCAGGGAAAGCTTGTTTCTTAACATAGTCTCATAATTATGAGAACGAATATTAAAACTCTCACAAAAAAACACTGCTAGTTTGGTGTATATATAAACTTTAAGTTTTCATTTGGATTATTAGTATTGAATTTCAGTATTTCATATTTGCTATTTGTACTTCACCTTCTATGGATTATAATATCCTTTGTTAATTTTACTCTTGGCATCTTACTGCTTTAAAAAAAATATATTAGTATAAGGGGGTTGAGGGGTAATGAGGAGAGACCACAGAAGGGTATATGGTTTCTTCTGGGGGTGATGAATATGGTCTAAAGCTATTTGTGAGGGTTCTATTACAAACCATCAAGGTGCGCCCGGGTGGCTCAGATGGTAAAGCATCTATCTGCCTTTGGCTCAGGTCATGATCTCCAGATCCTGGGACGTTGCCCCAGGTGGAAATCCCAGCTCAGCAGGAACTGCTTCTCCCTTTCCCTCTGCCTCGCTCCCTGCTTGTGCTCTCTCCCTCTCTCTCAGAAGAATACATAAAATCTTTTAAAAAAAAATTATAAACTTTACATGGGTGAATTGTAGGATATACGATTGATTTTTATCCCAATCAGGCTGTTTTTAAAACATGAGCATCAATTATTTCCATATTAAGGTATTCAGGCTCCCTCTTTCAAAAACTGTAGGCAAATTTCCCAAATCTGATTGCCTTTTGCTTTCTCATATTCAGAAGATACATATTAAGTTAAATGTATAATCTGTTCCATAAGGAATATCCCCATTGGTTTTATTTGGAAAATCCCATCGTGTGTGGATAGTCACTGATATGTTCTTGTAGTTTCATTCTTGATCCACCTGAATTTTGCTGTAGGTTCTGAAGCTATGATTAATGTTCTCTGAGACCTACTTGTTGAATCAAGTAAATTTGCTCTTCCCTTCCTGCGTTCTGATGGTTCTGTTGTTGAAAACTGAACTCTGTGCTTCAGAACCCAAGTTTGAAGACAGTTTGGGATCAAGAGAACAATAGCTTTATTGCTTTGTCAGGCAAAGAAGGCTGCAGCAGGCTATGGCCTTCAAAAACTGTAAGCTAAAGGGCTGGGGGGCGGGAGAGGGTTGGGGAGTGGTTTTAGTAAGGAAATAGAGGAGCTAACCAGTTTTGACAGCAATTGTGTACATGGTACCAGCTACCTGTCTTTAGGGAGGCACCAGGTTCCTGAAATAAAAGGCTAAGAAGGGAGGAGAGGTAGTTTGCAGAAGGGGGGGAAAGTTTACTTAAAAATCGAGCTCCGCTGGGGCATCAATGCAGGCATCTTAATTTTTGTTCAACTTTATGCTTGTAAGCAGTTTCCATTCCTTTCCAATATTATACATAAACTAACATCTGTTTCTGAGTTATTATTGTGTTGGTCTGAGATTTCAAATGTAAATTAGTAATACGCTTTTTTAATTTTTTAGCTTTAAAACATGGCTTCATATCTAGTATTACAAGAATTCAGGGGCCCCTGGGTGGCTTAGTCAGTTAAGTGTCTGCCTTCAGCTCAGGTCACGATCTGAGGGTCTTGGGATTGAGCCCCAGGTTGGGCTCCCTGCTCAGTGGAAGCCTGGCTCTTCCTCTCCCATTTCCCCCTACTAGCGCACTTTCCCTCTCTCTCTTAAATAAAATCTTTGATTAAAAAAAAATAAACAAAAACAAAAAACCACCAAGACTTCATTACTTTCCTCTCTCAAAGTATTGCTATTATTTTATTTGTAAAGATTTATTTATTTGTGAGAGAGCGAGCATGAGTAGGAGGGGTGGAGGGAGGCGGAGAACCTGAAGCAGGGGCCTGACATGGGGCTCGATCTCACCACCCTGAGATCATGACCTGAGCCAAAACCAAGAGTAGGACACTTACCCAACTGGGCCACGCAGGTGCCACCTCCAAGCTATTCTTGTACGTTCTTTCTTTCAGATGAAATTTAGAACAATTTTACTAACATTTGAAAATATGGTTGGACTTCCATTTAACAGACTGATTTGGGAAGGGACATGTTTAAAATATTTGTTGTCTCAGAACGCAATGTCGTGTTCCTCCATGGTGCCACACACGTCTTAGGTTTGAACATTTTACTGAGCTTGTTGCCATGATGAATTCTAACATAATCCCAGTATCCTGCAAAACTATTATTTTTTGCTTGACTATGGAAACCCTATTAATTTCTTTTTTTTTTTAAGATTTTATTTATTTATTTGACAGAGATCACAAGTAGGCAGAGAGGCAGGCAGAGAGAGAGGAAGGGAAGAAGGCTCCCTGCTGAGCAGAGAGCCCGATGCAGGGCTCGATCCCAGGACCCTGGGATCATGACCTGAGCCAAAGACAGAGGCTTTAACCCACTGAGCCACCCAGGTGCCCCAAACCCTATTAATTTCTGTCTGGATCTACTGGTTAATTTCATAAAAATCCTAAAACAAGATTTTTTGGGCTTTCTATTTGGACAAACATACAATCTGCAGTAATGAAAACAGTCTTTTCTTTCCCAATAGCTATAAGTCATTTCTAGTTTCAATCTTATTGCATCAAAAAGGACTATTAAATCACTATTCTGCTGACAAGCCCTGAAAACTTTAGGAAAGCACATACTAAAAATTAAATCTTTGACAAGCAGGCTTATGAGGGATATGCGTTAAAAGTCTCAAGCGTTTCAGAAAGATTAAGGTTAATCACCTTCGCCTCTTTCTGGAGTGTGTTTCACCTACATTGAAGCCAAAGAGTACCAGGATTTAACTGATCAGGTGAGAGGACATTTGGAGCTGGCACTTAGTATTCTTGGGGAGGGGTGGAGGTGGTCCTTTTCCCTTGGCTGCACCCTCGGCAAACCACAGTAAATAACAATCTTGCTAGTATTTGTGTCCATTGAGTTGGATCTGAATGGAAAGGTGCCCTTCCCCCATCAACAGACATTGCATCCTTGTAAAGAGCTACTCTGAATCTTTTGGCATAACCTCTGTTAAATCTTCTACCATCGCCACACCCTCTTCCTCTCAAGACACTTCTGCCTGGAGAATGAATGTTTTTAATCAGTCCTCATACACAACACTTCTTGGTTACAAAGGACCACATCAACTACTAAATTTAAGTGCTGGTAGCTAAGGAAAAAAAAGTAATTTGTGGAGACAAGGCACTGATTTCTGAATGGCTGATTTTAATGGTGATTGGACTAGTTACAAATGCATTGTCATGCCCAAATCAAAAGAGGAAAACCTATGGGAGCCACGTTTGCCAGGAAACATTGTTGCGTTTGTTTTATATTTAACCTAGTGAGAAGTAACTTATTTTTCTAAGCAAATTACAAAAATCCAGTTTAATTGACCCTACAGGTGAAATATATTAGAACATGGAACAGGGCTTCCTCTTCCCCTAAATAATTACAAAAGAACATCTATTTATGTTATTTGAGTGAATTGTCAATAAAACTGTGAATTTTATTGACATAAATCCGTTTGGAGACAATAATGTTTCTGGAAGGGAAGCAAATTTGGCTGCCCCCAAATTTGCCTCTTTGGCGTATTATTTCAAGTTGGTTATCCCCCTCCAAAGATTGATTGATTGATTGATTGATTGGGCGGGGTCAGAGGGAGAGAATCTCAAGCAAACTCTGCTCAGTGCAGAGCCCCAGCCCAAGGTGGGACTTGATCTCAGGACCCTGACACCACAACCTGAGCCTACATCAAGAGTCAGTTGCTTGCCTACCTGACTGAGCTACCCGTATGTCACTAAGCTGATTATTTTTGAGACTGCAGACTCAAGAGAAACTCTGAGAACTGAGTAGAAGTTACCCTTTTAAGAGACATTTATATATACAAGAGATATCTCCATTTTAAGTGTTTCCTTCAGTACCAAGAGGCTGGAGACTAACTCTCTAGAAACTGTTATCAATGGGAAAGGCCAGGACTTAAATCTGTGTAGAAACCTTACCCTGGTTTATTGTGCTTTTTCTGGTAACTTCCCGTAACAGACTCCCCACCCCCAGCATCTTTTGTCTTTAGCTAGAGATGATGTTTGAGATAATAGCTTCAGCCAGGGAGTTACTGTTTTCCTGGGTCTCCCCCATGTACACAGAAGGTATGCATGCTATTTACTAAAATGTAGTTTGATTTTTTCCTTTTTTTTTTTTTAAAGTAGTCTCCCTACCCAATGTGGGGCTTAAACTCCTGACCCCAAGATCGAGAGTCACGTGCTCTACCAACTAAGTCAGCAGGGCACCTGTTTGATTTTTCTCTTAATTTCTAATTAATCAGTCTCGTGTCCATTTGATTCTTAGACCAGCTAGAAAGACCTTAAGGGGTAGAGTAAAAATTTTTCCTCCCCAACAATTCACATTTGCAAGCTTAACAGTTGTTTACTATGGTGTGGAAGACCCCAGGTAACTCCCTAAAAATAGCACTGTTTGTGGTAACTCTTGTACTTAGTAAAGTAGTAAGTAATGTTCATCTGATGCTGTACTTCATTAACTAGAATAAACCTTCCATCTCAAAATTGTAGTTTGTTTTGTGAATGATTCCTAGTAATTCCCTACATTAAGTAAAAGCAGTGTTTAATGACTGACATATAGTAAACAATTTAAATAATTTCTATCTTTCTCAACTTGCATTTGTTTCCTTCTGAAGCCATCTTTTTAATTTTTTTCAAATTGCTTATCCCACTAGTTTTATTTTATTTTTAAATACTCTGTTAAGTAATCTCCACACCCAACGTAGGGCTTAAACTCACAACCCTGAGATCAAGAGTTGCATGCTCTACTGACTGAGCCAGCCAGGTGTCTCATGTCCCAGTAGTACGAATTTTGTTTGCTTTAAGTTATACTAAAATGTATAGAAGAAAGTCATGAAAAACAAATTATATATAATCCCTATAATAGGCATTAGCAATAGAGTAATGTTCAGACATATTTCACCAAGTGCCATTCTAGAATGTTGGGGTATCACAACTATCTAAAAGACAGTAGGTCCACAGTTTTAGTGTGGGACTTGGGGAAATGACTCTAATTTTTATACCGAGGGTAGAGAAAAATCTCTCAAAACCTATCAATTTTAAATGTAAGTCACTTGTACTCATGCTACAATAAATGTTGAGATTAAATAACCTTGGATATTTGTAAATTAAAAAGATAGACTTCATCTCCAATTTTTGTTAAATTCCAAAATCCGTATCATTTAAAGCAAATGGGGCACAATGTTAACGACCAGCAATTCCAGGTGAGGGTTCTATGGTGTTCACTGTACTATTATTTTTAACTTTCCTGTAAATTGGCAAATTTTCAAAATAAGAAATGAAAATGCACATTAAACAAGACACCGTGAATGAAGTAAAAATATAAGACATAGACGAAGTATTTGTCAATGAATACCACTAATTTTACAGAAAAAAGGGACCCATCTATAGGTAAATCCTTCTGCTGAGAGAGCACAGGAGAAACATTTGACATCCATTAAAAGAACAAGAAGGCAAGAGAGAGAGCCCCCATCTTATGCCCTCGTGGACATCATCTTTGCTTTTTCAGAGTATGTTTTCCTTGGTCCAACACCGGCTATGCTATTTAATCATGCAAAACACAGCAATCTACCGATTTGCATGTTTACACATGATGACAAAGGTTTTAAAAACGTGAAAATTTCATTGAGGGGGTGTCTGGGTGGCTCAGTGGGTTAAGCCTCCACCTTCAGCTCAGGTCATGATCTCAGGGTCCTGGGATCGAGCCCCACATAGGGCTCTCTGCTCAGTGGGGAGCCTGCTTCCCCCCTCTCTCTGCCTACTTGTGATCTCTCTCTCTGTGTCAAATAAATAAATAAAAATCTTTTTTAAAAAATTTCATTCAGGAGGGCCGGTAGAAGAAAGCTCTCTCCATAAAATGAAAATATTCTCTAAGGAATAAAAAATATTTTCTCAGTTGAATGCCTAAAAGCTGCTTGTTGTATTTATTTCTTCTGGATCACTTCAGCTGGCTATGCTTTCTAATAAAGTACATAGTTTTGATTGTTGTTTAAAGCCTCAGCTAAATGATAGAGCATCCCATTTCCCGTTAGATCTCTGGCTGAACAGTACCAGCTTAACCAAAGAACATGTTTTCTTTCTAATCCTCATTGACTTTGAGATAGGAGTTAGCACAACGGCAACCTCCAAACATTTGTCTTTTGGTGGAAAAGTTGCGCAGAGACCTCAGCCCGGGAATATCAACACTGGGACGATCTGCCCCAAACTTGATGTTCCCTCAGAACTGCCAGGCCTTCCAGTACACGTGTGCAACAACAGCACAGGGTTTGGGTTCCCTCCTCATGGGTTCTGAGGAAGAAGGAAACTTACAGCCCAAGGGCTAAGAACAACCAAGGGGCAGGTAACAAGAATCAGGGACTGCAGAAGCCAGCCAGTCCTTTGAAATGGAGACCCAGGTGACATTAAGATGTAAGTTCCTGGGAAGATGGACAGAAGTGGATCCCAAGAGCAACAGCCTTACTATCTGGAGATAGTACTGACTGCTAGAACATTCGTCACAGGTCTCAGAAATTGCCCCAATATGGCCGCCTCTCCTCCTCCTCCCCATACCTACTACACACTTTCTGTCTCAGATCCCCACTCCCCATTCATACTACTCCCTTTCTGTCTTGGTTCATGTACTGAGGCACTATGAAAACAAGCTTTTGTATAGCTTGATGGCAGGGTCTGAGAAGACTAATGATAAAAAAAGAACTCTTAACTTTTTAAATAACTTAAGATATCTTTTCTAATAAGCTAAGATGATTCTTAGAATCAACTACACTAGACATTGCTACTTTTTGTTTTTAAAAACGTATATACGTTGTTCGAAGCAAAAATCAGAAATACTCACGTTCAATCGAGCCCATTTTTTCAAGTTCCCTGAGAGGACACATACCGACATGCTACACAGCACAACACTATAGAATTTACAGAAAGTAAATTATTTACAAGGACCATTTAAAGTCAAATTTCTATTTCACCAAATAAAGCCTGCAAGATAAACTACATCTTTACAACTGGTTGTTGCTATACATTTATTCAAATCAAGAAAACTGTCATAATTAAAGCTCTCAAAGTAATTTTGGCACAGACAAAATCTTGGTCATTTTATTAAGTCCCTGAGTTCTTATAACAGGCTGGTTTTTGCATTCAGCCTCGTCCCTGGCTACCTGGGCTCCTGCCCCCCCCACAGTGCCCCCCAACCTACTCTGGCTCCATATGCTAACTCTAGGTCAACGTTTGATGCCGTAACCTTTCCAACCCATGGTGCTGGGCAGAAATCCCTCAGCTTTGGGGACATTCACAATCGGAGTCCCCACCCCAAAGAGCGCCCCCTACAGTTTCTGTTTACTGCTGGGCAGAAGAATCAGGGTGCATCTCACGCATGCATCTTCTTATTTCTAAAGTTGCCTCAGATGAACCGTCAGTGTTTTAACGTCTCCAAGGCTTTATGCCTCAGATGCTCATCCAAACACTGGATGGCAAAGAGGTCAACGTCCGTGTCGAACTTGTTGGCAAACAAGTGGTGCTTGCGGAGCATCCAGTTCAAGTCACCTGCTCCGAACACGCACACGGAACGCACGTGGACGCCACTGCAGGGTGGGTAGGGGGCACCCTTGGAAACATCACCCTCGAAGTACTGCCATTTGACAAACCTCGCAATCGCGTGCATGTCAGACATGTCGTACTTCTGGCTTAAGGACAGGGAGCCTGGGACATCTGGGATCCTCTGAATAGTGGCCCAGAGATACTCATCTGGGCTGTAGGTGTCTTTTGCCCACTCCATAAACTTTTGGATTTTTTCATTCTCTAGCACATACTCCACGTACTTCCTACTGACCACAAAATAGGCACTGCCCGAGAACAGGGGGGTTTCAAGAGGGGGCTGCATTTTGTCGGTCCCCGTGTTTGTCAGCTTTCCGTTAACAACCGTATAATGCTTTTTCCACCTTTCTTTTTTGTTGGATGGCATCCTCTCGGTTTCTAGGTTGTTTTCACCCATTAGCGACTTGAGCTTCCGGACAATTTCCAAATTGGTTTTAATAGGAAAATCCATACCGCAAAGATTTATCAAGTACTTCCAGTCCGCCCTCATCCTGTAGAGGTCCTGCATGCAGTTGAGGTCGGCCTGAACCCGGCTCCACGAGGCGTACACCACACTCTCCAGCTGACTGGCCACGAAGACATTACTGAAGCAGGACGCGATGCCCAGCACCGCGGCCAAGAAGGAATCCTCTGATTTTCTGTCCACGTGAATGCAGTAGAAATTCTGGGGTGCATAGATGGCCCTCAGGAGCCTGTCAAGCATTTCAATTTTGTGATGGACCACTATAGAATATGCGATGGGAAATTCTGCCTCTTCTTTACTAAGGGGCTGCGTGATATATTTGCGCGCCTTGATGAAAGCGTGACAATCTCTGGTCATGTTTATATAGTCACTGGCTGTCTTCCGAGGGCGCTGCCTAAACTTCAACGTTAGAATTTCAAGCTGTACCTTTTGGATTTCTTCTACATCCCCCTGTAAAACTTTGGTACAATTAATATTACCACTAGGATTCTCTCCAACCAGCTCCAAATGTCCTACACTTACAAATTCAGGCTTTTGGTGAATTCTTAGAACGGAGAAGGCGACCAGGGAAAAAACGAGAAGCAGGAAGAGGTATTTAGTGGGATAAGAGAAAAGTCTCCTCCGCAGCAACTTTCTCAGCATTTCAAACAACAATCAGAGATTGTCCTTAATTAAGGGTAGCTTCCAGGCTTCAGGCAGTCATGATTCCTCTCCCGTCATGGCCTTGAGAGTTGTCAGTTTGCCTTTATCAAAACTGCAAAGGCATCTTGAGATGGAGAACGGCACTAAAAGAGAAGGAGAAGGAACGTATATAAATACAGTCTTGTTACGACATCTCGGGTTTAAAAAGCATCCTCTTTGCTATGAGGTCAGACGTTGGTCAATCAGCAGAAGAGGGTAGTGTTACAGGAAACCCACAGCCTGTAATAGTAATACCAGATTATTAAAAAAGAATACGGGGGGGGGGCGGGGCTCCTAGCTTGCTCAGTCAGTGGAGCATTCACATGCTCTTGATTTGGGGGTTTTGAGTTCAAGCCCTGTGTTGAGATGGCATAAAAATAAATAAAAAAGAAAAACAAAAAGAAAAACAAAAAAAAAAAAAGGAAGAAGTACAAGGATGTGCTAAGATATCCTACATGATACCACTTGGGAATTTACCTTTCAGGAAAATTAAGGTACAAAATCACAGTTGAAGACCTACGCTACCATTACTCCACTCTCCACAGTTGGTGAGATGAGTTTTTCCTCCTCTGCCAGTTCTAATGAGCACCCCTGCCTCAAAATCATTACTAGGTCTGGGTTCCTCCTGACACTTCCATTAATGTCCGTCAGTTGGCCTCAGCAGCCCCCCATATTTGAAGATCGGCTTCATCCTGCTCTCCACTAAGTTAGGACTGGAGGTCCTCTTATGAAGAAGTTCAAAAACAGCTGTGACTTCTAAGAATCTCTGAAGGGAAAGCAAGTCAAGTGACTTTTCAAACTAAACCAGGAAGGCCCCACTGAAACCAGGCCAGATTTGGGTCTGTTTGGAATCTCTCTTATTCAGGTCCGTACCAGTCACCACAGGAAGAGAAGACATACACAGTACAAAACAGAGACAAAGCCTTGCATTTTCTGCATTGCTTTGAACAGGTCATAACAATTAATGCTTGTGAGAAACAACAGTTGTATACAAATTATAATGTATGACACACCTACTGTCTATATTCAAATGAATATAAAAAATATAAAATATAAAAACCCCACCCATTTTACTATGTTTACAAATATTATAAAATATATTTTGTCTTAAAAATCAATTTTATAGGGGCGCCTGGGTGGCTTAGTGGGTTAAAGCCTCTGCCTTCAGCTCAGGTCATGATCCTGGGTTCTGGAATCGAGGCCTGAATCCAGCTCTCTGCTCAGCAGGGAGCCTGCTTCCCCCACTCTCTCTGCCTGCCTCTCTGCCTACTTGTGATCTCTGTCAAATAAATAAATAAAATCTTTTAAAAAAATCAATTTTATAACTTGGAAATTGGTTCTATAATAAATGTTACTGTTCCTTTTTTGAAGATTTTTATGTAATCTCTATACCCAACCTGGGGCTCAAACTTACAACCCTGAGATCAAGAATCCTATGCTCTACTGAGTCAGCCAGGCACCCCTAAGTGCTACTGTTCTAACAAAGAAAGCCAAATACCACTGATCATCTGCATACCAGATTCAGAGAGATTTGAAACTGGTTTTTAATACCAGGATTAGCACTAGAACTTCTAAATATTTTGTTAGGAAATAAATTGTGAATATTAATAATACAAATAAAAATAAATTCTGGCTCATTTAGTTTCCAGATTTCAGGTAACAGTACTGTGTTTGGAGAGTGCCTTTCATGCCGTCAGGTTTTTTATATATACGAGGCATTCAGCAACGGTGCTACGTCCCATGAAGCTTTTAAAAAAACCTGTGAAATGAGAAAGGAAATGTGTGAAGGGATGTAATGCCCATGTAAGTACACACACACTCAGAAAACATGCTGGTAAACTAATCCTATGTATTCACTTTTTTTCCCCTCAAAAATTATGGCTGGTTCATTTCTTGCTTTTAAAATTTCCTGTCCAATCTTACTTGTTTTTCTAATGCTGGTTGTATACTGCTAAAGGTCTGAAAATATTTGCAATTTGGGTCAAGCTTTTCCAAAGAAAACTCTAGCAACATGTCCCAAAGTGGGTGCCAAGGAACGGTGAAATGGTCCAATACCATTGGAAAAATCCAATATATTTTATCTCCACTGTGAAGATTCCCAGTGCTCACTGGGCCATTGAAACAATCTTGAGATTGAGTTAGCTGCTTATCTCATCTTCTTCCAACTACTTGTCCACCATGCAACTCCCAACCTGTATTAGCAAGAAATGTGGGGCGATTCTGCAAAAATACTTAAGCATAGAAACCATTAAAACAACAAATCATAAACAAAATGATGCCACTAGGCACCTCCTGCTCCTTACTGGTTCAGACATTTGAAGAAATCTGTCCAGTCGTTAGGTCATCTGATCTCCAAGCGAACTGATTAGGGACTTAAGTGGCCTCATAACACACACAAAAAAAACCAAACTTTTGAAAACTAATCTAGAAAAGTCACTCAACAAAGAGCAATACCACCAAACCCCAGGCAGGGCGGGGGCAGAGGTCTGACTTCCAGAGTTGGCACATTATAAAATCTCCCTTTTCCTTCCTTCTTTCCTTTCTTTCTTTGAGAGAGAGCATGTGCAAGAGAGGGTGGGGGCAGGAGAGGCAGAGAATTTCAAGCAGGTTCCACGCTCAGCATGGAGCCCAGTACAGGGCACATTTCATGACCCTGAGCTGAGGTTAAGAGCCAGATGCCTACCTGCCTGAGCCACCCATGCATCCCTAAAATGTCCCTTTAACAACAAAAAATTACAGAGTATGTCAAGTAACAGAAGTATAACCCATATAGAGGAAAAAAGCAGTCAGTATAAACAGTCTCTGAGGAAGCCCAGGTACTGGACTTAACAAAAATTTTAAGTCAGCTGTCATAAATACTTTCAAAGAACTAGAGAACTGAAAATATGAGAATGACAGACAACCAAATTGAGAATTTCAATAAAGAGACAGAAAACGATAAAGAAAAAACCCAAAAGAAATCTGGAAGTGAAAAGTACAGTAAACTGAACTGAAAAATTGTCTACAAGGGCTCAACACTAGGTTTAAACAGATAGAAAAAAGAATCAGTGAAACTGAGGACAGGTCAAGTGACAGCATTCCATCTGAGGAACCAAAAGAAAAGAGAATTAGGAAAAACAGAGCTCCAGAAACATGTGAGATACCATTAAACATTATCAACAAATGTGTAATAGGATTTGCAGAAGGAAAGGGGGGGAGCTAAAACATCTGAATAATGCTGCAAACTTCTCCAAATTTTATTTAAAAAAAATGGGAAGCCTGGGTGGCTCAGTGGGTTAAGCTGCTGCCTTCGGCTCGGATCATGATCCCGGGGTCCTGAGATCGAGTCCCGCATCGGGCTCCTTGCTCAGCGGGGAGCCTGCCTCTCTCTCCACCTCTGCCTGCCTCTCTGCCTGCTTGTGTGCTTTCTCTCTCTCTCTTTCTGACAAATAAATAAATAAAATCTTTAAAAAAAAAAAGGAAAGAAAAGCTCTTTAAAAAAAAAAAATTAATCTACACATCTGTGAACTCCAAGTAGGCAAAAATGGTACAATCACTTTGGTGGTTTGGCCATTTTTTACAAAGCTGAACAGAGGCTGACCTCTCAACCTGGCAATCACACTCCCAGGTTTTGTTTAATGGTCTAAGATATGGCCTATCCTGGACAATGTTCTATGTGTTGAGAAGAGTGTGTCTTTTGTTGATGTTGGGTGGAGTGTTCTACCGATATCCAGTAGTCTAGCTGGTTTATTGTGGAGTTCAAGGTTTTGGCCTTGCTGTCTTTCCTCCTTCTAGTCTCTAGAAGTGTTCCAACATAAAATGAGCAGTTCCAAAACTGGTCAGGACTAGGGTGCAACGGGGTACTCACTGGAGTGGGAGGACAGACAGAAGACAAAATGTCCTCAGGGACAGTGAGTGAGGAGGCAGCAAATAAAATCCGAAAAGCAGACAGTCACAAGGTAACCGATTCAGCAGATCTAAGAATCCCAGACTGACAGTAGGGGAAGAAAGAACCGGCTCTATTTTTGCGACAGGATCTTCAAAAGGTTCAGGGAAATGGTAGCAGCACAGATCCCAGAGGGGGATGAGAATGTCTGAAACAAAAACAAAACAGTATTGACTGGCAGCTATTTAAAAGCAGTTGAATCTCCTCTCTCTACCCTGAAACCTGGCCATGGCCCAAGTTTATATTCTCTGCAGGCTGGAGCACACCAGGCACTATGGAAAGCAGGTTTTCCAACCAGGAAACAGTGGAACCGAGTGAACCCAAAGACAATAGGTATTGAGATCTCCTTCCCTATTTCCAGCTATCAGTTCCCAGAAGTTCGACAGCCAAGCCAATGCAGGAGTTTATTTACTAGGGAATCCAACCAGGCCAAGACTTAAATACATTGCTTAAGTTAGAAATTTCCCCAAATGTTCAAGGAAACAGACTGTGTACAGGAAGAAGAAAACTAATGATATCCCCAGAGAGAGTAGAAAATATATTGCATTCAATCAATCAGTAAGATTATATGGCCCAAAAACAGGCAAAACAATACTCCCATCCCATATGCTCTTTTGCAATGTGACCTTACCATTCTCCAATCAAGATATAGTCCAAATTTCTTTCCCCTTGAATTTGGACAACCTTATGACTATACTGACTGGTAGAGATTGGCGGAAGTGAGGTGATGTGGCCACCAAGGCTGGGTCATGGAAAACTAAGCAGCTTCCGACAGGTTTTCTTAGAAAATCTGCTCTCCAGAGGCTTCCTTTTGGAACCAGCTTCCATATAGTACTAAGCCAGAGGGTCTAAGGTACCCAAGCCACCAGTCCCAGGTGAACCCAGCTTTCATTCATCCCAGCCCAGACACGTTAAGTGAAGAAGCCACCAGATGACTCCAGCCCGTGGTCACTCAAGTCTTATCTGAATTCCTAACCCACAGAATGTGTGAGCAAAAAATAAAATGGAAATGTTCACGTTACTACATTTGGGGAGGTTTGCTTCCTAGCAGGGACTCCAACAAATCAGAAACTACACGAACAGAACACATAGCAAATAAAACAGAGTTCTTAAAAATTAATGACATGATAGGAAAAACTGCAAAACTCAATGGCCGTGTTGGAAAAGAAAGCTGAGGAAACTCTCTGGGAGTTAGTTAGGCAAACAGGCAAACCAAATGATGGGGAAGTTGAGGAGGGGAAAAAAGGTAATTTAGAGAACCAGACCAGGAGATCCAGTCTCTAAATGAATAACAAGACCTCCAGAAAGACAAAACAGAAAAAAAAAAAAAAATAGAAGGAAGCAATCAGTTAATTAAATGGTTGAATATTATTTCTCACAAAGAAGCAACAGATTGACATTCCTTGGAACACCGACACAACGGGTAAAAACGGGTCCACACCAAGACACATTCCTGAATCATGAAATATTGGAATACTGGTAAAGAGAATACCACACAGATCTCCAGAGGGGGGAAGTAAGCCTCACGGACAGGATTCAGAAAATGAAGATTATCGCAACAGCATCAACAATGCTGAAGGAAAGTGAACTCCCGAGGAGAATTCGTTCAATCACATGAACTACCAAGTCAATTAAGGGTAAAATAAAAACTTTTTACATCTTAAGACAGGTAAGGTCTCAAAATATTTACCTTTATGCACTTTATCTCAGGAAGCCACTAGAGGATGAACTCCATCAAAACTGCCCGATTGGCTCAGTCCACAGAGCACGTGATTCTTAATCTCAGGGTTGACAAGTCGAGCCCCACTTTGGGGGTAGAATTTATGTTAAAAACCAAAACCCAAAAAACTAAAGTATAAACTAAGAAAGGAGAAAATACAGGAATCAGAAAAGGTATATCCCAAGGTGACAGTAAAGGAACATCCTAGCCTGTACCACAGGCCAACAGATTTCACTGTAGCAGGCTAGGGCAGATCACAAGGCCCCAGGACAGGATGGCTCTGTCGGCTCAGTGGGTAAAGTGCCCGACTCTTGATTTCAGTTCAGGTCATGGTCTCAGGGTCGTGAGGTCAAGCCCCGGGTCAGGCTCTGCGTTAAGTAAGGAGTCTGCAGGAGATTCTTTCCCTTCCCCTCTGCCCCTCCCCCATCTTGCAGGCATGAGCTCAGGGGCATGCGTGCATTCTCATTCCAAAATAAATGAACAAATAAATAAAATATGTATTAAAAAAAAAAAGTCCCCAGGAAACATGTCTTTAAGATGAAACTGATGGAATGACTAATGGGAATAAGCACACTGAAAACTGATTTAAACAGCCACCAGGGTTTGGGCTGTGAATTTATAACTACATTGAAAACAAAGCAAACGAGGGAGGGTTGGGGTGATAATTACTGCCTCCAAAGAAATCAGAGACATGCAATGATGAAAAAAGCCATCACTGTGCTCTGTGGCTTAGCTCTGAAGAGCATTGGTCTTAATGCAAACATTAAGACCTCAAACATTAAGATCTCAATTGAGATTCACTGAAACCTTATTAGGAGGACAGAGCAATGGGAAAGATGGTTGTTGGAAGAAACGGGTTGTGTGCTTTGCCCAGCATCACATAACGGACGTTGCTGCTCCAAACAAAAGGCCTCTGCCTAATTTCATCCACCACCTCTCTCGTCTTCAACAGCTCACCACGGTAAGGACAGGACAGAAAGAGGAGTGGGGGACTGTTTTCACAAAGTACATGAGGACATCCATGTAAGGAAGTCTAAAACCCAGTGATTATCGAACCTAGATTTGTTTGGAATATGTCAGGACACAGAGGACCTTATGACATAATAACTAAGAACTAGATGAACTAGCACAAGCCTCAGTATTTTAAATAAACTGTGCCAAAGATGACTTTCCTTCCAAAAACACACTTCCTAGTTTTAGTGAATTTTACTACATAGAGAAGAAAATGAAAAAAAAATTAAAGAAATGAGTGACCTGTGGCTCAGGGTATACTATCCTAAATTCTTTTTTAATAGTAATAATAATAATAAGGGAAAGCAGGAAGAGGGTGGAAGAAAGGAATAATACATATTTTTATTATAAAGTAATAGGACAGAACATATTTAGACTTCAAAGTAGAATTTACCACATTTACATGAATTTGCATAGACATATGGACATATGGACACATCCCTAATAACAATCAGGATTTTCCTGTTCAGCCTCTAATTACTGTAGAGACTCCCAGACAAGGGGCAAGATAAAAAGGGCCCCGCACTGGGTAGCTCCGTTAACCTCGGGTAAGGTTAGAGCGGACAGGTGAGTGAACTGTAGAAAGTGTGGATTTCAAAAAGGTAAACACTTCTCCACCATTTCCACCTGTCATTCTGGCTTAAGTCCAAACAAAACTACTCTATGCAAGAGTAATTCCCTCTACCCATTGCCCATTATTTCAATTTTAATAGTGGAAAATTTCTTTCTAAAAAAAAAAAAAAAATACACGCGCGCACACCACGCAGGTATGCGTAAACCAACAGCTGGATGGCTAAGTCAGGGTCCGCAACCTATGGCCCTTCTCCAGCAGGAAGCTGGCCTCTAGTCCCCCTTGAGTCTGTGACTCAAGTTCACAGACTCCCGAGGACTATTATTCTGTGACGCAGAGGCTGCTGTGACAGGACCAGAATACCCACTACCGTGACTGATGCTAAAGATGTTCAAGGCTCGCAGAGGACTGGGACTCGAAGAGCATCCTGAAGCAGCCAGGCGAAGGAACAGGAAGTGGGTAAGATCTCCAGGCTACTTCCTGCCATTCCGGGTGGAGTTCTTTCCACCACCTGCGTCTCCATGGCCTCACCCCATCTGGGGGAACCTGGCCGGTCGCCTGGCTGTGTCCGTGACTCGCTGCAGCAAGGTGCCAAGATCTTCTGAGGTGTCACCTTAACGCAAGCTCCTGAGACCCCAACAGCGTCTGCTCCTCCAGACTGGCCAGGAGAAGCTCTTGGGATCCCCAAAACTTAGGACAGTGATTAAAAACACCAAGCTCCACGGTGTAGGTCACTGTCTCCACTGTTTCCAGAGTTTTCTTGGGCTCCAGCCACGGAAACATGGGTGACAGGAAAAACCTTCTAGGACTGGCACTGGACCCTGTTTCCTGTGCCCTTTGGAAAGGGGGCTTTCCACATGAAATAAGATATTATAACTAAAGCCAGATGGTGTGACTAAGGGAGGAGAGGCCTGAAAGCACGTCTCTTTCCTCCAGAACCCCATATTCTAGGGCCAGGCACAGAACATGCTGCAGAGAATACCTCAGCCATGTTTCTTGAATGAGTACAAGTCTCTTTCAAAGGAAGCCCATGTTCCTCTGCTAAAAAATTTAATTAACATCTCTCCTCTCTCTCTACTGAGGAGTTGTTTCTAGTTCTCTACACCTGCCCTGTGGGTACTCGGGCTCAGGAAACCCACAGGAAAAATGCCAGATTTGCCGACTTTCAAGCGGGGGCAAATCACAGACTCTTCCTAGTTCTTGGCACTCTTGGGGAAGTATGCGTTTTTCAAAGCAATGTGCATTTAACTCTGACTAAAAGACAGGTTACCGCTTTTCTAAAATGTTAAAAGTAGTGATAAAATTAAGAGCTAGAAAGATAAACTGATCGGTTCTTAAACACAATGGATTAAAAAAATCAGTATTTTAAAGCTCTCTAAGCAGAATGGATATTGGAATTCCATTTCTACCTTCTTTTTACAATTCCATTAGCTGTTTAACTTCATATGAAAGCGTATTTAATAATTAGGTAAAAACTCAAAATATGTAGTAGAATTAATGGAAGTTTCCCAATGACCTCCTCCTAATTTTAAATTAGATGAAATTAAGAAAAGCTAGGTTTTATTTGTGGGGTCACCTATAAAAGAGAAAGAGAGAAAGAAGGAAAGAAGTATGAATGGAAGGGAAGGGAAGGAAAGGAAAAAAGTAAGAAAAGGAAGGGAGGGAGGGAAATTGGAATGGAAGGGGAGGGAAGGAAGAGTTCTCTCTGCCTGAATTAATGGCAAGAAAAACTACAGATTTCTTTTTCCCATTTACTCACTAGACTACAGTGGGATGAAACTAACTCATGCATTTCATTTCATTCATTCCTGGAAATAGCACTGTTGTCTGTCCCCACTGCTTTCTCCCCCGGAGGCACAACCAGGGACTCAAGTAGCTGACACCATTCCTGCCTACGGGCTTGGCAGGCAAGATGCATTATACCCATGTCTCTGCCACAGAACCAAAAGCTGTTAAGTCCACCAAGAGGAAAAGAAAGGCTCTAAGAAGGCTTCCTCGATTACGGCGGACCTGAACCACAAAAGATGGGTAGGATTTAGACAGGATGCAAAAGGAGAGAAAGGATGCTGTAGAAATATCTCTGTCCTGCCCCGGAGGGCTCCTCATCCATCCAGTAAGCCTTGCTCAGTAATCATGAAAATGTTCAAACCATCCCCGGAATGGCTGGACATCTGGAAGAACCAAGACAGAAACTGTTCTGGAAACTTCCTTTGTAAATCTAAGGTAGACCGTTAGTACAGAGACCACAGAGACTAGACTTGACCTGTGGTTTGTTCTCAGAAACACCGCCTTTTCTTTGCCTGCCCCCTTAGACATGTTCTGAATGTTTGGGACCAAAGACCAATGCTCTTCATCTGGGGCTCTCTAGACTATCTTAGGATAGCTCAGGAGGGCAGAAGACCCAATAACTTGCCCGGCTTAGTCCTTTTCCCAAGAAGCTATGCACACTGTGTTAATGGGAGTCAAAAAAAGAGAGGTGCAGACACACCAGCAGTGCCAGACACAATGCCACAGAACATTGCAGTGGACTTGCTGCGGGCCATGTCTCTTCCCCCATCAAGATGTCTGTGTCCTTTAGCCATCGGCGTGGGGCCTGTGGCTGAAGCAGGGTTTGAAGACCCTGCCTCCAAGCTCAGTGCTAAAGCAAACATGGGAACGAGGAAATGTAGGAATCAAGCTGGTCCCTTTTTTTTTTTTTTTTAAGATTTTATTTATTTGACAGAGATCACAAGTAGGCAGAGAGGGAAGCGGAGAGTGCGAGGGGGAAGCAGGCTCCCTGCTGAGCAGAGAACCCGATACTGAGCTCCATCTCAGGACCCTGGGATCCTGACCTGAGCTGAAGGCAGAGGCTTTAACCCACTGCACCACCGAGGTGCCCCAAGCTGATCCCTTCTAACAGGATTCTGGAATTATGTGCCCTTCAGACCAACATTTGTATTTTCCATAGCAAAAAATGTCCCACTGATCCCACCCATCAGTACCCATGCTTTCTTGGTATCTTGAATTCTCCTCAAATGTATATTTCAGTGCTAGAAATATATATGGGGGTACCTGGGAGGCTCAGTCAGTTAAACACCTGACTCTTGGTTCTGGCTCAGGTCATGAGCTCAGGGTCCTGTGATCAAGCCCTGCATCAGACTTTACCCTCAGCATGAAGACCCCTGGAGTTACCTCCCTCTCCCTCCCTCTGCTCGAACTTTCTCACTCTCTCTAAAATAAATAAATAAAATCTTAAAAAAAAAAAAAAGGAAACACATATGGATTTACAAGTTTTATACACTACCTTGAAAGCCAAAAGAATGCCCATAATTGTACAAAAGTACCAGAATTAAGGCATTATATCAGTAGCCAGGAAAAGCAAATGATAAACTAAACATGGGGAATGCACTGAGGAATATTACTCAGCCTTGAAAAGGAAAGACATTCTGCTACATGATACAACACAGGTGAATCCCAGAGACAAGCTAAGCGAAGTAAGTCGGGGTAATTCCATTTATATGCAGTACCGACAGTTATCAAATTCATAAGAGATGTAAAGTATACCAGAGTAGGGGCTGAGGGTTCTATGTGTGTCTGGCTAGAAGTTACAGTTAATTGGGTACCAGTTTGTTTGGGCTGACAAAAAGTTCTGGAAACGGATAGTGGAGACAGATGTACTTAATGCCACTGAATTTTCCCTGACATAGTTTTAATCTCAAGGGTTTTTTTTAAAAACCACTTTATTATGATTTTTAAAAAGACACAGCTTGTTTACGACTAGACTAGACCTTCAGAGTAGGTAGGTACAGGTAGAATGTTACGCAGAAAAGGCTTTTTAAATTAAGAGAAGACAGACCTTAAAGGACATATGTTACAAAGGCACTGGGAGGAGTGAACCAGGTTGTTTGAACACACAAAAAGGGGTCTTTTTTGAGTTTACTGTTAGGAAAATTTGGAATTTGGACATGAAGAACAAAGATCATCTGTCTGCCTCCGTCTCAAAAGACTGGTGTTTCTTACTGCCTTTGCAGCTTTTCTCTCCTGTTTCCTTAATGCATGAGCAATGGCTAAACTGAAATGGGAAAAAACTGTCCTCTAACGTGATAGTTCACTTGTAGAGGCGGACCCTTGTAGACTTGAATGAAATATATCTATTTCTGTGCGTACGCGCGCACGTGCGCACACACACACACAAACAGGTTTTTTTTTGTTTTGTTTTTAAAGATCTTATTTGACAGAGAGTGAGATCATAAGCAGGGGGAGCAGAAGAGGCAGAGGGAGAAGCAGACTCTGCTGAGCAGGAAGCCTGATGCCGGACTCGACCCCAGGATTCTGGGATCATGACCTGAGCCGAAGGCAGACCCATAACTGACCGAGCCAACCAATTAACCCCCCTTTTTTTTTCCTTCTTTTTTTCTTTTTAAAGAAATCGTTAACCTCATTACCACTGCAGACCAAAAGTGAGTATAAAAGATCTTATTGTTCACTTCAAAATTCCAAACTTGAAGAGCAATAAACCTTGTCCTTTCCTTTAAAAAAAAAAAAAATAGAATACTAGGTGGTTTAGAATACTTAAGAGAGCACCAAGTTTTACAGAACAAAATTTTAGATGTGAAAGGTACTTTCAAGTTTCTTTTGTCTGCTCTTAATTTTGAATATGAGAATACTAGGGTGCAGAGGTCACGCGCTTGGCTCGGCCACTTGTCCAGAACAATTCTTTAGCAGAGAGAGCTTAACAACGGCCCTGGATCGTGCCCCACCTGCTCGTCACACCTAGGTCCTGGGTCTTCTGAACTACCCCAGTTTTAAATATTCCGGCTTTAAATGCTTCCTATGTCCCAGCAATTCTAATCCAAAATACCAGATTCCTTTTTGTTTTTAAAGTCCTAAAATTCCGGGTCATAGCATGTGTCTGGATCTTTGGCTGGCAAATCATAATTGTCAGAGTAGATCTTCTAATTATGCAAAAAAATTATAAAGCTACCCATGAGCAAGAATGAGAAGTGCTCTTTTAACATATTAAAATCCAGCTTAACTTCCTGCAATGTGGTTCCTTTCTGGAATCACCCTCTGTGAGATCAAACCTCACTGGCTGGAGGGAGGCCACAGAGGAAGACAGCTCCGTGAAGTCAAACAGAAGAGACAATAAATCCTACGTCATGTTCTAATGTAGGATTTCAGCAAGCCACCTCATAGTTTTGGTTTCCTCATCTGAAAAATGATTCATAATACCCTCCCAGTTGAGACGGGGGTGATTTGAAAACCTCTCAACCAGCTGGCAGAGACTGGTATGTGGCAGTTGCTGGTTAAACAGGTGTCCTCACCATCATCTCCTATTTCAGCACTAAATTCCACATAATCCTGTCTCTGCACTGTTCCAAGCACGTCCTCTGAGCTCCCAGTAATCGGATCTAGTCTCAGGCTCCTTGCCCACTCCCTCTCCTCAACACTGTTCCCTGGGTCTACCAAAGGCTTATTCAACTTGAAAAAAATGAAGAGAACGAGAAAAACAACGAGTCCGAGTTGTTCAAAATCCCTCCCTTTGCTCAAAGAAAGGTCCAGCAGACTGCGGATGCTTTTGTTAAATGTGCCTTCAAGCTCATTTCCGGCTAAGGAAACGGGAGTACGGTATTAAAATGCTCTCAATTACGGTGCGCTGGGAGAATTCCATGAACTCTGTCTGAGTCCCCTGCATCAGGTCAGACAGGATGAGTGTCTTCCGAGAAACCCCAAACCACGGGTCGCGTCCTGGATGGCGCTCATCCTGTCTTCAGGACTGACCTTTCCCTTCTGCACTTGGGGCTCCTCAGCTGTGCACAAGGGCCGTGGGGTTTGGTTAGGGGTCCCCAACTCCCGACTCCTACGGCCACCTGCTGCTCCTCAGTGGGCGGATGGTGGATGGGGACAAGGGAGGCTGAGCCCTGGCCAGGGTGACTGTCCGGTGTGGAAGACAACAGGGAGGATCCAGGGCAAGACAAAATACTAATCAGGCTGTAAGTACTGAAGACCCGCCTTCTTGCGTGACAGCTTCTGAAATTGATAGGCACTTGAAATGTGACGTGTTCACTACTACGGTGGTTTCCTTTTTTATTTTATTTTATTTTATTTCCTTAAAAGCAGATGCTAAAATTGATGGTGCTTTCACAATGGGAGTTACTGTGGGATTAAGGAGATTGTCCAGGTGAAGAGTTGGAAAGAACCTGCACCAGGCATTTTACATACATTGTCTCAATTCTCACAACCCGGGAAGTAGATACTTTCCCTCTCACAGCACAGTTCAAGGAAACTGAGGCTTTAGGTTGCTTTGAATTGGGTCATTTGTTCTAGTTTACGGGCAGGGAAGAGGTGGGAGGGGGTTCAGCCCAAGGCCGAGTCCCCGGAGGGTAGAAGGAACAGAGCAGTCTCACTTTCTGGCCCCAAACACTGGGTCTGGTTATTAACAGCTTCAAATCATACCTTGCCCTGCTTCCTAAACCTTCCACGGGGCCTCAGAACCTTCCAAATATTCCTGTGGGTGTGACTATGACAAACTCTCCTCCAGAGGGCTTCAGTCCTAAGATAGAGGGACCCATTTACCATCTAAGACCTAACCGTTCCCTTGAAGGGGATGCATAAACTTGAGTGGCAAACTTGATGCAACATTTTCATTGTATGTAAGATTACATTTAGGTATATATGTTGAATTTGAAAGTACTGCCAAAGCCAGGAATGAATGAATTCTCTAGATAATGAAATGGGGGGGAAAAAAATTTTTTTTTTTTGAGAAGAAACAGCATCCACAGAGAAGCTACACTCTAGCATGTATAAAATAAACCCATTAAAAAATAAGGCTCCGGGACGCCTGCGTGGCTCAGTGGGTTAAAGCCTCTGCCTTCAGCTCGGGTCATGATCCCAGGGTCCTGGGATCGAGCCCCACATCAGGCTCTCTGCTCAGTGGGGAGCCTGCTTTCCCCTCTCTCTCTGCCTGCCTCTCTGCCTACTTGTGATCTCTCTGTCAAATAAATAAATAAAATCTTAAAAAAAAAAAACAAGGCTCCATACATACTATCAATGTGCACTAGAAAAATTTGAGAAGCACAGACCTACCCAAAACTATTCCGTGATCCTCTTTTTGTTTGGGGGTGGGGTACTTATTCAAGCACTTTTGAAATGTCTGAGTTTTTAATTTACTTTAAGATCTTTCTTTTAAAATTGCAAAGAGAAAATGGCCCCAATCCTCCAATACAAGCTCCAGTTAAGTATGCTGGCAAAGCATTATAGTTCGAGATAATTTCCAAACAAACAAAAAGCCACTTACAGTTTCAGTCCACTTACACATCATTTTCAAGTTCCCTTCTAACACCCGTCCGGGGACACTCCTGACTTACACTTGTGCATAGATGTAACAGCAGCTGGGACTCAATTTTCTGTTGTTTTTTTCTACTAATGGGCAGCGAAGAGTCTTTATTGTTTTTTTGCCACAGTTAGTATGTGTCTCGTGGTTGGATATTAAGGGTATTTCCAAATGATATTCTTATAAAGAAGAACTATGAACCCTTTTAAAGATAACGCATAATGGGGACGCCTGGGTGGCTCAGTTGGTTAAGCAGCTGCCTTCGGCTCGGGTCATGATCCCGGTGTCCTGGGATCGAGTCCCACATCGGGCTCCTTCCTCGGCAGGGAGCCTGCTTCTCCCTCTGCCTGCTACTCTGTCTGCTTGTGCTCACTCTCGCTCCTCCCTCTCTCTCTCTGACAAATAAATAAATAAATAAATCTTTAAAGATAACGCATAATTTGTTTTCTCTTGGCTTTGTAAAGGATTTCCAGGAGTAGGATTCTTGAATCAAAACTTACAAATTTCTGTTGCTCTTGATTGCCTTCCAAATGGACTACACTCATACGGCCAGTAGTAATATCTGAGCACCATTTTCTCTACGTTTACTATATAATTATCTTAATTATGTATCATATATTCAGCCACTGTATAATTATCTTTGTCATTATCACAACTGTTTAATGGTACCTCACTGAGGTTTCATTTTGTATTTCTTTGACTACCAGTTGCTCAGTATTTTCTCTTGAGTATATTTACAAGCGAGAAGGAGAACTTAGTAGCAATGATTTTAGCTCTGGAACCAAACTGCTCAGATCAAAAACTGGACATCACCACCCACCAACTCAGACTTCTGTACGCCCTTAACTTCAACCTTCGGCTTCTTTGCTGGTAAAAATAACAGTAAATAATAACAACAATAATTTTAGGCAATTTGATAGGATTAGGGCCATGTGTACCTTAGAGTTTTTATAGGGCAAGGGAGCGAACACGTCATATGCTTGCACTGCATGTGACACATGGGCCCTCCATAAACATTAGCCATTTATTCACTATTATTATTAAATATTTTCTCCTGTCTGGACATTGTTCAAATCTTTAGTTCATGCCTAGAGGGGAACTTTTTTCAGACCGCCACAATCAGAAACTGTATTTGAAGTTTCCTGACAAACCCCTGAATGCGCTCAATTTAATTCCACACCTAGTAGTCATTATACAAAACAGAATCCTAGGTTCTGGGTTATGGTGGGGTGGGGCGGCGGAGTAGTCATAAATAATGCATCTTCCTGATCTCAAGGAATCTACACATGCTTATTTGTTGAGCCTTCTGGGGGGAATTCTAGGCTTGATCAATATAGGTAAAAACTATTTGGGGAACAATGCATTCATTGTAGTGCTGAAAGGAACAGGAGAGCATCTGGCCAGAAACCCCTCTGAGGGTCCCCCTTGGGGCTGGGGAGGTTAACAGGGACTCCTTTCTGGGATGGCCACACTCCAGGGGCAGCGGCTATACCTCATGCTTCAGAATTCTCCTCATTAGCCAGGTGTTTTGTTAATTAGCAGCCGGTGTTGGAAATCTTCCTAAGTGGATTGAATGACTCCGATTAGCATAACATGGGGAAAGAGTAAACAAAGATGAGATGGGGTGCTCGGACTTTGTGTCTGGAACAGAGGCATCCTAGAGGCCTGTTGGGCACACAAAGTTCTGAAGGACAAAAGCCCCTGGCAAGTCGCATAGCCTGGGACGGTGCCTTAGGTGCATTCCTGGGTCCAGCTGCTGATTCCAGAAAATTCGTAATTACTTGATTCCAACCCATGATCATGCTGCCACCCCAAGTGCACCTTTTGTGGGAGAGGCAGCCAGACTCCCTCGACAGGGCATAGGTGGCCCCAGACTTGCTTTTTAATTCTCACCCTTACCTGCAGAGGAGAATGTGGCCCTCCCCAGTCTGCTTCCCCAAAAGATCCAAAAGGGCCTGGGGCAGATCTCTGTCAACGTCAGAGTGGAGGCTAGGGAAGGAAAGAATGAGAACCACAAGGCCTGTGTGGAAATAACATTTACCTGTCCTGGGGCAGAGCACTTGCCACAACCATTGGCTTCCCCCCCCGCCCCCCGAATTTTATTTTTTCCTCCTTTCTTTTTAAAGCATTCAAAGTGGATTATTTAAAGAAAGCTTAAGGTACACATTTCAAGAGAAACAAGACATGCATACATTCTGTATTCGTTCAATTCCAGAGTAGAAGCTCTAGTAGCAATGTTATTTTCCACGAATGAACTGTAGGAGCACATCATGGGGAAGATGTAGTTTTATAGTTTATAAGGAAATCCAGTTCTCCATTTGCTGTAGGGGGAGGAGGGCACCTGGCCTCAGTTTTTAATGATAAGCTTATACATTTTTTAGGGCAAACACCAAGAGTAAAAGCTTTGGAGTAAGTCCCAACTAGATATGTATATTTCTTAAAAAAATTTTATGTACCACTGTACTAATGCACATTATTAAAAAGATGGGGGAAAGAGGAAATAACGCTTATAAGTATAATCACTTATGGTACAAATAGATATTAATATTTGTAATGAAAGCAATAGATTAAATATGCTTTATTTTTAAAAAAAAGATCTTATTCATTTGAGAGAAGGAGAGAGAAAACAAGCAGGGGGGAGGTACAGGGGGAGAGAGAGAAGCTGTTTCCCCACTGAGCAGGGAGCCCAATGCCTGAGCCACGCATGCAGGCACCCCTAAATACGCTTTATTTTTGAAAACTCTTGGTTAATTACCTTGTTATAGAGTCCTGTCAAGTACTGGTTCCCAGTTTCCTGTAGCCTAACATTTTGTTTTAATGGCTGTCTGTCTGGGTGACACGTATCCACTGGAGAAACAGCAGAACACTCTGGGCTTTGCTGCCTAAATCTTGATACTTTGACAAAGTCTTTTTTTTTCTTTTAAGATTTTATTTATTTGCCAGAGAGAGAGAGAGAGTACACACAAGCAGGCAGAGAGGCAGGCAGAGGCAGCGAGAGAAGCAGGCTCCCTGCCAAGCAAGGAACCCGATGCGGGACTCGATCCCAGGACCCTGGGATCATGACCTGAGCCGAAGGCAGCGGCTTAACCAACTGAGCCACCCAAGCGTCCCCGACAAAGTCTTTTTTGGTGAGATTCAGCTGGTAGTTCTCAAACCCTCGTCCTTGCAAACTAGTCAGGGGGTGCCACATTTTTATGAATCTAACAAATGGACTAAAAACCCACTGATACTCTTCACTTCAAAGATTTTGTCAGACAATTCTTTTTCCAAGTTCTTCTAGGTTTTCGGTTTTGAAAAAGAGTTTTGACCAGCCACAGATTTACCATATTTCTTGGCAACATGTTTACATTACAGTGAAAACATTCCCAAACAGCTCTTTCCAAAATGTGCCTCTGTAGCATAAAATCTTCTGAGAAGCAATCACCCCTCTCTCACTGTGAAAATGTCACAATGACCTTGGATTGTTCCTGGTGTACCCACTTTCCCCACTTGGTGGGTTCAACCACCCAGAAGCTCTCCAAACAGTGTTGATCAAAGTTTTTGCAACCCAGTCTCTAGGCCCCTCCCCCTTCCCTGAGGCCAGTGGGTGGGGCTAAAAGCGCCAACCCTCTAATTACTGGTTCTTTCTGGTGCCCACCCCATCCTGAGGCTACCTAAGGCCCCCCTACACCTCAGCCACCTTATTAGCATGAGAAGGTGTGGAAAAGAGCTCTTTAGATGAATAACAAAAGACATTCTTATCATCCCAATCCCTCAGGAAATTCCAAGGGCATCAGCACCCAGAGACAAAGACCAAACCTATATTTACCAGTCTATCAGGGCTGAGCCCAAGGGTAATCATCATTCTTAATCTACCAGTGTTTGGCACTTGAACAAGCTTGATGAACCAGTGGTTGACAAAGTAGCTGACTTCTCGAACCCACCAAACTCAGCAGACGGTCGTGCCTTCTCCTCCAGAGAGCTCAACTTTGAGGCAAACAATCCATCCTCTCCCGCCCTCTTTCCATCAAAGACCAACCCCCCCACCTGTGTAATGGAATCCAGCCTCTTTCCCCTTCTTTGAAACCAGGCTCAGTCATGGATTTCTCACTCCCACAGGCTTAGCTTCTCCCCTCCACCAGAAACTCACCAGCAGCATTAGAATTTGTTCAAGTGTCTCCAGTCTCAAATGGAAAAGGAGAGAAAGAGAGAAATGAAAGGAAACCACAGACCCCACATTTCCTCCGTGTTGCACACGTCTATTTCATTTCTCAGTCACTGTACCCAGTGGCTCCTCCTCTTCCAAACACAGTGGTCTTTTTCTCCAGGCCAGCCCCTTTCTCTTATCCTACACCCCTCCTCTGATGATCTTTTGTGTATGCAATGATTACCCACAAGCAACAGCTCCCAACAGGGACTTCCTTCCACCCATCTCTTTCAAGAGTTCCAGATGCCAATTCCTTGGTCTCCACGAGTGTCTCACAAGCACGATCTAGCCCAAGGAATCCCCTTCCCTCCCTCACCCCGGGGTTCTCTAACACTGTGAATGGCTTCACGAACCCATCCCACTCAAGTTATTTATGCCAGAAGCTTTCAAAACATGCTCCATATTACCCTGTCCAAAAACCACATCCAAATAATCACCACTTTCATACTGACTTGAGCTACAAAACTCAACCTCTCTCCCTTTCCTTCTTCCCCCCAAGCCCTCTGTGTCTGGCTTCTATTCCCCATCACTGTACCATAAGGGCCCCGGTGAGAGCAAATACCTTTGCACTCTGCCCCCCCACCCCCACCCCAGCCTTCCCCTCTTCAGGGTATGTGTGCAAAGTGACAGGCTGAGGGCCTGAGGTCTTTGGTCCAGTCTAATTGGGACAAAGTCGTCCATCTTTTCCAGTCTGCACAAAGGCACAAAGATATCAGCCCGGCCTAACCCTGCAAACCATCCTCCACACAGCAGTGGAGATGATCTTTTCAAAAACCCAAACTTAATCACTCATCTCCTCTCCTATTTAACATCCTTCAAAAGGTTCCCATTACCTTTCCATCGAAACTCAGTCCTGAAAATGACCCAAGAGGCCTCACCCCAGAGCCGAATTTCTGCCTTGGTCTTAACCCTTCTAACATGGAACTCAGGCCCCTAAATCACCCGACTACTTCCTGTTCATTTTTCAGGACTTCTTTTAAGTATCACTTCCTAGGGAGACCTACCCTGAGTAATCTCTTCCCCTAGTTGAGGTCCTCAGGTTAGATGCTCTCTGGACATTGTGGGGTTTTTTTGGAGTCCCACCAACAACTGGGACAGCCTGTGGGACTACGCGCTGGTCCAGCTCTAACCTGTCCTCTAGCCATGAGGCTGGAAGGCTCAGAAAGGGGGGGACCCTCAATCCTTCCCAGCCGTGGGGTCAGAGCTGACAATGCCTGGCATGTACGGGTGCTCAGTAAGTTAGCTGTTCAGTGAGGGCCTGAAGAAACAGGTTGCTCAGGGACCCACACACCCCCGCCCCCATACACAGTCTGGCTAACTCTTTAGCAAAAGAAAAATCATTCATGGGAAGAATTTTTTTTTTATAGTCATGGGTATAAATTTTTTTAAATTAATTTTTAAAGTTTTTTTTTTAATGTTTTTGGTATTTTCCATACCCAATGTGGGGCTTCCCTTGTGATCCCGGGGTCAAGAAGTCCCATGCTCTTTCAGCTGAGCTAGCCAGGTGCCCCTTCTTAGTAAATTTAGCATACCGATGACCGAACACATGCAGACTCCTGATTGGAAATATTAGTACAGTCTGTGAGTCGGCAACTCTCAGTGCTCTGGGGCAGCAGGAACCTCTCCGGGGATTTGCTTTAGTGATCGCAATCCCCTTCTAAGCTATGAACAAGGAACCAGGGTCAACTTCACGGGTATGCAACCTGTAGAGCCACACAGGGCCCTGTGATTCACCTAATAATTCAAGCTGTTTTGATATCCTTTTTTTTTTTTTTCTAGTTTTATTTAAGTAATCTCTATACGCAGTGTGGAACTCGAACTCACGGCCCTGAGATCAAGAGTCACATGCTCCTCCTCCAGCCAGGCACCCGGCATTCGTGGTGTTCTTAAGAATTTCTAAACATGGGCCCCACAAATTATGTAGCCAATCCTGAGTCTTACAAATAAGTTTGATTTCTGGAAGGGAACCAATGGATTGCCATTCCCTATCTAAGGATGCACCTTTTTAAACTAGGGCTGAGTTTTCAACCTCCTGAACTAAAGGTCTAAAAAAAGAGGGTTGGTTATATATTCAGTATGTTTTCTTCTTTTGATATGAATCTATTGCGTATTATGTAGGGCTCTCTTCTATCAAATCAGAATTTCTCAGACTACAGAAATATATGGTTGTCTTAGCTATTGCTGTTAGCTAAAAGCTTTTTATGATTTCCTTTTTTAAAAAAGATTTTATTTATTTATTTATTTGACAGACAGAGATCACAAGCAGGCAGAGAGGCATGCAAAGAGAGAGGAGGAAGCAGGCTCCCCGCTGAGCAGAGAGCCCGATGAGGGGCTTGATCCCAGGACCCTGGGACTATGACCTGAGCCGAAGACAGAGGCCTCAACCCACTGAGCCACCCAGGCGCCCCCTTTTTATGGTTTCTAAAACTAGATTCTACTCTGAACATGATCTATAGTGAGTCTCATTGTTAAAATTTTTGCTTACAATTTTTGCTTGTGGTTCTCTTAGGAATTGTGTCAATTTTCCCACATCAGTAAGCATGGTTCATTAATATTTTCTCACCTTAAAAAAATTAAAAGACATCAAGTAAACTAAAAGGAGAAAACTGGGGGGCACCTAAGCATCTGACTCTTCATTTCTGCTCAGGTCACGATCTCAGGGTCGGGAGACCAGCCCTGCCTCGGGCTCCTCAGTGAGAAGTCAGCTAGACATTTTCTCCCTCTTCCTCTGCCCATCTCCAAGCCAGCTCCCTCTTTCTCTCAAATAAAAATAAATAAATCTTTTTTTTTTTTAAGATTATTTATTTATTTATTTGACAGACAGAGATCGCAAGTAGGCAGAGAGGCAGGCAGAGAGAGAGGGAGGAGGAAGCAGGCTCCCTGCGGAGCAGAGATCCGGATGTGGGACTCGATCCCAGGACCCTGGGATCATGACCTGAGGCTTTAACCCACTGAGGCTTTAACCCACTGAGCCACCCAGGCGCCCCAAATAAATCTTTTTTTAAGAAGGGTAAAATAAAAGGAGAAAAATGAAAACCACTTCTAGGTTCCTTTTCAGCTTCCACTATTTTAAACTCTGGAAATTTAACAACCACATGAACACCCAAAATTTCCTTGGAGATACATCCTGGTAGGACACATGGGGCTGTTCACAGAGAACACTAGTTTAGTCATCTTTATTATAAAAGTATTTTAAAATGTAGATGTTTGTTTAGACATTACAGATAGCTTCTCTAGTCACTAGAAGTTTAACAGTCGATTGTATTTACAGTTTAGTTCATAAACACCGAGAGCATTTTAAATGTTGGCTCATTCTTTTCCCCAACCAGGTGACTCCATCCTCCAGGGGACGTGTGGCAACATCTGGAGACATGTGGGTTGTTCTAACTGCAGGGAGGGGACGACTGGCCTTTACAGGGTAGGACCAGGATGCTGCGGCACGTCCCACAATACGCAGGACAATTTCCACAACAAAAGCTTAACTGGCCCAAATGTCAACATACGTGGCCTCTGCCACAGATGGCTACAAAGAAACACGGCAACCTTAAGCATTGCATCCGGTGTCGAAGCCAATGTGGTTAAGAGTAAAGATAGTCCCCATGAGAAACAGTCATTTGGGAACTCCTCTTTTAAGTCAGGGAGTTAGGCATTTGGCATCCTGAATTAGAACCATGAATAAATTTTCATTAGAATGACTATGAGAGGGGTGCCTGAGTGGCTCAGTGGGTTAAAGCCTCTGCCTTCGGCTCAGGTCATGGTCTCAGGGTCCTGGGATCTAGCCCCGCATCGGCTCTCTGCTCAGCGGGGAGCCTGCTTCCTCCTCTCTCTGCCTGCCTCTCTGCCTACTTGTGATCTCTGTCTGTCAAATAAATAAATAAAATATTTTTTAAAAAAATGACCATGAGAGACTATGGACTCTGAGAAACAAACTGAGGGTTTTGGAGGGGAGGGAGGCGGAGGGATGCGTGAGCCTGGCAGTGGGTATTAAGGAGGGAAGGCATTGTATGGAGCACTGGGTGTGGTGCATAAACAATGAATCTTGGAACACTGAAAAAATGAAATTTTTAAAAAAAAAAGAACTAAAAAAAAAAAAAAAAGAATGACCATTAGCAGCAGTGACACAATTCCTTGGCTGGCCCATAAAAGACTACTCTACGCCGTGGCAGTACGGCATCCTTCATGGAAAACAGAAATTGAGAATTGGAAGAAATAATTTCAACAGCATTAATCTCGGTTTCCCACCATCTCATTTCATGACAAGTGCACCACATCTACATCATAGGTCAGAATCTTTCATTCCCCTCAAGAATGCAATCACCAGCTATAGAAGTTTCTAAGACAGATCTGAAAATGAATGACGCAAGACCAAATCTGATTGGTTCCTGTGTTTTAAGAAAGAAAAAAAGAGACAATATTTAAATCAGGTTTTACTTTGTTAAAAAAAAAAAAAAAAGGAAAGAAAAGGAAAAGATTTTTCAGCTAGTTGGGGGAGGGGAGAAAGATCTAGACACCCTGGGTCAGAATCCCTGCAGGGTTATGGGGAGCGAAAGGCCATCCCCACAGATTGTTTTAGGAGGTCCTCCCTAGGTCACCTGTGCCCAGCCAAGCCCCCCTTAAATCTCCCACCCATTACCTGATCAGTCCCTGTAACATAGTTGATTTTGTAAATCGTTGACAATTCTCAAGGACATTTTTCTTTATGTTAAGCAACTAAATTACAAATTAAAAAAAAAAAAACTAACGTGGTTGGAAGTGGTCTTATAATCAGTCAGGGATGATTATAATTAATGAAGAATGAAATCCACTAGAGATTTGGAGCCCAGGCTAAAGAGGTCCTTCTCAGGGCCAGTGAAGGAAGGGCAAATGAGTTGGTGGCAACCTTCAAATCCTCCCCGAGAAGCAGAAACCAGTATCAGCCTCTTCCACCTAACAATAAAACTTTGTAAAAGCAAATTTACAGTATATTGCACTGTTTTTAAAAATTGAGGAGTCAGCCACTTCTAAGAACTCAGTTTCCCCAAACCACATCTTGAATGGCTGCGAAAAATCCATTAGACAATAGCAGATCCCCACCAAGCTCAGGGTTTCTTCTCTTTTTGCCAAAAGAGAAATCTGTTACCATATCCTCTGGCAGGGGAGCCTGTCTGAAACTGCCTGGGCTCCTAGCAGGTAATTTACACTGATCTTTGAAAACCATTCACCCCTCCTCCTCCACTCTATAAAACAAATCTGCCTTTCAGAACAGCTCTGAAAGGGGGACAGAGTGCCCAGAGCAGGGGACAAGTCCCTGACCGGATGCCTCACCTACCGCTCTACAAATTCAGGTCACAGAAACCTGTAGCCTGTTCTCATCTCAAGGAACCAATGCTTTCTGCGAACCTCGTATATCCTTCCCAGTTGGCCGCTTGTCTTACGAGTTGTTAAATAAAGACTCTCTTCCCTCCAGAAAGGAAATCAGCAAAGGGTGCCACGGTTGCCGGGTGACTACAAACCTTACCTCCACCTGGGCAGCCCATAGGGTGCAGCCCGGATCTGCAGGCGACCTCATCCACGGCGAGAGAGAAGTGTGTGGCCCGTGCGGGTGCCTGGGACTCGCTCGGCACGGAGGGAATGCGCTGCAACGAGAAAAAAAAAGAGCCGTGAGACAGGGCTGCTTTCACTTCAAAAAGCTAACAACCCAAAACTGGAAGAATGTGAGTCAGAAACGGCGTGCTAACAGAAAACAAACAAAAAAAGTAACCTAGGAGGGAAACGATCACCTGTTTTCCAAACAGACCCAGCAGCGCGAGTTTCCTACACCCGCGGGGTAAGGTCAGAGAGGAGCAGGAGGAAAGGGAGAAGCGGAGGGCTGGGGTGGGGGGACTTCGGCGTCCCTTTCCAGTCGCTTGCCCCGAGGCGAGTCATTTCTCAACCTGGCGTCGGCTTCTTCATCGGTAAAATGAGGGTAATATATGCCTCTTTGCAGGGCTCCGGGAAGGATTAGACGGAGTTGGCACCCACGAGACAGCGGTGAGTAACTGTTCGCTCGCTCTCCTGCCCATCCACGCCCGCAGCCAACTCCGACTTCTTAGTTCCTACTCGCTACCCCGACCAGGGGTTAAGAAGCCAGAAAGAAAGTGGCTTCCAGGTGACACTGGGTACCGGAGTCCTGGCCCCGGGCTCCACGGATGGAACCAGAAGTCAGGCCCAGGGAAAGCGTCCAGAGCGCACACGCGTTCCCGGCTCACTCCCACCGAGCGTCCGCTCCCTCGGGCCAGGGCTCCGCTTCCTCTTCCCCAGCGGAACCCCCCACCCCGCCCCCGGGGCAGCGGGGCCCTGGCTGAGAGCCGGCTCCCTCCCTCGCATCCTTCCCATCCTTCCACCGGCCACCGGGCGCCATAGCAGGCGATCCGGGTTGCCGGGAGCGGAGTGGAGGGAGTGGAGGAATCGGTTACCTGCAGCAAGCCGGTGGCGGCCGGGGCGCATTAGGGTGCGCTCCCGCGCAGCACCCCAAATACCCGCGCACCGGCCGCGCGACGCGCTCCCGACGCTGGCTGCGCTGGCCGACCGCGCCTCCTGCCTCACCGCCACCTACCCGGCCGCCTCGCCCCTGGCCCCGCCCCGTGAAGCCCCGCCCCCAGCACCCCCGCCTCGCCCACCTCGGAGGTTGGAGGGCGGGGCGGGGAGGGGGGCGCGCGCGGCTCCTGGCCGGGGACAGCGCGCCCTCTGGGTCTCAGCGAGGTGTGGGCCGAGAGCCGGTGTCCACGCGCTTTCTTCCTCTCTCTGCTTCCTCAACCGTTTGCCCTGGTTCTCAGGTCCCCGAACTCCGCAAGGGCTGGGTGAGTAAGTGGCGTCTTCTTCGATATTCTTTGCTCTTCTCCGCCAAGGCAGGAAACGCGAGAAGTACAGCTTTTCTGATTTTCAGTGTTTTATAAAAAAAAAAAAATGCAAAAGTCAAAGATCCTGTATATAATGTGAAGTTTAGAGATGACCATGCGGTTTGGTCCTCCCCCTCCCCCGCCCTTGGTCTTTTGTTCCGTTTAGTATTTAAAAACTCATTGCATTCACGTGTGTTTTCACTTAAAAACTAAGACAAAAACTGGGAAACAGTCCACAGTGCCGTGCGAAGTGGAACACACCTCTTTCCCTACCTGGTAGCACAGAGCGCTGTCGCTTAAGCTGACACGGTGTCCTTGGTAGCGAGAGGAACACCGTGTGTTCCCCCTTGGACTTTGACCTCCTGGAGAGCAGATCAGGTTCTTACTCGTCTTCGCACCACGTAGTCACTCAACACACGTGTTTGGAAGTAAATGAATGGTGGACGTGCCTACACACTTCCCCGCCCGCCATGTCTTGCTCGGGTTGTAGGGCAAATCTGAGACCCTCTGAGGAGGGAGGTTTCCATGCAGCTGGACGCTTGCCTGGTGTCCTTCATTCTTATGAAAGGTCATTGCACAGGGGAGAGGCCGGAACGTGGAAAGCAGGGCCCGGCTGGCCTGGAGGGAACCACGGAGTCTCTGAAGTTCATCTTCTGGGGCTTCGGACTTGAGGTTAAATACCCCGGTGGGGGTGGGGCGGGGAAGGGTGGGACCCGGGCAGGCGGTACCTTGTAAGTGAATCTTGTAAGTGAATCATAAATTAGCATATTGGTTTCCTGTTAACCCACCTCTCCTGTGAAGACCCCAGCTTTCTCTTCAAGGCTTTGGAATGTTCTGGGAAGCGTGCTCTGGACTCTTCAGTCCCCTTCCCACCCTTGTGCTGGAGGGTTAACTTGGGTCATTAAGCAGCACGATGTAGGTAGGCCGGCTTCAGGGACAATGGCATAGGAGCTGGTGAAAGATTCCTGGGGGAAGGTAAATCTTGTCTCTTCGCCAAGGAGATTCCTCCGCCACGGAGTGACAATCTTGGAATATATTGCTTTAATTTTATTTCAAAAAAGCAATTTTGGGGGGCACCTGGCTGGCTCAGTCAGTAAAGCATGTGCCTCTTGATCTCCAGTCATGAGTTTGAGCCCCAGGTTGGCAGTAGAGTTTAATTTTCTTATAATCATTATATGCAAGACTGAGGACAGTGGAACCATAGTTCCTTTTAAACTGTGGTTTATATTTTTGTCCTGGAAACCAAGATGGAAACCAAAATATCTTGTGCAGAATTTGCATTTTGGTCAAAATTAGAAAAAAAGGTAATTGCAGTTTGTTTTCTCCATCTGTTGCTAACCCAGATGACCTTTTTAACTAAAGGACTTAAGACATTGAGAAGGCAAATGAACTGTGGAGAAACCTCATAATAAATGATGAAATTAAATTCATGAACTTTATTAATTCAATGTTTGAAGCTAAACCTGTCACTTCTTTCCACTGGGCTAACCATGTTTCTTTCATCCCCACTTGATCAGTTGTTTCTGTTTTGTTTTTCTGGACTTACATCAAGGATATTTTAAGGGTTTTTTTGTTTTTGTTTTTGTTTTTGAGGATTTTATTATTAAGCTCAAACTCATAACCCTGGGGTCAAGAGTTGCATGCCCCACCAACTGAGCCAGCCAGGCACCCTTTAAGCTGATTTTTAATCAACACTCCTGGTATGCCTGAAAGAATGACTCCTTTTAATTTCTAAAGGGGTAATCAAATTTGCTTGCTTTTGAGTTGTCTACTCATACCATTAAAGATTTATAGCTTAAAAAAGAAAAGAAAGTGTGCATATCTTATGACCCAGCATTCTACTCTTTGGCATAAAATCAACAGTTGTTTTGTCTAAGGTAGTAGCCACAAGGCACACATGGTTAGTAAGCCCTTGAAATTGCCAAGACGCCATTGAAATGTGTGGAAAGTGTCAAATACACGATAGATTCTGAAGATGTAATATGAAAGAAAAAATAATTTAAAATATCTCTTTTTAAATATTGATGATACATTGAAATGATCATATTTTGGATATATTATTCAAATAAAAAAATAAAAGGGTGACTAAAACTTGTTACTGGCTTAATAGTTGGAATGTAGACTGTACGTCGCCCAAGCAGTGCTAATTCTGTTCCCTAACACAGCTTGTACAGCATCGTGCTTCAGGTATATCACGAGCATTGATGGATTGATTTGATCATCTAAGTTTAATGTGTAATATTGTCTTTTTTTATATAGTTTTTTTTTTAAGATTTTATTTATTTGACAGAGATCACAAGTAGGCAGAGAGGCAGGCAGAGAGAGAGAGGAAGGGAAGCAGGCTCCCCGCCGAGCAGAGAGCCCGATGCGGGGCTCTATCCCAGGACCCTGAGATCATGACCTGAGCCGAAGGCAGAGGCTTTAACCCACTGAGCCACCCAGGTGCCCCTGTAATATTGTCTTGATAGGAAAATTAACTTCAAGACCCAACGAGTGGATTTATAAATTAACTTTTTGACTACGTCTTTCCGGTCAGTTGGGTATGGTGGGTAGCCCATAAATGTGATGTTTTATTTTTAGTGACCACAATAGCATAAGCCTATCATAAATCTACACATGTAGCCCACAAGGTCTTTCTGGATCTCTTTAGGGCATATCTGTCAGGCGCCTTTCAGAAAACCAGCGTCCCAGCAGAGATTTTTACAGAGAAGTGAAGGAGTTGGTTAAACAGGCGTGAAGAGAACCGTTGCAGTTGTAGGCAGGGAGCAAGAGCTGCCTGCTTACCGGAAGGCCCCCGGGGAGCTGGGACTCGGGCCTCTAAGGAAGGGGTGGGACCCAGCTGGTGGTGATATTTTCCAAAGGCAAGTGTTGAGGCTGGATCCGAGAGGGTGGATTAAATACTAGAAATCGGAACCAACTGCTGGGGGGGAGGGGAGGGGGAGTGGAGGGAAGGAGGGGAACATTGCTCGGTGACCATGGCAGGCACAGGCAAGCAAACATAAAGGAGCAAGTCCCTTTTCCCTTCTCCTGACTCCCTGTCTCCCAGAGCACCTGCGATCTGCAAAACCTTAACAGAAAACATACAGAGCTACAGCCTCAGTGAACAGAGTACCTGAGACATTCTTTAATAACCAGCGGAAGGAGAGAACTCGTGATTGTGAATATCAACTATCCTCGTATTACAGAGGTAGGGGAGTGCTAATAAATGGAGCTCTTACACTGATGATTAATTCTATTATAATACATTTTTTAAAAATATCATAGGGATGCTTCGGGGGCTCAGTCCTTTGAGTGTCCCACTCCTGATTTCAGCTCAGGTCATCATCTTGGGGTCATGGGATCGAGGTCGTCCTTGTGCTCATGCTCAGTGGGGAGTCTGCTGGGGGATTCTTCCCTCTTCCCCTTCCCCATGCCATTCTCTCTCTCTCTCTCTCTCTCTCAAATAAATACATCTTTAACAACATTTATCATAATAAAATTGTTGTTAAAAGTACAACTCAAATAAGAGACAATGTTGAACTTGACCCTAATCCTGTGCTCCCAGAAGACAGTGATGGTTCGAGAAACTCCCACACCCACATCCCTTTGTGTTCTGGGAAATAGCTTTCTGCAAAGAATCATCACCTTTCCTCAAATGACATAGCTAAGACTCGGGGAGAACACCCTCGTTTATCTATGACAAGGTCAGACACAGACCATCCAGATTCCCTTTGTGTCTTAGAAATGATTAGCTGAGCCGTTTGTCCCCAGTGAATGATCAGCACAAAGTGCCCTGCTTGCTTTACTTGATGAAACTTTATTCAAGCTTCCCTCCTTCCCCACAACTTCAAGCTTTCATCCACCCTCAGCCTAAGCCAGCAGTGGGATGGAGAATACACCGCTCATGGCCCCAGCCAAGAAGCCCCTTCCTAGTGGGCTTCAAAGAAACCTTTTTTAAAAAATTAACATATAACGTATTATTTGCCCCAGGGGTACAGGTCTGTGAATCATCAGTCTTACACAATTCACAGCACTCACCATAGCACATACCCTCCCCAATGTCCATAACCCAGCCACCCTATCCACCCCCCACCCCACCTCCTAGCAGCCCTCAGTTTGTTTCCTATGATTAAGAGTCTCTTACGGTTTGTCTCCTGCCCCCGTCCCATCTTGTTTTATTTTTTCCCTCCCTACTCCTCATGACCCCCTTGCCCTGCCTCTCAAATTCCTCATATCAGAGAGAGCATATGATAACTGTCTTTCTCTAACTGACTGACTTCGCTTAGTTCTAGTTCTCTTATTACTCTCTAGTTCCATCCACGTCATTGCAAATGGCAAGATTTCATTTCTTTTGATGGCTGCATAGTATTCCATTGTATATATATACCACATCTTCTTTATCCATTCATCTGTTGATGGACATCTAGGTTCTTTCCGTAGTTTGGCTATTGTAGACATTGCTGCTATAAACATTTGGGTTCATGTGCCCCTTCGGATCACTACATTTGTATCTTTAGGGTAAATCCCCAGTAGTGCGATTGCTGGGTCATAGGGTAGCTCTGTTTTCAACTTTTTGAGGAACTTCCATGCTGTTTTCCAGAGTGGCTGCTCCAGCCTGAATTCCCACCAGCAGTGTAGGAGGGCTCCCCTTTCTCTGCATCCTTGCTAACATCTGTCATTTCCTCACTTGTTAATTTTAGCCATTCTGACTGGTGTGAGGTGGTATCTCATTGTGGTTTGATTTGTATTTCCCTGACCTTTCTTCTGACCTTTCAGAAGCTTGCTGATCTTACAATCAAACCAGTCTCCGGATTACAACCCCTCTCCCCCAAGAGCAGTAAGCCCCTTCCGCTAGCTGTAAGAATTTTTTTTTTTTTTTAAGATTTTATTCACTTAATTTGACAGTCAGAAATCACAAGTAGGCAGAGAAGCAGGCAGAGAGAGAGAGAGAGGAGGAAGCAGGCTCCCCGCCGAGCAGAGAGCCCGACATGGGGCTCGATCCCAAGACCCTGGGATCATGACCTGAGCCGAAGGCAGAGGCTTTAACCCGCTGAGCCACCCAGGCGCCCCTGTAAGAATTTTTTTGAATGAAGTCTCTGCCTTCCCTAAGTCCAGGTTTGCCATTTATTGGACAGTTTTCTGGGGCTATGACTCGGCTCAAGAGTAGAACTCACCTGGGGATCTCCACCATCCCCACACAGGTAATGATATACCTTGTTCTGCGCTTTGAGGACCTGTCCCTGAGCTCATGTCTCAAGCTATTGTTCTGGATGTCCTGTCTGTTGAAGCACAGTAAAGTTACAGTGAAAATTCTTTCTTTGGCCTCTTCTGTTTTTCCCAGGTTCCTCAACCCAGACACCGTGGGAGAGTCTTCATCAAGTGAGACTCTCAGCTTCCTTCTAGTTAATTTTCTCAGGTTGACCCACAGGTGACTCTTACTCTCTCAAGGTACCTTCTCTTCTTCTCTCCCATGTCATCATGGCACTAGTTAGTTTAATATGTTCAAGACTTGGCAAAATTTACTAAAAGGCAATTTAGAACTTAAAAGGCTTCTTTGGGAAATTTGGGATCTCCCTAGACTGAGTCATCTGGGAACTTCTCTCTTCCCACCAGCCCCTCCTCTTCCTTTTTATCACCTTAACCTTCTCTTCAGCTGCCTTAAATCCTTTGATCTGTCCACCTGCAACACGTCTACCTCCTTGACCCGCTATGCACCGCTGTCACACCCTTTCCTACCCACTCTAGTCCTTAAACTCATCGTCATTTGAGATCTGGACCCCTTCTGCTCTGCTCACCACCTCTTCACCCCATTGGTGAGGGAAGAATTTCCTACCCTTCATAGTACAAGATGGCCAAATATGTGACACCCTGTACCAGACAGTGAGGCTGATAGTTTATTAGTCGTAGAGACTCACACCTTGGGGGTGGAGGACACTGCTTGCCATTCAGAGCCACATAGACCTAGAAGGCAAGATTCTCTGTCTTAGCAGAATAATTTTCTTTGCTTTATGTTGGTGCTGTCATGTTCTTGATTATTAAAAATAACAGTCTCCACCCTTTTGAAAGAGCTCAGGTTCTTTACAGTCATGCTACCTCCTATGTTTCCTTTTAAAATCTTTTATTGCCGCTTTGATTTGGGATTGACTTCATTTTTGCATGCCACACAAACAAGCGAATTTCCTTGCCAGTTACATTATTTTTGGAATGCCTTCTCAGCAGATCTTTTACTTCTGAAAATTATCCATAAGTTAACCATGGCCATTCTAAGTACTTCTTCATCAACTGATAGTTTTTTTGTTTTACTTTGATGCTTCCCTCAAAGTGCTTGCAGATCAACTACAGACCAGAGTGCTTTGTTTTCAACAAAGAAGGACTGTCTCAGAGTCCGGTGGAAAGGGACTCCGCCAGCTAGGTGCTCTTGGGCACAACTTCTGATGGCATCACTTAAATAACTTCGAGAATATGCTGGCGGTACGAGTTGAGATTTCCTGAGTTCTGGTGGGGGACCAGATGCGTTCATGAGACCACCAACCAAGATCAGAAATGAATTACTTGGGGCTGAATAAAGATCTGATGAAGGAGGATTATGAGCTTTGTTTGGAATATCACTGATGCTTTAATGTTTATGTTTTCTTGATATACAAAACCCCTTATTCTTTCCCCTTTTTCTATAGCTCATGACAATTTAGTAGACTATGCTTTCATAGACAGAAATGAAACTTCTCGTTCCTCCCCTTGCTTTCACCCTCAGAATTAAAAATCTCTTACTGAGGGGCATCTGACTCTTGATCTTTTTTTTTGTTTTTTTTTTCCTGACTCTTGATCTTGGCTCAGGTCTTGATCTCAGAGTTGTGAATTTGAGCCCCATGTTGGGCTCCATGATGGGCATGAAACATACTAAAAAAAAAAAAAAAAAAAAAAAAAAACTTACTGAATATTCTTATTTTCCTGGCAATATAGTTTTTTGCTTAGATTCAGTAACAGTCTATCTTCCTTGTTAATGGCATATAATTGGGAACATTGGTAATTAAACCAGGGCTTTGGCTGGAATGTCATATTTGCAAATACTGCTCCTTTACTAGACTCTTATAAGAATCTGATACTGACTTTATTATGGAGCCAGTGCTTAAACCCTCTTGGGAAAATCTAGCCTGATACTTGGCTTATAAGTTTCTAGCCTTACAGATGAGTAAGGATTTTTACTTCCTGGCAGACCTAGGAACCCTAGAAGGTCTGGGAACATTGAGAAGAGAAGGATTTGCCCAAATCTGTAGATACTGCAGGTGAAATATGATGGCAGGTTCATGGTTTGGCTTCCTAGCCTTAATACGTTTGTACAAGTCCAACCTGAGATTCCTTATAAAAAAGTTCCAGAGAAGCAAACTTACAAAGGTCTATATGCTAAATTAGCACTCTTGCTGTACCTGTGTAAATAATCAGGTCATTCCTAAAGAGGCCAGCCTTATTTTGTGGTCAAGAATAATCTTTCTTTAGGGTTACCTAAATGTGGGGCTCAATCCCAGGACCCTGGGATCATGACCTGAGCCAAAGCTTAACGTTAAGCTTAAGCTTAACGACTGAGCCACCCAGGCACCACCCCCCAACCATAACATTCATTCTTAAGAGCCCTTGAGAGTTGAAATGAGTAATTGTGAGAGAGATGAAGGCTTATATGTAAGAGAACATACTGTTTGATTCATATTTACATATTTGAAAGTCTGAACAGGTAAATCTACTGACAGAAAGGGGAATAGTCATCTGGGACTGGGGGGAGTGGGCTTACTTTTTGAGATAATTCAAATGTTCTTTATTTTGACCATGGTAGTGATTACATGGGTACATACGTTTCTCAAAACTCATTGAAGTATCCACTTAAAATGGATGTATTATATTGCATAGGTACGGGGGAAAATAATTTCCCCCCTACCCTTTTAGATTCTTGGCTGAGACAGCCCTGTAATACAAGATAGGTGAACAGGGAGAAAACGAACAAGTTTAATAACCTGTATACCTCCTGTTGGAGCCAAGGGCAAGCTACCCCAGGACAGACCTTTTTGGCATGCAAATCAGGCTGAGCTGAAAACAATCAAAGCCCAAAAGACTCAGAAAGAAACTTTGACCTCACCTCATTCTGCCTAAAAGAATTTAGAGGACTTCTGGGAAGAGAGTTATCATCACAGATATCTACATGATAATATGAGCTGAGTATGGTAGATGGGGCGGAACCTAGCTGGGCTTGTTGGTCCAAGTTCTCCCTCATGTCCCATTGTTTCTGAGGACCCCAGCAGACATTTGTTTATCAAACATTAACTCTTCTTTCATTTTCCTGTGAATTCCATTCCCTCCCTTTAAGTATCCGATTCCTTTCCCCTTCTTCTGAGTTCAGGGTGACATATATACCTCATTTTGCCTGTCTATGTCTATGTGGATTTCCCAGACATACAAAATTAAGTTTGATTTTCTCTGATCTGTCTCATGTCAATTTAATTTGGCCCAGTTAGAGGAACCTTGAAGGAGAGTAGAAAAACTTTTCCTCCCTGACAGGAGATACCCTAGAAAATGGGGTAACTCCTTAAAATGGGCCAAGGCATCCCCTTAAATGCCATCACTAGCAAAAGATAAAAGATGTTGCAGGGATGGAGGGAGGGTAGTTATGGGAAGTTTCAGAAAAAGCACAGTAAATGAGGTAAGTTTTTTTGTTTTTTGTTTTTTGTTTTAATTCATTTGTTTGACAGACAGAGATCACAAGTAGGCAGAGAGGCAGGCAGAGAGAGAGGAAGGGAAGCAGACTCCCTGCTGAGCAGAGAGCCCGATGCGGGGCTCGATCCCAGGACCCTGGGATCATGACCTGAGCTGAAGGCAGAGGCTTTAACCCACTGAGCCATCCAGGCGCCCCAACGTAAGGTTTTTAAGTAGATTTAAGTTGCTGCCTTCTCCGTTGTTAAGTTTCTATAGTTTCAGTCATTTTTGTTTTCCTGGTACAGAGAGGGAGAGACTCTGATAGATGGTGATTTCCCTTATAACTGTAAATATCTTTTACAAAAGATAGCTTCTACAGGGTTTTCAGAGCTACTCCTGTATCTGCTGTTTCTCAAAAATAACCAGACCAAGATAATCTTTATGTCTAAGAGGCATATGTTGGGGAGACAAATTCTGTTCTCCTTCACATGTAAGCTGTACCTCAATAAAATTGATTTAAAAAATACCTGTTTACTATGGACTCTGAAAAACAATCTGAGGGTTTTGAAGGGGTTGGGGTGGGAGGTTGGGGGAGCCTGGTGTTGGGTATTATGGAGGGCATGTGTTGCATGGAGCACTGGATGTGGTACATAAACAATGAATTCTGTTACACTGAAAAGAAATTAAAAAAAAAAATACCTGTTTGAGAAAACTAGAAGGGTAAACAAAGGGGAGAGCATATATTGGGGAGGATCTGAACACACTGAGTTTGCAATGATGATAAGCTCTCCAGGAGCAGAGGGGTTCCAGGTTTCTGGAAATATGCCTAGATTCCATTGTTTCCTACTTAGAAGCTACCTGGGAAAGGATGGTGCAGCCACGACACTAAATATACTCTTTTGGGGGTGAGAGGACCCTAGGAGAAGTTGTGGGGAATTTTTAAAAAAATTTTATTTATTTGACAGAGAGCAGGGGAGCTGTAGGCAGAGAGGGAAGCAGGCTCCCCGCCAAGCAATGAACCCGATGTGGGACTTGATCCCAGAACCCTGGGATCATGACCTGAGCCAAAAGTATATGCTTAACCGATGAGCTACCCAGCTGCCCCAGTTGTGGGGAATTTTTACAATTACGAGGTCCCGGCACAGCATAGGAAAGGGAAAGGGTTGGAGAAACAAATGAATGCTGTATCCTGGACATCTGTTAAAGGAGACAAAAGAATCAGGTAGGCTCACAGCATATTTCAAGCCTGGCACTATAATTCTCCTACTAAATGAACAAGAATGTCCCAGATACAAAATTATTTATTTAATACTGATTTGCGAGAGGAGGTTGACATGTGGCCGAGGTGCCCTCTGGTGGTAGAATCTAAAACCGACTGTGTAGACAGAGCAGTGGAGAAATAAGATGAAAATCATCTCTGGTTTTTATGTATATTACATGAGAGAAGTAAATATAGTTGACTTTTACCACAGCAAAAAATCTGCAACACTTAGCTAGTATTATCTAAAATAAAGAGCTTGGTAGAATTCTGTTTCCAGTCAAGAGGGAGTAACAGGGATCAGATTTACCTTCCGTTAAAAACAACAGGATTTGAATAGTCAGTTATGCTCAGTCCCATGTCACCAAAACAAGACTTAATTACAGCTTTGGCTCTCTCCGAAATGGAATCTTAAGCCAGTCAATCAGGAATCATCTAATCAGCCCTACTTAGGTAATGTGCCTGACAGACTCCTGACTTCCCCTAAAGGAAAATAGCCTTGCGATAACAAACAAACTTTTTTTTTTTTCTAGTGTAACTTTCCTTTCCTGCTCCTTTCAGCCAAAAAGTTTTTCATTTTGTACAGGTCCTCAGAGATCCTTTCTAGATAATAGAGTGGAGGCTGTCCTATTGATAAACCACCGAATGAAACCAGTAAGGTCTTCACAATTTCCTCAGTTGAATTTTGTGTGTTAACACTTCCCATTTGCAATAAGAAATCATACAGAATATATTAAGATTATTTCTGAAATAATGATTTTCAGAAATTGGACATCAGGCGGCACAGGGTGGTGATCTGTGGGAAATGGGAGATAAAGGCGAGGTGAGCCCTGTGATTTCCCCGGAGAATGTTTCCAGGCCACCACTCAAGGAAGGGTAACTCAGGCAGAGCTCAGCGGGTCTCCTGAGGTATAGAGATGGATCAAGGAGGCCAGAGAAGTCAAGGTAGCGAGACTCCACAGGGCACAATACGAGAAACAGGAGAACAACATAGGGAGAAAACCCCAAAAATCTGCAGAAGGTCTTCTTCAAGTCTCCATCTGGGACCCCATGTTTATGAGGAAACTACCTGAGTAGTAGGAAAGAACCTTCTGGGGGTAGTAGAGGGAACAATCTCTAGAGCTCACGGAGAGCAGAGAATAGTCCCTGCTTCCATCACCAGAGGGGAAACTATAATTCGAGAGACATTAGATAAAGCACATGGTAGTGCTAGAATAACAGTTGTTCTGATCCTGAATAGCAGAATTTAAGAGCAAGCTTCAGAAAGATCACACTATTTCCAAGTAACTTACCTGTGTCCCAGAAAAAGGCCAAGAAGAAAAATACATATATATGCCCCACGTCGGGCTTGAACTCCCAACCCCAAGATGGAGAGACCTATGCTCTACCGACCGAGCCAGCCAGGCATCCCCTGGCCAGCAACATTTGTAGGAGTCAAAATATAACCAGCACCCAACAAAGTAAAATGTATAACGTTTGGCCTTCAATCAAAATTTACTAGGCATGCAAAGAAGCCGGAAAATATGACCCATAATAAGAAGGAGGAAAAAAATCAATTTATAGAAAGCGTTCTTTCTAAATGATGATAAAAGGACATTAAAACAGTTATTATAACTCTATCCCATCTGTTCAAGAAGGTAGAAGAAAGGTGGAGCGTGATAAGGAGCAACAAGGATCATCTAAAATTGGACTTCCGCAGATCAGAAATATCATATCTGGGATGGAAAAAATACACTAGCTGGAGTTGACAGAAGATTAGAGAGCAAAGAAGAGAAGATGAGTGTACTTGAAGAGACAGCAGTAGAAACTGTAATAGGAATGGAAAACTAACCACAGAGACAGAAAAGACTGAAAAAATGAACAAAACATCAGTCGGCTGTGGGATCACTTAGTAGCACAGCGTATGTGTAATTGGAGTCTTTACTCTCCTTTCTATTAACCACGGTGTTTCCACACTCTGTTCTTCTGTGTCCACTTTCACCATTAAAAAAAAAAAAAATCACATCCCTCGAACGTCTACCTGCAAACTACGAAAACTACTCTTACTTAGATCTGCAATAACGGAGCACAGTGGAGACTTCATGTAATTCCATCTTTCTGTGAAATCCAATGGCTCTCCCACCTCAGCAGCAAATCCCACCATTTGCTACCCAATCTTTGCATCCTCACCCTTGTTTACGACCTTCATTCTTTGAAGGTGACAAATGTCCTGCTGTCCCTCCAAACTGTGTTGTCACTCCTCTGATTCCTTCCCTCCTCTGCTGCTGAATTTTGGGTATCCCTAAGTCTTTCTGGTAAAGTCATGAAATTTCAGGGTTGGGCAGAGATCTTCGGCACTGTCTAGTCTGTCCCACTCATTGTTGAACACTTGACTTATGTTTATGATACTTTTATCATATAGTTGTCCAGCTTTTGTGTAAACACCATCGTGTTAGGTAATTTCCCCTTTTCCCCCACCATCAGTAGCTCCAATCTTCAGACCTCTCTTTCTCATATGTAGCCGAAGCAGATCTCTCTCTGACTTCTGCCAAATGGTCTGGTCTCAGCCTCTTAACCTCCTTTCCTTTCCACTCTAGTCTAGACCCATGAACACCTCAAGCATGGAATACTTCAATAACTTGACGGTCTCCACTGTAATTCTTCCTCCAGTTCACTCAGTGCGTAACAATTCCCCCCCGACTCATCTTTAAAACAGTATTGATCCTGTTATGTCCTTCTCTTACTTAAGAACTTAATAAGGGCTCCCTTCATTGTTTTTTCCATCAAAACGTGTATTCTTTTCAATATATTCTTTTTTGAATGCCGTTCATGCATTCAGCATTCAAAAGTATATAAAAGGGTATAGCCTCTACCCCTCCACTTTCCTTTCAAGGTAATCACTGTTGAAAGTTCTAGGGGAGTTGGTTGGGTTTTTTTGGTTTTTTTTTTCCTCTGATATCTTCCCAGAGATTTTTCTGGACATTTTATCATATGTGTTATCTTTTTTTTTTTTCATATGTGTTATCTTTTGCCTGACTCTGATGATACTTTTCACCAATTACCTTCACCCTTGAACCACACTGAGGGAAATTTATCAATACCTGTTTAACATATCTGTTCTTTACCTACCTCTTTTGCATTTAACATAAAATTTTGGAAATCATTCTACATCAGTTTATGTAAAGTCTCTCTCTCTCTTTTTTTCCTCAATGTCTGCACAGTGGATGGGATGTACCATGATGTTTAAGTACATTCTTAATGGGTATTTAGGGTGTTTCCAGTTTCTTGTTATTAGAGAGAATGCTGCAATGAAGAGCCTCATTCATGTCTGAAATGTATGTGTAGGATAAATCGGCAGAAGTGCTGTTGCTTGCTCAAAATGTATCCACATTTAAAAAGTTGATAGATATTACCCTCTGAGTCATTACCTTCAAAGGTGAAGGTGACTGGCAAGAAATGCATCAGACACAGCGGAGGGAACAAGTTCCTTACGCGTGGGTGAAAGACAGAAGCGTCCCCACCCTTCTGTCATACTCGAGAACACTCCCCAGCTATCGTCTCTGCTGCAACATTAATTTTTATTCTTTCCATCGAATCTTCCTTATCAGCATACAACGATGTTATTTCTCCCCTCTTTAAAAGCTTCTTCAAACTCTAGGAATACCACAGGGAGCTGGAAATTCAGCCGCCATCTCTGCCCGAAGGATAAACGGGACGTTCTTGCTGGGGTGAGCATCCAGTTAGGTCTTCGAAAAATTTCCTTTGCTGCACTCACAAGAAGGTTCATCCCCTTTCAGACCTCCTGTATGTTCTGGAGACCCCAGTTGCCTGCCGGGCCAGTGACAGGAACTATTCATCATCCCAGATCATTCCTGAACAATCACTGCAGAGCTGAATGGAAGGTCTGTTTTACAGGGAGATTTTTAAAATTTTTAAATTTATTTTTATTTTTTTACAGGGAGATTTTTTTAGATGGAACAATCCCATTTGAAGACCCAGGCTTCCCCTATAGAAAATGTACCACTGTACACTCACCAACAGCACGTGACTCCCTGTTTCCCCACATACTTGCCAACACAGCCGAGTGTCAGTCTTTTGCCTTTGTCCACAGTGACAGGTACAAACAGAAGTACATAGTTTCAATCTTACATTTCTCTCAGGTGTGTGGTTGCACATTTTTTCCTAGAATAGCAAGTAAAGACGTCTATGTCTCTGTGGCTAGTCAGGCAACGCTACTTGGGTGCTGGGTTCCCAGCCTTCTTCGTGTATGAGAACCTCCCCACAGTCCTCTCTGCTATGACTCCCTTCTTCCAGACCTTTTCAAGAGCCCCTTCTTTCTCTAGCCCTTCCTCATTCCTTCCTTCTTTCTCTTTTTCTCTTTCAGAGCAAAGCTTGCCAAACTTTTCCTGGAAAGGCCAGGTAGAAAGGATCATAAGCATTGTGGGCTGTGTGGTCTCTCTCCCAGAGCCTTAACTCTTGGGCCCGGGGTGGCCATTCATCTAGCTCACTGACCTCGCTTCCCTGAAGACCAGCGTGAGCCCCCCCTCGCTCCGGGCCATCCAGCAGGAAGCAGCCACAGCTGTTTCTGGGCCTTTGCACTCCACAGGCTTCTAGCTGGCGTCTCCAGAACAGTGCAGAGGGCCCAGGGGACATAAACCTCTCCGGGAGGATGGTGAAGGGTGTTTCTGGAAGAGCCTGGCTGTGTCTGCTGTCTGCAAACTCTGGGAAACCCTCCCTCATCCAGCTGCTTCCTCCGGTGTCCCTAAGGAAGAACCATCCTTGTCAAAGTCAGGTCCAAGTTGTTCTGTAAGGGTCTACTTAGCCAGAGCGACTCCATCTCGGTTAAACAGCCATTTTGTTGTTTGTGCAGTAAACTCAAATTGACCCTCCCCCCCAGAGGAACTTGCTTAAAAGCAAGTCCAGGAAACCAGTAAAATACGGTCGGCCAGTTCCTGATAACCGAGCCCAGAATACAAGGACGAGTCAGGCCAGGTGGAGACATCCAGTCAGTAAAAAGCACACATACAACCTCCCTAACCACCAAAGAATGTAAACCCCGCCTTTTGGGTGCCAACCTTGGGCGCCAATTCTGACCAGAGTGATAGGCTAGTTCAAACAGCTACTATAGGGTAAACTGTAATTCAGTTGGCCACCTGCGTGTGACCTAACATGACTATGCAACTTTCTCTGTGTGTTACAATCTCATTGGCCACCTGTGTGTGGCCAGGCTTAACCACATGGCCTTTGCTCTATAAAAGTCAGTCTGTGAGGCTGGGGGTCGTCGCTCTCTCCATAAGAGATGGCCCCGACCGGTCGGTTTGATGCCGGTGCGAAATAAAGCTTTGCTTGACCTTCGCTTTGTTCAGTCTCGCTCCTTTGATCATGGATCCCATCTGTTCCTAAATCCAGTAAGCATTTGTCCAGCTCCTCCAATGCAGAGAGGTCAGAAGCACTCCAGGAAATCATTGTCCTTGAAACCCCTTCAGCGGGGGATTGAATCCTCCCTGTTTCTCTCCTGTCACTCCTCCTAAGTCTGCTGGTTCCTCCATATCTCCCAGGCCTTGTGACCCTGCAGAGCCTCCAGACTGAGGCCTCAAAGTCCTCAGAGTCCTTTCTCTCCACGCTCCTTCCCTGTGAACTCACGCAGCCTGAGGCTGTTCAGGATTCCTGTAGTTAACGTGGCCATCCTCAGAATTTTGACCGCCCCCCCGAGTCTGGACCTCTCCTCTGAACTCCAGATGCATGTTTCCAGCTACCCCGTTGACACCCGCCCTTGGAGGCTAGATCAGCATCTTAGACATGTGCAACGTGCAGTGCCTCATCTTCCCAGCGTGCTTCTCTGCTGTCCCCTGACTCTTGTTCACGGCCCCGTCCCTCCAGTTGCTCAGGCCAAATACTAGGCGTCATCCCTGCCCTGGCTCTCCATCTCCCACGGACTAGATCCACTCCATCAACAAATGCCTCCCCCACCCCCCTTCCTCACTAGATGTACCCACTTCCCCTCGTGCCCCAGCAGCCGGTTAGGTACCTGGCAACAGGAGCGATCATTCTCAGATGCAGATTAGGGCTCCGGACTTGGGGTAAAGGCCAGAGGTTTCCCGGTGGCCCGTATAAAACTGGTTCCACAGACTCTCTGCCTTTATCTTCTGTCTCTCTTCTCACTCCCCCGGTCCAGGCGCACAGGCTTCCCTGTTCCCGCTAGATGGCACCGGGCATAGTGTCATCTCTGGGGCTTTGTACTGGCCACCACTCTGCCAGGCAGGCTCCCCTCCACACCCCGTACAAGTCTGGGCTTGGACATAACCTGGCAATGTTATCTTCACGGGCCGCCTCGTTTAAAATGGCAACACCCCTCCCCAGTTGTCTCTGTCTGCTTTCACCTTTGTATTCTTCCACAAGAGCACTTACAGCATCTAAAATGCATATTACAAGTAGATTTCACTTAATTAAAAAAAAAAAAAAACACCTGCTCCCCCTCCAATAAATAGAAAGCTTTTCGTGAGAATAGAAGTTTTTGTTTTTGTTTTAAGATTTTATTGATTTGTGATAGAGCGAGAGAGAGTGAGCACGAGCTGGGGATGGTGCAGAAGGAGAGGGAGAAGCAGACTCCCCGCTGAGCAGGGAGCCTGATGTGGGGCTCGATGCCAGGACCCCAGGATCATGACCTGAGCCAAAGGCAGATGCTTAATGCCTGAGCCACCCAAATGCTCCGTAGAGGTTGCTTTTAATCTGTTTCATTCTTTATCTATGCCCAGCATCTATAAAAGTGCTTGACTCAAAGTAGGAGCTCAGTAATATTTGCTGAATGAATAAGGGAATAAGTGAATGAATAAATATATTTACCACAAATGTAATGACTTTAAACAACACAAGTTTATTAGCCTCCAGTTCTCCAGGGCAGACGTCTGACGTGGGTCTCACTGGCCTAAAATCCAGCTGTGAGCGGGGCTGCATTCCCTTCTAGAGCCTCTAGGGAAGAATCCATTCCCTTGCCTTTTCCAGCTTTGGAGGTCACCCACATTCCTTAGCTTGTGGGCCCTTCTTCCGCCTTCAAACTAGCAATGGTCGGTTGTGTCTTAGATCATTTGCACATCTGGTACTCTTTTCCCATCTCCTTCTGATTCTCTGTCTCCCTCTTCTGCCTTCATTTTCTTCTTTGGAGGACCCTGTGATGTCATTGGGCTCATCCAGAAACTTCAGGATAATCTCCCTTTCATAAACTCTGCAGATTAGCTACTTTAATTCCGCTGGGCAATTAAGGTATTGCAATATTTAATGCAACATACTAACCATATTTAATGCAACATACTAACATTAATACTTAATGTTAGCATATTGCAGTAATTAATGCAACATACTAACAGGTTCCAGGGATTAGGATGTGGGCGTGGACATTATTCTGCCCCTGACCGGTGTAAATCTACGAGAATTCCTTAGGAATCTCAGCTCATTCCAGATCAGCCAAGAGCCCTGTGCATCAGTGTTGCTGAGAGGCAGCGGCTCTGTGAGGGAGTCTCTCCTGTCCGGCAGGATCTCCTCCACCATTTTCTCTGGGCAGTGCCTCCTGCTCCAAGCCGATGGTTCCTCTCAGTGACCACTCAATGAAAACTCCCTCTCAGCGAGCCAACTGTCAGTGCCAATAAATGACTTCACATCAAGGTATGCATAAAAAGGTGCCTGTCCTTAGATGTTTGCACTCTTCAGGAGGGTTTTTTCCAGCTGTAAGTTACAGTAAACACGTGTGATTTATCTAAGGAAGGGCTTGTCTTTCCTACAAGCAAGGTCTCTGGAAGCAGGAGCCACTGGCCTTGACTTTGAGGACTTGATGTCACCAGCGCTGGTGTCTCTACAGTTGTCCAGTTGGCTTGGCTTGCCCTTAGAATCAGGATGGGGCTGCCGCCGCCAAGCATCATCAGATCCGCATTCTGGGCAAGAAGGAGGAGCAAAGATGGCACCACTAGTCATGTCTCTTGACAGAAAAAAAATTTTTTTCTTCAAATTGCACCCTATACATTCTCAGAATTTCCTTAATGTGCCAATGGCCAGAACTGATCACACAGACACTGCCAGCTGCAAGAAGTCTAGGAAAGTGAGGACTGTATAATCACAATCGATTTAGACCAATCATGATCTAATGTCTGCCGATGTTCATATTGCTGCCGCAAGCAGAATTTCCATTTGGTCAGCATCGTGGTGCCAGGCTTAGTAAATAAATAGATGAGATGCCTAGTTAAATTTGATTTTCTCATAAACAACGAATTTTTTTTTTTAAGTGTAGGTACGTAATATGTGGGACCTAGTTATACTAAAAATCATTGGCTATTTATTTGTAATTGAAATTTAACTGGGCATTCTGTGCTTTATCTGACAATCCTAGGTTAGCAGGGAGGAGTGGGTGCTGAGTGGGGAGCTCATAAGACCTATGATGAGGGTGATGGCACTTTATTCTAAGGGTTGAGTTGCTGGTGGAAGAATTTCAGGACTCAGTGGCAGGCTGGTGGGGGAACTCTTCTGGGACAAAGTCTAGGGGTTTCCAGTTTGAACTTTCATTCCTATAGTTGTAGGATATCCTGTGTAATGTCCAGATAAAACCAGTTTTCAGTGGGGTTGACAGGAGGCTTCCACTTCAATAATCCCAAATCGAATGGCTTCTCCTTTCAAGTAAGTGTCTTCTGTCCTGCCTGTTCCAGTGTAGAGATTGTTTGGCTGTGGAAAGCAAAATAGGGAAGTAACAGAAGCAACTAAAATACAGTTCTGCTCAAATTAATCCCTGGACTTCTTTTCACTGGCCAATGATGGTAATGATGAGGTTAGTAATTTACAACTTAAGCAATCAGAAAAACAATAAAAAAAAAGCTTACTTAAATGTATGAAATTAGGGTGTCTGCGTGGCTCAGTCGGACGAGCATGTGGTTCTTAATCTCAGGGCTGTGAGTTCAAGCCCGGAATTTGGATGTAGAGGTTAGTTAAAAATAAAATCTTTTTAAAATATAGGAAATTAAATTTAAAACATGAATTTTTAGAATAAAAACTCTATCCCTATCAATCCATTTCCTCTTATACCGTTCCCCATTATGATTTAAATATTCTATAACCACCAAGATGGGGGTTCTGTGGCCTGACAGTGTCTTTGGTCTGAATTTTATGACATTTATTTCAAGCCAGAGCTGGTGAACAGAAACATTCCTGGAACGACATGTGTGAATTGCTATGGAATAAGGTTAAACTGTTTGATGTTGATTCCAACCATATGTGAGCATTTTCCATAGTTCTTCATCAGATTTTACTATTAAAACCAAAACCAAACTGAGGGTTGCTGAAGGGGAGGCAGATGGGGGGATGGGGTAACTGGGTGACGGGCATTGAGGAAGACACGTGATGTGACGAGCACTGGGTGCTATTGGGAACTGATGAATTGTTGAACTCTACATCTGAAATAATGATGTACTATAAGTTGGCTAAATGAATTTAAAATTAAAAAATAAAACCCAAACCATATTGTTAATTTAAGAAAAATGATGATTACTTTACCCCTTCAGGCACTGGGTTTTTCAGGTATAAAGCCTTAATTCAGAAATTAATGCATGATGATTCCATTCAAATTTCCTGCGTCAGCATTAAGATTCTATAGACTCTTTTGGTCCCAGGAAACCTCAGAGACAAATAATAGCATTTCCCACATCTTATGCCTTAACCAGAACAGTGACTGGTAGAAGGTCACGCCTTCTGTACCCCTTCAACAGTTTACCTGTGGCCATCCTCATATGAGTCACATTTTTTGCAGGTGTCTCGAATTTCCCATCAGTAAAACAGAGAGTGTGATGCAAATATAACTCTCAGTTATTTGAAGTGCTTTTGAACAAAATGATGGGAACGTCTTAGCGTAGTGTATGATTTTGTAAGCCGTTTGGCCAGGGGTCCCCGAACTCACTGTCCGTGGGAATTCCCTAGGGAGCTTTAAGAATTTCTGGTGCTTGGAGTCTGTACCAAGGATTAAGTTGGTGTGGGGGGTGGGGGGGGGGACTTGCGCATGGCCTGAGAATCAGCATTTTTAGACGCTCCCCAGATGATTCTAATGTGCAACCCAGTCTGCATGTGTAGACACGGCCTTATTCTTCCTGCTGGGCTTTGCTCCCAATAACCACCAGGAGGGCACACAACAGCGAAGCGTAGGACCCGAACCACACTAAGAGGGGGCACGATCAAGTGGAAACACCAATCCTAGAGGGACCCCAGAATCTGACCCAAACAAACTGAAAACATGACACCATTGTAACTCAGATGTCCTCCCCACCAAGGTGGGGATCCAAGGTGTCCTCCCCACCAAGCGCACAGCTTTGGTGAAGACCAGGAACTGGAGAAGCTCTTGTTCACAAAGCAAACAATGTCTTCAGCCTCAATATAATTCCTTCTGTTTCTTTAAAGTCGGTATTAACTTGTAGGTGGAATAAATACTTTGAAAACTTCTGTGGGAAATGAACTGAATTGCTCTTAGGAGCCAAGGTCAGAGAGAAGATGTGGGTCAGGAGGAGCAGGAAGAGAAAGGCCACCCAAGAGTTGCCAAGCCAGTAAGAGAGGTTTGGGAAGAGAGAGAGTTTGGGGTGAGGGTGGGGGGATTTATTATTTTAAAAACAAAATCTGGGGTGGGGATGCCTGGGTGGCTCATTCAGCTAAGCATTTTGACTCTTGATTTCAGCGCAAGTTATGATCTCAGGGTCTGGGGATCGATTCCCACGTTGGGCTCTGCGCTCAGTGGGGCATCAGCTTTAGGATTTTCTCTCCCTCTGCCCCTCACCCCACTCTCTAAAATAAATAAACAAATGAATAAAGTAAAAACAAAATCCTTCTACCAGGGTATCCAACCCCTTTCCTCCAGCTCTGCCCTAAAATCTTGAGCAAGTTTTGTATCCCTCACGGATGTGCTAATCCTCGTGCAGGGAGAGTTTTAATTTTGGAAGAGCCCAGAGAAGAGGACAGGACATCAGAGTAGGCATCACATAGAAAGAAAGGGGCATACAGATTTTACAGACTTGGGTTTGCCGTCATCTCCACCAAGTTCATACAGACAAATATTCCAGGATCATTTCCTTGAAGCAGTGCCAGGTGTTAGCCTGCTTAGGCACCCTCAGGTCTCCCTTCTGCACTGGGCAGAAAAGTGAAAACAGAACAGGGAATTCAGGGATGGGAAGGCTTATGGCCTCAGTTCTCAAACTTGTGCTGGTACCCGAGTCGCAGGAGGGTGACAAACACAGACTGCTGACCCAGCCCACAGAGTTTCTGATTTAGTAGATGGGGCCAAGGTCTCATAAGTTCCCAAGTGATGCTGACGCTGCGGTCTGGGGATCTCCCTTTGAGAACCACTGCTTCGTAATGCTCTCATAGAAATTCTTTCCTGCTCTAGCGCTTATTATGGTTTGTTCTTTAAAATTTTAACAGATTTTTTTTTAAAGATTTTATTTATTTATCTGACAGAGAGAGAGATCACAAGTAGGCAGAGAGGCATGCAGAGAGGAGGAAGCAGGCTCCCTGCCGAGCAGAGAGCTGGATGCGGGGCTCAATCCCAGGACCCTGGGATCACGACCCGAGCTGAAGGCAGAGGCCTGAACCCACTGAGCCACCCAGGCGCCCCAAAATTTTAACAGATTTTGAGGCTTCTGGGTGGTTCAGTCAGTTAAGCATCTGTCTTCAGCTCACTTAGGTCATGATCTCAGCATCCTGGGATGGAGCCCTGTATCAGGCTCCCCACTCAGTGGGCAGTCTGATTCTCCTTCTCCGTCTGCCCCTCCCCCCTGCTCCTGTTCTCTCTTTCTCAAATAAATAAATAAAATCTTAAAAAAAATCTTAACAGGTTTTATGAGAAAGGAAGTGTCATACTCAATTGAGTCACAGAAATACTAGATTACAAGAAGTTAAAAGAGCTTTCTTTTGAGACATTGAAATAACTTACTGCCTACACATGCAACAGCCTATCGTCTGCACTAGTCTGACTTTCCTATTCTAGGAAATTCTTTTTTTTTCTTTTTTTAAAAGATTTTATTTATTTATTTGACAGAGAGAGAAAGGGGGAAGCAGGGTCCCTGCTGAGCAGAGAGCCCAATGCAGGGCTCAATCCCAGGACCCTGAGATTATGACCTGAGCCGAAGGCAGAGGCTTAACCCACTGAGCCACCCAGGTGCCCCTATTCTAGGAAATTCTTAACCAGAAAAACAAAATGGGAAACAGTTTTATTGTTTGTTCCAGAAACTATCTGAAAACCTATTAATCTAAACAGCAGCTAATTCAGTTTGCCTTCCTTAAAGTAGATAGACTTTCTCAGGAAGATAGATGGCATGTGAAGATTGTTTATTCTTAATTCTCATCTTGGTGTGTCCACCATACAAAACTGTGATGTCACAGACTTCCCTCATCCTGATCAAGTTCTCCATCAAAATAACCGCCTTAATCCAGACCCCCAAAACCTCATAAGTATCCTGCCTTTGCCCTCAACCTCCTGAGAAGCTACTAAGAGTCTATAACAATAGCGAACTCCTTTACCTTTTCGAACATTCAGCTAAGCATGGGTTTGTCCACAGCCCACGTTGGTGGCATTTTGAGTCAGGATTCAACAATTTATTGCTTTAGAGAGTTGGTAAGAGAAAAAGAGTCTTAAAAGTTCTCCTCATTGGGATGCCTGGGTGGCTTAGTCAGTTAGGCACCTGCCTTCGGCTTGGGTAATAATCCCAGGGTCCTGGGATCGAGTCCCATGCTGACTCCCTGCTCACTGGGGAGCCTGCTTCTCCCTCTGTCTGCCGTTTTCCTGCTTGTGTCCCCCCCCCCAACAAAAAAGTATAATAAAGTCTTAAAAACTTCTCACAGGAAAAAAACTGTAAGTATGTGAGACGATAGATGTCTAAACTTACTGTGGTGATCATTTCACAATATAGACATATATCAAATTGTTATGTTGTGCACCTAAAACTTAGGCAGTGTTATGTGTCAATTTCATCTTGATAAAATCAGGAAAAACAAAAACAAAAACTGGGAAGCACAACAGCGAAACCAACCTATTGCCTGAACTTTCTATGCTAGTTTAGGTCCCTCTTGTTACTTCCTGAATAATTCACAGCCTAGCAATTTGTCTAGAAAATAGTAGCCATCTAATATTACCTGACAAAAAGAATGAAATCTTTAGTCTTTTTAAAATTTTTAACTTTTTTTTAGAGATTGCATTTATTTATTTATTATTTGAGAGATGGCGAGAGAAAGGGGGTGGGGAGCAGAAGGAGAGGGACAAGCAGACTCCATGCTGAGCGGAGAGCCCAATGCGGGGCTCGATCCCATGACCCTGAGATCATGACCTGAGCCAAAATCAAGAGTCTGACGCTTACCTGACTTAGCCACCCAGGTGCCCCTAGTCTTTTTTCGTTTTTAAACTTTAAAATATTAAGTTGTCTCTACCCCCGATGTGGGCTTAAACTCATGACCCTGAGTTCAAGAGTTACATGTTCTACAACTGAGCCAGCCAGGTGCCCCAAACTTTTTGTCTGGTATGCTGTTGTGCGTTGTAACTTTTTTTTTTTTTTTTTTTTTTTTATTTGACAGAGAGAAATCACAACTAGGCAGAGAGGCAGGCAGAGAGAGAGGAGGAAGCAGGCTCCCTGCGGAGCAGAGAGCCCGATGCGGGGCTCAATCCCAGGACCCTGAGATCATGACCAGAGCCGAAGGCAGAGGTTTTAACCCACTGAACCACCCAGGCGCCCTGCGTTGTAACTTTTTAAGGGGAAGCTGTGACTGTCCCGACCTCTCTATCACTTATGGAAGGCTGTGCATCAGGGACACCCTCTGGAGAACCCTATCGTAATTTGTCTCACAGCTATCTTTTTAACAGGTGTGGAAACTACTTAATGAGCACTTTGCCAAATTCTTATTTCTAAAGGCAGCGATCTGGGGGCTGAATTTATTGGTAAACTTAAGATCCTCTTCTGTGACAACCCTGATCTTGGGTTTCCCACTCATGGGTCCAGTATTTATTATGGACTAAATGGTGTCTCCCCCCGCCAAATTAATATGTTGAAGTCTAACCCCACGACGTGACTGCATTTGGAGATAGGACCTTTGGAAAAATCATTAAGATTACATGAGGTCAGAAGTTTGGGTCCAAATCTGATAGGACCAGTGTCCTGCCAGAGTCTTCTCCCTCTCTCTGTACATGCACAGTGGGAAGGCCAGAAGGCAGCATGTATGATCCAGAAAGAAAGGTCTCACCAGAAACCAACTGTGCTGGTACATTGACCTTGGCCTCCAGAAATGTGAGGAAATCAATTTCTGTTTTCTCAGGCACCCAGTCTGTGGTATCTTGTTGTGGCAACCCAAGTTGACTAATATAGTTTGTGTTTTTTGTTTTTTTGTTTTGTTTTTTTGTTTTTTGTTTTAGGGCTGAACTTGGAACCACTGGGTTCTGAACATGACCCCTGACCTATGGTTCAGGGAACTCCCTCTAGCCTACTTATTCCTGACATCATAATTGTGCACTTCACAATGATTGAGGGATGTAAGTTTTATTGAAGGACTGGAAATGGAAGACTTACTTAAGAGTCATTGTCATTAGAAAATAGAAGGGGGGCAGTGCTTGTCTGGCTCAGGCATTAGAACATATGACTTTTGTTCTCAGGGTCATGAGTTCAAGTCCCATGTTGGGTGTAGAGTTTACTTAAAGGAAAAAAATAGAAGGGCCCAATCTTATGTTATATAATCTATCACATGTTGTTCTGTCTGGTACATGAAAGATAATATGAACGTAGATACTAGACTTTTTAAAATTCAGTTACTGTTTGTTTGTTTTTTTTTTTTCACTAGACAATTTTAATTTTGATTGCTCACATATTTTTTTGGACTGATGTAATCTATTTTATGTTGCTTATTAAAGAATTTGTCTGACCTTTGTCCCAGGTTCCTGGCCCAGAGCTTCTGAAACCCTTTCCTGAGTGATAGGCGTGTCTTAGGTATGCTAACGAGATAACTCTGGCAATTGGCCCTAGATGGCTCCAGGTTGGGGAAGTGTCACCAGAAAGACTAATCATTTGATTAGAAGGTTGGGATTTTGATATCAACCCAATCTCCTGATCTCTAGGGAGGTGAGAGGGGCTGCATATGGAGTTTCGTTTTGTGGCCAGTGATTAAACCAGCCATGGCTTCATAATGAACCCCAATAAGAATTCTGGCCACAGAAGCTCACTGGAGCTTCCTGCTTGGTGAACACACCGATGTGTGGAGAGGATGATGTGGCCCTGATTATAGAGAGGGTGAGGAAGCTCTGTGTTCCCTCCCAGATTCACCTGATGTGAAGCCTATGTAATAAATCTCTAATCATAAGCATAGCTACTTTCCTGAGTTTTATGAGTTGATCTAACAAATCCTCAAACCTGAGTAGGTCATGGGAACTCCCAGATCTGCATACAATAGGTCAGAAGGGCAAGTGGAACCCTGCTAGGTCTCCTGGGCACCCCACTTAGGGCTGGCATATAAAGTGAGGGCAGCCTGTGGGGGACTGAGAGAAGCGAGTTGCAGTACACCCAATTGGTATTAGTTCTTTGGGGATTTTACCAAAATATTTTAACATGTAAATTTATTTTCTTAACCTCTTTCTAATGGTAATAATTGTTCATTTTAGAAAATACAGGCCAGAGGGGCTCCCGGCTGGCTCAGTTGGTGGAGCATGTGACTCTTGATCTTGGGATGGTGAGTTCAAGCCCCAGGCTGGGTATAGAAATTACTTAAAAACAAAATCTTAAAAAAAAAAAAAATACAGATTAGAGAAGGTAACAATAACCTGTGATTCCACTCCTCCAATTGAGCTATTCCAATATATATTCTTCCAGTTTTTTTCCTACGTGTATGATTGTTATTTTATTTTATTTTTTTAAGATCATTTATTTATTTGACAGAGAGAGAGAGATCACAAGTAAGCAGAGCAGCAGGCAGAGACAGAGGGGGGAGGAGGCTCTCTGCCAAGCAGAAAGCCTGATGTGGGGGTCGATCCCAGGACCCTGAGACCATGACCTGTGCCGAAGGCAGAGGCTTAGCCCACTGAGCCACCCAGGCGTCCCTACATATGTTAATTTAAAACATGAGTGCTGTCAGCAGAGGAGCCCTCCTTAAGGCAAGATGGAACCAAAGCTAGACACTCAGTATATTCTACCTATAAGAGGGGGTGACTTCTGTTCTCAGTCCCTTGACAGATGCTACGGTATACTGCGCCCCCACCCCAGGCTCTTGGTTATATAGAAGCCTTTTGGGATTAAGTGAACAGAAATGGCAGTCGGGGGACTGTACAAATGGCACTAGCCATCATATATCGTGGAGCTCAGTGGAATGTTGCCATTTTTCATTTTTAAGGCCAAGATATTCCTAATAAAGGATGGGACCTGAGAAAGGATACACTTGGCCGAACTTCAGGTAGCCATCTTGGCAGTGGATGCCTTGGCAAACAAATGTTCCCATCTTCACGTTTATTGTCAACTCTTGAACCATTACCTAAAAATATGCCCCTTCAAGGTAAATAAAAGAAAATAAAACGCTGGGAATCTCTTGCCTCACAAATTCCCACAATTTAAATCAAAAGTACATATCTCTATGCGTACTTAACGCTATAATACAAGGTCTTGCCAGACTACACCTTCCTCCCTTCAGAGTTGAGATATTTCTAATTGTAACGAAGAAATACATTTCACTACTTGGCATATGCAATGCAGGGCTCTTGGGAAAGGCATTTAATAACAAATGTTTGTTTTTTAAGCCACCGAGTTAAAGAATGGTTTATTAGACAGCAAAGACTAACTAATATACAATGGGAGTCTAACTTTAGTACCACCACTTTGGAAAGCATTGAGGTAATATATAGTGAAATTAAAGAGGCATCTGTTTAGTGTCCCACAGTTCCGATCTTAAATATATACCTTGGAGAAAACATCACAAATGTGCCCACAGAGATATGCACAAGAATGTTCACTGCAGCCTTGCACATGTCATAGGGAAAAAATTGGAAAAACTCAAGTGAATCACCAAAAGAAGACAAATTTATATTACAGTGTATTCATATAATGGAATACTGTGTCACTACTGGAAGGAATGAGCTAGAGCTGCATGATACAGAATGAATGGATCTTGACAATAAAATGTTGGGTGTTAATTTTTAAGAAACGTTACCTTTTAGGAGATGACGATGATTGTAGAAGAAAAGTACTGCTGAGGAAGGGCACGGAGATCATTCAGTTGGATCTGTGATGTGTTATTTCTTTAAAATAATCAAAGCAACTATGTCAGATTATGAACATTTTCAAAATATTATTCTGTTTATTTTTATATATTTGAAATCACTCACGAAATGAACTAATAACTTTGTATGTTTCTAATTCATCCACAAAAATAACATTTTAATAACTTCTTAATATTCCAGCTTCAGGAGCTAACACTTCTTAAAGTAATCCTTAATTTTTGTTAGCTAGGAGATTTATAATTGTTCACATGCTTGAAGAGGGCTGTCATGAGCCTCTCTGTGCATCACTGATTATTTCCATATGACTCATTCTCAGAAGTATAACTGGTGGGTCAAAGTGTATTCACTTTTTAAAATTTCTAATACTTGTTTTTAAATTGTCCTTCAGGGGTACCTGGGTGGCCCAGTGGGTTAAAGCCTCTGCCTTCGGCTCAGGTCATGATCCCAGGGTCCTGGGATCGAGGCCCGCATCGGGCTCTCTGCTCAGCGGGCAGCCTGCTTCCCTTCCTCTCTCTCTGCCTGCCTCTGTGCCTACTTGTCTGTCTGTCTGTCAAATAAATAAATAAAATCTTTAAAAATAAATAAATAAATTGTCCTTCAGGAAGGAATACCAACTTATACTACTGCTAGCAGCGTATGACTCTTTTATCAACACTAATACAGCTGGTAATTTCTCTTTGCCAATCTGAGAGTTAAGACTGATGTTTGAATTTGCATTCTTTTGCTTATGGTGATGGTGTATTAGTTTGCTAGGACAACCAAAACAAAGTACCACAGGCTAGGTGGCTTAAACAGCAGAAAATTATTTTTTCACAATTATGGAGACCGGAAGTCTGAGACCAAGGTGTCAGCAGACACTTTTGGTTTCTTCAATGGTGTCTCTCCTTGCCTTGTGGATGGCTTTGTTCTGCTTGTGTCTTCATGTGGTTTTCCCTCTGTGTGTATCTGTTCAAATTTTTTCATATAATGAAACCAGTTTCACCTCGTTTTAACTTAATTACCTCTTTAACAACCTTATCCCCCAAAAGTCATATTCTGAGATATCAAGGCTTACAGGTTCAATGTATGACTTTGGGGATGATGCAATTCAGCCCATAACAGACAATGAACATTTTTTCACAAATGTATTATCCAACTGAATTTTTCTCTTGCAAAATTTCATCTTTGTGTCCTTTGCTTTTTTTCTTTTTCTTTCTTTTTTTTTTTTGGTAAGCTCTATACCCAATGTGAGGCTAGAACTCATGATCCTGATGATGACGGGGCAGAAGGCTAGCTGAGGACAAAGCACAAGCTAACGTTCTGCAACCCCTGACACCCCCCCACTCCCCCCCCACCCCCTCCCCACCCCCTCCCCACCCCCCTGCTCCTAGGTGGGATCTGTGTGACATTCCTCAGGCACTCCTGGCTGCCCTGAAGCTAAGGGAAGGGGAGCAAATGGTTAATTTATAGAGAACAGAGTCCTGCAAGACACAAGTCTCCGTCAGTTTACAAATGTCATAGTGATTTGGGAGAAAAAAAAGCATTTTTATCAATAACCTAACTTCCGGAGGGAAGCTCCTAACTGTCTTAATGTTAATGTTTTACTAGAGGGAAAAACAACCTTGACAATGTCAAGATCTCCAATATCTTGTAGGTCCTCTTAGCGTACAGCAATTCTTGTTTTGTTTTTTTTTTAAAGATTTTTATTTATTTATTTGACAGACAGAGATCACAAGCAGGCAGAGAGGCAGGCAGAGAGAGAGAGAGGAGGAAGCAGGCTCCCTGCCGAGCAGAGAGTCTGATGCGGGGCTGGATCCCAGGGACCATGACCCGAGCCCAAAGCAGAGGCCCAACCCACTGAGCCACCCAGGTGCCCCTCATACAGCAATTCTTTGAAAACCTCCCTTTTTCCTTGCCCCCAGTTCCCAAGGATGTAATCAGTCCCCCCTCACAAACCTGGTACAGCAGCTCTTTCTGCCCACAGGCCCTGTGCTTTATTTAACGAAGCCACCATTTTGCACCAAAGCTGTCTCAAGAATTCTTTCTTGGCCATTGGCTCTGCAACTCACCCCACCAAACCTCACCTGCACTCAAAACTGCATCACTGAGTTCAAGAGTCACTTCAAGAGTCACTTACCCTGAGACTGAGGCAATGAGGCACCCCCTTTGCTTTTTTTTATTGTATTCTCTTATTGGGACTTTTTTTGCTTATTGTTTTATAAGAATTTATTATATGTTAGACTACTTGTCATAAAATTTTTTTTTTTTTTTCATTTTATTTTATTTCTTTTCAGTGTTACTGGTCATAAAATTTGCATATTGTTAGAAAATGACTAAAGAAGACAATTTAGGTGAGACAAATCACCTTTATTTAGCACTTCATGAAGCAGAGTCTTCTTTTAGAGAACCGCAGAATAAAGCAGAAGGCGGGAAGTGTTTTGGGGATAAAGAGTAAAGAGCAAGGAAGAGAAAAATTAAATGTCTAATTGGCTGGGGGCCATACAGTCAACCTTGTTTAGAGTGAGAAGGAACAAAAAGTAAGTATGGAGCAAAAGTTGGCTTGGCATTTGGGAACTGGCTTCCTGGCTCTACTGTGTCTCTGGTCCATCCAAGCGTTTACAGGAAAATGAAAAGTATTTAAGTTTTGATTTGAGGACGTGACACTCCGGGCAGAAGCCACTCCCTCGATCTTGGGCCAAGAACGTTACTTCAAGAAAAGTGTTTTTCCCAGTTTGTCAGTAGTTATTTAGTTGAGGGGTGATAAGGATTTTGTTTCTGTGCAGAAATTTTATGTAGTCAAATGAAATAATGTTTTCCTTCATAGTTTTCTACGTTTAGGGTCCCAGAAAGTTTTAGGAATATCTAAATACCTCATACACACTAAGAAATTTTACTTATAATTTATAGTTAAATTTTACCTATAATTTACATTACTTTTGGGGTGCCTGGGTGGCTCAGTGGGTTAAAGCTTCTGCTTTCGGCTCAGGTCATGATCCCAGCGTCCTGGGATCGAGTCCCACATCGGGCTCTCTGCATAGCAGGGAGCCTGCTTCCCTGATCTCTCTCTCAGCCTGCCTCTCTGCCTACTTGTGATCTCTGTCTGTCATATAAATAAATAAAATCTTTAAAAGAAAAAAAAATTACATTACTTTTGCCATACGTTTTTACATGTAAGAACTTAACATTTTTTTACATTTAAATATTTAATCCAGATAGAATTCATTTAGTGTATGTTATAAAGTATAGAGCTAACTTCATTTTTTCTTAAATATTTAGCAAGTTGCCTAAACTTGATAGCCCGTACTTTGGGTAAACATTAAGTATTTTAAAAATAAAATAAAAATAAAATTACTGTCTCTTATTAGCCTTTCGGTCATGTTTTTCATGTGAACTTTTATGGTGGTTCAATGGACATTTTTTATTGAAAATTCTAGAAAAGTACATTTGGTTGTTGATTTGTCAAAATTTGTCAACTTATAGGTTGGCTGATTTCACTTTTACTGTTTTCTGAGGTGGGATAAATGAATCATGTTTGCCTTAACACGAAAATGGAACTTTTGGCCTTTCCACTTTGAATAGGGTAAAAAAAGAAAGATTTAGCTACCTGTCACCCACTTCTGTATTACTCAGAGCACTTACCACATACAAATGCTTTATTTTATAGGTTCTGTTTCACTTTTGAAAAAAGAACAAACATTTGAAGTATTGAAGGGCCGGATACTTTTCATAACACTCAACAAGATAGTAGAGGCTGATTTTTGTCTTATCAGTGAGGATGGATATTCATTTCACAAGATTGGGAAAGTAGCCTGGTTTGTTTCTTCCCCACCCCTGGTGACTCCTTAGAAACCATCACAATTCAGAAAATGTTTATGTTATGTAGTCAACTTCCATTACCTTCGATTCAAAGGTAAACCACGCTTTGGAATGTGTACCACCTTGTGCGAATGCAAGGTAGAAATGAAAATGTCAAAACATCGTTCTTAGAAGATAAATTTGACTGTGAATCAGCTTGGTCAGATTTGAGCGAAAACAAGTCTTTGATCAAACTGTTTCAGAAACAAACAAAATATTCTATCTCAGTAAACTCCTTGCCATCAGAGTTGTGAAATACCCATCTCATGGAAGCATGAAAAAAAAAAAATCAGGAGCATTAACTGTTCCTTTCTTGTTGTGGATATGCAAGAAACATGCAAATTTGGGGGGACAAATCTAATGATTCTTTTATTCATTAAGTTCTTTGTGGGGGCACCTGGCTGGCTCAGTTGGTAGAGCATATGACTTTTGATCTTGAGGTTGTGAGTTCAAGCCCCATGTTGGGTAAGGAACCTACTTAAAAAAAGAGAGAGAAAGATGTTTTTGAAACTGGTAATTGAGATGATTTGGAAAAAGGAAAATTTGGTGGTGGCTCGAGGCTGGAGGGCAGTGGTGATGGTGGAAACTTACTTTTCACTCTATATGATTTATACCTTTACAGTTTTATACCATGTGCATGTATCACATATTCAAACAAATTAGTTCTTTTAAGTGTTACTTCTTTTTTTTTCTTTTTTAAAGATTTTATTTATTTGACAGACAGAGATCACAAGTAGGCAGAGAGGCAGGCAGAGAGAGAGAGGGGGAAGCAGGCTCCCTGCTGAGCAGAGAGCCCGATACGGGGCTCGATCCCAGGACTCTGGGATCATGATCTGAGCCAAAGGCAGAGGCTTTAACCCACTGAGCCAGCCACCCAGGTACCCCTTAAGTGTTATTTCTAAACAGTACCTTTTGTATTAGAGCTCAGTTACATTTGGAATAAATGCAAGAGAGAGTGTAACAATACGATCTGGATAAAAACCATTGATTACATTTTAAACAATTTACACTTTATTTACAATTTATTATTTTGTTTCATTCGTTCATTCAACAATTATTTAAGCAACAACCCTGTGCCAGGCATCAACCAATAATTAGGTAAGTAAGGGGCGCCTGGGTGGCTCAGTGGGTTAAAGCCTCTGCCTTCGGCTCAGGTCATGATCTCAGGGTCCTGGGATCGAGCCCCACATCGGGCTCTCTGCTCAGCAGGGAGTCTGCTTCCCTTCCTCCCTCTCTGCCTGACTCTCTGCCTACTTGTGATCTCTGTCTGTCAAATAAATAAATAAAAATTTTTTAAAAATTACTTAAGTCAGATGGTGAAGACCACAGGGGCTACAGGGATTATGCACAGAGAGTGAAAAGAGAGATCGCTGGGGTTATGCAGATTAAGCAGGAACCCACAAAACAGTCGCACATGTGTATAATAAACATGTGACTTGTTTTATAATCTTGCTGGGTTGCCATGAGTTGCTGGGAAAATACACCGTGATGAGCCCCGAGGTGTGTGAACAAGGATGAGGATACATTTTGTTGAATACGCATCGCACTCGACAGCCTCCAGGATGGCATTTTTCTTCCACATGCTGCTTTTGCCGTCTCCATAAACAGTAACCCCTGCCTTACGGTTTGAAGAGGGAGCTGGGAGAAAATTCCTTCGATTTTACTTGTAGTTATTAAGACAAAGAATTTTAGAAACGTCATGGTGGTAGAAGATAGACTGAGGCATAATAAACACTTTAGGGTTTACTTGAGCAAAAAGTCAATTCGAATCAGGCAGCATCCAGTCCTGCAGATGGGAAAGCTCTAAGGAGCAGCACGAAATGAAAGACTTTAATAGGCAGAAAGGAGGAGGAACAAGGAGTTCTGTTGGATCAAAGGTAGGTTATTGCAAGGTCACTCTCCTTTAGGGGATGGCAAGGGTTTACCAGGCAATTGACCTGACTCATGTTGATCGGGTGATTCCTGATTGACTGGTTTAAGATTCTATTGCTTTGAGAGCCAAAACTATAATTGAATGGAGTCTTGGTTTTGTGACACAGGGTTTAGCATAAGTGACTTTATTTGGGGCTTCTTGGCTTGTTTTTTAACAATAGCTAGCTAAAGGGTGCCTGAGTGGCTCAGTCGGCTGAGCGTCTGTCTTCGGCTCAGGTCATGATTCCAGGGTCCTGGGATGGAGTCCCATATAGGAGGAGCAAGGAGTCTGTTTCTCCTTCTGCCTCTGCCTCTCTCTTTCTCTGTCTCTCATGAATAAATAAATAAAACCTTAAAAAATAATCATTTAAGAAAATAAAAAAACAATAGCTAACTATAAATGATTCCAAAGAAAATAATTTCTTACCTCATTGTTTAGACTTAAGACAAGTAAAGGACAGACTCATGACCGCATGTGGTTCATACCTTCTTCCTTTTTTTTTTTTTTTAAATTAACATATAATGTATTATTTCTTCCAGGGGTACAGTTCTGTGAATCGGCAGGCTTATGCAATTGCGGTTCATACCCTCTTAATTGCTAAGTATCACAAAAGAAGCGTTCTTATTCTCCTCATTCTCTTAATAGTGTCTACGGTACGATGTAAACAAACAGAAAGGAAGCCCTGCAAGGCTTGTTTTAGGTAAATATGAGGTGGCTGTGATGGCTTGAATCCCCTCTTATTGCCAGGATGCAGGAGAGCAAACATGGGAGTGGAACTCAAAACATTGAATAACAGTGATTTCAGGGCAGAGACAAGGAACTCACAATGGAAGGACACACAGAAAATCCCAAGGGCTTTTATGTTGTTTTGAAGAGGGTGGAGAGAAATACTTTAGCACAATATTCAATTATACTTGATATCTATGTACCTTACTCATTAACTCTTCTACTATTCATTTTCAAAACAAAGACATGTTTCCATTTCATTAAATAATGCTCAGTCTTCTAAGCAAAGCCCCAAGATTATGAGTGAAATTTGACCACTTTCTTTTCACTTTTTTTTTATTTATTTGACAGAGATCACAAGTAGGCAGAGAGAGAGGAAGGGAAGCAGGCTCCCTGCTGAGCAGAGAGCCCGATGCGGGGCTCCATCCCAGGACCCTGGGATCATGACCTGAGCGGAAAGCAGAGGCTTTAACCCACTGAGCCACCCAGACGCCCCATCTTTTCACATTTTTTTTTTTTTTAAGATTCTATTTATTTGACAGACAGAGATCACAAGTACGCAGAGAGGCAGGCAGAGAGAGAGGGAAGCAGGCTCCCCGTGGGGCAGAGAGCCCGACGCGGAGCTCGATCCCAGGACTCTTCGATCATGACCCGAGCCGAAGGCAGAGGCCCAACCCACTGAGCCACCCAGGTGCCCCCATCTTTTCACATTTTTAATGAAATCTCCTGAGAAATTTAGAGCAGTCAAGTAAACTTTTTAGAATGTAGGTAAATTTTACATCAAACGAATCTTTTGATATCATGCTACAATTTAAGATAACAGAGTTAACATAAATTTCTTATTCATCCTACTGATGTAAGGAAGTTAATTTAATTTCCCTATATATTAAAGTTTATATTTTGGCACTGATGAATTATATTATGAATATTGCTAGAGGAATCAGAACAGTCTGGTGTATATGAAAACCAAGTGAGATAAAAAGGACCAAGTTCTTAATTAAGCAACTCATATTAATGTTGTGAATATGTTAACTGTATATTTCAAGTCAGAGCTTTTCTAACTATAAAAGAAAAACATTAAAATTGGTACACTGATTTATAAAACAGTTTTGCTATCATAGTAAGTATTCCAATTTCATTCAGAAAGAAATCTAACTTACTTTACTGTTTACCGATGTTAAAGACGAGACAGAATGGAGTCACTTGTGCTAAGCCCCATGTCAGCAAAACAAAACTTAACTTACTTAAGGTTTTGGTTCTCTCAGAAGAAACTTACTTATGGTTTTGGCTCTCTCTCTTAGACCAGCTACTCAGGAATTGCCTGCCCAGCACTAATTAGGTCATCTGCCCAAGAGACCCTGGCCATTCCCTAAAGGAAAGTGATCTTGTAATAACCAGCTTGCTTTTTTGCCCAGTGTAACTTCCTTGTTCCCGCTCCAACCTGCTTATACAATTCTTGCATTTTGTCCAGCTCCTCAGAGCTGCTTTCCTTCTGCTAGATGGGATGCTGCCTGATTCATGGGCTATTGAATAAAGCCAGTAAGACCTTTTAAAGTTACTCGGCTGAATTTTGTTTTTTAACACCCAATAACAACTTACCTTGTGATACTGGCTAGTAACATTAAACAGCAAACAATTTTGAGGACTCACACAAGACTCCATAACAATGCAGACAATTTTATATTCCAAGAACATTTACTTTGATATAGTACATATTTACATATGTTCTTCAGGTAGCTTATTTTTAGGACTCTATTTTGGAAAATTAAGCAAAGTTTTAAAAATGGACTTTGATGGGAAACATAGGCACGGTGAAAAACATACTTGCCTTCTCATTTTACTTCCCTCCCTCGTCCTCCAGCCACCAATACAACCAGTTTCTTGTGTAAGAAGCTGTGCATGTATCTAAGCGTTCTGTATATATCTGACCTTTTGGGTACAAAGGACTCTGGGGATGAGCTGAAAGTTTCTATGTGCCTCTTCTGGCCCATCTAAAATTTGCTTGATGGCGTTCACGTTTCTGTTTGAGGATGAACACTCAGCAGGTGCGAGAGGCTCAGCCACATGCCGCTAATGGAACACGTTCTCAGTCTGGTAATTTGATTGTTCAGTTGCATGCATTACCCAAACTTCGAAACTGGTTTGAGGCTTCTTACTGCCATAGCTCATCCCTTTGAAAGCAGTGGATTCCGAGAGAGCCACAATAGCCCTCTTCATAAATAAATAAATAAGCCACTTCGTATATCCTCCCTCTTCTCCATATTCTATTTTTTAAACATTTTTGGGGATCAGGGATCCAAGAGTTGTGTAACTTTGTGTCGGCAATTTCCTTTGAGAAGTCTACACAGTGAGGGGCAGCAGAATATGCCGCGCCAGGGGTGCTGGGTGGTGCGGATGGTTGGGCAGCTGACTCTTGGTTTCTGCTTGGATCATAATCTTGGGATCCTGGGATTCAGCCCCATATCTGGCTCCAAACTCAGTGCGGAGTCTGCTGGAGGATTCTCTTTCTCCCTCTGCCCCTCCCGCCCCTTGCGCACGCACACACTCTCTCTCTCTCATAAATGGATAGATTGTTAAGAATATTAATAAAAGAGGTGTGCCTGGGTGGCTCAGTGGGTTGAGCCTCTGCCTTCTGCTCAGGTCGTGATCCTGGGGTCCTGGGATTGAGCCCCACATCGGGCTCTGTGCTCGGTGAGGAGTCTGCTTCCCCCTCTCCCTCTGCCTGCTTCTCTGCCTACTTGTGCTCTTTCTCTCTCTCTCTGTCACATAAATAAATACAAATCTTAAAAAAAAAAAAAAAAGAATATGTCACCCCCCAAATATGCCTCTCTGGCACATGGATTATTTTGAGCCAAAGGCAATCAAGAGCCAGCAGATACAGGAAAAGCTTTAAAAACAGGACACAGGGGCACCTGGCTGGCTCAGCTGGTCAAGTGTCAGCCTTTGGCTCAGGTCATGATCCCAGGGTCTTGGGATGGAGCCCCATGTTGGGCTCTCTGTTCAGCAGGGAGTTTGCTTCTCCCTCTGCTTGTGCTCTCTCTCTCTCTCTCAAATAAGTAAAATCTTAAAAATAAATAAATAAATAAATAAATAGGACACAGGTTTCCTTTTGTAAAAGAAATACATATTTCTAAAAAAAAAAAAAAAATCCATTTGTAAAGATGTCTCTCTCTCTCCTGTGCTGGGAGAGGAGGAATCTTAACAACTCTTACCAATGGGAAGTCATCTATGTAACAAGCCTTGCTAAACAACCCTAGTTTGGGGCTCACTAAAACAGCAGGGACCTAATCCTAGGACCACAGAATGCTTCCCTGCCTTCTGCACCTTACCACCGCATTATTAAAAGCCCATTTACAGCAGGTTCTTTTACTCAGTGTATCGTGTCTGACTTTCAGCAAAAAAATTATAAGGTATGCCAAAGGTGAAAAAACACAGTTTAAAGAGATAGAGCAGGTATTAGAACCAGACCCAGATATGGCAGGGATGTTAGAATTTTCAGAAAGTGAACTTCAAACAATTAAGATGAATATGGAAGAGCGCTAATGAAAAAGTAGACAGCCTGCAAGGAGAGGTATGCAATGTAATTAGAGAGATGGGAATTCTAAGAAAGAATTAAGAAGAAATGCTAGAGCTACAAAAAAAAAAAAAATCTGTAGCAGAAATGAATGCCTTTGATGTGCTGAAGAAAGATTCTCTGAGCTTGCAGATATGTCCATACAGACTTCCAAAGCTGAAAAACAAGAAGAGAGGATGGAAAAAATTGAAGCCTAACGTTCAGCAACAATGGGGCAACCAGAAAAGATGGAACCTATGTGGAATGGGGTTACCGGAGGAGAAGAGGGGAATGGCGGAAATATTTGAGGCAATAATGACTGGGGAGTTCCCCAGATTAATGTCAAACACCAAACCACAGGAAGAACGCCAGGCAAGGTAAATGTCAAGAGAACTGTAGCTAAGCATATCCTATTCAAGCTGCAAAAAAGACCGAAAGAAACATTTTTTTTTTTAAAAAAGAAGCCTGAGAAAAAAACACCTTTCCCCTAGAGAAGCAAAGGTGAGAGCTCCATCCAGCTTCTCCTCAGAAACCACGCAAGTTAGAAGAGAGTAGAGTGAAATATTTAAAGTGTCGAAAGGGAAAAACCACCAACCTAGAATTCTGTATCCTGTGAAATTATCCTTCAAACCTGTAGGAGAAATGAAGACTGCCAGACACAGAAATACTGAAGAAATTTGTTGTCAGTAGATCTACCTGGCAAGAAATATTACAAGAAGTTCTTTAAAGAGAAGGAAAATGATGTATGCCAGAAACTTGGATATACATAAAAAACAAAACATTTCCTCAGAAACCACACAAGTTAGAATAGAATGGAATGAGATATTTGAAGTGTGAAAAGGACAATAACCACCAAGAGAGGAAGAATAAGTAAAGTAAGTAAAGTAAAATAGAAGTAAAAACTTTAATTTTTCTTATTCTTTTATTTATTTATTTTTTAAGATTTTATTTTTAAGTCATCTCTACACCCAATATGGGGCTCGAATTCACAACCTAGAGATCACGACTCCCATGCTTTACCAACTGAGCGAGCCAGTTGCCTCTTATTTTTCTTATTCTTAACTGATCAAATAATTGTTCTAAATATAATAGCAAAAATGTATTTTTGTTTTGTTTTGGTTTTTAAAGAATTTATTTATTTATTTGACAGACAGAGATCACAAGTAGGCAGAGAGGCAGGCAGAGAGAGAGGAAGAAGCAGGCTCCCCACTGAGCAGAGAGCCGGATGCGGGGCTCAATCCCAGGACCCTGAGACCATGACCCAAGCCAAAGGCAGAGGCTTTAACCCACTGAGCCACCCAGGCACCCCAGCAACAATGTATTTGATTATACATATACATATATATATGTGTGTGTGTGTGTATATATATATATGTATATGCTTATGTACAAGTGAAATTGTGGTCAAAAACCAACTTCTTATATTTTGTCTAGAAGAAATCCACTTTAAATATAGAGACACGTATCAGTTAATAGTAAAAGAATATAGAAATAAATATCATGCTAACATTAAGCAAATGAGAATGGAAGTAGCTGTATTAATTCCAGACAAAACAGACTCTAAAGCAAGGAAAATTATCAGGAAGAAAGACAAGTATTACATAATGATGAGGGGGTCAGTCATCCAAGAAGATATAACAATCCCTAATGCACATGTACCTCACAAAAAGGCATGAAAATACACGAAACAAAAACAGATAAAACTTTAAGGAGATATGAATGAATCTACCGTTATGCTTGGAGACTTCAACAACTATCTATCAGCGATAGATCCAGCAGGCCGAAAATCAGTAAGGGCATGGCTGGACTCCATAGCACCATCAATCAACTAGGTTAACTGACGTCTACAGACTACTTCCATCCACGAGAGCAGAATGTACAACTTCTCCAACTCCCATGGAACATGCACCAACAAGAACCACATTCTGGTCATAAAATATAACTTAACAAATTGAGAAGAGAAGGCTACATTCTGTATGACTGCATCGTATGACGTCTGAAAATGGCAACAGTATGGAGACGGTAAAATGATCAGTGGTTGCTGGGGGTCGGAGGAAGGGAGGGTTGAGTAGACAGAGCAGAGAGGACTTTTAGGTCAGTGAAAGTTACCCTGTATGATATGACAATGATGGATATATATCATTTTACACTTGTCAGAAATGCATAGACTGTACAAAATTCAGAATGAACCCTAATGCCAATGGGGAAATGATGTTGATTTGGGTTCATCCATTGTAACAAATGGACCGTTCTGGTGAGGGTTGTTGATAGTTGATAGTGGAGCAAATTGTGTGGGGGTACCCACTGCACTCTCTGTACTTTCTGCTCGTTTTGAACCTAAAGTGGCTCTAAAAAACAAAGTTTTTTTTTCTTTTTTAAAAGATTTACTTATTTGAGAGAGAGAGAGTGCATACGCAAGGCTAAGTGTGTGGAGCCCAACATGGGCCTCGATCTCACGACCCTGAGATCATAACCTGAGCCAACACCAAGAGCCAGATACTTAACTGACTCTGCCAACCAGGCACCCCCAAAACAAAGTCTGTTATTTTTCTTAAAAATTTTATTTAGCTATTTGTCAGAGAGAGAGTCAGAGAGAGAACAAGCAGGGGGAGCGGCAAGCAGAGGGAGAAGCAGGCTCCCCACTGAGCAGGGAGCCGCATCCCTGAACCCTGGGATCACAACCTGAGCTGATGGCAGATGCTTAACCGCCTGAACCATCCGGGTGTCCTGCTTTTTTCCCCCTCTTCAAAATACGGTTGTAGTCCAGACCGAAAACAACCCTAGAGAATTTTTCTGTGCAGCTCTGTTATTTTGTATTCTGGGTAGAATAAAATGGCATATCTCAATTGTGAAAAAGGAAAAAGGAAACACGGGTAACTGCAGAGACAAACCCAAATGATTAAATATGTAATTCCTTGCAGTAGCATGGGTGCTTTTGCTGCGGTCGTCGTGTGCCAGAGGTCTCAAGAGGGTGAGAGAACACGGAAGTCGCACCGCAGCTGAAGGATGGCTAATTTTTTGGATGAGTACATCCTGCCTTACAAGGAGAGGTTTTCGAAGAAGAAGTGGAAATTTCCATCCAGACCCTGAAACGTATTTACTAATTATTGTGAGAATATTCCAGGACCCTAAGAATAAGAAGTGTTTCTTATCCTCTTCTCAGAAATTTCTGGCATAGCTTCTGGTTCTATACCATTATCGTACCAAATATATAATTTCAAATGTTTTGTTGATGGGAAGGAAGTCTCAATTCTTTCACTGTATGATTCTGGCTTCTTTTCTCCATGTCATACTTCTTGATGAAACATAGATTCAAAGGAAGCTTCAAAAATCATAACTTTTTGAATTAAAACAATCTGTTACCAGATACTTCTGTTATAGAGGAGACATTGCCACGGTCATGACTCACTGAGGAGCCAAGTCCAAGTGCATGAAGCAATGAGTAAGCCAAACTCTTCTAGAGTGTATAGAATTCTCCAGTGTGTAGTGCAGTTCCTTAACTGGAATTTTTTTGTTTGCATTTTTCATGGCAAACGTCTGCCAAGGGAAAAGCAAGGTGGTAGCCTGCCCCCTTGTGGATGCACAAGGAATGGAACTGTTCTAGTTCTTGGTTTGGGTTTTTTTTTTCCCCCTCACTTGGGGAGAATTTAACAGGGTATTTGTCCCAGTTACAGAGGGAATAAATTATTCTCTGAAAAAACATATAGGAAAATCATAAAGAGCAGTGGATACTCAAATCTGAGTGGAGTGTATGAAAAAAAATGAGTAATCATCCCCATCTTGATTTGGAGTGTACCCTATTGAAGCATTGTGGTGAGTAAAGGAGTGAATTTTTCTAAATCTGATTTTTCAGGCCAGCTCTTGGCCTCCAGGCCTGGCCTGACATTAGGGTCTGACCTTCCAGAAATATTCATGTCCCATTTGGCTAGAAGATAAAATTATGTTTATGGTCCAAAAAGATTTAAAAATTATTTGTTAGTACTATTGATAATTGCCCATTTCTACCTGAAAGGTGTATTTTATTATATTTTATTATATTATATTTTATTTTATTTTAGAGAGCACGCGCACGCATGCGAGAGCCCGGGAAGGGACAGTGGGAGAGAATCTCAAGCAGACTCCCAGCTGAGCATTGAGCCTAAAAAGGGGAGGGGCAGGGCTCAATCTTACAATGCTGAGATCCTGACCTGAGCCAAAACCAAGAGCAGGATGTTCAACCAACTGAGCCACCCAGGTGCCTAGAGGGTTGTATTTATTAATCAACTAAACAAACATTTCGTTACGGGTTGTTACGGGATAGATGGGTCTAGAAGACCAGGAGATGAGTTAACTCTCCCAGAAAGGGTGATCTTAGGTCCACTGCTGAAGGCTGAATTCTGGACTGGATGGCTTCCTGGTATTTCATAGATTCTTCCATTCTTTTGGGTTTATCAAGTCCCAGGCTCAGGTGGTCTCAGTTTCCCTTTCTGCAAAATGGTAGATCAGATTGGTAATTTGCAAACTGTGTGCTTCTAGAGGTTTCAAAATATTTGATCCAAATTTCCATGTAAATATTTTATCAATCTCATTTCCACAATATTATTAAAATAATAATATTATATATTACTGTATAATATATTAATATAATATTATTAAGATAATATTGTTAAAATAATATTGTATTGGTCATGTTACAAAAGCATATACAGGGATATGATCCCAAGCTGAATGTGTTTGAGGTTGTCAGCATGTTAGTGTGCCCTCATGGAGGAAATTTATACCATACAAAGGAAATTTTCCAAGTTTGAACTCCAAAATATATTTGAAGCAATAAAATACCACTTTTGCTTTTTCATCTAGGGATTCCATGTGAGATTTTACATGTCTGTTTTCACAGGGGAAATTCTGAAGACACTGTACCCCTCAACCAGCTCATTTGTACTGTGGTCTGTTTATAATAAATTCTCTACAACAGACCAACTGGTGATTTTTTTTAAAAAATTTATTTTTTTTTTAATTTCTTTTCAGTGTTCCAGAATTCATTGTTTATGCACCACACCCAGTGCTCCATGCAATACGTGCCCTCCTTAATACCCAACAAGTGATCTTAATAGCATAGCTAATACTGAAGCCTTACTATGCATGAGACACTGATTTAGTGGCTTTTCACACATTAACTCTTTTTTTGTTAAATTTTTTTTTAAAGATTTTATTTATTTATTTGACAGAGAGAGAGAAATCACAAGTAGGCAGAGAGGCAGGCAGAGAGAGAGGAGGAAGCAGGCTCCCCGCTGAGCAGAGATCTGCCCGATGCCGGGCTCGATCCCAGGACTCTGAGATCTTGACCTGAGCTGAAGGCAGAGGCTTTAACCCACTGAGCCACCCAGACGCCCCTCACACATTAACTCTTAAGTCTTTCCAGTGCTCTGTGAGGCGGCCAGTGTTAGTAGTCCCATCTTACAGTCCGGAATTGGGGTACAAAGAGGTGAATTGAGGTCCCTAAAGAAGTGGTAAAGCCAGGGTCCCCTTTTACCTACTCCAGATCTCTGTCACCTCGTGTAGAATCTTCCTGCCCTGGTTTGCACAGGGCACATTCCTGCCTCAGGAAGGAGACTCATGCAGCTTGCCCCAGCTTGACACCATTCCTTCCTCCTCCCTGTTGAGCCAATTCACAGCCATCTTGAGGGTCCAGCTCAAGGCTTATCTCTGGAAAGCACGTTCTAGTTTGCCTGAGTCGTGGGGCTCCCCCACCTCTCTGATCCACTGTAGCATTGGTTCATGCTAGGAAGCCTGTTTGTGCAGAGGCCTGGAAGTGTGTCAGAGGGCCTGTGAAAGTTCAGGAGAGGCATGAAGGCAGAAGCAGGGGAGGGAGGGATAATGGTTTTGTTTAGACTTTACCCTAGGGTAATGAGAAGCATGGAAGGCCATTGGTATGGCTTGATCAGAGTGACATGTGAGAAATGTCACTGCACCTCAGATAACTGAGTGGGGTTGTGTGGGTCAAATCTAAGGCTGGGAGAATGGAAAAGAGGCTGCGTCTAGTGGGTAGGTGAGAGGCAGTGACCTGGATTCAGCAGGTGCGAGGGAGAAAGATGGGTCATGGGACACTTAGTGACTGCTTAGATATGGAGGCTGTGACCTCTGATGTCAGACTTAAAGGCCAGTCATTTTTAGATGCATTTCTTAAACATAGACTTTATTTTTTTAGAGCAGTTTCAGGGTTCCAAAAAAATGAATGGAAAGCAGAAAGATTTCCCCCATATGGCCCTTTCTCCGCCTCCTCCTTCTCCCACAGTTTCCTCTATTATTAACATCTTGCATTAGTGTGGGGCCTTTGTTATCACTGATAAGCCAATACTGATAAATCATCATTAACTAAAGTTCATAGTTTACCTTAGGGTTCACTCTTTGTGCTGTAGCATCCTATGCGTTTTGACACATACATAATGTCCCATAGACATCATTACAGTAACAAAGAGTTTCACTGCCCTAAGAATCCTTTGTGACTCTGCCTACTTCTTGCTGTCTTCCTCCTAACCCCTGGCAACCACTGCTCTTTTTATCGTCTCCAAAGTTTAGCCCCCACCAGAATGACATATAATTGGAATCATATCATATATAGACTTTCAAAGTTGGCTTGTTTCACTTAGTATAATATGCCTTTAAATTTCTTCCATGTCTTTTCATGGCTTGATCCTTTCTTTTTATTGCTGAATAACATCACGTTATATGGATATGCCACAAGTTATTTATGCATTTACCTACTGGAGGACATCTTAGTTGCTTCCAAGTTTTGGCAAGCTGGAGCGGATTTTCGTGTGAACATACTTTCCTAACTCCGTTGGGTAAATACCGAGTAGCGTGACTCCTGGCTCATGTGGTGGTTTTTTAAGAAACCGCCAGCTGTCTTCCAAAATGCATCATCTTGCATTCCTGCCTGCATGAATGCGAGTTTCTGTTGCCCCACATCCCCGCCAACATTTGGCATTGTTGGTGTTCTGGATTTGGGCTATTCTTACACGTGTTTGGCGGTATCTTATTATTTTGTGTTTTTCTTAAGTTTTATTTATTTAAGTGATCTCTACACCCTAACATGGAGCTCAAAATCACAACCCCAAGATCACGAGTCACACGCTCTTCTGAGCCAGCCAGGTGCCCCAGTATCTTAATTGTTTTAATTTGTAATTCCCTGATGACCCACGATGTGGAACAACTTCATACACTTACTAGTCATCTTGATATCTTCTTTGGTGAGGTGTCTGTTCAGATCTTTTGACCACATTTTAATTGAGTTGTTTGTTTACTTGCTGTCAATTTTTTTTTTTTTAAGATTCCATTTATTTGACAGAGATCACAAGTAGGCAGAGAGGCAGGCAGAGAGAGAGGAAGGGAAGCAGGCTCCCTGCTGAGCAGAGAGCCCGATACGGGGCTCGATCCCAGGACCCTGAGATCATGACCTGAGCAGAAGGCAGAGGCTTAACCCACCGAGCCACCCAGGCGCCCCCTTGCTGTCAAATTTTAAGAGTTCTTTAGACTCATTTATTGTTTCCATAGAGTGGGACTTCTCTCTCTTCCCTTCATGTCTTCCCAGTTCTACTCACTCCCCATTACTACCTATGGTCTTTCTTCCTGCAGAGAGACAACTCAACACCAGAGAAGCAGGCTTTTTGCTCAGCAGCAGAAAGGATGCTGTTAGAACAGCTCAGACACAGAAATAGAAGACATATTTTGAATACTTAGTTAAAAGCACTAAGTTTGATAAAGACACACACACACACACACACACACACACACACTTTCAATTGTAGATTTATGTATACAATGGGAACTATGAATGCTGGGTAGTGTCTTTTTGCAGTCAAATGACTGGGAAAAAGGCTGTATCCTACAGGCTACAGAACAATCACCTGAATTGTTGCAAGCCTATTCTTTGGCCACTGAGGTGGAGTGCAGGGTGTGGTGTCAGAACACGATGTTTCTCCTGATTAGATGGGGGCCCCAAATGTGGGGCAATGATCCATTGGGTGGAAGCCAGTGGTGAGGACCGTGGAGGGATTCACAGGAGACACAACAAAGGTGATAGAAATTTAGTGAATACACCATAGGAGAGTGGTGAGGAGGACAACACAGGAGAGGCTGTCTGTAAGGAGGCAGTGGGTAGGGGGCTGCACTTAAAGGGGGGAAGGTGAGGAGGTAGGATGACATAGGGAATTTTCCCTTTTTTGATAACTGTGCCTGGTTGTAAGTAAGTAGTCCATTGGTCAGTTAGGGCCTGTGGATATTTTGAGGTTTCACAGTGGCCTGTTATCCAGCCGGGTGCTCGCTGTGGGCCCTTTCTACGTCTATTTGCCTAAAAGCAGCCTCTACACAGAGGTCTGATTTAAGTAGTAAAGTACTTTAGGGATAAAACTCAGAATGGTAGGGGCACCTGGGTGGCTCAGTGGGTTAAAGCCTCTGCTTTTGGCTCAGGTCATGATCCCAGGGTCCTGAGATCGAGCTCCATGTTGGGCTCTCTGCTCAGCAGGGAGCCTGCTTCCCCTCCTGTCTCTCTGCCTGCCTCTCTGCCTACTTGTGATTTCTGTCTGTCAAATAAATAAATAAAAATCTTAAAAAAAAAGATTAAAAAAAGATTTTAAAAACTCAGAATGGTAGATTGAAGGGAACCCTTGAGAGGCTATTTTTAAAGTGATGGGGGAGCCACTGAGGGTTATTGAGCAGGAGTGGAAAAGGACCAGGCTGCTCCCTTCCATAGCCTATGCTGATTACACAGTAATTGTGCACAGTCACTGAAAAGTCAACAGGATTAAAAAAAAAAAAAATTGGGGCCTAAATGCTCCATTTTAGGAATTCTCCAAACCCCCTTTTCACTCTTTATAAATTGGGGTTAATTCTTTCCTCCAAAACTGATGTGAGGATTGTATAAGATAGTATGTAAATTACCTAGCATTATCTCATTTAATTCTTAAAACCACCCTTCCTCATTTATTTCTCATGACTCACTTAATTATCTTATTTCATTTCATTCCCATACCTCCTTGGAACTCTGGGGTGTAGAGGTCTGCTTTATCAGGCTCTTACCTCCAGGCCTTTCTGTTTGGTGTATCACTGAAGACGACCATGATGATGATAATTTTTACAACAGGCCAGGCAATTTGTTAAGTGTTGTACATCCATCAGCTCACTTAAATCCCACAAAATTATTAATATTCCCATTTAGTTGATATGGACACTGAGATTCAGACAGTGTGCTTTGCCCAAGGTCACCCAGCAATTAAATGAGGCAAGGCTTGTATTCAAACCCTGGCTTATCTAGCTCAACCACGTGTGCTCTTAACTATTAACTATACGAGCCTTTTCTGTGAGGTCTGCTCCCTGGGCAGCCTTCTTTTGGAATATTGACAGCAGAGCACTGGAAACAGGCTCACCAGTCAGTCTCTCTCACTAAACTGAGTCTCTGAGGGCCAAGAACTTGTCTCCGTCCCCTTTGCTCCCCCAGGACCTTGCACTGTGCTTGACACACACTGGGCTCTTAATTCGTTCTTTCTGCAAATACATGGAGTGTTTGCTATGAACCACGCGCTACACTAGTCTTAGGGAAATATGACAGTCTTGCCAACAAAGACCCCTTCGGTACCAGTATAGACAGAATGTAATTTTAACATTGGGTAAGCATTATCGTAGGTACATACATGCAAGGTACAAGGGACTGCAAAGTCTGAACAGGATTTCACACAGATTCATAGAGAAAAGCAAAGAGAACAATTAAAACTTTATTCTCAAAAACAAGAGGATGAACCTTGTGACCGACTCTTGTAATTTTCTTGAAATTTCCCTTGAGCTACTTCCCTACGTGATGTTTACAGCTCCAAGGGTTAGAAGGCCCACAAACTGGCATTGCAGTAGAGAGGACGCCTTTGGTCGGATTTACTGAATTCTGAGGTTACACCTCCCAGAGGGAGGGTTAGGCAGGCAGCTGCACCCCTCGCGAAAGAAAGCTGTATTACTGCAACCTTGCGCAGTCGCCGGGGTTGCCGCGTTAGAGCAGAACTTGCTTCCTCCGCGCTTGCATTCCGACAGACCTTCAGACCGCGGTCAGGTGCTCTGGGGGAGACGAGGGCCATTTCCCGCAGAGAGTTAAAACCTCTACGAAGCGGTGATCTTGAGCTGGAATTTTGGAACTTTAATAAACGTGTAAAGAACGAATGAATAACGAATGACCATCGAGCTCGCGGTTGCCAAGAAGCTGAAGAACGTCTGTGACGTCAGGATCGTAATAAAAAAGAGGAAGGGAAAAGAAACACTCAGGATGGTCCGAGAACGGTATTTGCGCAGCAAAACAAGATGAAAGACGAACGCGGGCCACCGCTTCCAGCGCCGGGAGCCCATGGAGAAGTACGGGAGGGGCGGACCGGCCGTTCCGGGACCACGGCTGGGGGCGGGGCCGCGCGGGGGCGGGGCAACGGAAGCCGAGCGGGCTCCGAGGCTTCTGGCTGAGGAAGTGTGCGCAGGCCTGCGGCGCTGGGCGGGCTCAAGTCCTCCCCGGCTGACCCACGGCGCTCCCACCCACGCCCGCATTTATATTCGCCGTCGCCGGGTTCCGGGGCAGACCCAGGGTTTTAGTCGCTCGGCGTTTTCTCTTGGTTCAGTGCGGTGAGGGACTTACTGCGGCGGGTCGTCGGGCGCCTCCTGGCCCGTTGAGCGCCTGCCCTCCCGGCCGCCCGCGAGGGGATTCGGGCATCAGCCCAGCTCCGGCTCGTGTTCCCCGTCCGGTCCGGGGTTTCCGGGCACCGCTTCGACGGCGGCTTCGCCGGACCCGCAGACCGGGTCGCAGCCCGAGCCCCAAGCGGGCGGAGTCATGAGGCACCTGCCGTACTTCTGCCGCGGCCAGGTGGTGCGGGGCTTCGGCCGCGGCTCCAAGCAGCTGGGCATCCCCACAGGTGAGCGCCGAAGGTCGCGGGGCCCCCTCTCCCCGCCCCGGCTCCCGGGGTTGGGTCCAGCGGGAGCCGGGACGTCAGATGCGGGACTTGGGCTGCCGGCAGAGGTGACGCCCTTCCCTTCCCTCGGTTCTTGCTTGGTTGAGGCCGAGGACCTTTGGTCAGATTGAGGAAGCCGTCCTTACCCACGGCTTGGGGGTTACCGGGGATCGGGCTGCAGGGGGGGTGAGGGCACAAAGCCGAGCTGAGTTTCGGGATCCCCCTTTCCCGCCTCTTTATCCAACCAAGCTAGAGCTGCCAGGCGTGGCACGCGTCATCCCCATTAGGAAACGTAATGTGAACCAGATTGGTTAAATTTCCGATTTTTTTGTTCTCTTTGTATGTCTGGTTAGCAATTGGATGAGAATCAGGTTTTTTTTTTGTTGTTTTGTTTTGTTTTGTTTTGTTTTGTTTTGTTTTTGGTCTGTCTACATCGGTTTCAGTAGTCAGGACCTGACTGTGTGAATAATTCATTCTTAAAAATACATACCAGGGTTGTCCCCGGTCTTTGAGTTTTAGACCTAGCCGCGTGTATTTTGAAAATAAGAATCGTTTGAAGAGCTTCTGAACCTCCTTAAGAAAGACCAGGTCTGGGGGGAAAAAATAAAAATAAAAACAACACACAGCTGTTCATGCACCTGTTTTCATCTACCTCAAGAGCGTGTGTGTCTGTGTTTTTGTTTTTTGGAGAGCTGTATACAGTCAGTTGTTCTTAACCTTGCCAGACGAAGAGGAGAAAAAAAGCCCATGCCAGACTATAGAATGGTGGGATTGATAATCCTAGGCAGGATTCCAGGAAACTTATGAGCGTAATGATTTAGGCTAGCCTTCGTGCGATTTTTATAAATATTTCCTATGAAACTGTTAACCCTCAGAATATTTATTTCTGTTATTTAGCTAACTTTCCGGAACAAGTAGTTGATAATCTTCCAGCTGATGTATCCACTGGCATTTATTATGGCTGGGCCAGTGTTGGCAATGGAGACGTTCATAAGATGGTGGTGAGCATAGGATGGAACCCATACTACAAGAATACAAAAAAGTCTATGGTAAGAATCATATTTAGGTCTGTCTCTGAAAACGGGGTGATAATTGAAGGTAATACTCAGTATTAAATGCACACAGAAATCATCAGTGGTACTCACAACCTAGTCCAAATTACTCAAATTTTTGGCAGTTTTCTTGAAGGATTTTCAAGTGAAGTGTTGAGTTACTGTTTGGATTAACTTTTCATCCTTTCACTTTCAAAGTGAATCTCTTACAAAATAAAGTGAGTCCCTTGTAAAAGGGGGAGTATAATTGGATTGTGCTTTCTGATCATTCTGTTAATCTCTGCCTTTTCATTGGAAAGTTCAGTCCATTTACATTTAAGCTAATGACTGGTAAGGAGGGACTTCTGCCATTTTGCTGTTTTCTATAGGCCTTACAGCTTTTTTGTCTGTTATTTCTTCCATTACTGCCTTTTGTTTAATTTTTTTGTAGTGACGCATTTTGATTCCCTTATTTCCTTTTGTGTATTTTCTATAGAATTCGTGTGTGTGTGTGTGTGTGTGTGTGTGTGGTTACTGCGAGGAGTGTATTTGACTTTCTACAGTTATAAAAATCTATTTTGGATTTATAACAGTTTTAATAGTACATAAAAACTCACAGATTACATCCTTATATGTTGTGTGCCCAATAAAAACAGTAATATTTTTATGCATTTATCTTTTAAATCATGTAGAAAATAAAAAGTGGAGTTTCAAGCCATAATTGCAATATTAATTTTCATAGCTGTCCATGCGTTTACCTCCACTGGAGATAAAAGTGAATTACTTGGGACACCTTCAACCCACACTCAGTGGGTTGAAGGTCCGACTCTAGATTTCGGCTCAGGTCATAATGTCAACATGGTGAGATGGAGTCCCCTGTCAGCTCTGTGCTGGGCGTGGAGTCTGCTTCAGATTCTCTTTTTCCCTCTCCTACATTCCCCCTTAAAAAAACAAACGAATTACTTAAGAGCATGTTTGAGAGATAAAGTTGCGCTTGCTACAGTTAATATAGTTCCTTCACCCTTTAATTACTTGCTCACACTGCTAAGATAGAACTGCTTACTCCATAGATGGTGCTGTCTAATCAAATTGCAAGGTGATGCTCCCCCCCCCCCCCCCACTTAAACTACTTGGAAGGTGTCCCCTTCTGTTCTTTTCGCAGTACCCATGCCACTTAAGAGCTTAATATGCTAGATAGGGCTGGATCTTGGTCAGGTTAAGTGTGTGGAAAAACAGAGTAGATCTAAATTTAGTCCTTGAAGAGTTTGTAGAAGCATGTCACACTTGGACAACCATAGGGCTAAGTTCTGGTACAAACTGTAGAAATGGCCCAGAATTGCTTAACATTGTGTTTAGTATTTCTTGTTTTTGAATATTAAAGATGTGGGAATTATTTGGAGTAGATAAGGAAAAGAACTACTGAGAGAATACAAAACAGTTTTCTGTAGATGGGGAGGAAATGAAGAGGAGAGGGAAAGCTATTCTATGACAAATTTCAGGTAACAGGACTATGACTGTAGCAAGCCCAAGTCCTGCCAGAATTAGAAGAAACTCAATTTTCTATTGGTAGGAGGTTCATACTTTTCAGGTTTTATTTTTTTCTTTGGTTGCCAATACCAGACATCTACGATGTGCCTGTTTAAGTCTTTTCCCCTTTAAAAAAAAAAAAAAAACAACATTGGATTGGTTCTTTTAATTAACTTAAAGAAGTTCTTAGTATGTCCAAGATCTGATTGCTTTATTGTCATATATGTTGCAAATATTGTTGCCTTCTCTATTGCTTTTTTTTTGTTTGTTTTAATGGTGTGGTGTCTTTGGAGAACAGAGGTTCTTAATGCTAATATAATCTAATTCATCATTTCTCTTTAATGGTTAGTGCCTTTTAATAGCCCATTTAAGGAAATTTTGCCTACTCCAGGTCATTACGATACTCTTCTTTGTTTTCTTCTAAAAACTTGTCTTAAACTTTTCTCATCAAATTGGTTTTTGAGTATGGGGCAAAGTAAGGGTCAAAATTAATTTTTTCCCATATGGATATTGAGTCTGCGCATTTATTGAAATACCATTCTTTCATGACCGTGCTGCCCTGTCACCTTGGTCATAAACCCTGTGACTTTATATGTGTGAGTCTAAAATGTGCTCATACAGACTTGGTTTCCTAGTCTGTCTTTGGGTCATTACCACATTATCTTTATTTCCATAGCTTTTATAATAGGTCTTGATATCTGACTGTGTAAGTCCTCTACTTCTGTTTTCAAGATTTTGGAGGGATAATTTCAACCTTCCACATTTCCTTACAAATTTTGGAATCACTTGACACTTTCCATCATTAAAAAAGCAAAAAAACCTAGGATTTTTACAAGGGTGGCATGGAATATGTCGATGAATTTAGGAAGAGTAGACATCTTTCCATTTTTCTCAGTGATGTTTTATAAGGATCAGTGTTGATGTTTCTGTTTCAAGTATCACTTCATGTATTAGATTTTCCAAAGTCCTGCACAAAATATGCCTCTATCTCTTAAGTTTCACATTTCTAGATTGTTTAAAGTTATCTGCATCCATCCTAGTCCAGTCTCTAGAATTCAGATTGCTGATCATCATCTACCTCCTCCACCATTTTGCTTCGACCTGTCCTGTACCCATTTGTCAACATCGTTCCTTGATCAGGATACTACATTGGCTCTTCTGCCTGCATGTCAGTCTTCAGCTCTGCCTAACCCTCAGAAGTTTCCATAACATGGTGTGTGTCACAGACATATGGATCCTGATTAACCTTAGAAATGGTTCTTTTAATAGTAACGTCTCTTAATACTTTGTTCCTTACTTGGCAGTGTCTTGACATGGGTGTTTGTTTTTGTTTTTTGTGGGTTTTTTTGCCTTGATAAAACTTAATCACTCTGGATGTTAGTTTTTTTAAGGATTTTATTTAAAAATAAAAGCAATCTCTGCACCCAGCGTGGGTGCACCCAACGTGGGGCTCAAACTCACAACCCTGAGATCGAGTTGTGTGCTCCACCGACTGAGCCAACTAGGCACCCCTGCATGTTAGTTTGTGTTTTTTTTTAAAGATTTGATTTGAGAGAGAAGGAGCACAGAGGGAGATTGAAAGGAAGAAGCAGACTCCATGCTGAGCAAAGAGCCCAACATGAGGCTCCATCCCAGGAGCCCAAGATCATGACCTGAGCTGAAGGCAGATGCTTAACCAACTCAGCCACCCAGGTGCCCCCCCCAACCTTTTTTTTTTCTTTTTTTTTTATATAAACAGCAAATCATACCAGATTTGTGGTATAACATCTGCCTTACTTAGTTATAATGTTTATATGTAAGGTCAGGGGCAGGAACAGGACTGATGAAAGAATTTGGGAAAAAACTGCACTTAGATTTTAACCTGTCTTCAAAAATTTATTAAGGGTTGCAGCAGCTCTTTCTGCCCAGGAATCCTGTCCCCGTGCTTTAATAAAATCACCTTTTTACACTAAAAATAAATAAATAAATAAAATAAAAATAAAAATTTAGTAAGGGTTGATTGTTTCATTTAAGTTATGCCCACCATAAATGTGGAGATATATTTCAAATTTCAGATACTCTGTAATTTCATGGTAATCTTTTTCACATTTCTTAATTCTAGGAAACTCATATCATGCATACCTTCAAAGAGGACTTCTATGGGGAGATCCTCAATGTGGCCATTGTTGGCTACCTCAGACCGGAAAAGAACTTTGATTCTTTAGGTAAGTTGTGTTAGGTCTTCTGAAGTATTACTGTAGCTAGTTCTGCTCCTTCTCCCAGTAACAGCATGGCAGGAGAGAGAACATTCGAGCATTTACTCTGTGCCTTACGTGTTTCACTTCCACCAAAACATACGAGGACTTCTTTTGCCCCTTTCGCAGGGGAGGAAATTGGCAGAGAGGGGTTAAGTAATTTGCATAGGGTCACATCACTATGTGGTAGAGCCTAGATTCAAATCCACCAGGCTGGCTGCTTCTCTCCCAAAAGTGTGAAGTTAGTGAAATCTTTATTTCCTTCTCATAGTTTAAGGAATAAGTGAGAATGAATGCTGAGAAGAGTAATCGTTGCTTTGCAGTGCTTGAAGTGTAAGAAACTAAATCAGTACTTGAAGCAAGTGGTATCAAGTATGTTAGTAAAGTGTGGCTGTTTCAGTTCTACTGTAGAATTTGATAAATGAGGCTTGATCACGAGTATTTGTTCCATTTGGTATTTGTGACATACCTTTGTGCTAATACCCTTCTCTAAGAAATTGCAAGAAGATCAGGGACGTCTCTTGTAGAACATTGACTTTTACTTAAGTCTGGAAGAAGGGATGGAACAAACATTTACTGGGCAGCTGCTCTGTGCTAAAGACACTGCCAGCCTGCGGGTTTTTAGGAGTCCGAACAAAGGGGTAGTAAGAGTGTAGCAGCAGTTTTTCATCGTTTCCCTGCTCTGTTCTCTCTGCAGAGTCCCTTATTTCAGCAATTCAAGCTGATATTGAGGAAGCTAAGAAACGACTAGATTTACCAGAACATTTGAAATTCAAAGAAGACAATTTCTTCCAGGTTCCTAAAAGCAAAATAATGAATGGCCACTGATAAAAAAAATCACCTTATTCTTACTTATTCATTTACTGTTTTCTAATATTTTACTGCTCATAACTCCTCCGTCGTTATATTTTGAAAATCATACATTTTCTTACAGCTGTGAATTAGTTTAAACAGTACAGTGTCTTTACCACGTTATGTTTCAACCATTTAAATCAGACCCATCATGCTATAGTACTAAAGTGGTTCATTTTAAAGATCAAGATTCTTTTTGATGTAATATGTTGATTAAAATGTACCACTAGAAAGGTCTTAAGTGTCTTAAAATGGAAATGAAAATGTATATAAGTATGGGTAAAAAGGCAAGTCACGAGATTTGAGATGAGAACTAGTAATTCTCATGGTGCCCAGTAGTACATATGTGCTTGTTTAGTGTGTGCTGCTCAGTAGGGGAGGCTTAGCAAAGTAAATGTATTCAACAGAGGTGTGAGAGTTAATTATAAACCTAAGGGGAAAAATCCAGACTTTATATTTTTGATATTTTGTGCATTAATATATTGTTGCAAACATGTAGACATGTGAATTTTTTTTTTCTCTCGTGTGAAGTTTCACTGTGGTTAGTCATTTCCTTTATGAGGTCAGATCATTGCACTGTGTTCATTTTGTTTTACAGCTGCCTCAGTTCTAATTGGTCTAGATTCCCTCTCATCATTTGTTTGTTTACCTTGAAGTGGTAAAATGAGTGTTTTTCTAATCTCTAGCTCTCATTTTTGTGTTGTATGACACTTCTCTGTTTTAAGAGCAGATGTTCAGTATTTTTCTTGACTTTGGTTCCCTTTCCTTGGAAAATTGTCCGTGTCATTTTTTTTTCCCTATCCCATTTAGAATGCCCTACAACCAACTGTTCATTTAGACAAAAGATTGCATCTATATCTACCATTCCATCCCCTCACTATATAAAGTGATTAAGTGCATATCTGTATTGCATTTTAGGAAAAATATCCCCAAAATTTCATTAGGTTTCCTCAAGTTTAACTGAGCACACAGCGGTTCATTTGTATATACCAGTTTCTTAAAGAACACAAAACATTTGTTTTTCCCCCTAGGGAAACCATTTAAGAGCCAATTAAATTATGAAAGTTATTTATTTTTAATGTAATTACATATTCCTGAGCAAATGTAAACTGTTGGAGCTGTGTACGCACAATGTAATTTAATGCTAAACAGTGCTTGTAGCTTGGGGGAAAGGCATAAATAATCAAGTTTTAGTTACATAATCCTCATACTATGCATTTTTTTCTTCCTCCTAACAAATAATTTTCGGCTACTTGAGACTGATTTGGCAGAATGTTGAAATCTTTGGGTATTTAGGAGATTAAGATTACAGATTGTTTGGGCCTCTGAAACAGTACATGGCATTATTGTTCACTTAAGCACCAGATTTGGAGTGGGGAAGGGGAGCAGAAGTATAAAGAAGGTAATTTTAAAAGTAACTAGTTATAAATCATTTTCCCTGATCTGCATAGAGAATAGATTTTAAGAAAAATATAAAGTATTTGGAAAAACACCTAAAACATCCGGAGAAAGGGGAAGCATGGATAACTTCAGCTGGATTGTGTTTTGCTTTTTGGTTTATGAATTTATGGCAAACAAGGTAGTATGAAGCTTTTATGAAAAGATTGAGAAAATATAATTTAACGTTAGAGATGCTATACTTGAAAGAAGCCACAGTTATTAGTGGCTTTAGAAAGCAAAGATGAAAACAGACACGGAAAGTGTAAAAACAGATTTGTGTTTGAATAGCCTGCTGCTAATTATGTCCTCATTAAATGTGTGAAGTTTGATATTGTCACCTTACAATTTGAAAATCATATATTGTGAGGTGTAAGAGCCAATAGTGTCTACACTTCTTAAAGTTTTATATTAAGTATGTATTATAAGAAATGGCAGTAGTACCATTTTTGATTAATCTGATTTCAGGCCTTGAAATAAATCTTATCTAAGTGATGTTTCTTCCCTCGTGTCAGTTTTTCTGTACATAGGTTCCTCATTTGCCGCCTGGTGGTCCCTTGCCGGTGTGTTCAAGGGCCTGACTGGCGAGTTGCTGAGGGCCGCTGGAGGGGGAACCTGCGTGCATGGTAGTTCTAGAACCGGGGGCTTTGCCTCGAGAAGCCCCTGTTGATGTCTGCAGCACAGGTTTATTTGGAGAGCATGTATTCTTTTTTTTTTCTTTTAAGATTTTATTTATTTATTTAGAGAGCACAAGCTGGGAGAGGGGCAGAAAGAGAAAATCTCAAGCAGACTCCATGCTGAGTCCAGAACCAGACACAGGGCTGGATCCCACAGCCCTGAGATCACGACCTGAGCCAAAATCAAGGGTCAGACGCTTAACCCACCTGAGCCTCCCAGGCGCCCCAGAGAGCAATCTGTTCATAGGGTGTCAGTTCTCAAAAGCCTACTTTCTGAGGGTGAGGGTCCCCATTATATTTTTAGTCCTGAGAGCCGGAGGAATAGAAGTCTGAGTTCCCTTCCGTAACTCCTGCTCCAAAACAGGATTCTGCTGTCTTGGTGACTAGCAGTCCCTCAGAACTCCCGCTTGGGTCTAGCGTATGCGGGGACACATGAGTGTTCTTCCAGCACTCCTCTCCGGCGCTGTGCACTGTGGGGGCTTACACATTTGCAGCTGCGGCTGTGTTGTAACAGCTGGGATCAGGGAGACGGAAGCCGGAAGATTACTTAGAACTTAGGAGGACCGTTTTGCTTTCCTGGTAAAAGTGCCAGCCTTTTCCTGTCCCCCCATCCCCTGCCCCACTCCCCTGACTTGGGAAATGGATGTGAGGCTGATAGAGGAGATCCAGTCTGACCGTCAGAGACCGAGCTGGGAAATAAATGTGCCCCGTGAAGAGACGCCATCAGAAGCAAGAGCAGAAACGAATTTAGGACCAGCTCTACCATGACAGGTAGAAGGATTATCAGATAGAATTTGAAATGACTTTAATATGTGTAAAGAAATGAGTGTTAAAAACTGGTGAAATAAGGGTCAATAAAAATTGGATAGAGGGAAGTTAGGTGGGGAATGAAGAAATAAAGGGGATTAAGAGGTACAAGCTTCCAGTTCTAAGATTTAAGTCACAGAGGTGAAAAGTATAGCACAGGGAACATAATTAATAAGGTATGATTACAGATGGTGACTGCACTTAACGGCAGAGAGCACCAGTAATGTACAGAATTGTTGAATCAGTCAGTATGATGTACGCCTGAAACTAATGTAACACCGTATATTAATTTAAGTAAATTCATTATAGCTTTATCAGGGTACGATTGACAACAAATTGCACATATTTGAATTTTATGACTTGGTCGGTTTTGATATATGGGTACACAGAGGTAAAATCAATGTCAGGATAATAAATATCACCCCCTCCCCCAAAATAAAACCTAGGGGGGATAAGCATGGATTTAAAGTGGTTATTCCTATCTTCGAATCTTGAGTGTCCAGGTGAATTTATGTGTTTACTCTTTTAGTTGGAGGTGTAGATGATTACAAGATGCCAGCACTGGATGGGAAGTTAATTTTTTGTGCCCGCCTCCCCAAATTCATATGTTGAAGTCTTAACACCCAGTGTGTGAGCAGGTGGGACCTTTGCTGGGGGTGGAGCTGTCATGAATGGGCCTGCCCTTAGAAAAAGTTACTCCAGAGAACTTTTCGTTCTTTCTGCCATGTGAGGAGGAGGACGCAAGGAGCATTCAGCAGTCTGCAACCCAGGGAGCATCTCACCAGAACCTGACCATGTTGGCTCAGACTTCCAGTCTCCAGAACTGTGAGAAATAAGTGTCTGTCCTCTCTAAGTCACTCAGTCTTGGGATATTTTGTTTTAGCAGCCTGAACAGAGGAACCCTGGTGTGAAGCTTAAAATAGATGGCCTTGGGGCGCCTGAGTGGCTCAGTGGGTTAAAGCCTCTGCCTTCGACTCAGGTCATGATCCCAGGGTCCTGGGATCGAGCCCCGCATCGGGCTCTCTGCTCAGCCGGGAGCCTGCTTCCTCCTCTCTCTCTGCCTGCCTCTGCCTACTTGTAATCTCTGTCTGTTAAATAAGTAAATAAATAAATCTTTAAAATAGATGGCCTCCTCCTTCCTTGTTCTCCTCTCCCTTCCCCTGTTTCCCCTCCCCTCCTCCTCTGTCTCCTGCTCTCTCTCCTCTAATGGAAACAGACGTGAGCCATTGGGTTGGGAGTGGGTAAGGTGCAAAAGCATCATCTATAAAATACTTGTAATTTTTTGCTTTGGAACTAAATTTGAGTTGTCAAACTGCCATCCTCCAGGAGATTAGTCTTGATCAGTTTCCTAAGATCAGTGCTGTAAACCAGTACCAGTTCCGTGGGTCACCCAGGACAGTGGGAGAGCAGAGCTGCTGGAGGGTGTGGGGAAGGGGTGCGTGCCAGTCCCTGTACAGAGTCTTGAGCACTCACTATTGCTGTCTGCGGGAGAGCCTCATCTTAGGAAGCACTTAGGTGGTCAGCAAGTGTGGCCAGTAGGCAGGTAGAAAAGTCAAAGCTACCCGTGAACACTTCTTAGCTTTAAATTGCTAAAGCCTGGGTTTTTTGCAGCTCAGACCTAAAATTTAATTCTTTTATGTTACTTCGCATCTTGGCCAGGGCTGCCTCCTGGGACAGTAGAAGCCTTGGTTGATTTCGAACAGGCAAGGATAACTAAACAAATAAAAGGAGTCTTTCTATTCTTGCTCATGCTCTTGGCCAGTGAGTCTATCTTACAGTTGAATTCTCTTAAGTTAAATCCAAGGATTATATAACTGCACTGTATGATCTTCTGTGTTTTCCACAGCGGACCCAGCCTTCTGTGTTAACCGTTTTGCTTGGGAATCTAACTGGTTGCAAATAACAAAAAGGACACGGGCTGATTTAAGCAGGAGGTGAAGTTACTTAGAAGACTGATGGGTTACTCAGGGTGGACAGGAAAGCTGGACGCAGGGTAAAGATGGAGCACCTCGGAACTGGGGTCAAAATCGCACGAGAGCTGGTTCCTCGAGGACAGTGGCACTGCTGCGGAGCGAGCGTGCCCCAGCTTCCTAGCAGGCACCAGCGGAGTCACGGTCACATAGCTGGCCCCGTTGGCCCAAGACTCATCTTTCTGTGATTTAACAGTTTTTTTGAAGTTTTTATTTAAGTAGCCTCTGCACCTGGGTGGCTCAGTTAAGTAATCTCTATACCCAGCATGGGGCTCACACCCAGGACCCTGACACGCAAGGTGGAGTGTCAGCCACTCCAGCCAGCCGGGCGCCCCAATCTTTCTGTGATTATCTGATTGGCCAAGCTTCGGTCACATGTTAGCGACAAAGGGTAGGCTGGAAAACTGCGTACCTATTTAAGCTCCTGCAGAGAGAGGCACTTTTTCCATCAAGGCTGATGCAGTGGGAAGTGAATTCTCTAAACATAATGAGGGTTAATGGATGGTAAGAAAAAAAAGACAAGTCTCCACTTGCATTATCTAACTCTGAGGGAAATGATCTGAGTACCTGCTGTTCATCTTCTCCTGCACCCATCCCCAGATTATCATGTTCCAGAGAGACTGATGAACATCTTTTTTTTATTTTTATTTTTTAAAGATTTTAGAGAGAAAGCACTACACGCATGCATGCGCTAACAGGGGCAGAGAGAGAGGAAGAAGCTCAAGCAGATCCCGCACTGAGAACCGAGCCTGATGTGGGGCTCCATTCCACAACCCCAAAATCATGACCTGAGCCAAAACCAAGGGCTGGATGCTTAACTGACTGCACCACCCCGGTGCTCCTAGAACCTTTCGTTTCTTTTATATAAAGGAAAAAAATACATAATCCATAGTGTTTCCACTTTTATTTTGATTTGCAGGAAGCCTGGGGCTAGTGTTCATCTCAGTAGTGATACTCTTAGGAACCCCGATTTTCAAAGTGTTCTTGGAAGAGCCCTAGAGCTTCCTAGAGGTGCACCAGGGGCTGGGCCAGCAAGGGGATCTCTGCCCTCCTCACTTGAAGGTAGTACTTTGAACTTCTACCTCTGTGGTTTCTACCAAAGACTACATTCAATTAAAGGCCTCCATGGCTAAGAAATGCTTAAACTTCTGCTTGGATGGATCAGCCCACTTGCGCCTCCTCCCTCAAGGCTCACTTTTTCTTTTCCAATGTCAACAATTTCATTTTGTGCACGTACTAGATGGCGCCAGTAAGCACTCATCTGGAAGCAGGTGGATATAAGTCCTAGAAGAGTCACACTCCCTGTGGGGCACTGAGAAGATTCCCTGGTGTGGGTTCTGCTTGGATCCCTGTAAACAAATACCTGTTGCTAACAGAGTCACTTGTGGGAAGTCCAAGTTCATCTCAGGGTCCCTTTAGGCTTCTGAGAACTCAAAACATTTTCTCTGGCTGCCCGGGACGTTGTTTTGCTTGCAGATTTGCTGGAATTTCAAGTTTATTAAAGGTTCTCCAACCAGTACAGAACTTCTGTCAAATGAAATTTTTTGTTTTGTTTTCAAATCTCCCCCAAACCCAACAAAACCTAATACTACTATCCTGAGATTTCCACCATATTTCAAAACTAGGACATTCCCTGGCCCGGAGCCTGACAAGCTAGACCTGTTCTCTACTGCTTCCTATAGAACTTGTTTAAGTACTTCTTTCCAAGTTTTAGAAGATGGAAGGATGTGTTATCTTGGATGTCCTGCCCTTGATGAAAGTTTCCTCATTCCTTTTTACAGTCTTGCAAAAGGATGGATAATAGTGAAATACCTGTTTCTGCTGTAGCTTCACTACACTGAGGATATCGTGGGTTTTTTTTTAAAGCACGGTTTTAAAAGTCAAACATAGATAACTGGGTGCACATCGAGTGTTCAGAAGAAGAGTAAGGACCCTGTGTTTCACCACAGTCAAAATACGAGTGGTTACATTTCATCATACTGACCAGAGGTGAATTTGAGCTGTTGTAGCAACAGGAGTTCAGTGTGCTTTTCCTTACATCAGTTCAACGTTCTTCGCAATAAGTCTGAGCCGTCTTAGGTAGATACTGTTACCACACTTCAAATAAAGAAATGAAAACATCAGCTCAGTCCAACTCAAGATGTGTAGGAAGAAAGTTTGAGAGTTGCATGTTGGAGTCCATCCCATTTCAAGAGGGAAACAGTCTTCGCAGACGGAGGCTTGGCCCTACGGGAGTTGTGTACATGGGACCCTGGGAGCTGTGGGTGGTGGGCAGGAATGATCCCCCAGTCCACCGGCCAAGCAGCTTTGGCACAACATGGCAGCTCATCCTTTGCTTGGCTCTTGCTTTGCCAAGCTAGACTGTTTCAGGCACAGAACAGAGTTAGCAAAACTGAGATCAAACTTTTAATCGAGACAGCAAAAAGGCAGAAAGTTGACAAACACATAAGCATTAACCCAATTGGCACATTGTGGATAGGAGGGAAGTCTCTGAGTCTGGAGGAATAGGGTTGTGCCGGGGATCCTGGTCCCAGACCACACCAGGAGGGTTGACTAATGTTAGGGCAGAGTATCCAGCCTTCAGCCCCCGGCAAGCGGCTCAGGCTGCCTCTGGCTATTTCACTGACATCTGTCTCTTGTTCCCCACAGAGTTCTGTCATAATGGACACTCCCCAGGCAGTTCATGTTCCCTAGTAATTCCCGAGTTCTGTCTCTTCCAGACTCCAAGCCTTTGCTCATTCTCTTTCCATTCCCTCCACTTATCTGTAGCCCACCCATCTGTGAGATCATGTGAGTATGGAACTTTCCTTTATACTTTTGGAAGAGGCCATCAAGGGTAAAGTTTAAAAATAAATAAAATTTAGGGGCACCTGGGTGGCTCAGTGGGTTAAGCCTCTGCCTTCGGCTCAGGTCATGATCCCAGAGTCCTGGGATCGAGCCCCGCATCGGGCTCTCTGCTCAGCCGGGAGCCTGCTTCCTCCTCTCTCTCTGCCTGCCTCTCTGCCTACTTGTGATCTCTATCTGTCAAATAAATAAATAAAATCTTTAAAAAAAATAAATACATAAATAAAATTTAAAAATAACTCCCCCATTTTCCAATTCTAGGTCCTAGAAAATCCAGGTCGTGCTGAGAAAACTGGAGAAGCCCGTTCTGTCCGTCACCCTCCCACCTATAGGGGAGTGGAGTCAGGGAGGGAGGGAAGGCTCATCTAGAGATGATCTCAGTATGCTCTGTTGGACCCCTTTCAGTTGCATCAAGCAGAGAGCTTGTGTTTCCTAGGTTGGGAGGTAGGATGTAAGGATTGTATGAGAATCTGTGGCTAGATCGCCTGTTAACAACAGAGCAGAGAGAGAACATGGCTCTTGCACTCTCAAGAGAGGGGGTGAGGGAAGGAAGCAGTGGTGTGTACTTCTCATGGACCAGATGCAAAGATATGGCTGGAGATAAACCTGATAGGGGCCCCATCTAAGATGGCAATCTGGATTGTGACCCAGAAGACAGGCAGAGGAGGATTTCCAGAAGCCCAGGGTCTGAGGTACCTAAAGGGGGCTTTGGGAGTACCACACACATTGCAATTGAATTGCTCCAGAAGGGAACATTCAGAGGGAATCCTTTAAACACAGTGAGCTCAGAGAGCCAAGCAGGGCCTAGGGCTGGGCTCTTACCTAATACAGCTTTTAAAAAAAATTATCGGGGAGCCCGGGTGGCTCAGTCAGTTAAGCGTCTGCCTTTGGCTCAGGTCATGATCCCAGAGTCCTGGGATTGAGCCCCGCATCGGGCTCTGGGCTCAGCAGAAAGCCTGCTTCTCCCTCTCCCTGCCTCTCTCCCTATTTGTGCTGTATCTCTCTGTCAGATAAATAAATAAAATCTTTTTTAAAAAAATTATCGGGGCGCCTGGGTGGCTCGGTGGGTTAAAGCCTCTGCCTTCAGCTCGGGTCATGATCCCAGAGTCCTGGGATCGAGCCCCGCGTAGGGCTCTCTGCTCTGCCGGGAGCCTGCTTCCTCCTCTCTCTGCCTGCCTCTCTGCCTACTTGTGATCTCTGTCTGTCAGATAAATAATATCTTAAAAAAAAAAATTACCATCTATCTGTCCCTGGTTTTTATTTTATTTTTTTTTTAAAAGATTGTATTTGTTTATTTGACAGAGAGAGGTACAGCAAGAGACAGGGGAAGCAGAAGAGGGAGAAGCAGGTTTCCCGTTCAGCAGGGAGCCTGATGCAGGTCTCGGTCCCAGGACGCTGGGATCATGACCTGAACTTGAGGCAGATGCTTAACAACTGAGCCATCCAGGCGCCCCATGTCTTGGGTTCTTAAATAGTATGCATTGTGATATCAAATTAGTGGATTGTGGCCAGCTTAAAGAAATTATTAGAGTATGATGAAAAATATAATTTGGATAATTACGGTTTCCTCAAATGTTTCCTTTAGTTTTATAAAGAGGTGTTGGTATAAACTTTATTTTTTTTTATTGTGGATTGCGGTTAAAAAAAAAAGTTGAAAGTCCCTGTTTTTTTTTTTTAAGATTTTTATTTATTTATTTGACAGACAGAGATCACAAGTAGGCAGAGAGGCAGGCAGAGAGAGAGAGGAGAAAGCAGGCTCTCCATGGAGCAGAGAGCCCAATGCGGGGCTCGATCCCAGGACCCTGGGATCATGACCTGAGCCGAAGGCAGAGGCTTTAACCCACTGAGCCCCCCAGGCGCCCCTGAAAGTCCCTGTTTTAATTTGCCCTCCTTGTGTTTGCTTCTGGAGGGATCAGGCAGCTGCCATCTGGGAAATGAGAAAGAAGCCCTCTCAGCCAGTTTCTATCCAAACAGGCAAGTTATTTTCATTTCTCTTTATTTTTTAAAGATTTTATTATCTGAGAAAGAGAGAGCGGCCGGGGAGGTGGGGGAGAGAGAGAGAGAATCCCAAGCCAACTCCAAGCCCGATTCGAAGCTCGATCTCATCTGAGATGGTGACCTGAGCGGAGGCTTAACTGACTGAGCCACCCTGACAGCCCCAGCCAAGTCGTTTTACTTCCCTGTGGCTTAATGTCTTATCTGTGCCATGGGGTAAGACCAGTGCCTGCCTCACAGGGTGGTTATGATGACTGTAAGGATTAAACAAATTGATCCATGCAAAGTGCCTCTCATCGCCGGGAAACATGATGTTACTATATCGAGGTGGTTGTTTCTTCCCCCGGCCAAAGATAACATTGCAACTTTAAGGACACAGCGAACTCTTCCTTAGATTATATGCAGAGAATCTCCTTCAGGTCAGCGGTAGACAGTGCTTTCCGTGAACAGAAAACGTATGCACAAATATTTATGGAGCAGCTACTGTGTGCTAGGACCGTGCTTTGGGCGAGGGGTACAAAGTGGAGTAAGTTGATGTCCGTGACTCTGGGGAACCTCCAGGCAGTGTCCCACAGAAATTCCAGCTTGTTTGACTTAATCCTCCTCACCTCCTTGGTGTTCCTGGTATATTTTAGGTCTCTGGGCAATACGGTGTTTGCGTGCCTTTCCGGAGAAGGAATCATGGACTCTCCTTACCTCATTACTACCAGATGTAGTAAATAAAGGAGCATCACATCCCTTCATTTTTTTCCAGTACCTTCCAGTAATGTGGAAGAAAAAGCAGCACCGGAGACTTTCCTGCAGATACCATAGGTCTCCAAAAGCCAGCGTTTCAGGAAAAGATGAATTTGCTCTTGTACATATCCTCTGGTGTTTTATTTCACTGTGTTTACTGAAAAGAGTTTTCCGGAAAGCAAGGAGAAAGGAAACAGATGGTGCCAAATGAGAGAGGAGAGTCCCAGATTTCGCTCTTCCCCGGCTCAGAGCAGCTGAGACGCCAGCAGCAAAAAAGACTGGGGGATGTGCTGTGGTTTCCGCCCTCCCTTCCCGAGGTGCCAGGCCCCCGGCTATGTAAACAAGGCTCTGATGTCACAAGCTGAGGGAGGTCACACTCGGTCAGCCTGACCAGCCCTTCCTCTCACCCGCTCCTAACCTTCAGGAGGTGAAGGCGGCTCCGGCTCCGGAGCAGCTTTCAGAGGAAATGAACCAATCAACTGGGTGGGGGCTCTTTCTTGGTTTCGTTTTTAGCCCAGAGGGAGTTGAGACGAGGAGGAAAAAAAAAAAAAAAAAGGTTGAGTTGGGACCAAGTAAAGCCTCCCTACCCATTGCCTTGGAAGGCATCTACGGCCACCAGTAGGGGAGGCCCCATGTCAGTATGAGCCCCGAAGGGCTAAGAACCATCTTTAAAAATGGCACCTGGAGAAGTTTCCACTTGAGCTGGTGGTGTGCGGTTTTACAAGTTACAGTCCAGGAGGCACAGCCATACCCGTGACCTCAGACAACATGGCCCGTGTCACACAGGCTACAACGGGAATGCGGAGGGCCTGAGAGTGGAGAGCAGCTCTCTTTTAATGCAGCTTCTTATGGCTGAAAAGAAATTATTCCCCTTCTATACCAAGCCATCTTCCTTGAGGCTTTCCTTAAAGCTCTGTATTTTTTAGGTCTTAAAGAGCTCTTCTTCCCTCTCCTCCAACCCTTCTACCTTTGTATCTAAATTCTTAGACCTCCTGGCGGGTGGAGGCGGATGTGGTAACTGATGCATTTGGCAGGCCTTGCATGGTTCTGAAGACATATCGAGATCACGTCCAGCGTCAGGGGCAAGCCACCTGCTCAGTCGCCAGGGCTTGCGGCTTAGAAGGGCAAGGGCCCCAGGCTTGGGTTCCATGCTCTGCTGCTCACCAAAATTCTTAATTTTTACACCGGGCCCCATGGATTATGCGGCTGCCCAGTTTTCTGAGAAACCACCTCCAGATTGTTGGCCACAGGGTTATTGTTTGATTTCTCCCAGTTTCTACCTGAGAAGTGACAGCACAGGTGAACAGAGGGATGATAACCTGGGTGTAGCACCTTCCTGCTTACAACAGACTTTCCCATGCCTTAGGTCCTTTCCTGCTCACCAGCAAACGTACGGATCCAAGCCTATCTAAGGCCACCGGAGATCCGCTACAGGGGACGAAACTGATCTCACAGGCCAACAGCAAACAGCTCTCTAAAAGTGAAAATCAGTGGAAAACCAGGACGGAGAAATTAGCCAGATGTTCTACAGCTGTGCTCCAAAGGGAAGTCACGGAAGCAATAAAGGACTCGGGTGGAGTTTGGCCAGAGGGATGGTGGGGACTAAAACTTCCGATCCCAGGCTGAGAGAGAGGGGAACACAGTGTCCTTACAGCCTCAGTCACCGAGATCCCGCAAGGTCCCTTACAGGCCCGGGATGGGCATCACAAAGTCCCACTGAAAACCCCTTTGTCAAGGATTCTTTGCCCGGCTACTTGCTGGTGAGCCATTTGGTTTGCTTTCTGTGTTCCTTTGTTCCAGGAGCAAATCAATACCGAAAATACCGCTCTAGCCCCCGCTTAGAAGCTGGCCGGCCCCAGACCTGAAGTCTGGAACCCAGGCTAAATACAGTTGACCTTGGGCAGCACTGGAGTTGGGGCGCCCATCCCCCATGCCTCCAAAACTCCCACCTCTGCCTTTTGACTCCCCACAGACTTCACTACTAACAGCCTACCGTCGCCTGGAAGCCTAGCCGGTAACGTCAGCAGTCGCTGAACGTGTTTTGTATGTTACATGTGTTAAATGCTGGATCACAAGAAAGCTCCAGAAAGGAAGACGTCATTCAAAAATCTAAGAGGAAACCTATTCACGGTACCGTCTGGTACTTAGTGTGAAAGTGGACCCTCGAGGTCCCGATCCGTGTGGTTCTGAGTGTCAGCAGGAGCCCCTGGGGACCCTCTCTGGGTGCCTGGACTGGAGGCTTTCACAGCTTTCACCTGGCTGCCTGATTTAGGATCTCCCTCGTTGGCCTGGCATGTAGCTACAGCCCCAGTTGCAAGCTGACGTCCGAGGTCCACGCCACTGCTCCTTGCTGCTGGGTGATTGTTGGCCCGCCGCGGGAACCACGATGCGCACCAGGCTGTCCTCGACTCACTTTGCAGAGGCAGAAGCAAGGATGCTTGCGTGAGTTCTCAGCCCCACCATCCAGACAGGCCTGCTTTCAAACCCTGTAAACTTTTCTACGTGGACTCACAGTCAGAGTGACCTAGAAACAGACTGGATGGCTGTCCTTCCTTGTCCGTGTACCCAGCACGTGCCCAAGATTCCCTGTGGCTTCGTAAGCAAAGTCCAACGTGAATCTGTGATGACTTGGGGAGAAAGAAGGAGCGTGAATTTCCTGAGACAAGTCTAGGTGTCCCTAGGATTTCTATTAAGAAACTATTCTGTGGGGATGCCTGGCTGGCTCAGTCGGGAGAGCGCTCAACGCTTGATCTCAGGATCATGAGTTCGAGCACCGTGTTCGGTGTGGAGATTATTAAAAAACAATGAGAACAAAATAGTCTTCTGCTGGGGTAGAGCTTGGTTGCTTTTTAGAGAAAGAGGAGGTGTGGAGAGAGGAACAGATTTCATTAGAGGTCACGTATTTGACCAACATGTATTGAATATATGGTCTTTTATTTTATTTTATTTTAAAAAATGATTTTATTTATTTGACAGAGATCACAAGTAGGCAAAGAGGCAGGCAGAGAGAGAGAGGGGGAAGCAGGCTCCCAGCCAAGCAGAGAGCCCGATGCGGGGCTCGATCCCAGGACCCTGAGACTATGACCTGAGCCGAAGGCAGAGTCTTTAAACCACTGAGCCACCCAGGTGCCCCATGTATGGTCCTTTAACCAGAACTTTCCTCATTTCAGTGAGGAAAGGATTTGATTTCCTCCTGGCTTTGGAGCAAATCACTGGGTTTCTGAAAGAACAATCTCCTGTTTCCCTGTCTGTTGAGAAATCAAGTAAGACAATCCGGTTTATGATATGCTTACTTAAAACCACTCATCCAATGTGCTTGCTCTGCCAAGGCATTGTTACAAAGTGCTGAGCTGGTGTGTATTTGCTTCCAGATTAAGTGTGTAGAGCAGGTTAGGTCTCCTTTTCTCTCCCTCATGTAATCTTGCTTCACAAATCCTTTCAAAACGTGGATTCGTGGGAGGGAGACTATTACAAGCTTTCACTGCCACTAAAATGAAATGGGAGAGAGTGGGGAGGAGTTAGCATTTATAGAGCCCCTCCTGTATACCAGGCTCTTTGCATATGTCATATTCATTCCTCACAGCAGCCTTTCGAGGTCTGGAGTTCAAGTTTACCCACTCATGGTGAGGAATCAGAACTTCAGTAACTTGATTAAGATCCCACACAAGGAAGGGTCAGGGCTGGAATTCTATCCCAGGAATCTTGAACTCTCAAAGTCATGGTATTTCTGTTATGACAAATCGTCTTTATAAAAATGAATACAGAATGGTGAGTCTAATTGGGGCAAGATTTAAGAAAAAAGGGGGGGGCTTTCTACTTAGGAATAGTTTACAAATGGACAGGATGAGATGTAATTATTGAAACTGAGGTGAGGGCATAGTTTTGGGCGGCTGGCCCTGAGCCAAATCTGTGGACATTTGCGCAGCGTTCCCACTGAGGCTCGTTGGGTTCCTAAGAAAAGAACACGAGGGGGAAATGATCTGAAGAGAAGGTGGGGTCCCCCAAATATGGTGTCTGCTTGCCAGGTCTGCCCTGCCTCTCTGCTAACCCCCCGGGTTGCAGGAGGACTGATGGCCTTTAACACGTGTAGCTGAAATAGAGCTGCGAGTTCGAATTCGTGTGAGAAGTGCTTATCATTCTGTTCTACTTTTTATTATGTAATCTCAACACCCATCATGGGGCTCACACTCACCACCCAGAGATCAAGAGTGGCTCGTTCTACCGACTGAGCCAGCCAGGCGTCCCCACTGTGCTGGTCGTTTTAGAGAGGACAGGAAAGTTAGAGACTTAGTGCTCACTCTGAGACTGACAGACACTTTTTTTCTCCCAAACACCTCCCTCAGCTTTTCTCCCAAAAAAGCACGTAAAGGCATCAATTTGCTTTTTCTCATAATCTCTGTGTTCTAATGATTTTACTGTAGGTTTTTCCCCCCTGAATTATTGCATTGTTTGCACTGTCCCTCACTTTGTGGTTATTTGTATACATATTTGGGTTTTTTTTTTCACCTTAATATTAAACTCTTTGGGGGAAGATAATGTTTATTTGCATTCTACAGTTCAGCTTACATAATCCACATAGGTTTTTAATTTTAGAAATACACTTGAAATGGGAGTGTGTATAAACTTTTGTATCTTATTATTATATGTAACTATTAACTATTATAGCATATTTTGTGTAGTCTTTATAAACTTACTTTTAGAGTACTGTAAAGTAGTTTTAAATTATAAACAAAAGCGAAACTTTTTTGTAAATGCTTTGGTACTGTTTGTATTTCCTGGTAAGGACTTAGTGGATTCAAATAGAAAAAATACTGAAAAGACTCAACACAGTTTTTGCTAAACTGATTTCCAGAAGAGTTTTATGTAGGCAGAGTCGTAAAGTGGCCCCTCAAGATTTTCCACTCAAGGGGCGCCTGGGTGGCTCAGTCCTTAAGTGTCTGCCTTTGGCTCGGGTCATGATCCCAGGGTTCTGGGATTGAGCCCCATGTTGGGCTCCCTGCTCTGCGTGAAGCCTGCTTCTCCCTCTCCCACTCTCCCTGCTTATATTCTCTCTCTCTGTGTGTCAAATAAATAAAATCTTAAAAAAAAAAAAAAAGATTTCCCACTCAGATCCCTAGGACTGTGCATGTGGTGAGATCTCATGCCGATAATTATGCTGTATAATTATAATATTATATATACATAATAATATAAAAAATAATTATAATAAAGTCAAAGGGAGATTCTCCATGTGGGTCTAACCTAATCACACCAGCCTTTTAAAAGCAAAGAATTGGAGCACCTGGGTGGCTCAGTGGGTTAATAAGCCTTTGCCTTCGGCTCCTGTCATGTTCCTGGGGTCATGGGATCGAGCCCCACATCGGGCTCTCTGCTCAGCAGGGAGCCTGCTTCCCCCTTTCTCTTTGTGCCTGCCTCTCTGCCTATTTGTGATCTCTCTCTCTCTCTCTCTGTGTCAAATAAATAAAATCTTTAAAAAAAAAAAAAAAAGACAAAGAATTTTCTCCAGCCGAAAGCAAGAGAGAAAGTCAGAAGGAATCAAAGCGTGAGAATTCTGTGCATGGATGCTGGCTTCGAAAGAGGCTGGGGACCATGCACAAGCCCAGAGTGGCTTCCAGGAGCTGAGCGTGGTCCCTGGTCAGTAGCCAGAAAAGCGCAGACCTCTGACCTCCAGCCGAACACCTTGCAAAACGAGTTCTTCTCCAAAGCCTCCAGGCAAGAGGCTTGCATCTTGATTTTGCCCTTGTGAGACTGTAAGCTGAGAACCGAGTCAAGTCTACCTGGACTTCTGGGCTATAAAACTGTGAAATAGGGGCATCCGGATGGCTCTGTCGGTTAAGTATCTGCCTTCTGCTCGAGTCACACTTCCAGGGTCCTGAGATCGAGGCTGTATACGGCTCTGTGCTTAGCAGGGGGTCTGCTTCTCCCTCTCCCTCCCTCCCCCGCTTCATGCTGTCTTTCTCTGAAATTAGCAAAATCTTTAAAAAAAAAAAAGACTTAAATAATAAATGTGTATTATTTTAAGCTGCCGTATTTGTGGTAGTTGGTCATGCAGTAATACAAATGAGTACATTGGCTCACTCTGTCCCAAGTATTACACGAGGCCGTCCATGTGTACGACAGGTAGCAATGGACGGAACTCCAGAATCGTATGCTTAATTAAAAGTCTTTGCTAAAACATTATTTATTAGGTTTTTCTTTGACTGCTGGTGGAAACGAGCAAACAAGTCATTATTTTGTTGCTTCCTGATGGCATTGGAGTGGGGGAACTAATAGGGAAAAAAAGACAGGAATTTCTGATTAGGAGATTTGACAGCGAGATAAAGAAATCACAGAGGGAAAGATACTACCTAAAAAAAGTGGTGTGTTGAAGCTGACTTGTCTGGGCTTACAAAAGCCAGCTGTTTATTGTTCAGGAATCTTCTGAATCAGTTGTTAGACTTGGCAATTATTAAAACTTCAGTTATAAAACTAATAATTGAAGAAGCTGTATTAGACACACAAGTAACAGATACCCCCAACTCCTCACTTCCTAATCATGTTACATTTTCCTATCAGTTACACTCCTGATGCTGTTTTCGTCTCTCATGCCTCTCTGTATGGCAGAAATACCGTAAGGATTTGCTTCTTCACATTTCTTCCAGGCTCCACATCAAGCGACATCACATTCGACCTTGAAATTGGCCACAATGGGTGTATTTACACCACAGAAACTGGCAAATACATTTTCAGAACTGATGAGGTACCGTGAACTTTTTTTTTTTTTTTTTTTTTTTGAGACTTGCCCTGGGATAAGGTGGAGCCTTCTTCCTATAGGATGTGGACCCAAGATAATGAAAAATCTGTCTCTCTGAGGACAGGTCTGCAGTGAGAAGCAGCCAACACAGCAAAGGACAGAGGGGCAGTGGAGACTGTCCAGTACCTGAGGCCTGGGGCTGAGCTCATTGCCAGTAGTACCCGATCCCACCCTAGGCTTTTTGAATAAATGAGCCACCAATTTCCTTTGGTATTGAAGCCAGTTTGGGTTGACCCTTCTGTTATTTTTGACTGAAAGCAGCCTCAAGGATACAGCAGAATTTCTATCTGGTGAGGAATCCCCCTCCTAGCCAGGGAACAGGCTCCACTGATTACCATAACATAGAGAGGGGGGAATCCTCCCAACCTCCATCCTTGTTGGGCTCTGTCATTCTCATTGTTTTACAGACACATGTTTGCTCCACAGAATGGTTTCATTAGCCTTCTATCATTTCCCTGGCGCGGCTGGCATCAGCTCTTTTCAATGTACTCCTTTGTTAGAGTGGGAGACGTTCTTATTAGGTTATCTAACAGCCCCACTGGCCTGTTCTCTTCCTTGATAAGGGAAAACTTTCATTGTGGATAGCAAAGTCCCAGAAGATGAGTCATGAGTTTTCTAAACCCAACGAGGTAATCGATCTCATTACTCTTGATCCGATTTTTGCTTTCAAGCCTTCCTTACAGCTGAGTGTGGCCACAGGACCTAGTTCTGGTGTGTACTCTGAGCTCCAAAGGCCTGAACATATGCAATGATTTTTATACCAGGAATCACTGGATGAATATTTGCCTTTGTACCACTGGGTCTGTTGGTCACTAAGACAATAGAATAAACAAAATAGATGTCATTCCTTTTATCTTTCCTCATCTTTATGACTGGGTTTTTTACCTTTCCCACCCACCCCACCCCTGCCATTTTTTTTTTTTTTTTTGGCCTGTGTTGAGAGCAATGCAGGGTAGACATAGGTAGCTTTAAACGTGAAACCTCAAATACATCCTTAAATTTTGGTCATGTTTATTTATTACCAGATGTTGTTGATACGTGGTATCATCAGTTAGAATCAAAGCCTGTGCCGGTCACATTGACAGAATTCTTATGTGTCTCTCTGAAATGCGGTCTATTTACATGTATTACATTTTGGTGCAAAATGCTGACTATTGTTTATTTCTACTGATGGCATCTAAGCTTGGGTAAGACGCTGCAGTTTCTCTTTTCATGAACTCTGAAGCAGACCTCCTCAACTCTGAACAGATCTTGCAATGTCTCTTTCAGTGTCAAATGTATGCAGTAAGGACCTAAGTCTTTATCTTGAGGTTTAATGTGTTGACTTATATATAGTTAATGTGTACGATTACCTAACATAATCGCTTTCCTCCTTGATGCTCACAGCGCGCCTCTTGGTGAGATGATGCCTCTGAGCTGCGGGTTCTCCTTCATGCTTCCCTGGCATTACCCTCGGGTGAGTCATCGTTTCGGCAAATTCCATACAGTTAAAATGAATCTCCAAATGGGAGAGATCCAAGGATTGCTGACAGAGGCTAGGTCCGTTCTTCACTTACAAGCAGAGTGGTAGAGCAGAGAAAATAGGGACTGGGAAGTCCTCAACTCAGATTCCAGTTGGACCACTCCCAGACACACTGATGGCACCTTGAGTGTCCTTTGGAAAGGGGGATCGTATTACTGCTCTCTAGCCATTGTGCTGTAAAGATTAATTAAGATCAAATGAAAAAAGTGCCTATGACCGTGCCTGGCACATAGAAGGCATCAAAAATGATGGTTGTAGTGTTATGATTAATTATTTTCTCCCCAGCTAGATCACAAGTTCCTTAAGACCCAAGATCTGATGGGTTCCACTTGCTGGTGTTTCCCAGCATCTAGAACAATGCCGGGCACATGGTCAATTCTTTTTTTCTTTTTTAAAAGATTTTATTTATTTGACAGAGAGAGCACAAGCAGGGGGAGTGGCAGGCAGAGGGAGAGGGAGAATCAGGCTCCCCACTGAGCAGAGAGCCTGATGCGGGATTCAATCCAATGACCCTGGGGTCATGACCAGAGCCGAAGGCAGACACTTAACCAGCTGAGCCACCCAGGTACCCCACGGTCGATTCTTAATATATACTTGGTAAATTAATCTTATCACTACTATCATCATGAAAGTCAGACCAGCTACTTATTAACTCCAGTGAATATTTTTAGGGAGATCTTCTACATTCTCTTTTTCAAATCAAGTCAAAGCATACATCTCCCCCTTGAAACATTCCCCCACAGCCTCTAATTTGCAGTTACCTTGTACTCCTCCTGCTTAACCGACACCACCTCTCCTCCCCCCCTTCCCACTTAACCCTGCCCTCAATACCATCATCAATGTCCAGTTGTTTCATATATGTGAGTCCTGTCTTCCTAAAACTCAACTCCACCAAGAGCTCCTGATTGCTTACTGAGTTCTGGGCACTGTGCCAGGTTCTAGAAAGGAAATGGTAGCTTCCTCACAGAATCGAGTAGTAGATACTGATACATGATGTGAAAAACTGTACACACGGAGCATCTAGGTGGCAGAGAGGTGAGACTGTGATTCATTTTCAAGGTGGTCAGGGGAGACCTCCCAAGGGAGGTTTTAAGAAGGGAACAAGGAGGATTGGAAAGTTTCCAATTGGTCAAGGTGAGGGAAAAATATGCTAAGAAGAGTGAACCATGTGTTCCCAAGGACAGGAGGTGCCAGAATGTTGTCCTGGGGAAACTCAGAAGCAATTCAGGACAGATGGGGAATCTGGGAAATAAGGAGGGGTGGGCACTGGTTGGTGAGAGAGCAGTGGCTGTCTTGCAATGTTTTGAATGTCAAAGTCAGCGTGAATGGTGGGGAGCTCTGGATGCAATGGCTGGGTGGACCAGAGATCTGGTGGATCTTTGCTAAAGGGATGGGGGTAAATTGGGAGAAAAAAAAGACTGAAGTTCAGCAAAATTCAGGAGGAAGCAGGAAGGGTCCAGATGAGAGAGACTGGGGACCTAACTGAGTCAGTGATGGTGGGGCTGACAGATGGTTTGGACTGCTCTTCAGGAAGAAGTTTCGTGACAGCTATGACTAGCTCCAGTCATCGGAGGTAGATGGATAAAAAGGAAAAACAGCACTCTTAACAAACAGCATTGTTGGGGCGCCTGGGTGGCTCAGTGGGTTAAAGCCTCTGCCTTCGGCTCAGGTCATGATCGCAGGGTCCTGGGATGGAGCCCCACATTGGGCTCTCTGCTCAGCGGGGAGCCTGCTTCCTCCTCTCTCTCTGCCTGCCTCTCTGCCTACTTGTGATCTCTGTCTGTCAAATAAATAAATAAATAAAATCTTTAAAACAAACAAATAAACAAACAGCATTGTTTTGTGTCTCTTACTTGGTAAATCATAATACCAGGGCCACAATAGGCTCAGAAATAGGCTGTGAATAAGCCAGTCCCCATCACATTTATCTGGTCTTGATTTAATTTTGGGTCCAATTTTAAAATTGCTGTCTATGAACTGGAACTTTCCAAGCCCTTGCTCAGCCTCTTGGTGCATTTCCAGTCTATAAGGATCCTTTCAATATTTCCAAGGTATTTGCAAACAGAAAACCAAAAAAGTGACCTTGTTTTCCAACCACATATTTATCTTTTAGACAGTTGTTAGCATAGTGTTCAAAAGAAGCCCGAGGATAAGGTGGCATGACCAAGAACAAGGAAGGAAAGGTGTCAAACTGTACCAACATACAGCACAGGCCTTTTTTGGGGGCTCACACAAGGTAACAACACAATTTTTCTTGGTATTCAAGGTCATCTCAACCTCAGTTAATCTTTAACTGTGTATCATAAACACAGATTTTTCTTGGAAAACCATTTCCAGCCTATACAAAGAAATGTACAACTCAGTCTATCAGGAATTCAGAATTACCAGGGAAGAAAACCAACACAGAACGAACAAAATTACTCTTGCTTAGTCTACACTCTGTAATTACACGGGAAGGGATAAAGAAGTCTCCTATTGATATGATGGCTATCCTACATCCATTTTTATTTCCTAAGAATCAAAAAGGGCACTATCAGAACTTCAGATGATAGATTTGGAAGGGATGATTTTAAATGATCAAAACTGTTGGAAGCATATCATGTGTGTATAAATACACATGGGCTCTTAAGGATTTTTTTTTAAGATGAGGTCAGCAGTCTGTAGTCTGTTGGCCAGTTTGGCCCATTGCCTGATTTTGAACTTCCCCGAGCTAAGAATGCTTTTACCTTTTTAAGTTCTGGAAGAAAAAAGAAATCGAAAGAAGAACAATATTTCATGATATGTGGAAATTGCCTTAAATCCAAATTTCAGCACCCATAAATAAAGTTTAATTGGAATGTGGCCCACTTAATTGTTCTGGATTGGCTGCATTAGTGCCGTATGGCTGAGTTGATCGTTGTGCAAAGCCTTAAGTATTTACTATCTGGCCCTTTCCGGAGAAAAGTTTGCCAACCTTTGTTTTAAGAGCACTCCCCTAAGAAACATGGAGGCCTTCAGTACTCGGAAGGCTTCTTCACAGAGATTTCCTGTGTCAGTGATACATTATGTTAAAAGAAAAGAAAAATGCATGAATTTAGTAAAGATAATATAGCTGCCATATCATGAAATAAAATAATAACCACTCTTTTATACTATATTTAGGTTACTTCTTATTTTATGCCAGTATAGCATATCTATTAAGAATATGCCCATCAGGGTCATTCTTTTTGCTGGAATCCCGATTAGCTTTCTGTGACCTTGGGCTATTTACTTAACCTCTCAAAAGTCTTAGGTTTCCTATAAAAACAGGGTAATAACAGTACCAACCCCATGAAGTCCTGATACTAAGTGGAATGACTTTTTTCTTAAAGGAATTAGCTCGATACCTATAGGAGGTATGTGACAAATTTTTTTATGAGTAGCATTGTCGTCTGAAAATGTCATTTTTTTTTCATGATCCCCTCCCAGCACTGCCTGTAACTTCTGCTTGGACAAGAAAATCCGCAAAACTTGGCTTATGTAATTTCACATGGTAAGACCCCCTCTCTCTCTGTTACTATTGGTAGAAAATGGCCCAGTGCACAAATCCGAGCCTGTTCTCGGCAGGAGAGTGGACCAAGGAGAGCCTGGGATGTCTAGAAATGGATCTTAGCGGTAGAGAGTGCTAGAAGGTTGGGATAACACTTGCGAGCAGGGCATGGGGATTTTCCATGTTAGAATCCTTTCCAACTTTTTCTACCGTGAGTTCTCAGGTCCATGACAGGCTGTCAATGAAAGCTAAAAAGTTGTTTGTTTGTTTGTTTGTTTGTTTTTCCAGAGTGGATGCAGTTCTTGTCATTTTACCCCACTTTATGTTAGGTTGACTCTACCATTTTTCTCTATTACTTGATGTCTTAGTGGGTGTTTCCCACCACAGAAGCTCCTAGAAAACTATGAGGGTGTAATGCTGCAATTCTTGGAAATGTAATGATTTCTGTCCTGCTGGCTTGCTGCTACCTATGTTCTGCCTGAACTTCCTCATCCCTAGAACAGACTGGCTGTGGATTCCTGCAGAAGAACCAGAGCCCAGGGAGCACAGGGCTCCTTGGCTCTGACGTTGGCTCCCTTTTCTTTCCTCATCTCCAAGTAGGTTGGGAACCCCCTTAGCACAGATAGTATCATCTTCTCCTCAGGGGCAGTCTGGAGGGGAGTGATAAATGGCAGGAGGAGGAGGACCCTCTTTAGATGACCCAAAAAGAACCAAACTTTGCCTAAAGATGAGACTAACAGGGGAGGAAAATTCCCTGAGACAAACAACTCTCTTGTCCTCCCATCCCCCATCCCCCACATCATTTACAGAAATACCAGAATCCCAGAAGGCAGCAAATATCTCCACAGTATAGCTGAGAAACAGAATTCCTAGAGGTCCACTTTTTTTTTTTAATCTCATGAAATGTACAAATCTCACTTTTTTTTTTACTTCCTGTATTTTGATTTATTATTTTGAGGGAAATCTCTCTGAATTTTATCCTTGTTCCTCAGTTGTGGTTAATTGAGTTTAGCCACTCAAAAGAAGAACAAATTATTTCAACATTCTTACATACTCTAGTTGGACTCATGGTTAAGCGACAAAGACAAACACCCACACATCAGCCCACTGTGTGGGGATAAAACCCCCAAACTATAACACTCACATGCATGCCTGTGAGTGGAATGGGGCAGGACTGGGGGGGGCTCTTGTCTACTGGTAGGAGTAACTCTCATCATCGTATTCCAACTCATCCTCATCATCATCATCTAGAAGCCCATACTTAAATTTCCGGTAAACAGTGCCATCTTGGCCCATGTAGACGATATCATCATCATCATCCTCATCATAGTCCCGGTCCCTGTACTCAATCACCTGATCCTCTTCAAAGCTGGTGTTTTCACGATGGCTGCTCTTATAGGAAACATAGGACTTGCTAGGGTTGGCCAGCTTCTCATAGCCGGCCTTCGCCACTGGCTGGACTCGGCCCCGCGATTTCCTCCAGACGATCACAGCTGCCCCGAGCAGAAGCACCAGCATAATGGAGGAGGTGATGAGCAGGGCTGTCTTTGTATGTTGACCGGCAGGCCCGATGTCACTTGCTTGAAGGATACACTCCTCTGTTGGAAGAAGACCCCAGACCAAGAGCAGAGCGGGGAAGCGTGGGAGAGAAGAAAAGCAATGAGGAAAACTAGTTTCCGAAGTAAAAAAGCTTTGCTTTATCTTTGAAAACTAAAATGGCAGAATCATTACCTCTGATTTTCCTAGAGGGCACAACACTACAGAATTGTACCATGTACCTCCTGAGAGTCCCTGTTTGTGTCTGACGATTCCAACAAACCCTTCTAGGCTGAAGATCAGTTTGAGACATAGAGTCCCCTCACACCTCATGAGTCAGTAGCCAGGTATCCAACCTGACCAATCCATTTTTCTACTTCCTTCTTAATCAAATACTCCATCTTGGGCCGTGCTTTAGTTACTGCTAAAAGCTCTATTTTTTGCTTCAACTCTGACTTTCTCTAAGACTGATTCCTTTCCTCAGGTACCCTTTAACCTGGTCCAACATTCAAGGGCAGAGAAGATTATAAAACCATTGACTTTTTCTTTAAGTAGTCTCTGCGCCTAGTGTGGGGCTCAAACTCACAACCCTAAGATCAAGAGTCACTCATTCTACCTGACTGAGCCAGCCAGGTGCCCCCAAACCATTGACTTCTACGGTTGTGAGGGGTCTTAGAAATTAATTAGGTCAGACTTCTGGAGAAGATGGTGGAGTATCCCATCTAGACAACACCCACATCAGTGTTTAAGTAACCCAGGAAATGACCTGAAGGCTGGCAGGACAGACTCTCCACAGCTAAATGTAGAGAAAAGGCAAATCAGCTGGAGAACAGGGTTTGTTTTGTTATTTATTATTATTAATTTTTTAAGTAGGTGCCATGTGCCCAGTGTGGAAATCAACATGGGGCTTGAACTCATGACCCTGAGATCAAGACCTGAGCTGATTATCAAGATTCTGACGCTCAACCAACTGAGTCACACAGGGGCCCCTGGAGATTTGTTTTAAATACCAAGTTGACTTACTCTGGTCAATCAGTAGAACTCAATGCGATGATACAAAAAAAAAAAAAAAAAAGAAATTAATTAGGTCAGTCCGTTGCTTGACTGTTGAGGAAACTGAGGCCCACAGAGAGGACATGAATTATTGCCTGTCAGAGGTAAAAGCTTGTCTGTGGAGCAATTAAAATTTGAACCCAGGAATCCAAATTGCATGCTAGGGACCGGAGACGTTCGGGCATACACTCTGACAACTGTGTTTTTGGGGTCATGCATTCTGTAGCCCTAATCTGATAGGAAGAGCCATAACTTCTCTAAATTCTGACAACCAAGTTGAGGGATAGGGGACTCTTGTATCATAATGACGATTTCTAAAGTTGAGAGCCCTGCCCCCTGTTGTCCCCCTGTCGTTCATCCACCAGTGAGAGAGAGTATGAGAGCACCAGGGAAAAAACTAGCAGGCTCTGTTGGATGTACAAGTTGAAATACAGGGTAAGTTTTCTGTAAGTGGTTTTTGAACCACCAGGGTCTGCCCCCAGGATTCTTTTATGAGATTCTAGGTGTATTATATATACTAGCTTAATGGATGTAATTCTGCTGCCAATTAATTGAGGGGCCATTATTTTTGCTTATTACGTACTGGCCAATTAGGTCTGATTCACCACCACTGTGTATTTCCCTCTCTTTTTGCTAGTGATAAATAAGTTGCCTGTTTTATCCAAACTTTCATCCTCGTGGGATTTTTCCCATCAAACAGAATTTCCTCTTCTACATAATAGCACTATCATAATTGTTTTTGACATTAACAATATCAGCACAGAATTTTTCCCTGGAGGAAATATTAAAGCACCAGAGGGATGGATAAGCAATCTGTGGGTGGTACTTGGAGATAAATATGGCCTAGGGCGGGAGAGTCAATAAAAGATATTTTGAAACTGTTTCAGGTACTAGGGTGCCATATGCAATCCTGTCTTTCTTTTCTCCAGGCTTAGGTCTACAGAGTCAGGGTCAGCCTCCGTGATCTGGTTTCTTTGAAGGAGCAGAGTGTATCCGTAAAAAAAATGAGCAGGTAATCAAGAGTATTTAGACTTTTGTAGCGTTGTCCCAGGGGGATCTTCAAGTGCCACAGAAGGCCCAGGAAGGCTGACTAAATTGCTGTTAGTTGGAACAGTCTTGGAGAAACTCTGCATCCAATGTGCACACACTTCTGGTTTCATTTAAAGCCACTGATGTAATGAGGGTTATTACTCTTAGCTGACATAATGTGGATATTAGGCAATCAGACCCTGACGGTGGTTACGTATGAGGGGCTGGAGAGACCAGGTGTTTGTGGGGGTAGGAAAGCTAAAAGAAGGAAATAATTTGTTTTTGGAAAGATGATTTTAGAATTTAATTGAAAAAGCTAACAAAAAATTAAAAAAAAAAAGGCCAGTAGCAGTTATGGGTCCGAGCTTTACTTCGCTTATGCACGGACAGGCTCACGTAAATATGGTGTCTTTTTGTCAGGCCTGGATACATCTGAACCCCAAGGAAATGATCTGCTTCTGGACTAGAGAATATATTTTAAGAAGAAAAATATATAATATATAATAAACATATAAATACAAATATTTTACACACACACACACACACACACACACACACACACACACACACATTTATTTATTTATTTAAGAAGGAATCTCTCCATTTGGGATCTTTCTGAGTCTGTGGCCGGTGAAGCCCAAGTACCCATATACATATGGATGGGGTTGGGGGAAGGAAGCAGTTGAAGGCCTGGGAATTGGTAAAAGGCATTTTGTTTCTTTTTAGCCTCTGATGAATGTTCATTTTGTTTTATTTTATTTTATTTTTTTCTAAGATTTTATTTATTTATTTGTCAGAAAGCACACACAAGCAGGCAGAGTGGCAGGCAGAGGAGGAGAGAGAAGCAGGCTCCCCGCAGAGCAATGAACCCAATGCGGGACCCAATCCCAGGACCCCAGGATCAAGGCCTGAGCCAAAGGCAGTGACCCAACTGACTGAGCCACCCAGGCATCCCGAATGTTCATTTTAAAATGCTTTAAATCTCGTGCTCACTTCGGCAGCACATATACTAAAATGCTTTAAATCTCTAAGGGGAGCCCTAGACTTGGGCTAACTTCCATAGAATGAGTCTATAGCAGAATCAAGGTAACACTGACATCAGCTTTTTTGATAGTTGATTCTTTTCCTTTTTTTTTTTTTTTCCAGGAGAGAATAATAAAAAAGAAGATAGTAAGTTTATAAAGAGGAGATTCTAGGGGCACCTGGGTGGCTCAGTCGGTTAAGGGTCTGACTCTTTGTTTCAACTCGGGTCATCATCTCAGGGTCGTAAGACTGAGCTCTGAGTCTGGTTCCACACTCAGTGGGGAGTCTGCTTGAGATTTTCCCTCTCCCTTTCCCCTCACTCATGTGCCCATGTGTGTGCGTGCGTGCTCTCTCTCTTCTGTAGAATAAAATATTTTTTAAAAGATGAGATTCTAGACCAACTTGAGTTATCTTAGAGGCAGCCCAGTAGTGGAAAGAATGCAGGCTTTGCAGTCTGAACGACCTACAGTCTAACTCCAGATAAGCCCTTAACGTTGTTGTGGACTTGAACATACTAATCAAACCCTTTGAATCTTAGTGGTCTCGTCCGCAAAAGGGGATTAATAATTCCTACTTATAGGGGTGCCTGCCTGGCTCAGTAGATAGAGCGTGAGACTCTTGGGGTCATGAGTTAGAGCTGCAGGTTGGGTGTAGAGATTCCTTTAAAAAAAATCTACTTAGAGGCACTTGGATGGCTTAGTTGGTTAAGTGGCTGACTCTTGATTTCAGCTCAGATCATGACCTCTGGGTCTTTGGATCAAGCCCCGAGTTGGGTTCCACACTCAGCAGGCAGTCTGCTTGAAGATTCTGTCTCTCCCTCTCCTTCTGTCCCTCCCCCGACTTGTGCTCTCACACTCTCTTTCTGAAATATATAAATGTTTTAAAAAAATTAAAATTAAAAGGATCTACTTCTATGAGTTGTTGGACAGAAAGTTTTAGGGACAGTGAGCACATAGCAGGCACTCAATAAAAAGATCGCTCTATTTGTTCTCCAGAACTTTCTATCCTCTCTCCCCTGTGCTCTCATCCCCTTCTGGAGTCTAGGCCCTTCCTCTGCAGGCTGCTCTTCCTCTCGGCTCACCTGTGGTGTTCCGGCAGTCACAGCAGTCCTGGGCGTTAGAGGAATCAGACCCATTACAGCAGTGTAGGCAACGGCCGTCATCCACAAACAGCACCAGGTTGGCGGGGCACACCGTACAGTTCTTAGTGCCAGGTCCCTTGCATTCCACGCAGCTCTCATCACATTTTTCACAGTTAAACTTCTCCCCCTGGTAAGAACAATCGGGAGAGTCTTTTTGAGTGTGGAGAAATCAACAAGGCACTGGAGTTCCCAGGTGGGAGTTCCATCTTGTCTCCATGAGGAAGGGAGGCATGTGGGGGACAGAAGAAAGACAGCTTGTTCTGGGTCCACTTCCACGGTTTAAGTTGAAAGGCCCACCTGGCTGCACTTGGGGGAAACCACTGCTGGGTCTCTGCATCTGAGATCCTCTGGTAACAACAGTGGGAGAACACGCTTCTAGAACCGCTCAACTTACAGAACAGACAGCTCATGTGCTGTACCTGGTCAAGGACAAGTTGTGTCTGGCTCATTATGAAATGGACCTTGCCCTTTATAAAATTTTCAGTTCATTGCCCACATTTCAAAATCGGGTTTTTCACTTCTAAATCAGTTCCTAGTTTCTCTTTAAAAACTAGACTGTCAACACGGTCATCACTCCCACATGGCAACAACCCAGACAGCTGAGGGGCAGGGACCCCCTTTTTGTGCCTTCCTAGTTGGGAGAATCCCCAGCACCTTGCTCCAATGTCACCAACACGGGTGACCCATCAAATTCCACGTTTCATCAGGTCTGCCCTGGGATTTTCTTTGACCCGACACCCTGCACTCATTAATCCGCTTGGCCTCTCTGCTGTTAGATGCTGCGTGTGGCCCTGCCCCATCGTAATATTTGTGACTGGTTAGCTAAAACAGTGAAATAAGAGATAAGGATAAAGTGGCTTCCCTCCTGACAAGAGGCTGCTTCAGTGGTGCTAAAAATGTCAATGAGGGAAGATGTCTTCCTGTTTTACTTCAGTGCTTTTGGAAGGGTGGTGTGGTAGAAAGGAAAGGAATGGAAATTGCCTTTGTTGAGCCTTTGAGCACATTTCAGGTGCTGATAAGGTGCTGTCTCAGCTGTGATTGTCTTACCAAATCCTGGGTTAGCTGTGAGGACCCCTGGGTTCAATCCCAGCTTTGTTACTTACCACCCAGGTGATGGTTAGTAAATTATCTAATCTCTCTGAAATTGAGGAGTTTCTCCAAGATGGAAGGATGTAAAGAGAACTCCTGTGTGAATATGTTGGGTCATGTTAATTTCACCATGGAGAGATTTGCTTAATTTCTACAGTTTGGAAGCACAAGAAGTTAGTGAACTCAGAATTTCCCTGGTTTCTAGGCAAGGAAGTGAAATATATCTCTCTCAATACACTGTGCAGGGTGGAGGAAATGGAAGGCTCGTAGCAGTTGTGTAGTTTTGACATTATTCAGGCATTTCAGGTGAGACAGCAGAGGGGTAGGAGAGAAGATATTTCTTCTTTCTTTTAAGATTTATTTATTGGGGGGGGTTGAGTGGGGAAGGAGCAGAGGGAAAAGGAGAGAGCATCTCAAGCAGACTCCACACTGAATGTAGAACCTGACCTGGGGCTCGATCCCAGGACCCTGAGATGATGACCTTGAGCCAAAATCAAGAGTCTGATGCTTAACTGACTGAGCCCCCAGGCACCCTAATATTTTTTATTTCTGATATAATAATCTTAAGTGGCCCTGAAACTGCTAAGATCATGAACAATGAATGTAGAGATAAATCTGAGGTCCTCATTATCTAACTCCCCCATTATTTATCTTAGGTCATCTCAGTCCCTTTGAGATTAAGGCAACAGGTGGGTAGCACCCTTCTGTGATGCAGTGGTAGAAGGTTATAAAACTGGAGCAAGCATGGGAATTGTGAGACTTCCTGATTTTCCCAGAACGACCTCCCACACCTCTGCAGAAACGGAGGAGGGCACTATGCCCAGCTCTCAGTACCTCTCCCACTCTGTAGTCTCCCACCAGACAGTCCGAGGCGCAGATTCCTCCTGCTAGATGGTAACTCCACACACAGGATAAGCAATTAAGTGCTCCTTTTCCTGAAAGGAAAAAAAAATAATAAAGTGACCCTAAATTATGAGGGCTGACCTTAGATTGCAACCTGTCTTGGGTCCAAAACTCTTAGGAGCAAGGAACATGTCAAGCAAATTGAAGAAGAAGGATGGATTGATTGAGGAGATGGGGGGGGGGGGTGTGGGAAAGTCTGCAAGACACCAAGTGAAGACCTAGAAGTCCAATCAACATAAATACTCATTTGGAAATTGAGGTCTGGGAAGTGATAGATCTTTGATGACAGCAAAAAGAAAGATTTTTGGAGAATGGGAAATCATGTAGAAAGGGTATAAAATTTTTGTCATTCTTCTTATTGTTTAACTAATACGAAGGAGGAGAATGATAGCAGATGGTTTGGTGGGTCCTGATACTCAGCTGGTGAGGAAATCATGGTCAGGCAGCTTCTAAGAAAGACTAGACTTAGAATTTAAAAGGCAGGGCTAAAAGAATTTAGCAGATCCTTTTGTCCACTTGTTCTTAATTTGGGGAGGATGGACTCCTTAGAAATTCTCTTGAAAGCTAAAAACTTTCTTTCCAAAAATTTGGCATGCTATTTATTTATTACTATTAATTAATTAGTTAATTAATTAGAGAGAGAGAGAGAGAGAGACAGAGAGACATGGAGAGGGGCGGAGGGAAAGGGAGAGAAAAAAACCCAAGCAGGATCCACACCCAGTGTGGAGACTGACACAGGGTTGGATCTTGCAAGCCTGGTATGACCTGAGCTGAAATCAAGAGTCAGATGTTTGCCCTACTGAGGACTCAGGTTCCCCTATTTATTATTATTATTTTTCCCCTATTTATTATTTTTTAAAATAAATGAAAAGTAAGACCCAGATATGTCAAGTCATTCATTCAAGTGTACATAGATAATGGTCAAGATTCCAATTCACATTTGTTGACCTACAGTAAATGTTCTTTCAGTCATGCTCTCTGCCTTAACCCCTTATGACGCACCAAGTAGAGGAGGTCGGAATCTACAGGCTCTGTTTTTGTGGAGGTAATACCCTACTCTCCTAATTCAGAGACCCTAAGAATGACTGACCCAAACATTACCTTTTGCCCAGATATTAAGGGATAACTTCCAGAAAGGATTTGGACACAGGAGACCTGAATTCTCATTCATTCCATTAGGAAGGTCCTGGTGTTTTTGCTGAGAATTTCAAAAACAAGCAAGGAGATGGATGGGGGACATGGAATGTGACTGACATTGTGAGTTGCAACTTGATATAGGTCTTCCCATGAGAAGAATACTGTACAGAGTGGTTAGTTGAATTTGAAGTAGATCCTTGAGTCCTGTCCTTCACAATCACTAGTAGTTAAATCAACTTTCATGTCTGATCAGTGAGCTCCATCATAATGGTGTTTCTATGGAAAAAAATTCTGAGCTCTGAACAACAGTTTAGAGAATAAACCTTTATCATCCAGCAGCTTCTTGGATTGGGGGCTGCCTGTAGTGACACCAATTCAAAGCCATTTTATTATTTTTAAGTTTTCAATTGAAGTGTAGTTGACATACAATATTATATCAGTTTCAGGTGTACAACAGTGATTCAACAATTATGCACATTATGAGGTGCCCACCACGCCGAGTATTGTCGCCATCTGCCACCATACAACGTTATTCCAATATTATTGACTATATTCCCTATGCTGTACTTGCCATCCCTGTGACTTACTTATTTTATAACTGGAAGTTTGTACCTCCAAATCCCTTTCACTATTGTACCTGTCCTCCCACCCCACCCCTTGCCCTCTGGCAAATACCAGTTTGTTCTCTGTAGTTATAAATCTACTTGTTTGTTCATTTATCTTGTGTGTGTGTGTGTGTGTGTGTGTGTGTGTGTGTGTGTTTGGCTTCCATGTAGAATTGAAATGATATGGTATTGGTCTTTCTTGGTCTGACTTATTTCACTCAGCATCATATGCTCTAAGTCCATCCACGTTGTCATGAATGGCAAGATTTCAATCTTTTTTTATGGATGAGGGACATTCCATTGTACGTATACCACATCTTCTTCAGCCATTCATCTATCAATGGACACTTGGGCTGCTACTGTAATTTGACTATTGTAAGGAATGCCGCTAGAAACTTAAGATGCATATATCTTTTCACATTAGTGTTTGTATTTTCTTTGAGTAAAATGGATCATACCGTATTTTTATTTTTAATTTTTGACAAATCTCCATACTGTTTTCCGTAGTGGCTGTACCAATTTACATTCCAACCAAATAGTGCACAAGGGTTTCCTTTTCTCTACATCATCACCAATACCTGCCATTTCTTGTCTCTTCGGTACTAGTCATTCTGACCAGTCTAAGGTAGAAATCTCATTGTGGTTTTGATTTGCATTTCTCTGATGAGTAATGTTGAATGTCTTTTCATTTGACTGTAGGTAAGTTGCATGTCTTCTTTGGAAAAATGTCTATTCCAGACTTCTGCCCATTTTGCAATCAGATTTTTTTTTCCGTTAAGTTGTATGAGTTCTTTATATATTTTGGATATTAACCCCTTATTGGATATATATACCTGGGTGATCCCCAAAGGCACTACCTGTCACCAGATATATCTCCTTATATTGATTTATTGCACAATCCATACACCCTGGGTACGCAGAGTCTTTTGCCAAAGGCAGTTTGTTAATTTCCGGATTGTTTTCCTATTGTTTCCAAGTTTAACAATCTACATTTGTCATTGCTTCTAAGAATCTGCAGCAACTGTGGGACCTATAAAGATGGCTTTGAGATTTCCTTAGAATTCAGAACTCACTACTGGCTTTCCCTTGGACTGACCCCCACAGGATGAGTTCAGCAACGCAGAGCAACCCCTGGGGACATCCATGGTGTCATTCCACACAGGAAGAGGAAGCTGGAAAGACTACAGTGGTTTTGGCTACCAGCACGGATTTTTATTTCAAACAATTTTGCGAGGAGGATAAATAAAAAGTTAAATGTGTAAAAGTAAGGAATGAGATAATTATGGAGGAACCAACTGCATACAAAGGTAATATAAGGCCTTGGGGGGCCATCCGTCGCCTACCCCCACCCTGTCTAGTGCTTTGGCATATTTTTTTTACAACTCTGATAGATACCACTGGGCAGTCAACTGTGAATGAATGCAATCCAGTTGGTAAATTGTTTATTTAGGTTACAAAATTTTCCCTGTAATTTTTGTGTCTCCTCATTTCGTGGTATGACAGCTAATGTTTTAGGGAGGTACCTTGGAGTCCATCCTTTTTTTTCACCCAGTTTATAACCCAGGAGCAAACCTGTTCCCCAGTTTTGTAATCTAGATCTTGCAAAACCGGAAGATTCACTAAGCAGCCCCGGCTGTGTGCAGCATGGTGAGGGTAGGATGGTACAGACAGTGAGCCCCACACATGGAAGGCTTCCAGCAGGCCCATCTAGGGTTCAAGTCAAATACAGGAGGAGGAGGCCTCAGAACAGCTGCGAGATGCACCCAGCTAGGACCAGCCATCCTTTGAGTACATGATCAGGTAGAATGTGTTGATGGACTTCTTTTGTAAGACTATTTTGTCTTTTAGAGGAATTTTAACTCTACAGCAAAATAGAGGGGAAAGCACAGAGATTTCTCGTGGACTCTGCTCCTTACCACGTGCAAAGGGTCCCCCATTATCAACACTCACCAGCATGGTACTTTTTTTTCTTTTTCTTACCCAAAGATAAACCTATATAGACATATCATTTTCACCCAAAGTCTCTAGTTTACCTTAGGGTTCTCTCTTGCTGTTGTACATTCTGTGGGTTTGGACCAATGTATAATAATACATATCCATGATGAGACTGTCATACAGAGTATTTTCACTGCCTTAAAATCCTCTGTGCTTCTTCTATTCATCTCTCTCTGCCCACCACCCTGGTGACCAACTGCTGGCCTTCTACTGTTTCCACCATAGTTTTGCCATTTCCAAAATGTCACACAGTTGGAATCCTACAATATGTAGACTTTTCAGATTGGCTTCCTTCACGCAGTAATATGCATTTATGCTTCCTCTGTATCTTGTCGTGGCTTAATTGCTCATCCCTTTTTTGCCCTGAATAGTATTTCATGTTCTGGATGTGTTGATGAACTTTTGAGACTGGGAATCTTCAGAACCATCCTCCTTAATCCACCAAGGAAATCTCAGACCCAATTAAAGATATTTATAGGTTTTCAGACTGTGCTTACAAGATCACTAATAATTTCTACAATCCCCGCCCCCCCCCAAATTCTTAAAAAGCTAGTGTTCTCTTTTGGTTGGCTGAGGTTGAGACATTAAATAACCTAATGATGGTTGCCTGGTCTTGATGAAAAACCCAAGGGCTCTAGCCCACTGCAACACCCTAGGACATTGGAATCAGAGTTGTCAGATTTAGCACATCAGAATACAGGGTTTTATCTGGCAATCCTAGTTAGAATAAAGGCCCACACATCTAGTTATGGCAGTATCAGAAAATCTAATGGAAAGCCAACACCATATTTACTATGATATGGCCAGGGATAATGCTAACTTTCTACCACCCTCCCACCGTACCCCCAATTCAATGTATCCCCTCATTTATCTTATTCTAATTAGAAGTTTTGAGCAGCAACTATAGGTGCCTCTGGAATGAAAATAAGAGAATACAAATGAATGGTGACTTAATGCAAGTGTGTTTGGAAGGCCAGTTCTTTCAAGATGGGAGTCAGTTGCAGATAGGGGAGCCACAGCATGGCAGAGTTTTCATGGACTTGTCTCTAGGACTGCCTGGGAGTGGTATGAGGGGCAGAGGAGGGCATTCTAGGTGGGGCTCTTGAGATTCTGCCTGGGCTCCCCACTCCAATCTGAGCGGATCTGCTTGGGTCCATTTGCATCATAGGATCCAGCCTAAGATTTCTTCTGAAGAAGATGGTCTCCTGCCAAAATACCATCTGAAACCATTATTCTAAATTAGTCTGTGCTGGCCAGTACGGTAGCCACTCACAACTTGAGTTGTGCTGTAAGTGCAAAATAAACATCAGATTGTGGAGACTTCGCAGAAAAAAATTCTCAATTTTTACATCAATTACACGTTGAAATGATTATATTTTGGATATGTTAACTAAATACATATATTATTAAAATTAATTTTATCCATTTATTTTTATTCTTTAAAATGTGACCACTGAAACATTTAAAAATGTGTGTATGGGACACCTGGGTGTCTCAGCTGGTTGGGTGTCTCAGCTGGTTAGGTGTCTGCCTTCAGCTCAGGTCATGATCCCAGCGTCTTGGGATCGAGTCCCACATTGGGCTCCTTGCTCAGCGGGGAGCCTGCTTCTCCCTCTGCCTACTCTCCCTGTTCTGCCTGATGCTCTCTGTGCTTCTGCTCTCTCTCTGACAAATAAATCAATAAAATCTTTTAAAAAAATTAAAAATGTGTGTATGGCCTGTGTTACGTTTTATTTGGATAGTGTTGATACACCGCGTTGTGAGTTACTTAAAAGAAATTCTAGGCCTGGTATGGATAGCATGTGACCAGTCCCAGACTAGTTTAGATTGTCCACTAGTCTAAGCACTTTGTAGCTAAGATTAATTTAATGTTTATGTCACTGATAGTCACTCCAAAATAACTTAAATATTGAATATTCCAAGTTGTTGTTGTTGTCATCCTTCTTGGTATTAAGACTTATTTTTGGGGGGAGGCGGTATGGTTGCAAGCAGCCCAAAGAAAGCGGTGGGGCGAGGGGCTGTGACATTGAACCCACAGTTCAGAGAAACACGCAGGTGGCAGCCCAGAGCCAGACAGGTGGCTCGGAGCTGCAGATCAAGATCAGCCACGCCCCATGGGCGGTGCCGGGCTCGGCCGAGCAGCCCTGCGATTGGCCCGACCGCCTGCCCATGCCGCTTCCGCCGAGCGCCAGCTTCCGCTCTGCCACCTTAATTTCTTTCGTAGCTTTTTCGGCTCCTCGTAGCTTCTCGAGCTTTTTCTGGTTCGGGCAGAGTTCACGGCCGCTCTGTTTTTGTTCCCTCTTGGGAAGCGTCTCCTCTCTTTTTCTTTCTCTCTCCCCTTCTTGTTCTTTGTCTTTCCTTGGCTCTGCTCTGTGCCTCTCCTCTGCCTCTTTCTCTGGGCGCTTTTATCGTCTTTGCTCCTCCAGCTCCTCAAGTTTCTGCGCCTCGAGCTGCTGTTTCTTCGGCGAGGTGTCACTCCGGTGTTCGGAATCCAGAGGAACCTTCCGGAGCAGGCGGTGGCCTGGCGCTGCTCGCCTTTCCAGGGGAGGTTCAGGCGGCCCAGGGCTTGGATGAAGCCCACCGACGTACTCGCGGCGTGCGCCTTGGCCTGGAAGTTCAGGCGTCCCCGAAGTTGAAGGTGTGGAAGTTCCGGCCTGTCATCTCCTCCTGTTGTGGGTCCAGCACTGGGATGTCCATGTTCCCCATCTCCCCACCTTCTCAAGCACCTTGACCATGACCTGCTCCCTGGGCTAACTCTGCGCAAACAATTTGCAGGGCGGCCCCTCCAGGTGACTCGTGCCTGGCCTGTCTTTGGGCAGCATTTCATTCTCTTCCTTTGCGTCATGGGAGAAAGAATCCCCTGGCATGTGGGGAAATTGATTCTGAACTTGGCGGCGAGCACCTTGTGGACTTGAGGGAAGCTGCCAAGCTTAATGACTTCGCCGTGGAGGCAGGCCGGGAAAGACGTGACCAGATTTTTGCCTACCTTGCCCTCCAAGCAGATGAAGGCCATGGTGCCCTTGGAAATCGCAGAGTGGAGAACTGGAGATGGTGCACCATGGCCTTAAGCCTTTCCAGCCCCTGCCTGCTGGAGATGGACTTCCCCTGCTGCTTCAGCCTCGGAGGGCCACTCTGATGGTCACCTTCATGATGGGCTGGAGATAGAGTCCTACAGAGCACAGAGCTCCACTGTCTCAGATGTGTTGTGGACTGTGCTAGCTGGTGCCTTAGCCCAGCAAGCATGACCTCCCTGCCCAGCACCATCACCGTTTGCTTGAGGTGCCCTTGGAGCCACTGGCCGCTGTCACTGCCTATTTCTGTGACCGTGCTGAGTGCTGGAGATACAAAGGTAAGTGAGATGGGGGGGGGGGTTGTTCAGTCGGTTAAGTGGCTGCTCGGGTCACGATCTCAGAGTCCTGGGATCGAGCCCCATGCGAGACTCCCTGCTCAGCGGGGAGTCTGCTTGTCCCTCTCCCTCTGCCCCTCCTACGCGCTTGTGCGCGTTCTCTCTCTCTCTCTCTAACAAGTAAATAAATTGATTAAAGACAAAAACAAACAAACAAAAAACAAAGGCAAATGAGATGTATTAATCTTTGCCTTTGAGGATCTCAGTTTAAAGAGACAGAGAGAAAGAATAAATAACATAAAATATGCCCTCTGGGCTCCAGGACCCTGACTGCCTTGTTCACCCTTGAACCCTTGTCTGGGCCATACTGCAGGAGAAACATTGGTTGGGTAACTAAAAAGATGGATGAATGCAGAGTACTAAAGGAACACAATAGAGGGATTAAGGAAGGCTTTGTAGAGGAAATATTGACTGTAATGGGTTAGAAAGAGGTAGCAAGGCACAACAGGCTGAGGAAAGTACTGTGGAAGGAGAAAGGGCGAGGTTGGCTCAGGTTTACAGAAACCGACTATGCCTGGATTTAGAGGGTGGTGAGGCGTGAGATGAGTCCCAAGACAAAGAACCTCATATGCAGAGTTAACTAAGTTAAGATTCTATCCTAGAATCAATGGAGAGTCATTTTTTAAAAACATGTTATCATTTATTTGAGAGAGAGACACACAATGCGAGCGAGTATGGGGGAGGAGCAGCGGGAGAGAGACAAGGAGACTCTTCGCTGAGTGCAGAGCCTGATGCAGGGCGTGATCCCAGGACCCTGAGATGAGGACCTGAGCCAAAACCAAGAATTGGACACTTAACTGACTGAGCCACACAGGCACTGCCGAGGGAGATTCAGTTTTAAGCAGAGAAGTATCATTATGGTATTTGTCACACAGAAAGATCAATCTGAGAACATAATGGAGGACTGGTTGGTATACAATGGCTAATACTGGAAGCAGGAAGGCCAGTTAGAGATTGGTGAATAACTAGGTTAGGGGAGATAAGAGTCTGAACTAAGGCATTGATACTACAAAGCGAAGAGAGGGGAGAAGAGAGTTAAGAGATTGGCGTAGATGGACAGGAGTTGAGGACAAACCGAATGTGAGGGTTGAGATGGGGATCAGAGGGTTATCTGACCAGGTTACTGCCTCAGGCAACTGGATAGGTGCTGGAACCATTCATCAAGATGCGGAGCATGAGCGAAGGTGGTCTACAGATGGGGTGGGGTGGCTGGAGAAAACTGCATTTACATTTCAAGTTTGAGGTGTCGAGCAACTCATTAGCAGGCAATTGGATGTATGGAACTAGAGTTCAGGAAAACCATTTGGGAAGGAGAAGTAGATTTGGGGAGGCATTAAGGCATAGTGATAATGGAAGCCACCTTCAGTCTGGAGAAGACTATATTCCTATGTACTTGGGAAGCACCTGGGGAGAAGTTATTATAAAATATCATCAAGATGGTACTTAGGAAGGTCAGTTTTGTGGGTAGACAGCAAGGGTGGCTGACGGTCTTCTCCCAGGGTGGGGAAGAAGCTGAATTTCTCATCTCCATTCTTGATGTTTCTATAGAGTCAAATAACTGCTCCAAGATGAATCATTTTGGAAGGGAAAGGAAGCAAGGGTAGAAGCAGGCTGTTAACAGGCTGGCCTTTGCTTGTTTCATCTAACAGTACTAAGTACCGAAAACCAAAACAAACACTCCAACTATACCCAACCCCTAGCTATTTGTATTAGCAGAAGGATAGTTTAGGGCATGGTGCTCTTTCAAGAATCTGCTTATCCATTAGTAACACACCTACATCAAAAATCACATGTGAATTTAGGTTCTGACCTAACCCATACTCTCCACGGACTGAAATGGTAGAATAAATATAAACAGAACCAAAAATAAATAAATAAATAAAAGGTTAGGTGGGCTCAAAAATAAGATGAAATCACTTTGGACCGGAAAAGGAATATAAATACATAATAGTTGTCTGACTGATGCCACCCATCTGCTTTGCAGATGGGGATGGTGTCTGTGAGTTTAACTTTTCTATCATAATAGGAACTAAAAGTGCTTCATGTTAGATGTGGGCCAAAATCCAGGCTGAGATCTTAAAACAAGAGTCAGAGGGGGACACTGCCCCTGTAGACCTCACCTCCAGACCAGGAACTCCTCAGGGCTGCCAGCTGGGTTGCTGATGGGATCTGCACTGTCATCAGCATCCCCTTCAGGAAGGCTGGGATGTCCTATTTCTGGACTTAGTTTCAGGGTAGGAGGCAGGTGCAGAGTTAACCAAAAAACTACTAGGCTGAGAGGAGTAAGGACACAGTGGGGGGAGGTGAAGGATGAAATTTCCCATTCAAAAGGAACTCAAGACCAAAAATCCAAAATATATGGAGAAAATGAACATTAAGATGACAAACACGATCAATGATTAGAATGTGAATTTACTTCAAATAATACCATTTTTATAGAGAAGCTTGACAAAGTTTCAATAATCAGTATATTAAAGATGTTAAAAAATAAAAAGACATAATATCGATAAAGAAAGGATAAATTAGGAAACACAAACATGAAGATATGAAACAAAAAGATACGGGTATAGAGGCACCTGGGTGGCTCAGTCATTAAGCTTCTGCTTTCAGCTCAGGTCATGAGGAAGCCTGCTTCTCCCTTTCCCACTCCCCCTGCTTGTGTGCCCTCTTTTGCTATCTTTCTCTCTCTCTGTCAAATAAATAAATAAATAATCTTAAAAGAAAAAAGAGAGATGGGTATAGAGAAGAAATAATTTTAAAATTTTAAAGTAAGGTATTTAAATTTAAAAAACCCTAAAATAATAGGTGAGCTGAGCTTCAGACTAAATATGGAGAACAAATTAGAGGAATGGAATAAAGTACTGAGGAATTAACCTAGTATAAACCATAGAGAGTCAAAGAAATAAAAATATGAAATAGTAGGTGGGAAACAGAGAGATCAGGAAAGTCTGAGTGACATTAAATAAGGAATTCCCAAGAAGGAGATCAGAGGAAAGGGTGGAGACACAACATTTGGAGGTCTAAAAATAGCAAATTTTCTGGTTTGCAAAAAGACTGTAGGATTTGTTTGTTTTGTGTTCATTCAGAATACACTAAATGAGCACTTACTATGTGTTACAGTCTAGACTAGAACAGAGTATACAAAATAAATCCAATCCCAGCCCTGAGGATCTCACAATTACTAGGAGAGATGGACATGATTAATTAAAATTAATGTAAAAAGAGCTATGATAAAACAGTATGTTACAGAATCAAGAGTAAGGAAGAGCATTTCTGAGAGGATTAAGAAAAGCTCCCCCCACCCCAAAGGAAAGCTTCCCAGAGTAGATGACGCCCAAACTGGGTGTTCTAAGTTGAGCATTCCCTATAGTGTTGTTCTCCAGGAAGAGGAAGCATGTAGGCAAAAGGTGCAGAGGCATGAAAGTATGACGTGTTTGGTGGCGCTGAGTGGCTCTAGGTTCTATAATACATGGAAGGAGAGGCAAGGTCCTAAGCTAAAATGACTGGCTGGGGAAAAACTTGAATCACCTTTTAAAAATTAAAAAAAAAATTATTGGATTTATTGAAGTACAACAAGTAAAGGTATAGATTGCTGAGATAGACCATGTTCATAAATGTGATGACTCAGGATCATAACGATGGATTCCCCTCCCCCCAAATAAATTCAGTGTAAAGCCAATTAATATCCAAGGGATTTTTTTTTAATGAAATGTGACTGAGTATAAAATTTATATAGAAAAGGGACTGGAAATAGCCAAGATAATTTTGTAAAGGATAGCGGAAATATACCGGGCCAACTACCAATATTAACCTAATAAGTTTTAACAATTAAAACATTGTAGGAGGTATTTCGGTCTAGAATTACTGTGCAGGATGACCTGGGGAGAGGGGGTGGCAAGACCAGAGTCCAAGTCACATGCTTCAGAAAGTTTGCTGAGAGATGCTGAGAATGGAAAACGAGGAGAGTAAAAATGAAAAAGAGATCTGAGTACATAAATACTTAGGAGAGAAAATCAGCAGACCTTGAAGTTTACCTTTGTTGGGGAGCTGGTGGGTCAGCAGGGGGCAAGGGAAGGAAGTCCGTAAGGTATTGGTTGGACATTGGGTCCATTAACAGCAAGAGTGACTACCAGAGGAAGCCTAGATTGTGTTTTCTCTGGGACACATTGATTCTAGGGTTCTCTGGGACAGAGAAGTCTCAGGGAGCTTAGCACGGAGCTTGGGCGAGCTGGAGACAGACATCTTAAGCAGTTGTTGAAATAATAAAAATAAAACTCCCTAGGCAGATTCCAAGTTCAACAAGCAGAGGAGGACAGAGCGGGTGGGAAACCCCTCCTGGGGGAGAGGATGCCTTTATGTAGACCTGGAAGGATGGGAGGGTGGGAAGAGACAGGAGGACAGCGCTCTCCAGGCGAGGGGAAGAGAGGGGCCAGGCCCAGAGGAATCCTCATCTTCCCAACCACACCCATGCAAAATGACAGACACACCCTCACCTTTGCATTTGTCGCAGGTCGGGTGGCATCTCTCACACGTCTGTGTGTTTTGTTCCCCATAGTAATGCTCAGGGCAGGCGCGAAGACACTCTCCCTTGGAGCGGAGCAGGAAGAAAAACTTGTCGCAAGACAGGCAGTCGGTGGGCCTCGGGCCCCGGCACGCCCTGCAGCTCTTGCTGCACCGCTCACACCGCTGCGTGGAGATTTCTGCGTAGTACCTGGAACCAAGCAGGTAAGCGGAACACTGAATACTAAGCTTTGCTCTTAACCTGGGCGTGGTGGAAACATCCGGGTTAGTCACACGGTGTTCATTTCCGAGTTGTGTGACATAAGACCACTTGTTAACGTTACTCAGTGGACAGGTTACTGTAGGCACACCTCATTTTGTCATGTTTTGCGGGTGCTTTAGGGCAAGTCTTTGGGCGCTGTTCTTTCCAATACCATTTGCTCACTTCCTGTCTCTGTCCCATTTTGGTAATTCTTGCAACATTTCCAACTTTTTCATTATTACTATACTTCATATGGTCTTCCGTGATCAGTGGTTGCCGAAAGCTCAGATGATGGTTAGCCTTATTTTGCAATTAAGTGTTTTTTAATTTAGGTATGTCGATCACTCTTTTAGACATAATGCTGTTGCACACTTAATGGACTACAGTAGTGCGTAAGCCTAACTTTTACATATGTGCCCCAGGAATCCGAGAACTTCATTTGACTTGCTCTATTGCAATATTCACGTTATTGCAGGAGTCTGGAAGTGAACTGTGGGATCTCCAAGGTGTGCCTGTAATGAGACTAATAAATCTGATGACTCAGCTTTCTTATCTTTAAATGGGGTACTACAGCATAAATCAGTTTTCTTATCTTTAAATTGGGCACTACAGTCCCTCCCCTGAGTATTAAATTCGGTAATACACACAAAAGAACTTATCTTAGTTCTTTTGAACCGCAATAATTTTTCACTACTTTTGCCTTGTCTATAACCATGTGCTTCTCCACTGGAAGATTCAAGCCTCAGGTTTTGTTGAATGGAATCAGGGTAGGGAAGATGTTTTCAGTGTACCTCTGAATGATTCTTCTGGTTTCGTAATTTTAAAAAACATCTCCTATCTTTAGGGACGCGTAGGTGGCTCAGTCAGCTAAGTATCTGCCTTCGGCTCAGGTCATGATCCCAGGATCCTGGGATCGAGCCCCTCATCGGGCTCTCTGTTCAGCTGGGAGTCTGCTTCCCCTTCTCCCCTTGCTTGTGCACATGCTCTCTCTCTCTCTGACAAATAAATAAGTAAAATCTTTTTTAAAAAATCTATCTTAAAATAGAAAATGACATGAGCAATGCTAATGTTTACATTATAATAGATGTAACCTCTGAAAAAAATTTTTGGAGGCTAAATGTAGCCATAATCACTGTTCATTAACTTTTTACTGAGTACGTGGTAGTTCTGTTGGGACTTCATAGGCATTATTTCACCTTATTGAACCTAAAAGTAAGATGCTAGAGCCTGCCTTCTGGAACAAACTGCATGGGGTCAAAGCCAAGCAGTTCCACTCATGAGCTGTGCAACCTTGGGCAAGTCCCACACCATCTCTGTGTCTCAGGTCTGTAATATGAGGCCAATGTTAGTAGCTAAAATTAAACAAGTTATTGTTGAGAAAATTGTTAGAATAGCGCCTGGCACATCATGAATCACACATATTTGTGATAATTATGAATCGTATGATTACATCTCAAAACAAACCTTATGATTTGGATATTATCATCTCTATTTTATGTAAGTAGAAACTGAGGCTCAGAGAATTCAGACAATTGGCTTAATGTCAGACTGCTCATGAAGCAGGCTCATGTGATTTGGACCTACCTGTTCACTGCTCTAACAAAGCAGGGCGAAGTAAATAAAAAGAGAGAAAAGAAATCGTTGACAAAGATGAACTTCTAGACATCCTCCGACCCTTCTTGGTATCTCTGGACACGGGCACATTGAAGCTATTCTAGAAACTTCGATGGTTTGCCCTTGGCTTCTCTGGCCTGAGACTCTTTGCCACATTGGGTTCCCTAAAGTTTATTTCAGTTCCACGAAAGACGTTGGAAACTAAATCCAGGGCAAGGTAGCGTGAGTCCGCCTCTCTCTCGCCACCTATCCCTGACCTGAGTGAGGGCATTTGTATCTCCGTGGCCCAGCCTGTGGCAAATCAGGCCTTGTTTTACCTTCTGCCATCAGGTGAGGAAAATTACAGCCGAGTCAGTCAGGAAGCCTGGGTGAGACCGGGTGATGAAGGGAGGACAAAGAAAGCATCAGCCAGGGACTGAAGAGCCAATAAAGGCCACAGAAGAGGGGAAGAGAAAGCCACGGGAAAAGGTAGAAACCCACACTTTCCCGCACAGACAATACAGGGACTTGAAATCAGAAGATCTGACGTCTTGTCTTGGCCCCACTGTGTATTAGTAGCCTTGTGACGTTCGGCAAGTCACTTAACATCTTTGAGCCTCTATTTTCTCATCTGTAAAATGGGGAGAATAAGTTGATCTCTGAGTATTGTTGGAGAACCAGATCATAATATAAAAATTTATTCTGAGTAGAAATACTTTGTAAACTTCAAAGCAGCATATATATTCTTTACTAATATTCCAAATGTCGATAGGTTGTTTCTAAGATGAAAAGCACTGGGGCGCCTGGGTGGCTTATGTGTCTGCTTTCGGCTTGGGTCATAATCCCAGCGTCCTGGGATCGAGTACCATGTGGGGCTCCCTGCTCAGCAGGGTGTCTGCTTCCCCCTCTGCCCCTCCCTCCCACTTGTCTGTGCTCTCTCTCTCTCTCTCTCTCTCAAAAGTAATAAATACAATATTTAAAAAAAGCCTATTCTGAGGTTAAACACACAAAAAAATCCTGTGTGTGGGTAAAGGGTTCAGAGGATCATATACCTGCCTTTCCAAGGCAAAGAGATTTAATATGAGGTTGAGGCAATGTGCATGGAACACTGGTTTTGTACAAGGAACCATTTCTGTTAAATATTTCCACTTATACCTCATTAATATCCCATTCGTTCCTCATTAAAGAAATTTATGGCAACTCGTGCCTCTCCTCCCAGTGGGTAACTTCACATACTTCACAACAGAACAATTATCTTCTTAATTTGATGGTCTACAACTATTTAGATGACAGGATTATACCCTTTTGTGCATAAAAATATTTAATGACTTGATTTGAGGGAGATGGAAATTCCTTTCATTGGATCCAGATCTTTTCAGGCACTTTCTGGAATGAAGAGGAAAGGCTAAGCCAGGTGGCCCTTTCCCCGCTCTTGTCGGGTATGGCCTTTTGTTCATGGATCCATATGGCTGGTGTTTTTGAGGGCTGAGGTGTGTGACTTTGTGCTGAGTATTGTAGTAATATGTGTAAAAATAAGAGGTTTTTTTTTTTTCCAGGCTTATAATCTTCTTAGTAAGAAATATATAGGAAGAATCAATTCTTTTTTAAAAAAGATTTATTTATTTGAGAGACAGTGAGAGAGAGAGCGCACGAGAGAGCGAGAGTGCGTGAGTTGGGGTGGAGAGGCAGAGGGAGAGGGAGAAGCAGGTTTCCCACCGAGCAGGGAGCCCGATGTGGGGCTCCATCCCAGGACCCTGGGATCTTGACCTGAACAGAAGGCAGACGCTTAACTGACTGAGCCACCCGGGAGCCCCAGGAAGAATCAATTCTTGAAGGTCAAAATCCTTGTATTTTACATCCAAAGTGTTCTTCATCAAACGTGTGGAATGACTGAGTGAATGGATGAGGGCAGTGTTCAGCACACAGTGCAGGCAGGAATTGCTGTAGAGCTGAAGGAAAGAAGCATGAGGTCTCATCTGGGCTGAAGCATTGGGGAAAGTCCAAGGGGATCGCCTTTCAGTTTGGGTCTAGAAACCCTCAGTGCCTTAGGTGACTGACTGGGAAGGAAGAATTAGCAATGGGCCTGTAATCTACATCTTTCTCTGTCCTGGGGATTCCTGGGGGCAGAAAAGGGAGGACTCCGTCAAACCCTCTTTCAAATATGCTGGTAATCAGACCTTCTGATAAATACACTTAAAGTTTTTCCTAGCAAAAAAATTTCCTAGCAAAAAAAAAAAAAAGTTTTTCCTAGCAAAAAAAAAAAAAAATAAAAGTTCTTATTTGTGATGTGCTTTTAGGAAGATACATCTATGTATCTAGGTTGCTTGGCACCTAAACCTGTACATTATAGATATACAGGGGCGTGGGAGGTTGGAGCATTGGTGGCGTGTAAGTGGGAATATTTCATTGAAAATTTTCCCTTTGTAAAATTGATGTTCCGCGTACCTGGCTTAGACCTCACCTATTAAATCTGATCAGAACAAATCCTAATGCAGAAGAAGAAGAACCTATATGTATGGTTTCAGACTTCTCTAAGGGAAGAATGCTTTGCCTCTGCCTTGTGATTGCCTATCCCTTCAAATTAGTAACGAAGTGTGACCCGTGATTCTAACTTGATGATCGACCCTTCGTGTTGTCTCACTGGGTCACTCTGCCTCTCCCGTGTCCTTGTCCATTACTATGAACTAGCTGAAATCTTTTTTTTTTTTTTTTTAAGATACTTATTTAAGTAATCTCTGCCCCCAACATGAGGCTCAAACTCATGAACCCAAGATCAGGAGTCATGTGCCATACGGACTGAGCCAGCCAGGTGCCCCTAGCTGACAGCCTTTAGAGATCAGTAGATTTTGGGTGGACTCTCATCTTCATTTCTTCCTAGCACTGAGACTTCAACCCGGTGTTATATAGCTTAGCTTCCTCATCTGCAAAGTGGGTTTGCTGGTAGTGCTGCCCGGAGTGGTTTTGGGGTTAAACGAGGGAAGTGTGCATTGAGCGCCTTACCCTTCCCGGCACTGCAGCAGGCACTCCTTTTCCAGCTGGAACGAGCCTGGGTGGCAGGAGAGGCACTGTGTGCTGTGTCTCCCTTCACACGTCCTACAAGAGCTGTGGCAGGGGATACATCGGTGGCTATCCTCATCAGCGTAGTAGCCCTCAGGACAGTCCTGCACACAGGTCGTGTCTGCCAAGGAAGAAAGAGTCTGTCTTGGTATTAAGTATGACGTGTGTCTGCAAAAACTCCTCTCTGCGCTCCCCATGGCTCACCATGGTGGGAGGGGAGGGTGTAGGAGGAATGAGACGATGTCCTTGGAGTGTCTTGCTTCTCAGGTCTCCTGGGTTAGGGAGATAGATGCTAACCCTTTCTAGGTCTCCGATAGATTCATCTCTTCCTTCCCTCTCTCCCACGCCCCTCCACTGCTCCTTCTTCTAGCTGAGTGAGCTTTGTCTCATTTTCTTTCTCGCATACCTGTGTTAGCCCAGTCACGCTATCCCTGGAAACCTGAGGGCATTGCTTCACATCGGTGATAACCTTCTAGTAGATCTGCTGGAGGTAGCTAACCTCAGACCACGCCAGACTTCAGGAGGATTTATTAATCCCTGGATGCAAAATCCAGGGGAAATTTTGATGAGGGGCTGCTTACCTGCATGATTGTAAAGTGTCTTTTCACAGACTGCTTGTTACTCGCAATGGAAAACAGTAACTAAGCAGCAGAGACCCTGGCCAGCCCTCTGAACAGGTGACCACAGTTAGCATCACCGGTGAGGGGCAGGTGACATCCCGGGTCTCCAGGTGGACATGACATTACCTGTGGAGTATTCTGGCTGAGAAAGCATCATCTCCATCTAATCGTGGGAAACGTCACACAGACTCCCATAGAGGGATAGGGACTGTATTCTTCTAAAATGTCAATATTCTAGGGGTTCCTGGGTGGCTCAGTAGGTTGGGCCTCTGCCTTCAGCTCAGGTCCTGACCTCAGGGTCCTGGGATCGAGCCCTGCATTGGGCTCTCTGCTCAGCAGGGAACCTGCTTCCCCCCTGCCTCTCTGCCAGCTTCTCTGCCTACTTGTGATCTCTGTCAGTCTAAATAAATAAAATCTTTAAAAAATAATAAAAAAATGTCAATATTCTATAGAAAAAAAATGTCTGTGGAAATGTTTCAGATTAAAGGGGGCTACAGAGACCCGGGAACCGAAAGCAATACCTGATTGGAAACGGGATCCTGCTTTAAGGGGGAATTGCCAAAATTATAAAACAGGTGATATAGTGAAGTATTGATGTTAAATTCATTTGCATCGACAGCTGTACCGTGGCTATGTCAAAAAGCATCCCTAGTTGTAGGAAATACATACTAAAGTATTTATGCGAAAGGAGCCACGCTCTGTATATCACATCCCCAGATGGTCGGGAAGAAATTTATTGTGGATGATATAGGTATACACGTTGAAAGAGATGAGAGCGAGCACCCAAATAATTAAGCAAACGGGGTATCTGATTAGCAGTGGGCGAGGTGGGTGAAGGGCACGTGCATGGCCTTCTTTGTACTTTTGTCTTTTCTGTAGTTTTGAGAATTTTCCAAATATGAAGTGAAAAATTAGAAAGACAGCAAACATCTACTGGGTGCCAGGTGATATGGAAGGTAGTTTCCCAGATGGAGGGGAGGAGAGAGCCCTCCTCAGAGGACACGTGACTCACTGAGAAGAAGGTGGTCCCTCAGGCAGGCGTGACACTGGTCCTCGGCAGGCCCCGTGCAGCGGAAGCACTTGGCATGGCAGGGCTTGCATCCCAGAGCCTCTACGTCCCAGTACTCAGAGGGAGCGCATTCCTTGTGAGGCACACAGTCCCCGTGGTGGTTGACCAGAAGACCTTCCTGACAGGTCACACAGGTCCCAGGGGATGAACAGGTCTGGCAGGACTTGTGGCAATCTGTGGGCACAAGGCCAAGGGAGAGAGGATCAGGGTGTACCTGGAAGGCGTGTTCACATTTCTTCCTCCGTCCTTTCAGAGATTTCTACAACTCTGGACTAGGGCATGGGCACCAAGTTGGGTAGAGCCCTTGGACTCTGGGTAGAGCATTCTTGTCAAATGAGAAGAAAAATGGCCGTTTCATCTCTGTAATATCTAGAGAACCCCTTCTTGCAAAATCCAGAAATGTTAGACTCAGTGTAGTTACCAGAACTGCAACAGAATATTAAGCAGTTCTGGAGGGTGTGATCGCACACCGGTCTGTGGCCTGCTCACCCCATAACTCTAACTGCCGTCCTCCACTAACCCTCCCAGAACACCCTGAGCTTATCACTAACAACAGTTGTTGGGATGTATTGTAATAACCTGTGGGTCAAAAAAAAGGCCTCTTGTATTCCAGTGAGAGGACCTGGCTTGTAACAGGCACTCAGTAACTTTTTGTTAGAGAAAATCAAAACCGTTCATTCCTACCTCGGGGTTTAGCCATTGCTGTCCCCTCTGCCTAGCGTGTATGTGTGGTTCTCCTAGATAGATGTGTGGGTTATATTTTCAGTGATGTCTTCAGGCTGCCTTTGCTCTAATTTCAACTCCATCCTGCCCAACTTCCTGTTCCCTTGCCCTGACTTACTTTTCCTTTTGACTTACTTTTTTAGGGTCTGTCTTCCCCCCGTTTTCTGTCTGTATTGTCCCCTGCTTTTTCTCAGGCCTAAAGGAGCTCACAGCACATGGGAGGCCCCCAATGAGTGCTTACTGAGTAGAATAGACACCTGGCATTATTGTCACCTTATTTTATCTAGAGCAGGACATTGAGGCTGAAGGTACCAGGTCACTTGGCTGGAAATGGACAGGGTTAGGAGTTGAACCCAGGAGCTTAATTAGAGCTCCTACTATTTCTGCCCTGGTGCCTTGGGATAGGTGTGGGATTCTTAGAGCTGCCTGTGCTGTCTCATAGAGGATAATTTGGGTGATCCAAATGGATCCCAAGTCCTGTGTTTCTTAGAGGAGATCCTTCTTACTTCTGGATGCTTCTCTACATCTACCTAAATCTTAATTTTTCAGGCCAGGTCCTTTATTTCTTCTCTCTGGAAAGTCGGTGGTCACCCTATTTCTTCCAGTACCAGCTTCCCTCAGCCTGAGTTTGGACTGGTGGAAGGAGTCATTGCCTTGCAGGAAGAGCCTTCAAGTTAGTTCCCAACAGTTGAGTTGGTCTGAGGGGAGCCATATATATATATATATATATATATGCTGAGACAAGGATATATATATGAAATATAAAATATTTATTTTTATATATAATAAATATGTATTTAAATATAATTTATATTTATACACATATTATATTACTATATGTTATGTAAGTTATCTATAATAATATAAATATAATAAAAAATAAAAAATATAATTTTATAATAAATATATATAAAATATATATTTATTATATAAAATATATTTTACTTTGTATATATTTTGTTATAAAATATATATTATATATAACATAAAATATATAATAAATATATTATTAAATATAACTAATATATTTATTAATTTATATATAAATATATATATTACATATATATAATATGTGTGTGTGTGTGTGTGTGTGTGTTTAAGCTCCCCAGGTAATTCTAATGGACAATCAGGGATGGGAACCAAGGGCCTTTCTCAATGAGAAAATTAAGTCAGGTAAGTCAAGTAAATGAGGCCCATAAAGTTCTCTGTACGGCAAATTACCTTTATTATTGAGCACCAGAGAAAGGCCACAAATTGAGCCTCGGTTCCTGTCCAGGTACAGGCACGATGGCATGGCAGCCTTTGGCTGAGTTGCTAAACTTCTCAAGGAAACTGGCCCCAAGCTCTCTCCCGCCCCATCTTCTACCATGTTCTAGTCCATGGTCTTTCATGGGGGGCACTGACACTAAAGGGTGCCTTACAGAAAACCCATAACAAGGTGGATCCAGGTCCTAGGGCTGGAGCAGAGAGCTGTCAGGAGTCGGCTCCATCCCCACGTCCTGTGACATGGAAATCATTCTTCTGAGTACGTTCTAGAACGTGGCTGCCTGGGGTTTCTCCCACCCCAGGCGCTCACCCTCAAGCTCCCGCTGCTGTTGGGACCACCTCTGCAGAGCTGCCTAACAGTGCCTGCTTGGTGGCGACACGGGCCAAGTTAGCCCTGGCTGCCTAGCGGGAGTGAATCACTGGGACTCTGGAGAGGTTAGCCCAGGGCGATTCATTTAACGGAGAATTCTAATGGTAGACCATTTATTTTTTTCTGTTCTGAGGCCAACCGTTGATACCTCGGGAAAACATAAGGAGGCATCAACAAGAGCAGATCCCGCCTTGAACGGGTTGGGGTTGATGTGCTGAGTGAGGGGGGTGTCCCAGGGCAGGATCTGCTGAAGCAGGTGAGGAACCACGGAGGGTCACCGCAGGGAGCAAACTGGTGAGGGACCCAAGAGGCACCAAGGAAACCCTCCCCCCGCCCCCCGAGGCACAGCTTTCCCTATGCTGCTGTCACCCTTTAGCAGCTTCAAGGCTTAAGAAAAATAACCAGGGGCGCCTGGGTGGCTCAGTGGGTTAAAGCCTTTGCCTTCAGCTCAGGTCATGATCCCAGGGTTCTGGGATCAAGCCCTGCATCGGGCCCTCTGCTCAGCAGGGAACCTGCTTCCTCCTCTCTCTGCCTGCTTCTCTGTCTACTTGTGATCTCTGTCTGTCAAATAAATAAAATCTTTAAAGAAAAAAAACCAAGACACTTCCATTGTGGGTGACTTGCGAAGGCTTGTGTCTGCTGTGAAGCTTCACACTGGAGTTCCTTTTGATCAGCGGATCAGAGCCTGTGTTGGGAGGAGGGTCAACCTGACTTGTTCTTAAGAAAAGTTACCTGGTCAAAGCTGGTGAATGATTCATTTAAAATTAATAATGAATTAGAGCAGATTAAAAAATCTGCTTTCTCGAGCAGGAGGGAAACGGGTGGGATGACAGCTCCGGGGCTGGAACCCCGCAGACCCCAACACGTGCTTTGTCTCAGCAGACACCCATTGTGGTGGCGGGTGCCCTGGGGATGCCTGGCCAGACTCATGCAAGCCTTTACCTCGGCAGTCCTTAGTCTCTTTCTCATAGTAAGTTCCCACTGGACACTCGTCCAAACACCGTCCATCGTAGAGAACCAGGGATGGCTCGGCACAGAGGTCACAGTCATCTGCCGAGGGGCCACTACACTCCAGACAGTCTTCGTGGCAGGGGATGCACTCGCGTGTGTCCTCGTAGAACCCGGGGGGGCAGGACTGATGACACATATCCTGGTATAGGAAGGACGCAGGCATACACTCTGCAGGGAGTAGGAAGCAGCAAGTTACCCCCTCGGGCACAGGAAAGAGGAATTCATTTCTTCTGGAGTGGGCTAGCCTGTCCAGACCCCACTGGCTCCTTCTACCAGAGTGTTCCGTGTCCCATGTGTGTGCCCTATGCCAAGCCTCACGTCTCTAAGCTTTGGGAGAGAAGACCACATACGGTGGCCTAATGACCTGGTGTTGGGTTTACAGCCCGAAATGATCTGCCCCTTAGAGGTGTAAAAAATTGCAGTGATGGGGTAGACCAGCTATGGAGGAGATGCTGGAGGTTTTGGCGAAAACCTGAAATGCAGGCTGTATTCAGTCCAAAAGCAATTTAAACGTTCCTGCATTAGTTATGTTTTCATTCCCTGGTAGGGTCGACTGGTGACATAAATGTGGTTACTCAGTGTGAGGAATGCATTGTGGGTTTCTTTCATTTGTCTTCATTCTCTTATTTGGGGGGGGGCAAGAAAACACTTTGGGTCACACCGAGAGAATCCCTTCGATGGAACAACATCATTCAATGGGTCTTACTCTGGAGAGGAGATAAGCCCGTCTTGGAGATAATTCTCAAGAAAGAACTCCTAGCCAGAGTGCTCTCCTGAGTCTTACTGTCTTCGCCTGAACGTCTCTTTCGTATCTTTTATAACAGTTGTAATCCTCTAGCTCCCTCTGTGTTTCCTTAATATCAGCCTCCCTATGAGATTTTGTGCTCAAAGAGGCAGGAACTTCGGGTTCTTTTATGGATTTCCAGCAGCTGGGATGACCCCTAAGTGCTCAGGACAGCTGTCTGGGAGAAATTCCGCAGAAGTAGGGCTTTCGTTTGTCTTTGCTTAAAGCATCCGTAATGGCAAGGTTTTAATCTCGCCCTTGATTTCCTCAGTGATGGGCAGGGAGGTGGATCTATTTCAGTAAAGGTAAGGAGACTGGTTCCCTCCATTTTGCATGGACACTTCCCCCCCCCACCCCCTGCCATAGTCAGTCCCCAGGGGTGGTGGCTTGGGAGAGCCACACTCTCCCCTGGGATGCTCCCACATACCTTTGCACGTCTTCTCATGGATGCAGTCCTGACACATCTCAGGGCAAGCCTTGCACACCCCCTCCACGGCCACGTGCCTCTCCGGGCAGGCTTCCCGGCATGCTCCCTGGTGCAGGGTGAAGCTTCCTTGGCAAGAGCGGCAGTTGGTGGCATTTCCTTCGCACGTTCTGCAAGGAGAGCTGCAGGGCTTACACATGCTGTCTTCTGCGTAGAAGCCCCTGTGGGGAAGACAGCACAACTGGAGATGCTTTCCGGCTGGGGAAATGAGTCACGCCTGGTGGCAGAGGGCTTGGGACTGAAGACGCTGGGAGGGCGGCTGTCATCGTGGGGCAGAACGAGGTGGTCAGATTTGCAGAGGAAGGAGGGGTCAGAAATCACATCCAGGAAGAGAAAGATGAAAGGAATAGGTATTGTCCTTGTGAAAGTGGTTGGTTTGAAAGCCACTTTTGTTACTGTGTGCATAGTTCAGCCACCTTCTGGTTTCCTGATTTTATCTCCCAATTTTTATTCTTTTTTTTTTTCAAAGATTTTATTTATTTATTTATTTATTTGACAGAGAGAGAGAGAGATCACGAGTAGGCAGAGAGGCAGGCAGAGAGAGAGGGGGAAACAGTCTCCCTGCTGAGCAGAGATCCCGATTCAGGGCTCAATTCCAGGACCCTGGGATCATGACCTGAGCCGAAGGCAGAGGCTTAACCCACTGAGCCACCCAGGTGCCCCTAGTTTTTATTCTTTATTCCTTTTTTTTTTTTTTAATTAGAGCCTTATGTTGAGTAGAAAATGCTTTTTATCCAATACATTTTTCATGAAAAATTTTCATTTACTATATTACTGAATTTAGTCTTTAATATAAAATGTTCGTTTATAATTAAGTTAAAAAGTTACTTTTAAAAAGCTCAGAAGGTTTAATGCCCTTTAAAATTAGAACCACTTTTTTTTTCGGCTGCTCTCAGCCAATCTCCAGTGACTTCTTTCAAACACACGCATAGAATGTTTGCACACAGTGTCAAACATATTTACAGCACAAACATATTCTACAAATATACAGGAGGATATATTTCTATGACTGACTGTCCCAGGTGGAGTCTGGTGTCTGTGTATATATTGGATCTCTCGGTGATTACATTATCGTGCCATAGATTAATACTGACTGGTGAACACAGTAAATATGAAAACCTCAAACTTTTCAAACAGATTTGGAAGATGAGAAAAATACAGACAGTTCCTTGGAAGAAAAAAGCTGGAGGAAAGAGCTGGAACATGCAGAAGCAGGAAAATCACAAGCCAGTGTAGAGGATATGGACTTTGACGTCCTAGGTATCTTTTACAGTTGTTTTCTACAATTTTCATTCTGTTTTTCAGCTGCTGCCATAATAGTGTAAAACATCCCCAAACTCATCACCCGTGTGTCTGCGGGAAGGCAGATCTAGGCTGAGCTTGCGCTCAAAGAGGCATATGTCATTGTAGGGGAAGCACATGTACTTCTCAGTACGTGTACTACTCAGGCATGTACTCTGGGGGACAGAGGCTGGGCCCCGAGGTACATCCTGGATTCTGGTCTTCCTGTCCCTTTATCTTCCCTGGCACAGGGACCTCCTGGGGCACATTTTTCTCTTAGCCATGACAGAGAACAAGAGGGCAAGTTCATCCAGGCAAACAGGTTGTAAAGCTCTGCTTCCCTTCCGCTAACAACCCGTTGGCCAAAGCAAATGAACTTGCCCGAAGTCAAGATCAAGGAAGTCCATTCAGTGTCTGTGGAAGTTGCTGCAAAGTGACAAGCGGAGGGCATAGGTCCGTGGAAGGGTGAAGAATTGTAGCAAATAACTCATCTACTAGAGTCCTTTTTGAATCAGTGCCAATGAGGCATCCTATATGGCCTCTTTACTTGATGTTTTAATGAACTCATTCACATCTGTTTCCTCATCCTTCAGCCCTTCTTATATTTATTCAGGAAACAAAAATGTACTGAATGTATCAGGAAGAAATAGGACAGGGGTGAATCAAGTTTATGTATCTGATGTAGTTTTACGAAAGAAAAATCGGAGAAGAAGCAGTTTAGTAGAAGAGAGGGAACCAAACTGTATCCGGATGAAAGCTAAGAGCAGACTCCCTTATACAGTAGTATCTTCGCTTTCTGGGACCACATGGAGAACCTTCAGTTGATTATAACTAAGCTTCTGCTGTCAATTCTTACATCTAGCAGATGTGAACTGTTTATCTGCAGAACAGAATTGAATACGCTTGGCTTCTCCACTAGCCTGGAGGCTTCTCGAGTACCCTGACTGGTGTTTGCACCTACAGGATCCGCCTCAGTAGTGGATCCAGAAACTAATGATCTACTTCTATCATAGGTCTTGTAGCTCTAGCGTCAAGTTCTTTTAATCAGTGGGAAATTTCTAATTCTTCCAAATAGATTCTGTTGGTCACTCCCCCAAACTCCCTCCTCGCCTCCCTCTTTCCAGTCCTCCTGGCTGTCAGTGTTTGATTTTATTTGGGTGTTCAGGGTAAATCTTGTGTAGCCGAAACCGATCCTGCTTTTTCCATCCTTCTGGCCAGAGATCATTTTTGGAGCATGGAAGGGATGCATTCTGGCTATTGAGATATGAAGGGAAGTCGGTTTTCTTTCCTTTGGAAAAGAGATGGAGGAGGGGAAACGTGCCCTTTTCTGTCTCTGGTTGTTGCTGTGTAGGGTGGTGAGGTTTGGACACAGGGCAGACAGTGTGGCTCAGGGGCTGACAAGCGGAAGAAGATACAAGAACAAAACGGAAAGATTGTGGGTCTTTAATGAAGTGTTGGCCGCTGAGGTAACCAGTGCTGGATTTTAAGCTTTTTGGTCCATGCGATGACAAACCCCACACTGTCTCAGTCATTCTACTTAGAATTTATGCTGCTCGTCACCGGGAGTTTCCAGATACACTTTTCCAAGTGCCGTTTCCACTTCCTTTTTACATCCTGGAGGTGGAACCATTGATGGGAAGAGAAAAGGAATTATAAACCAGAGGATTGGGGAAACCATGAGGAATCAATAAATAATTTAGCAGGTCTGATTCTATATTTATTATTTATACCTCACACCTCACCTACTGCAAATATTTAAGAAGAGATTCCTGTATTCTCAGCCTTAACTTTGGTCATGGAAGAAAGAACTCCTTGATCACAGCCACAAGGTGGAAGAAACGCGTATTTTCACAAAAGTCAAAAACACGTACGTATCACAGTCCCGAGGGAGAAGTGTGCATGCTTTGGCTGCTACGGCCAATAGTGATGTCAGTCAGAGTCACAGGGGGACACATCCCTAGGCTCTGTCACCGGGGATGGGGAGGCATTCCTGGTGCAAGAAGGAATTGCTTCCAAATGCTGTAGGGGAATGAACCGGAGCCAGACGAGGAAGGCAGAGGGACACTTACTCAGGGCACCTGGTGTAGCACCTGCCTTTGTGGAGGACGCGAGGAAAGTCTGGCGACGTCTGGCACTTTCTGCAGAGATCGGCTCCAGAGCAGGAGACACAGTCCTCTGTACAGTTCTCGCAGCTTCCACTCCTCGCCGAGGGCCACGTGCCTTCGGGACAGGAGGAGACACAGGCCTGGGCCAGCAGATACGTGCCTAGAAACCCAGGGAAGAAGGCGGAGTGGACAGACGGTCATCCTGTGTCTGGTCCAAGGGCACATGTGTCTGCACAAAGGACGGATGACCCACAGCAGCCCAAACTCCTTTTTGGAGCCTCTGCAAAGACCCAAGGATGTTGAATATTTATTTCTGACAATCGCAAGTACTAATTAGTGATGCTCAGTCTCCCACATTCAGTTCGATCGCCAGAAAGGAAATCGACAGCAGAGGTTTTGCCCTGTTTATTTCTTTCTGTTTTTAGAATTTATTTTGAGAGAGAGAGAGAGAGAGTGAGCGCACAATGGTGGGGGGGAGGGGCAGAGGGAGAGGCAGAGGCAGGCTCCCCGCTGAGCGGGGAGCCCAATGCGGGACTGGATCCCAAGACCCCAGATCATGACCTGAGCTGAAGACAGATAACTTCTCTGAGCCACCCAGGTGTCCTCTTGCCCTGTTTCTTTTACTTTCCTACTGATGCTGGTGCAAGTCACGAGGGGGCTTCCTTCTGTCCAGTTGGTCTGTTAACACCTTCGTCCACGTGTAAGGCACATGTGCCTCCCCCTAGAGTCTATTTTTCTGCTTCTGGAAACCTCTCCTGCTAGGCCACTAACCCAGTGGCAACTCTTCCATCCAGCACCACCTGGAGTGGACGGTCTCTCTACTTATTTTTAATTGAAAAAAATCAGATATCATCATTATTGAAGAAAACTATTGTAAAATCACCCTCCATTCTCAAATCCCAAGAAAATTCCTTCAGTTTTTGGTTGTAAACGTTTATATTTCGTAGGGGTAGAGTCGTGACACACCTGAAATTTTAAAGTTTTGCGTCCCATCTCACGATGAACACTGCGCCTTCCGACACCATGACCCGCTTTCATGGTCACTTTTAATTCTTAAATTCTCACTGTTAATGAATCATGTTCATAAAGTATCCCCCGAATTCAGGGGAGTTGCTATTTCTGATGTTTTGTTATTACAGACGATGAAGCAGTGCATCTGTTGGCCTGTTAAATTGTTGTTTTTGGATGGGGCGCCTGGGTGGCTCAGTCAGTTGGGCGTCTGTCTCCAGCTCAGGTCATGATCCTGGGGTCCTGGGATTGAGCCCCGCATCCAGCTCCTTGCTCAGCGGGGAGCCCGTTTGTCTCTCTCCGTCTGCCTCTCCCCCCGCTCCTGCTCTTGCTCTCTCTCACGCTCTCTCTCAACTAAACAAACCTTAAAAAAAGGGGGGGTTTTCTCCCCTAAATTCAGAAATGAAGAAGGAAAGAAGAAGTAGGGTACTTACCCTCCCCCAGAATCTCTACCCTCAGTTCTCCTGTTTTGGCTAATACACTTTCAAGAGTAATGGAACCTCTAGAAATGTCAGGTACCCAGAGACCCAGCAAATTCTGTGGCCACATCAACAGATAACTTCATCTTGCCTTTGGGTAAGAACACTGATGTTTTTCTTCTCTCTCTCTCTTTTTTTTTTTTTTGCCCTTTGAAAGCTAGTTGTGTGTGCGTTTAAAATTTTATTTTTAAGTAATCTTTATGTGCAACATGGGACTCAAACTTACAACCCCGAGATCAAGGGTCTCTTGCTCTACCGACTGAACCCGCTGTGCCCCTGAATACCAGTTTTGTTAGAGGTCACTGTCTGGGTCCTGGCATTTTCCCAGAGGAGCCATTGTGATAGGAACAGTGAGAAATGGATCAAGTCCTGCAAAGCTTTTATATAAAGATGTCACATAAGTGACAGTGAAGTGTCTGGGCCACGGCCACCTCCTGTCGTATTCCACACTGACCTTTTGGACATGAAGTGCACAGCGTCGCAGACTCATTGCAAGTTTTACAAGAAGGATGACAAGGCTGGTGTCCTCTCAAAATGTCTGTGTAGGACAGAAACCGGAAGTCAGTGTTACAGCATTGGAAAGGATCTCATGGGTCATCTCGTCTTCCTGCCCAGAATAGAATCCCTTCAATTTTGCATTGGCTAAACTCTGGTGCCCACTCATTACCCGTGCGGTGGACTTCACTCATTTATTCATATATTTTATTCTTTCTTTCTCTTCCTTCCAATTGATCATTAAGACGTGGTTTGCAAACTTCCAGTGACAGGATGGCCTTAAATGCAATGGGGTTGTTTAATCTAACAGGTGTTCCTTCTTTCACATATTAAAGATCTGTGGGAGTGTGTGCTTGTGGGCATGCGTCATGAAAGAATTTTCTAGTTAAAGGTCATCACTTCTTTCCCCAAGATTCTTAGATGACCATTTCTCTTCGCTCCAAGATGATAACAGAATTCATTGCATCTTTTGTGGAGTAACTTTTTCTTTTCCTTCCTTCCTCCCTCCCTTCCCTCCTCTCTTTCCTTTTTTTTTTTTTGTTCTTTGGAACCAGGTTTCAAAATCCATCGATGTTTGGGTTTCTGTGTTCTTCAGAGTGGCCACTGTGGAATGCAAACCTAAATTGATCTCCTCTCAAATCATTGTTAAACATTCACCTAATGGAGCCACCTGTGAGTTTTCTGGTTGGTCAGGTGGTAAGCAGGCCATCCCCGCTCAACACCCATCCACCTGGGAAACATTGGAGGTGTCCCTCTCTCCCTTTCCCCCCAAGAGCACTCCTTCGATGGCCAGGCTTTCCCCGAGAGTCAGCAAGTCCACGGGACAATTTCAAAGACCTACAGAACAGCCTTGGTGACATCACTCAATGAGGACATGAGATCTTGACCAAACCTCAGGAGCTGCTTGGGAATCAGCACGAGTCTCACGGGGGAAAATTTGAAAAAGAAGATCTAGCTCAGGATGTGGGATAGGAATGATCTGGACCCCCAATCGACTGTTGGCATCTTATGACCCCCCACCTTGCTTCTGGCTCCTTCCAGCCTTTCCAAGAGTCAGTCTGACAAAGTGGGTCCTGTAGGCACACCTGCCTTCAGAGCCCAGCTGTACCACTTCCGGGAGAGTAACCATGGATACGGGAATTAAACTCAGAGAGTCCTATTTTCCATGTCTCTAGCATGAGAGCCAATGATCGTTCCCTTATAGAACTGTCGTGGGACAAAATGAAACTGTATAACATGCACACACAGCGGCTCAATAAGTGCTAGACCTTCTGCTTCCTTCCTCCCAGTTTCCTCCTTGGGTACATACCTCCCCATTTCCCAAGCTTCGGCTTTAGTTCTCTCTCTTCTTCCCCTGTTCCATACCTGGAGTGGCCCTCGGAGACATTGCTTGGTTTCTCTGAAGGTGCCATGGTGAATAAGCTGCTGAGATTAGCTACTGAGGAAACTAGATCCCCAGGTAGGGAGGTAGACAGATCGGCGTGGAGGTAGATACAGACGTATAGACATAAAGGATCATCCTGCCATGCTAAGTGGCAGTTCTCTTCCTAGTCTGGAAGGAGAAACAAGCCTTGGTTTTCCAGGAGACTGACTCACTGCTGTACTCTACCTGGGCAGAGCTGTTAAGAGCTCAGTTAGCCTTGGGCAGAGCAGAGCCCGGCACAGGATTCTCGCAAAAGACAACAGGAAGCTCCACAAGACCAACTGTCTCCCCGAAGGCCTTTTTAACCCGACAACCTCACATAACCCAAAAGAGAAGGCGGCAGAGTGAGCAACAGGTCCCTTGCCAACATCAGTCCTCGCTAATTCCCAGGGAGATGCGGATCAAAACTGCAGTGTGAGGGCATCTCACAACAGTCAGCCGGGCGAGGCTGGAGAAGACATAGCCAGCGTCGGTGAGGACGTGGAGGAAAGGGGACGCTTGTGCACCGCTGGTGGGGCTGGAAGTGGGGAGAGCCACGGTGGCAAACAGTGTGGAGGGTCCTCAGAAGATGAAAAATGGAGCTACCCCATGATCCAGCCATTCCACACTGTGTATGTAACTGAAGGAAATGGAATCACTGTCTTGAAGAGATACCTGTTCTCCCATGTTAATTGCAGCCTTGCTTACAAGAGCTGAGATACAGAAACCACTGAAGTGTCCATAGATGGGTGAATGGATCAAGAAGATGTGCTGTATGTGTATAAAGGAGCACCACTCGGCCATAAAAAGGAAGGAAATGTTGCCATTTGCAACAAATGGATAAATCTTGAGCATTAGGCTAAGTGAGATATATCAGAGAGAGAAAGACAAATACTCTGCGATCTCACTTATACGTGGACCTACAAGGAAACCAAACTCTTATAATAGATTGGTGGTTGCCAGGGGTCGGGGTGGGGTGGGGGAATGGGTGAAAGGGGGCCAAAAGGTACAAACTTCCAGTTGTAAGATGATTAAGTACATGGTGTCTACAGCTAATACTGTTGTATATGGGGAAGTTGCTAAGAGACTAGCTCTTAAAAGTTCTCACCACACACACACAAGGTAACTGGGGGTGGTGGATGTGTTAACCTTATGGTAGTAATCATTTTGCAATATATACATATATCAAACCATCACATTATACTTGTTAAGCATGACAATGTTACATGTCAATTGTATTTCAATGGAACTGAAAAAAACATAATGGCTGAGAGCAGTTCTTAAAAAATAATAGCAAAATAATATTTACCAGACACCTTGACAGTCTTTAATATTATTACATGTCTAGGCCAGGGGTTGAATTTTTTTCAACTCAGGGTTTGAGATTTTTTATCTTTTTTTTTTTAAGATTTTATTTAAAGATTTTTGTTATTTATTTGACAAACAAAGATCACAAGTAGGCAGAGAGGCAGGCAGAGAGAGAGAAGGGGAAGCAAGCTCCCCGCTGAGCATAGAGCCCGATGCAGGGCTCCATCCCAGGACCCTGAGATCATCACCTGAGCCAAAGGCAGAGGCTTTAACCCACTGAGCCACCAGGCGCCCCAAAGATTTTATTTATTTATTTGAGACAGGGAGAAAGCACACGAGTGAACGCACAAGAGTGGAGGGGAGGGACGGAGGAAGAGGGAGAAGCGCTTCCCCATACAGGGGAGCCAGAAGTGGGGCTCTGTCCTAGGACCCTGGGATCATGACCTGAGCAGGAGGCGGCAAACATTTAACTGAGCCACCCAGGCACCCCGATTTTATCATTTTTATACTAAATTTTTTTTATTTAGAGAAGAGTTTTAATGAATTGTCTCACATTTTTGTAATATATCTACACATGTATTTATAATTACGCATCTCTCACATTCTGGCAGGTTGAGATTTTACTGGGACACACTAGATATAAAAATTCTGTAATGTCAGCACATGTCCACTAGAGGGTGCTCTGCACACACAGTTAACAGCAATTAAGTGTGGGCAAGGGATTATCATTGCCAGCCACAGGTTTTTATCCTAAAAGATTAGTGACTTAATCACAAGTATTTGACTTTGATCATAGTTTTTCTTTTTTTTCCACTCCAGAAATTCTGGACTGGACAAGACCTCAAAGGGAAAAAAAACAAAACACCTCGACCAAGAAAATGTAGTGTCTGTCCTTTAGAAATGACTATAGCTAAACCATATAAAACAGGAGTTTTATTTAAAACAAACTTTAAAATAAGCAATACTCACACAGTTAAAAAAAAAAACCCAAAAAACTGAAGAAAGGGAATATATCATAAAGCATCCCTCCATCCTTTCTATATAAACTGTATTTATTCACCTTGTTTATCACATTTGTTTTGTTTCTGGTAATAATGTATTGGGGGGCCATGGCACAGAAAGAACCCCTCATTCTTGTTTGTGACTCCACAGCATTCCATTGCACGGGTATATCAAACTTCATTTTTCTAACTGGTAACCGTTGGTGACCGCTTAGTATTTTTTTTTTTTTTTTTCCCAATCTCTGCTATTTCAAATACTACAGCAGTGACCAGGGAGGCCAAAGGTGCTTTTCCAGGCTATTACAGATCTGCAGGGACAGAGGCTTTTCTTGATAGCCTCTCCAGATATAACCAGCCAGCACATCAGGAACGCCCTTAAATGCTCCAGGAGGCTTCACGGCTGAATTTCCTCCCGGTCTCTGGCTTCTGAGCACCAAGTTGTGGTTACCACATTCCTTCTGTTTTTGTCTGAGGACTTCCGCACCCCCATTTGCTCCTTATAGCTCAGCTTCTCGGGTTGGTTTCTAGGTCACAGAGGCTTTTGATTCGGTGTGATGGTCTTTTCCCTATTTCCCTGTTACCTCTTTTGATTTGAAACTTCCGCCGTCGCTTCTGTGGAAGGCTCCTTGCCGAAGATGGGCTTGCAGTGGGCCTGGGCTCTTTTTTATTTAAAAAAAAAAAAAAAAAGCGTTTATTTTTTTAATTCAAGAAAGATAAAGAAGGTTAGTGTTGCCTATCACCTTACCACCCAGAAATGCGGGGTAGATGTCAGCACGTGGATTTCCCATCTTCATATTGAATGTGGGAATAGAATCATGTATGTGTTTGTGTGTGAAATCGCTTATGTCTTTTGTGTATATAATACCGATCCTACATTTTGCATTTTTAAAAATATTTTATTTATTTATTTGACAGATAGCGCAGAAGCAGGGAATGGGGAGCGGCTGGCAGAGGGAGAGGGAGAAGCAGGCTCCCCGCTGAGCAGAGAGCCCAATGCGGGTGCGATTCCAGAACCCTGGGATCATGACCTGAGCCGAAGGCAGAGGCTTAATCAACTGAGCCACCCAGATGCCCCTGAATTTGATATTTTAAATTTTATAGGCATATTCTCTTGCTCCTAAAAGTCTTTGTATACACTATTTTAAATGGGTGATGTATTTGGATGAAACATAATTACTTAATTTTGGGGGGTTATTATAAATGGAGCTACTATGGACATCTTTATACACAGGATATAAAGGACTTTGGTTGGCTCCTAGGCATCTCAGCTGACCATCTTTGCTGCCTTCTTTCTGGGACTATTCTTCCCCAGTCTAGCCCCCCTGACCCTCCAAATTACTGGCTTTTAACAAGACTGTTTTGAAAGCGAACTAGGGTTTCCTGTATTAAGACTGGGTCAGGTTAAAGGACAGGGGAGTAGTTTAACTTTTATTGTGTCCTCTTCAGTCCTGGGAGCTTTATGTGTGTTCTCCCATTTAATTCTCAGAATGACCTTGGCTGAAGTAGTTCCATGTTCTTATTTTATGGATGAGGGAATTAAGATTCAGACAGAATGAGTAACTTGTTCAAGGTCACACAGCTAGTAGAGAACAGAGCCAGGATTTGAATCCTGGTATGCTTATCTCTAAAGCCTACATCCATTAGAGAGACTTTTTGTAATTAATTTAGATTTTAAAATAGTTTGGTTTAGGTCAAAGCAGTGGTGTACCGGTAAAATGGCTTTTTGGAACATAAGGCAAAAAACTTGACTTGTAGTGTTTGCTGATTTCCGTGGTGTAAATACTCCCATCATAGCCGGTGGTTTAATGATCCCCTATTGAAATTCCTGGGTATTTGACAATCAAGGCAAGTGCAGATGCGTGGTTCCTTCAGGGATCCTGTGGGCCAAAGGTTTAGTCATTTCCTCATCCAGAGTCCGGGTTTTCTTCACTGAGTTCTGATTGGATAATTAAATTAAAATGAGGCCCTCATTTCTAAGCGAGGCAACTGTATATATCTACAAAGTCCTTCTAAAAATCAGATTTTCGTGGCATCTTTAAAGCTCTTGAAGATTCAGTTACACACAGGCAATGTATCTCCCCACCACTGAGATTTATTTTTTGCACATGGCTCAGTGTTTGTGAGGGACTCTGGGAGTCCAGGCTTCCTCAGGGCACAGGAATCAAGATCAAAAGACAGGCTGGTGAGAAATTGTTAGGATGTGGTCAAAGATAAAAAGTTAATTCCCCGCGTCTGCGCTTTGTAGATTAAACTACCCTTGGACTATGTCATTAGAGCCTGCTACAAACACGGTTTTCATCAATGATGGAAATAGGTGGGTAGGGGAAATGTGCAGGAGTTATTCGTAGGACTTTCCGGCACTACCAGGGGGAAAACCACTTAAGAAAATCCAAATGATTTAACAGTCATAGAGTAAACCGTTTCCATTCCCAACAGTGGTTTCAGGAAGGCAGCAGAAGGCCCCAACATTTTCACCCATGGTCGCCCTGTGATCCCTGGGTCACTGTGGAAGCCATTAGTGGCCTGTTTCACGCTGGGTCTGCGGTTGCCACACGGGGACATTGGACTAGGAATCTCCAGAGGATATTAGTGACTAGGACAGGGGATCTGGGAGGGAGCCGTACTCTGGTGTGAGTGATTCTCTGCTGGCAGGAAGAGCAGAGTTGGGCGGCCATCTTTGGACATTCCTCAGCCTTGGCTGGAGGACTTGACGGGCATGGTCAACGTGTAGGGAACTCTCCATCCTCAGACTGGGGCAGGAGGTGGTCCCACCGTGTGCGTAATTAACAAAGAATGATGGTCCTCTCATTCTGAGCAGCCACCTCATTAAGAGAAGGGTTCTGTGACGTCCAGTTGGATTTTTAAATTTTAAGGCTATTTCCTCCCCACATGCTGGCACAGGCAATGGGGGCAGTCATAGTCTTTGGAGGCAAAGAAGAGCTGATTGTTTCCACTGGGGGGTGGTGTGGGTGAACTGAAGTTTGTCCCATTTTACCTTCCTTATGTGGATCCGCAGCCGTGTTGAAAAGCACAGTACCACCTTGCTGAGAGCATCTAGGCAGCTCTGTTCTTTTCAGATCCTTCTGTACATTGTCTGGGCTCCCACAGAGTTGACTCAGGATAACTGCAACCTGCTTAGCATCATCGTAAAGGGGTGGTTAATTAGCGCCTGTGTTCTGGAAACTTCTGCCCATCTAATATACCTCAATCTTGTTTTGTTTGTTTGTTTGTTTTGTTTTTTTGTTTTTAAGAGTTAGAAGTCAGGGTACAGTTGTAGGCATTGGCTCAGATACTCAAGTCTAGGACTTTATGGAGTGCATTTCCCACTTACTGTCTACCTCAGTGGTGTCTAAACTCTGCCGGGAAAGCTGAACTCCAGCCGTACCTTGCTCCGTGAAGAATGAGTCCTTCCTCCCTGTGAATAGTCTGCATGTCTGATTTCCTAGATCATAGAGAAGTGTGGCCATGCCATTGACTTTATTGCTTTTGTCCAGCCATGAGAAGCATTCGCATCTGCTTCCCGAATCCCTTATTAGTGCTAAATCCCCAAATGGACTAATTCCTTCCCCTCTTCAAAAACACTATATTTTGATAGTAGAAAATGCAGAGGGTTGGGTGTGGTGCTCTGACAGAGGGGAACAATCAAGGCCCAATTTCTGCTTGCAGAGTGCGTAGTCCAGTTGAAAGGGACGTGTAATCATTTGGGGGAATCAAATCTGCTCTGACTCTTGGCTCCCTGGCCCTTTTCATCATCTGGATGCCAGATAAAATACAGATGTTCTGAGCTAGGAACACAGCACCAGACGATTTTCCTCTTGGCTTGCACTGCCTCTTAAATGCCTGAATGCCAGACAAACCCGTTTTCAGCCTTTGGGTCCAGCTATAATTCACGGAAGACATCCCGGTCTGGAGTGAATGATTTTCTTCCCAGCCATGTCTCTGAAATTGGCCCACGTTCTCCGTGTCCTTTGGCTGTTGGGTTTGTGATGGTCCCTGAGCTGCTTTTCCTTTAAGTCTCATATGTGCCACGGTCATGGTGGATGGTCGCCATGGATGTCCCTCTGTGGACCCAGCGAGAGCCTCTCTCCTGCCCGGTATCTTCCCCTCGCCCCGGCCCTTCGAAGTCATATCCTGAGTGGACCTCCACTGTTGCTGCACTGAAATGACCTTTTTAACAAATCCTTGCCTCGAAATCAAACGGAGAGCATCTCTTGTTTTCATGAGCGTCTCTTCATAGAATGTGAGTCAGATTTTTCCAGCAGGAAGAGGGTTTCGTGTTTGAACCCCTGGAGACACAGAGAGGTCATTGGAGTTTGTAACTACCTTGCAAGGAAGCCTGTGACTGGCTCCAGTGGGAGGAGGTCCGTGCTGAAGACGCAGGTAGGGATGAGCAGACGCAAGCCTTTACTGTTAGACGGCAAGCTCCCACACCCTCCCTCCGGCCCCCATCAAAATCCCCAGTTTCCCCATCTGCAGCCAGAGGGGGACTTTTATTTTATTTTACTTGAGAGGCAGCATGAGCCCCTGGGGGAGGGGGAGAAAAAATCTCAAGCAGATTCCCCACTCAGCGGGGAGCTGGACTCTGGGCTCTATCTCCCAACCTGGAGATCATGACCTGAGCCGAAATCAAGAGTCCGTTGCTTAACTGAGAGAGCTGCCCAGGTGCCCCTGGAGGGGGACTTTTAAAAGGCAAGCTTGAATGAGGCTAAGTTCTGATCAGCCAGCCGGAAAGATCGGCTGTCTCAGCTTAAGTTCCAATACATTAGGGTAGTTCTTCCTTGTGCCACTGAAAAAGCCCACCCTTGCCAGTCTTTCTCCTTTGCCTTAGGTAGAAGCTATTCTGAAATCTTAGAGATGGTGGTCGTTGGGCCATTCTCCTCCATGACTCTGTTTACCTGCTCCGAGCTCTCCCCACCGGACAGGAACTCGCGGGCCACACCAACCGTAAGTTGCACTTCGGGTTTCCCTCCAGGTCAGACACCCATAAACCACAGCCTTCTCCCCTTTCCCACTCCAAGCTTTGGTTCACTGCCCTGCCTTCATCTCATTTGGGATATCCCAAAGGCAAGCGTTAAAGAGGGAGGAAGGGTACAGGCGGAGAAGGTGGCTGGACAGCTGCGCTCTCTCTCTCTCTCTCCCACACATACCATTCCAGAATCTGCCTTCCACCTGGATCTGGGCCGGCCCCGCACACGTCCCCTGCCGCAGCTGCTGTCCTTCCCGGCAGCTGCTGCACTGCTGGTGTCCAAAGCCGGTGCAGGTCTCACAGGCCGGGTGGCAGCGCTCACATTGTCCCAGCTCTGGGTCGCCGTAGAAGCCAGGGCCACATCTCCTGACACAGGAGCCATCTGCGGGAGAACACAGAGAGGGAGCATGGGGGTGGGCCCCTGGCGGGCTCGGCCCCTGGTGGGCTCGGCCAGGCGCCCTGTGCAAGGTTGGGTTCTAAACAGGCTGCTGGGAAACTCAGGAACGCTCTTCGTCTGCATTTGTTTTTAAAGGAACCAAACCGGCATCAGCTTATTTCAACCAAGAAATGTGTCTTCAATCCAACACATCAGTCCACTTTTAACCAAGCATTTAAGTTTGCTCCAGGGGTGAGGGAGTGAAGGGCATCGAGTAAAGAACTTCGGATTCTCAGGGCCTTGGAGAAGCGCGAATCAAACAAATCTCTGTAGAGAACCACGGAGATCAGTGGGGGCTGATCCTGCAAACATTCGGGAGCCTCGCGCCCGCAGTCCTTGCCCTGGAAGACCCCCAGGATGGTTCTTTTGTAACCATCAGACCCAAACTGAAGACAAAGGATCTTGTTGATCTTTAACAGTGCTTAGGGATATATAGTGTGGACTAAGTCCCCAGGAAAGAGTCATGGTTCTGAATATTCTAGGTGATTCGTTCTAAGGCATTTACCTTCAACGTACCCCGCCCCCCCCCCCCGCCCCCGTCACTCTTGCATCCATCAGCTTGGCTTGGCGATGTCGGACATTAATGAGTGACAGGCACTCTACTTCAGTAATAGAAGCAGAAGGAAGTAGTGCCGGCTAATGTTCATTTTCAAACCAAATTAAAATCCATCCTTGGACAAGAGGCACAGGAAGAGTGTGAAACCAGTCAAGCGAGTGCTCTCATTTCTGGGTGGGGCTCGGGAGCCTTGTTCTTCCTTTGTACCACGCGCCTCTCAGGCTTACCCAGGAGAAAGAAGCCCTCTTCACACCAGTAGCACTGACGCTGGTCACAGTTGCCACAGTTGGTTTCACACGCTTTGCATTCGGATTCTTCCCTGTAGGTCTTCTCAGGACAGGTCTTGTAGCAGTGCTGTTCAAACCTAGGGGGTAGGGGAGGAGGCAGAGTTTCCTCCATGAGGTACATTGATGTGTTTCTCTTTACCACCAGAATTTAATATCCTGACATCTGTCTACATGTCATTTTTAACAGGTATAGATATTTGGGTGTCAAGGACGAAAGCTTGGTCTTTGTGTGCTCACCAAACAGGTTATTAGCCACTTCCCGCTGGACCCCAAGGACCCATCATCAGGGCAGCTGTCAAGAGCTGGGGAGTAGGAAAGGGGTCCCAGTATTTATTTATGGAGTACTGATGGTGCGTGAAGTCCTCATTTCAACCTCCATGCCATTCCCAGATGGTAGCTATTATGTCTTTAGTTTCTAGATAGGGGAACTGAGCCTCGAGGTAACAGGCTCAGAGTCCCATACATAGCCAAAGGCAGGCCTGGGATTTGAACATCTGTTCGTTCTGTCACATGGCAATGGGAAGGGGAGGTGTCGTGGAGACCTCCCATCTCTGACTTGTAGAGCTGAATTGGAGAACTTTGGGAGTGTCTGTTAATCTGTGTTTCATTTAACCTAGTGCTCTGTGTCTCTCATTACCCAGGGAGTGATTCAGAGCTCACAAAGTACCTGGCTTCATCCTGGATTTTCTCACTCCCATTAAGGACATGGTCTCCACATGGACATTTGGAAACAGCTCAGTGCTGAGTTCAAGTAACTTACCAAAAATGTCTACTAGATTTTTTTAAATTATTTTTTTTTAAAAGCTAGATTGTTAATTTTAAAATGAAGTGGCTTAGGTTTTATGTATTTATATTTTTAAGTATATTGTCCCTTTTCATTCTGCAGTAGAATGTTGTATCTCATTTTTTTAAACTTATTTTTTTAATTTTAATTTTTATTTACGTATTTATTTTTGAGAGAGACAGAGCGTGCACACAAGTGGGGGAGGAGCAGAGTGAGAAGCAGCCCCTCCCCCAACCCCCCTGCCCCACCTGCCTCAGCGGAGCAGGGAGCCCAATGTGACACTTTTGATCCCAGGACCCAGGGATCATGACCTGAGCCGAAGCAGACGCTTAGCCCACTGAGCCAGTCAGGTGCCCCAAATGTTGTATTCCAGACTCCACTGAATTAGGGGCCCATTTGGAAGGGGAGCGTAATCGAGCTGACCTTTGCCCTTTGGTGAATTTCATAGCATCAACGAAGTATCCAAGGAAAGCTTTGTATTTCTTCATTAGCACCTTCTATGATACAACGTTTTATTCACTATCTTCAAAGTTACAAAACATTCTATAGGGTTATACTTGTGTGTTTCTGGAAACAGTCACGGCGTCCTTTACCCCCAGGGGTACTGGGCTTGTTCCTTCCCTGTATTTGTTTCTCCAAGGGTTTTATGGGACCCGCTCATCAGTGGCCAGCGGTGCGCAGGCGCAGCTCTCCGGGCTGGCTACAAGGTGGAACAGGGTCGGGACAGGGGAAGCAGGTGCAGGTGGAGGGCTGCGCTGGTCAGCTCAAGGAGGGATACAGTTACACCAGAGGGACGCAGAGAATGAGGACCAAACAGAATTCCTCACCTACGCCTCCCCCCCCCCCCACCCTGCATGGTGGTTATTTGAGTCTAAGTTCTCCTTCCTCAGTTCTTTCAGGAACATTCTGTGCCCCCCACCATGTGACCTCACCAAAGAGTGTTTGCATGTCTGCTGTTCGTCTCTGCCCGGGGTGGTCTGTGGCGGGCTGTGTGGTGGGTAAAGGCCAGCTATGAACATGCTGACAGGTGGCTTTCTGCTCCTTTACTCGTCTGCTCTACCCTGCAGCAGTCATGTCTGGGGCCTCTTCTCCGTCCCTCCTCCCCTGTTCATGGAGCAGTAATTTAAATCAGTGGGTCAGGAATGCGGAGACACGGACAGAGTTCATACAGAGAGCATCAGGCTACTCTACCAGAGTTGAATGAAAACTATAAACTTAGGTAATGATAAGGCTAAAACTGAGTCTTTGCGATAAGCTTCAGCTTTCTGGGCTCCCCTTTCCCTCCCAAGCTCCTGACCTCTCTCAGCATCTTTTCTACCCATGACCATCCCTCAAAGGTGCTAGAGGCGAAAGGCAGTGTGGTAACAGGAGGAAGCGGCCCACTTAAGTTGAGGTGACCTGAACCTGGATGCCCTCCCCCCACCCCCGCGCCCCCGCTAGCTTGTGGTGTAACGTGAGGAAACCCACAGCCTCTCTGACCTTCAGTCTCTTCCTCTGGAGAGTAACATCAATCTCATGTCCCTGGCATGAGAGTTTGTGGAAAGGTGAAGAGAAGAACTGGGGGTGAGGCCATCACCCGGTTTTTAGGGTCACAGGGAAAAATTACATAGTTTATGTATTATCTGGGCCTTCTTTTTCTTCTCCTCTACCTTCTTTGCTTTTCTTCCAAGATTGGAACCAGTGTGCCCTCGGAGGCCGACTAGGAAAGGAAGGGGAGGCGACATGGAGACCTCCCGTCTTTGACTTGTAGTGTTGAATTGGAGAACTTTGGGAGTGTCTGTTAATCTGTGTTTCATTTAACCTAGTGCTCTGTGTCTCTCATTACCCAGGGGGTGATTCAGAGCTCATAAAGTACCTGGCTTCATCCTGGATTTTCTGACTCCCATTAAGGCCAAGGTCTCTATGCAGATGTTTGGAAATAGCTTGCTTGGGATCGGGTCTATCGTTAAGGTTTGTCCATGAACTGCAGGGTCTGAAAACTGGTAACCCATGGCGAGATTCCTAGACACCAGTGTCAGGTTGGGTGACGTCCAGGACCAAGAAAAAGAGGGCCTCCTTTGGAGGCAAGAAAACAGCTGGGCTCTTATTGCTAAATCCAAGAATTGTTCATTAATAGCCTGACAGGGCACAGTCGCTTCTGGCTGCACGGCCTCTTTGCTTTAATCACTGGATTGAGGATTAAGTCAGTATTGCTTAAACTGCAGAAAAGTTAGTGCCATGAAAAAATAAATGCCAGACTTACATGTAATACCCCGTAGTGCATGATGTACAGGTTCCTGGATTATCTGGAAGAAAATTATAATAATGAGACATACTAATTACTAGGAGTTCATCATTTGGCAAATGGGCTCTGGAAAATTTGTGGCTTGAGACAAATAGTGTTTTGGAGGTGTTTCATGAAAGGGACTCTCTGGAAATGACATTTGCACAGATTATACCATTTTTTAAAAAAGATTTTATTTATTTGTTTGACAGAGATCACAAGTAGGCAGAGAGGCAGGCAGAGAGAGAGGAAGAAGCAGGCTCCCCCCTGAGCAGAGAGCCTGATGTGGGGCTCGATCCCAGGACCCTGGGATCATGACCTGGGCCGAAGGCAGAGGCTTTAACCCACTGAGCCACCCAGGCACCTCCAGATTATACCATTTTTATTTAATAGTGTGATGTATGCTGTGATTTAGTTTTCTCAAAGCTAGTAGCGTAAGAGTCTCAGGAATGGTTGGTCCTGATTTTCAAGGAAGTAGAGTCCCAGCTCCTTGGTCTTCAAACTGCGGATTGAGAAGCATCCACATTAAGCTCCTCCTGGCCTTTACTGAGGGAGAGGCACCAAGTGTGTCTACAAAGGCATATTTGGAAGGGGCAAGTGGGCTCCTGACCTTGAATGGCAGGTTTTCCATGAGCTACCCCAAATGCCGGCCAGTGTGAAGGAGTGTCATCTGGGAGGCTCCTTTGGAATCTGGACAATTTTTTTTTTTTTTTCCAATACAGAATCTGCTTTGTTTTGGGTACTTCACAAACCTCTTGAAGATACTGTCCTGTTCTCATTAAGTACAATGATTCAATGTGTCCCTGTTGGCTCCGAGAAGGACTCTCTCCTACAGGTTTCAGGGGACTTAATGAGAGCGCAAGGGCTTTGCGAATCACTCAGTCAATTTCCTTTCCTTGTAACCCTCCCTGAACGATGCCGGTTCCCAGATCCAGTTGTTAAGGAAATTCTATGATTCCCACTGGCCCGTGATTCTGGTGACTCACAGAGGCGACCTCCAGCAAGGTGTCTGTCCTACTCCAGTTCTGTTCTCGTCATGCTGAGAGGAGATGGGCAAACAACCTCTCCTCTTGAGAACGTTCCTCCTGTACATGAGGATCGAATGTGCCCTTTAACTTTATTTAATCGAAACAAGATTTTGTCCTTTGGACTTTGTGCACAGCCTTCCTTTCTCATCTACTCTAGGCTCTATTTTGGTTTTCACAAAGTCTGCTGCCTTGCTCACATCTTTAGCCAAATGTTCATCCTGGGCTCTCCGAGGGATGTTGCAAGACAACACAACTGTGTATTACACATTATGTGGCTGATGCCTTACACCAAAAGTTATTGCGGAAAAATTTCTGTAAGAGGCTCTGCCATTTAACCAGACATTGACAGAACCTTCTGGAAATAGCCTCGTGATGATGCAGCGGACAGGGTACTGGCCTGGGAACTGGGCTATCTGTTTCTAGTTTGAGGTTTTAACCCTGGATTAACTGCCTGTGACCTTGCATGAATGTTGCTCTGCTTTCTGTGTTCTGATTTCTGCAGGTGTAAAATGATCTGGTCAGAGAAGGTGGTTGCTAAGACTCTTCAAAAGGTAAAAATTCTGAAACCAAGTCTGGCAGGGGTTGGCAAGGTATGACCCTCTCTTGGGCTGGATTCAGCCATGCCCTGCCGCAGGAGGCATTGAACAAGAGTCAAGACAGCCAAGGACAGAGCCAGACCCTTCTGCAGGAGGCCAGGATATGCTCACAGTAGGGAAATGGTTTTTGTGTCTGTTGTGCGGGGACACGGTTTGTTACAGGGCGACCAGACCGGAGCCGAACAGGGAAATGAACCATAAAGCAGGCTAGTTGCATGATAGAAGGAATCTGAAACTAGAGGTGCCTTGAGAAAGAAAAGCTCACGGAAATTCTTAGAACTTTTGCAGATGGGCCTTCATGTCTCCACAGGCCATTTTAAGGGGGTGTGCAAAGGCCCTGGAGAACACTAGGGGTTCCATTGGATAAGTTTATTTCCTGCTGTGCATCTGTGTTCGCATCTGTATCCTTTTCCGTTCTGTTCCTAAATAAGCGGCTACTGCTTAGCTCACGTTGGGCGGCTTTCTTTTCCCTGCCTGCCTCTGATGAACATATTTGACTCTGACAGTTTTGCTAATTTGGCAAGGGCTGGGGAAATTCTAATCCTGTTCTCTAACGTTCTGGCCATCCCTCCCATCTAGGAATTTAATGAGTTTGCTCTCTGCTCCTTTAAGCAGGTCAGTGATGAAAATGTTAAACAGAAGCAAGCCTCGGAAACGTGCATACCAATGTAGTCTTGAGTCCAGGGACCTTTCCAGCCCAGATGCACGGTGAATTTGGTACCTTTACAGTAGTTTGCATAAATGAATAATGCATAGAACAGGAAATAGGTCTTAGAACAGCTTATGAATGCCCATTAGTCTTTCTCATTATTACCGGTTATTCCGAAGAATAAGAATTATTTTTAAAAATTTTCCACCCCAGAAGATCCACAAGTCAGACATAAGCTAAATGGATTTAGCTTGACCACTGAGAGGCAGCTGTTTTGGGATTAAGGAAAGGTAACGATCGCAAACCTAGAAGTTGACTCTAAGTCAAGTTGGCATTTGGATGGTAAGGAGGGTTGGCTTAAGGAGAAAGGTGAATTTTCTGGGCTCTTCCAGTGTGTGTGTGTGTGTGTGTGTGTGTGAGTGTGTGTGTGAGTGTGTGTGTGTGTGTGTGTGTGTGTGTTGTGTGTGTTCGGGGGTTCGGGGTAGAAGAGTCCAAACAAGCTAGAATTGTAGAATTCTGTCTCAGAAGGTGGTGTTCCAAGTGGGGTGTTTAAATGGATCTGCTTACTTGGTGTTGTTAAACTTTAGAGCTGAGAGAACATAGTTCGAGAGGACATGGGACAAGTTCAGTCAGAATTCAGAGATAGCCTCTCACATTTGGGAAAAAAAAAAAAAAAAAAAAAAAAGCCTTCAGAAACAGTTATTGGTTTCCGGCGGCTCACATCCCCACCAAGGAGAATGTGTGTGAAGATGCCTCGTCAAGATGGCGGGACAGCCTGCCTTTCTTCAGGAAACCCATGTCTATCGTCTCCTTTCTGTGGGGTGGGGTGGGTGGGACCACGGTGTCCCCTCTGTCTTTGTGATCCTCTGTGTCACTTTTCCATAGTTTCCTTAGTTTTATCAGAGTTGGGGCTCATGAGAAACTCACTCTTGTCATGGAGGTGTTGACGGCTGCTCTCAACTCCGCCTTCAGCGGACACCTGACATTCTTCGCCATGTTATTCTGTTCTTAGTAATTCCTATAGCCTTCACCATTGCATGCGGATGAATCAGGGCCACATTAGGGGTTATGAACATCTAACTTACAAAACGCACCAGAAAAGACAGATTTTTAAGCTTGAAATGGAACCAAATTTTCAAAATGCGTAGAGAAAAAGAATTTGTTGTTTATGGTTAACATAAACTTGGAGTCACACAATTAAAGATACACCTAAGCTAAAATGACTCTAATTTGCTTTTTCTAAAATCTTACTGTATGTTTATTTTTCATCTGAAGGAGACAAAAGACTTGGTTTTTTAAAGAATAATGCTTTATCATATAATAATCTGAATCAGCCAGAAATAGCCAGGGATCAGGTATGTTATTGAAGCAGAATGGCCTCTTTGCAAAACCGTGGGAGAAAAGTTAATGTCAGAGTGGTATGTCTTTCAAGATTCATTTTTTAGGTTTCTAGAACTTTCTTCCATACCCCAGGCCTCCCTCTACCACTGCCTGTTGAAACTGATCTGTTCTATGGTCCTTTAATGCACAGACCTACTAGTTACTGCCTAGGATGCTAGACTAACAGGCAGGTTAAACTTATGCTCTTGGGAGGCTCCTGGGTTCTCTTCTACCTCAGTCCCTCCTCGGCACTGACTCATTAGGCTCCTTTTGCTTTGACCTCTTAGGCCATATCCATTAAGTGTTCCATAAAGCAGCACCTGCATTATTGTAATTCATCATGCCCTGGATGCTGGCTTTTCCCACGACTTCAACCTTTTGGTTCATTTACGTTCCCAGTTCCAATCACCTATATTTTAGGCTCAACCAAATTTGGGGCTATGTATGCTTTCCCAGTGCTTCCCAACTTAGGCAGAGTATTGGACCAAACTAATGCTTTGCCCCTTCTTCATAGGTTTCTAGCCCCAAATATTCTATAAGCTCCTTAATTACAGAATCTAAAGTAGCAATGTCCATACTGTTATGATTCATTACCCCATGGGTTTGAAAATTTAGCACGTGCCTGCAATGCATGTATGAGTATGTGTGAATTATTTATGTGTGCTAGTGCATGAACGTTTTACATTTTAAAAATATATAGTAGAAAGATAAGTAGAAAATTTGATAATAAAATGATGGCAAATACAAGTTCTATCTTTTTCTCCAGGCCAGTGGGTTTCTTGCATACTTCTCTTGGGAGACGAGTAACTTAGGCCATACCAAACACAATGCCAGCTCTGAGGTTATAAATTCATATACTAACTTTCCAGAAATATGTTTTACATTTGATCGCTTGAAGTTGTAACTGGAAGGACTGGTTCTCTGATGGGCTCACACATCTGCATGTATATAAGGACTTCCTGTGCTTGACTTCTAGCCCTTCCATATTTATAGACAAACTTTATGATTCCAATTAACTTGTTCACCTGGCATTTTGGGGGGTGGGCAAATAAGTTAAAATATAGATATTAATGAACGCATTTGAATGATATGACTGGATTCCATTTTTCTCATCTTCCCATGACCCTCTATAGCTTTAGTATGTTAATGTGTTCCCCCGAGAAAACTTTCTGGATTGAGATAACCAGTGATTATGTCGCTATGAAAGACAATGTGAAAGTTTATCTGGTATGAATATGGTACATTCATACACTGAAATTTTGTTTCTCAAGAATATTTAATGACATGGAAACATTTTCATGACAGGCTATGTGAATAGGGAAGGTAATCCATATCTAGATATGTATATATTATGTATGCATATTGATCTGTGTGTATAGAGAGGACTATACAAATCAGAAGAAAGTCATCCAGATCAAAAGCTTCTGCACAGCAAAGGAAACAGTCAACAAAACAAAAAGGCAACCCATGGAATGGGAGAAGATATTTGCAAATGACAGTGTAGACAAAAGGTTGATATCCAGGATCTATAAAGAACTTCTCAAACTCAACACATGCAAAACAGATAATCATATCAAAAAATGGGCAGAAGATATGAACAGACACTTCTCCAATGAAGACATACAAGTGGCTATCAGACACATGAAAAAATGTTTATCATCACTAGCCATCAGGGAGATTCAAATTAAAACCACATTGAGATACCACCTTACACCAGTTAGAATGGCCAAAATTAGCAAGACAGGAAACAACGTGTGTTGGAGAGGATGTGGAGAAAGGGGAACCCTCTTTACACTGTTGGTGGGAATGCAAGTTGGTGCAGCCACTTTGGAGAACAGTGTGGAGATTCCTCAAGAAATTAAAAATAGAGCTTCCCTATGACCCTGCAATTGCACTACTGGGTATTTACCCCAAAGATACAGATGTAGTGAAAAGAAGGGCCATCTATACCCCAATGTTCATAGCAGCAATGGCCACGGTCGCCAAACTGTGGAAAGAACCAAGATGCCCTTCAACGGATGAATGGATAAGGAAGATGTGGTCCATATACACTATGGAGTATTATGCCTCCATCAGAAAGGATGAATACCCAACTTTTATATCAACATGGACGGGACTGGAAGAGATTATGCTGAGTGAAATAAGTCAAGCAGAGAGAGTCAATTATCATATGGTTTCACTTATTTGTGGAGCATAACAAATAACATGGAGGACATGGGGAGATGGAGAGGAGAAGGGAGTTGAGGGAAATTGGAAGGGGAGGTGAACCATGAGAGACTATGGACTCTGAAAAACAATCTGAGGGTTTTGAAGGGGCGGGGGGGTGGGAAGTTGGGGGAGTCAGGTGGTGGGTATTAAGGAGGGCACGTATTGCATGGAGCACTGGGTGTGTTGCAAAAACAATGAATTCTGTTACGCTGAAAAGAAATTTTAAAAAAATCAGAAGAAAAAGGTAGCATGTTATAGTAGTTATTTCTGATTTTATTTATGTGTATATATACATATTTCCATATTAATACATGTATGCTATGGACTTAGTTAGAAAAAAAATTCTATTAAGGAAAGAATGTGCGCACTCAGGTTATGGGCTCCAAGCGTCATTTGTGCCACACATCTGCAAATGGACTTCTCCACAGACCCCTCTCCCCAGAGACCTTGTCTTTTGGTCACACTCTTCATTTCCTGTTGCTTTTCTGCATGCTTCCATTTTCTCATCTTTCTATCTTGTTTCTCAGCAATTCCTAATGCTCCATCACCAGGGGAAGACAGATCTTCCATGGGGCTTGGTTAAAACCATGGCAGATGTTTATACAAACACCTTTTTAAAAATTCACTTTTTAATTTGAGATATTTTTCTGATAGGATTCTGTAAAGGAGGCAGATCACTAGGAAATGAGCTTATTCTTGGCTCTGCCTCAAGACTTGCCAACTGGATGAGGCACTGTCATTGGGCCAAGCGTTCTTAAGCAATTCTCTTTATGGGCATCCATGGCCTTGTTGGAATGTCAGCAGAGTGTCCATCCCCTACTGAGATGTACTACTGTTCCCTTTGAGGGAAGAGACAATATTATAAGCAGCCAATACTTAAATTGTTTTGGGAGTTAATTAAGCACATCGTCAATAATGCATATTTCCCAGAGTAAATATGTACTAGTTATTGGATGACGCCATACAAATCTGTAAGAGAGACACTGACAGTCTTCATTCCACACAAAAATAATGACTGGGTAAGAGATTTATAGGCCCACAGAGTGCAACTAATTATAGGCCCCAAAGAGCACTAAAAAGTATGTAATTCAGATAGGCCTTGTACTCAGAATTGCTTCAAATAATTAACACTCACATACAGAACAGACCCTTTGACCAGCTTTGCCAAAACAGAAGATTTTTCTGGAAGGTTCAGTGGTGCTAGGATACAAAGTACTTGGTGAGGGAGACTGTTGATGATTTTCAATCATTTTGTCCTCACTGCTGTCCAAGGATAATGAATAAATATTTGAATTGGCAATAATGTAAATAGTACAGCTGACAATGGGGCACAACCCCCTGGAGGGACACAGTAGTAGAGAGACCAGAATAAATAATCTAAATCATTGTCTACAAATGTTGGCTAAAAAGAGGGCTCCGTTCTCTATTGGGCTCTAGTCTTTACCAAGTCCTCTGGTTCCAACAATGGAATATCCTAATAGGCAAGCTGTTTCTGGATTCCCATTCTTTTCTCAACCAACTAACAGGTGGAGGTGATGGCTGAGTGCCTATGAGGATTGCTCACTACAGCTGTTTGTTCACTCATTCCTTCATTCTGGGGCTTACATTTTGGAGGGAAAATAGACAAAAGAAGGAAAATTAGATAATTATCATAATGTAAATAAGACACGAATTTTCAATAAATGCATGAAACAGCTACTAAAATGCAAGCTCCGTCAGGACAGGTTGTTTCATTTTGCTTACCTGTACCTTGGTACCATGAGTATTTGCCTCGCACATAGCAGAAGCTCCAAAAATACACATGAATGAAGAAGAAAAACATATAAATAAGTACAGAAAATCAGATAAAGCCTTAGAGAGTGATGAGATGAGAATGGCGATGAGAGGTCTTGATTTAGATAGGCTTGTTGGACAGAGAGCCTTTCAGGAATTGACCTTTGAGTGGAGACGGGAAAGGTAACAAGGAGATAGCCATATGGGTTCTGAGGGCAGTGTTTCAGACAGAGGCTAAGAAAGCTTCATCTGTTCAAGGAACACGGAAAATGTCAGTGGGGCTACAGTGGATAAAGAGAGGGAGAGAGTCAGGAGATAAGGCTAAAGTCATAGGCAGGGTCAGATCAAATATCATCTTATAGGCCAGGCTTAAGAGGTTTGCATTCAACCTAAAAGTAATGAGGAACATTATAAAAAATATCCGATGTGATCTGAGTGTCTTAAAATGATCATTGTGGGTGCTGCATGGAAAATGACTTCTTTAACTCTGGAAATGGTTGTATCCATTAAATCTTGCAAAACTCAGATTCCATGTAACACATTTGAGAAACACTCTTTTAAGGAATATACTGCAGGAGAAATGGTTAGGCATAAACTCAGACGATGGCTGCAGTAATGAAGATAAATCAGATTTGAGAGCAACTACAAAGATAAAAATTGAGAAGATCAGATGATATGATGTGGGAGGTGAGGAAGTGGGATGGCTCCCTGGCTCTGGCTTGAGTACTTGGGTGGATGGAAAGGAGGAACAGTCAACAGGCGGATGGGTGTAGGAGCAATGAACAAATACTTAGCTGATCCTGTAGGAAGGTACATACGCTGCTTTGGTGATAATGAGGATTATATACAGACAAGAAAGGCAATCCCCACCCTCATGGAATTTGATGAGAAGATGGTAATTAGCAAAGCTAATTAGAGAAGAAACCACAGTGTGGCAAAATACAGAATAGATAAAACTCTAATCTAGTATACCACAGAAATATTTGCTTAGGGCCTAAAAGAAACCAAGTTATGATTCTCTTTCTCCCTTACCACTTAATTAGCCTTTATCTCTCTTTTTAAATAGAAAAATTCAGAGCATTTTTATTATAGTTAAGGTTGCCAGATAAAATATAAGACTGAAATGGGAACCAAAGGACTACAGTTTCTGTGTAAGGATGAGTGAAAAATAAAATTGTCAGGAGAAGGGGACAGCAAAAAACATCATCCCAGTCTTAGCCTTGGCATTGAGTAGATTAAAAACCAACAACAAAACCTCCTTTGAGAATGTATAACTATAACCTGGATCTCACCCAGGCTATCTGAATTCATGTTATCTGTGTGTTTGGGAACATCTCAAAAGGTAAATTCAATTTAAGTAGTCCTAAGTAGATAGCATCCCAAGGCAATTGGTGGAAGCAAATGCAAATCCTCCCTAGAGAAATGTAATCTCAACTGTGATCACAAAGTATTTTCATAGGTAAATTTTAAAGGAAATTGGTCACAGTTTAAAAACAAGGAAGTTAGGCACTCTGAGAGAAAGTTGGCAGAAATAACAGACATCAGAATCAGACCCACAGAGATTAATCTTGAAATGATCTGACACAGATTATAAAAATAACAAATGTTTAATATTTTTTAAAGATTTTATTTATTTGAGATAGTGAAAGAGAAAGCATGAGGAGGGGTACAGAGTGAGAGGGAGAAGCAGGATCCCCACTGAGGAGGGAGCCCGACATGGGGCTTGATCCCAGGACCCTGTGATCATGACCTGAGTTGAAGGCAGATGCTTAACCAACTGAGCCATCCAGGCACCCAAAGGTTTACTATTTTTAAAGGTTTAATATTTTTAAAGAAATAAAAGAACATCTTGAAAACAGAAAAGTAACCAGTTTGGAAAAGAAGCAAATATAACCTTTATAAGTGGAAGACATTAAAATTCAAAATTAAAACTGAATGGACATATTAAACAATTGATTAGGCACAGCAGATGGAGAATCAGTGGTCTCAAAGATAGATACAAAGAAAAGATAGAAAATTCAGAGGGACAAAGAGGTAGAAAACAGGAAAGAGCAGTAAGAGACAAGGAAGTTAGGATGGGAAGAATTAACATATGTCAAAGTTCCAAAAAGAAATAACAGAATAGGGAAGAGGTGGTATTAAAAAAAAAAAAAAAAAAGCAAGAAAGAAAGGAAAAAAAAAAAGAATGCCTGAGAATCTTCCAGAATTATTAAAAGATCCCAGTCATTGGTCCCAAGAAAAACCATATGTATTATTAAACATACATTAAACATATATAAGCATAAACATATATATTATTATTTTTTAATCTACAAGAAGATCCATCGTAGTGAAATAGCAGAATAACCAAGAAAACAAACAGCTCTTAGGCTGTGGAGAAGGATAGAGAGACATAGTCATAGTATAGAGGAAGAAGAAAAATACTGTGAGAAGAGGACTTGGAAATTTGTTGTATGAAGCAGCATCAGTCATTTCAAAAGGACACTAAAACAGTGGCAGAAAGATCTTCAGAATTCTGAGTAAGGACCTGAAATCATAAAATATAAGAGCCATAAGGGAACTTAGACTTAGGCTCAGCTTAGGTGTCATAAGAATATGAAGCATTTGAAAAAAGATTTTATTTATTTGAAAGAGAGAGTGAGGGAGACCACGAGTGTTGGGGAAGGGGCAGAGGGAGAGGGAGAAGCAGACTCCCCACTGAACAGGAAGCCCAATGTGGGGCTCAATCCCAGGGATCATGACCTGAGCCTGGGAGAACATGACCTGGGGTGAAGGGAGACGCTTAACCAACTGAGCCACCCAGTCACCCGTATGTTTCTGTTGAGTCCTGTAGTTCTTCTGGAAGAATCCATGTTTTCTTGTTTTGCTTTGTTTGAGCTTCTGGTAAACTTTGTGTTGCTGCTGCAGCTCTGGTCAGGTTGGGGTATGGTAAATGGTGAGTGATCTGCCAAGGTCAGAAAATATATCTTACTCATCTCAGCAGCCCTAGTCCTATGTGTTATGCCCTCATGCTATAGTTTCTTTCACAAATATATTTTGAGTTTTGCTATTTGCTAGGGCTAAAGTGATGACTAATTCCTACTACAATAGGGAGCTCAGGGTGTACGGAGGAATGCAGCAAGGCAAAGGATATTCCCATGAAAGCTATATAGTGTTACTAACGGGATTGTGAACGATTGACTAAGAAGAAATATGGTGATACCTAAACCAGGATTTTATGGGGAGCAAAGTGCAGTTGCAGAATGGTTCCTTAAGGAAGTGAAGGTTTAGTGAACTTGAAAAATGAGTTTGAGGGAGAGAGAGTAAATTCTTTCCATCTGGGAAGACCTAAAAGCAGAGAGAACTAAATCTGTGGGGACGATTCCTCTAGTAAAAGGGCTCCTGAGATACACCCTTGAAGAAACTCAGAGGGAGGGACAAGATCTTGTCAGAATACAGCATGGTTGCCCTGACCTTAAAACACACAGGAATTTAAATAAAAGAATAGGAAAAGTACAAAGTGAATTGCCAAGAGTTTAGGGTAGCTAGAGTAATGAGGAAGCAAGGAGAAACAAGGAAGGGAAGACAGAAAAGATAAGAAGCTGGGTTATGAAGAAGCTTCTATGCCATGCTTGGGAGGACAGACTTTGCCCAGAGTCATGAGAAATCACTTAGATTTGTAGATGGTTGTAAATGATCAGGTTTAAATTTTAGAAAGAACATGGTAATAGTGGCATAGAGAATGGATTTCAAGCGTGAAAGAGAAGAAAAAGACCAGAGGAGATCAGTGAGAAGATGATTGCATTATCCAGGTAAGCTATGTGGGTGGCCTCAAGTGTAGTAGTGGAGATGGGTCCAAGGGGACAGAAGGGAAAACGTGTGAGAAGTGGAAATGACTGGGTTCAGTTATGTCCCCCGAAACAACATGTTCAAGTCCTAACCTCTGGTAGCCAGGAATGTGACCTTACTTGGTAATAGGGTCTTTGCAGGTATAATGAAGTTAAGATGAGGTCACGCTGGATGGGGGGAGGGGCGCTAAATCCAATGACTGATGTCCATAGAAGAAGGTCATATGAAGACAGACACATAGACACAGAAGGAAGATGTAATGAGACCATCAGGACAGAGACTGGAGTGATGCAGCCGCAAACCAAAGAATGCCAGGGCTTGCTGGCAACCACCAGAAGCTGGGCAGAGGTGAGGAAGGATCCTCCCTCAGAGCCTCCAGAAGCAATCAATCCTGCTGACTCCTTGAGTTTGGACTTCTGATCTCTGGAACACCAAGAAATAGATGTATGTTTATAGTTTTAAGCCACTTTGGGGTACTTTTGTTACTGGAGCCTTGGGAAACTAATACAGTGATACAGCAAGTATTTTCAAACACAATTTTCCCCTGTGTTTCTGTTTGGATTCTTGAAATACTGGAAAAATAACTACCATTCCTTTCTCATTCACCTACTTCTGGATTCTGGAAATCAAGATGGCGGAGGAGTAGGAGACCTTAGTTTCGTCTGGTCCCAGGAACTCAGCTAGATAGCCATCTCATTCACCTGCCTCTTTTTAATGGAAAGAAGAATGTTTTATCCTCCATGATTCGTGAATTTGAGAGGAGGAACTTTCCGTGCCTGAGTGAGATGGCAAGTTTGTTGCAGGGCAGGGAGGGCAGGGAGGGTTCCGAAGCTCACTGTTAGAGATCGAATTCACCATTTTAGCTTCATAAGTACTCAAGTCGATACTTTGATCTTTTTCTCTATGTGCCACCCTGCCCCCCTCCTTCCCCTGTCTTAGTGCTCATTGGTTCTCAGTCTTGGAAAGAGTTATTTTTTTAACAAGCCCAGAGGGAGAGGGAGAAATGGAGTTTCCTAGAATTTTGGCTTGAGCAGCTAATGGTGCTATATTCTGAGCCATATCACTTAGGAGTCAGGTCTGTTGAAGACGCAGGTGGGAGATGACAACATGTAGCATATGTTTGCTGACCTGACAGTGGTCCCACTTCCTCATGTTAAGGATGAGTAAGCTGAGCCCCAGGGGACCTCAGTCCCTTGTCCATGGTCCTACAGAACAAATGCAGATTTGGAAACTTCCATTCCTATGAACTCCAAATGATTTCTTAGTCTCCTCCACACTGTCTCTAGTTAAGATATCCTTGCTTAAAATATTTATACACCCTCTCTAAAAGACCATATTATGCAGCCTTGCCATGCTATTCAAGTCCATTGACCCCTCTACTGGTTAGTACAAGCCCCATCACATCGTCAGCTAAAGACTGTCCAGGCCATGGGCTTGGGACACTTAGCTGGGCTTTGCACCAACCATTTACCCAAATCATTCAATTAAGAGCCTTTCACAGCCTACAGAAAGGGGTCCCCAGGATATTTTATCATTACATTTTTCATTTCAAGACCTTGCTTAGAATCTCCAATCTACTCAGGATATTCTGCCAAAGTTGAACAGCCTGGAGCAAAACAGAACAATGCTTTGGATCCTGAAATAAGTGTCCGGGGCAGCGGGAGCCAAGCTGGAGAAGGCAAAGGGACTCGGCGTGCAGTCCCACCGAAGTCATATTTTTTATTACTTCTCCATTTAGACAACAGGAGAAGGTTACAGAAAGCCTAACCCTTCATTTCCTGACTCTGCTTAGGTGCATTTCACATCCTCAGCATCCAAGGAAACTCCAATGAAACGTATTGTTAGGAAAAAGGAAAACCAAGACAACAAACATTTGTCTCCCTTGCTGCCTAAACAGAAACAAAACTGCTGAAAAACAATTTATTCTCCAACAGACATATTTTCTGGTCATTACTTTTTGCCCAGATTGCTGGTTTGTGTAAGCAAACTCAGGCTTGTGTAAGCAAGTCCTGTTATCTGGGGAAACAAACAAACACAGCCCCATCCTCTGTGATATGCTTTTACGGGGGGGGGGGGGGGGAGAAAACAGCCTCTTACATTTTTTAAAAAAGGTATTTTTAAAAGACTCTGCCTATTCATCATCAGGACTGGTTTAAAGAGGAGATGTTTTCTTTTGTGTATCTTCCAGTTACTATAGCAACTGGATCACTTTTTACTCATTAATCAGGAGGCACCAACCAGAGAATCTCTCCTTCCCCCTAGACTTGGAGACTCTGCCTCTGATACTACCTTTTTAAAACTTCACAGATGTTGGAAATCATTGTCTTCAAAAATGTTTCCCTTGATCTGAGAGTTTCGCTGTGTTTGGTGCGTTCCTCACTGCTCTACGTTTTCACTCCTGTGCAATTGGATGGCTTCTCTGGACCACAAGGTGTGTTTCGATCGCTCCTTTCTCTTTACTTCTGTGTTTTTCCTTCTAACAGCTGTGGAGGAGGGGAGTTGCTGAGTCTCCAGAGTCAGGGGGTAGATTCTACAGAACCCTTCCTCTTCCTCTTCCTTACGCACACCATCATCCGGAAGGGCTACTTTACAGTTAAAAATTGCCTTTTCTTTCCTTTCATTGTTCTTTCTCCTTCTTCTCCAAAGTCAGCAGTCCCATCTGGATTTTCTTTTTTTTTTTAAAGATTTATTTATTTATTTATTTGTCAGAGAGAGAGAGAGAGAGAGGAGCGAGAGTGAGCACAAGCAGACAGAGTGGCAGGCAGAGGGAGAAGCAGGCTCCCTGACGAGCAAGGAGCCCGATGTGGGACTCGATCCCAGGACGCTGGGATCATGACCTGAGCCGAAGGCAGCTGCTTAACCAACTGAGCCACCCAGGCATCCCTGGATTTTCATTAGTAACACTTGGAGCTGCTGAAACAGTGATGAATGATGAGCACAATTTGTAATCATTTGATGGCCCGAGGGACCCAGTGACCATCTTTCCTGCAGTCCATATGCCCTTCTAAATACTTGGTTTGCGTGCCAGTTGTTGGATGACTCTAAACATCATATAAAATAAGAAAGAAGGACCTGGTGGGCCTTCTGCCTGTAGGCCAGAAGCTGCTAACTGGTTTGTAGAAATGTTTTGTTGGCGAGCACAACGCTGACCCATACCCAGTTCAAAGGACTCAGAAGACTTCTTATGGAAGTCTGGATACTCGAGGTTCTGCCTGCAACACTTGGTGGGCTGAGTTATAGATGGCTCCTGATGGGTATCCCCTGTGGCCTTGAATCCCTGGCTGGCCTCCCTGATCCTGGCACCAGTAGGTATTTGAATTTAGGACCCTTGATGTTGTTCAATTTCCACCTCCTCCCAATTTTTTTTTTTTTTTTTCTAAACAGATTTTGAGATCTAGGGTTTTCAGGACTTGACCAAACCCAAAAGATCTTTAGTGGTAGCTCGAAAACTAAATCCAATTTACTGACCACTAGTCTGGTGTTTTAAAGTTCTTTGAAGATGAAAACCATGTTTTATGGCTTCTTTGTCTCCTGCAGAATGGAGTACACACTCAGTACTCAGGAAATACGTTTTCTAGTATGACCCAGGACTGGTCAGATCCACATAGGTGAATGTCACACCACCTTCTGTCATTATGAGCTTTTTGAAAAACACCCTGTGTGTTACTTCAAATAAGAAGGGCATTATTTTTCAGGGATAGAGAAACACATTGCCAAGTGCAGAGTGTGCGTGTGTGGGGGATGGGATGGGCAAGAAGAAGCCCTCAGAGTACATTCTCCAAAAGTCGCAGCTTTTCGAGATGCTTCAAATGGAGTAGACTGATCTGAGGGCTAGAAATTAAGAACAAGATGGAAGAATGTTAGAAGCAGTACTATGAGCCCAACACTGATTTACCTAGAAGGTAGTGAAACATTAGAAACGTTTTTATGTTCCTTGCCCCACCAAGTAATAAACGGCATGCGTCCTTGTCTCCAGCACAAAGGGACTCTATCCACCCCTCCAATCCCATGTTAGAACAATGCTATGCCTGTGGTGTAAGCGTTGTGTAAGCGTTGTGTGTGTACCCATAAGCATGTAGGGTTGGTGAGGGTGGGCAATAAATTACTGGGAAAAAGGTAATACTCTTCAAATTTTTGAGAGCCCTTTCTCCTAGTAGCCATTCTCAAAGAGAACAAAAGATTAGTAAACAAACCCTGGTGGTTTTGATGCTGCCGGAAGGAAAGCAAAAAGTTGGCCATAAAAGAGAACTCAGGCGGTGGCAATACTTAATCTAAACGATTCGTGGGGAAATGAAGCCGTTATTATAATAAAAATAAAAGCTTGGCACCTGCCAGTGAGGCAGGCCACCACTGAGACATTGTGTCTGGGGGGTTCGGGCTCGCAGGGCTGGAAACGCTCTACCGGGGCGTCTACAATGGTCTTCCCACAGGAGCTTTGTGCTGACAGAGAAAAGATTCCTCGGAAAAGCCCAGCTCCCAGTCCCTGCAAAGCCAAGCTCTTCTTCCTAATGAACCTCATGTGACCACTCGAACAGCATTCCAGTGGCACTTAGGTCTGAAAACAAGAGAGATTTCACAGTTTGATTAAGTCTACACAATAACACAAGTAAAGAGCAGGTTGACGATTATCTGCCAAATTTGGGGAGCGCTCGGTCCCACCATGAAATAACTTAGATTGGCTGTGTATCTCGTCTGATTCTTCGGATAATTGTTGGCTCCGTCTTTCCTTTCTTTCACATTTTATGGGTCTGATTGTTCGGCAGAACTCCTCTATTTTTCTTCTCCGTGGAGAGGAACCCCCGAGGACTGGTCTGCAGGGGCCACTTAGAATAAGAGCTCCATTTGGTCAGGCTGACCACAAAGCAGACGCTTCACAGATTCTGTCCCCAAGGCCATTGTTCTTGCTGTCATTTTGCAGCCCTGCAGGGGCCCTCCATTCATATTGGCAGGTGATAAGCTATTTTCAAGGCACGGGTAATCATCGTAATTCAGCATTTTTCCTTATTAGCCCCCACTGAATGGAGAAAGTGCACGGAAGCTGCTCGTCTGTGCTGTTTCTTTTCTCTAGGTTTAGAGCTTTTATGCTCCAGATGGGCTACGTTGTTCGGCCAAAGGGATGCAATGAAAGAGGGTCTCCCAATTTTTCTAATGCTCACCAATTACACGGATGAGCATGCTCCGGGTTTCTTTCTTCGCCATGAGAGAAGCCACCAACCTTGTAGAAGAGCCGCGGTCATTTTCATTCCTGGTTCTTGAGACGCTATTGAACCAGACATTATCAAATGCTAGATGCGCACGTGGGTGCTTAAGTGCAGGAGAGTGTTCATTGCGGGTGATGAGGCAATTTTCCCAAGCCCTGATACGTTTTGGGAATCTCTGGCATTTTCTAAAAATTTCGGCACTGATGGTAGGGAGACTGGCATGACCACAGGAGGCTCAAACGCTCACATACTTTGGTTACGTGAATAGAGGAGAACGGGGTTCAGTTTCTACTAAAACTTTGGGCTTTACCAACACTGTAAAAGGTGGGAGGGCTTATTTTCAATGAGAATGAAATAGACACACAATCGGGAACATTCAGACACACCTGTGATTTACGCAAGCCAGGGCAATCCCTCCTTCAGACCCATTATTGTCAATTATGTAAGTATGTGCAATTGCTTTTGACAATGGACTGTTTACTTCATTCATCTAACATTTTTGCTGACAGCCTGGCCACCCTTTTGGGGAAGCATGTCTATTGGGTCTACGATATGAATATTTCTCTGTACTAAGCTGGCATTCCAGGGTCTCAGAACTATCCCATCTTAAAGTAGTGGATTATTTGAAAATTGTACTTAAAAAAAAAAAAAAGAAAATTGTACTTTCTTTGACCAGGACATACATTTAATATGCCTAAAGGGAAGCCTGAGGAAATTTTCAGTCTCAGGCTAATTTTGGAAGCTACGCATTTGAAATGTCTGAAAAAAACAGGCAGTCGTAATAAGAGAGGTGCAGCTGGAAGGATAAATCAAAAGAAAATGGGGCTTGAATGGGCACTATGTGTTAATGATTCCTTCTCTTTACTGGGCAGCAAACTTGACTGGTTTCTCTTTTATCACTTCATTTGATGATAACTTCACACTTACGGAAAAGTTAGAAGAATAAAACCCTTAACCCTTATTCAAATTCACTAATTAATTTTTCATCCTGTTTGCTGTATCATTTGCTCACTTGCTGTCACTCTGCATAGGTTTTTATTTTATTTTTTATTTTCTTTCTTTTTTTTTTTTTCTGATTCATTCAAAGTCAGACGCACCCATTGTGGCTCTTCCCCCCTGAATATTTCAGTGCCCATTGCTCAAGACTGAGAACATTCTCTTATATAACCACAGTGCAGCCATCAACTCTAGAAATTTAATGTTACTAAATACTCTTACGTAATGTGCCGTCCATGTTCCATTTTTGTTTTTCAATTGGCCCAATTCTAGGATCACATATTGCATTTAGCCCCCTTGTCTGTTTAGTCTTCTCTAATCTGGAAGGACTCCTTGGCTCGTCTTTGTCTTTGGTGACACTGACATTTTGAAAAGGCAACATGTCCTTTTTTTTTTTTTTTTTTATAGCGTGTTTCTCCTTTGGCATTTGCTTGATATTTCCTCCTGTCTACACTCAGGTTGAGTCTTCCCAGCCAAACTACTCATAGGTCACATGGCATCCTTTTCAAGGCGTCCTATCCTGAAGCAGCCCCCATCCAGATATCTTGGGGGAGTCTAATCCGCACTACTGCCTTCATCTTTCAGGAAATTTCATCTCTTCAATTCTAGCACAACACTCAGCTCGTGAGGCTGGTGACCAGTTCCCCCCAAAACTAAAAGGAAGCTATTCCAGGAGAGACAGGACGAGAAGTTTCAGAATTCAGAGCTCAGCATCAAGGCGGAAAGAGACTTTTGAGATAGTAAAACAATATTGATAATTATGCCATTAATAATATTCATAAGGAATGCTGGGGTTTGTTAAGCCCAGCCATGTGCCGTTCACTTGGTTATGTGTTTTAATAGTGTAACAGTTTTCTATTGCTATTATAGCAAATTACCACACAGCAGCTTAAAACATTGCAGATGTGCTGTGGAACAGTTCTGTGGTTCGGAAGTACACGACGGGACTCACTGGGCTAGAATCAGAGTCGCCGCAAGACTGGGTTCCTTTCTGGGGGCTTTCGCCAAATATCAGTTTCTTTGGTCATTCGAGCTGTTGGCAGAATTCATTTCCTTGTGGTTGTAGGACTGAGATCCATGCCTTGGCGGGCTATCCATGGAGGGTCGCATCTGGCTTTTTGATGCCACCTGCATCCATTTTAGGGGAGGGGGCCTAAAACTGCAATGGTAGGTTTCCGCTCTCTCATTTCTCTCTGACTGCAGCTGGAAAACTTCTCCGCTTTCAAGGACCCATTTAGCACTGGCCCACCTCGATAGCCCAGGACACTATCCCTCTTAAGATCTCTAACCTTGATCACAACTTTAAGTTCCTTTTGTGGTTAAGGGAACATATTCATAGTTATGGGGTTTAACTAACTTGAGGATTTAAATGTTTATGGAAGATGACAGCCAAGCCTCTCTGGCTAAATTTGGGGTAGTGGGTGAGAGGGGAGAGAGGACTTCATGGCATGGAGGTGCCACACCACAAATCCTGTCCAGTCCCTCTGCTTCTAGACGCATATGTGAGGTCCAGAGAGGAGTGGAAATGACTTGCCTAAAGTGAGCTCTGGGACTATGGACTGGGCTCTCCCGCCCTCCACAAGCTCTTTCAAACTGTGGGCCGCAGTGTACCTGTGAGGAGTCTGCTCATTTATGGGATCACAAGTCATGTACTGAGCATCTACATGGGGTAGGCAGGATTAGAGGAGCTGTTATAGAAATATAACAAAGTTTCTGTCTGCCCAGGAGTTACATTTTAGTGAAGAAAGAAATAGAGCAAGTTTTACAAGTAAACAAAAAAAATTTTAAACATCAGCTAATTGTGTGTGATGTGCCAGAATTAAAATAAGGTTATTGACATACTGGGGGGCAGGGACGGGGGCTGTGGGAGGTCAGGGGAGGAGGAGGAAGGGAAGGAGAGAGAGATGCTGCGGTCTGTAGACTGGGCGCTGAAGGGAAACCTCTTAAAGGTGATATTTGAACTGCGACGGGACAATGGGAAGGAACCAGCCACATTAATATCTCAGAGAAGAGCAATTTAGGTCGAGGAGAAAGAGCTTGTGAAGGGTCTGGGAGCAGGAATCAGCTAGAAGCAATCCAGATCAGGACCCTCCTGTGTGTCTGGAGAGTGATGGGGAGAGGTCGGTGATGAGGTCAGAGATATGGAGATGAAATTTGTAAGGCTATTTTGAGTAAAGCACACATCTGTTGATTGTCAAGCATTATCTACCAGTTCTAGCTGGAGCCATAGAATTCCCAAGTATAGGATCACGGGCTTCTTGGAAAAGCAAAAGCATGATGACCCATCAGATTTTGTATTTGCTCATTGCATAGGGTTCTGAAGCTTTTTCCCGGTTACTTGCTAAATTCCCAAATGACCCATCCCACTGATGCCCATTTGGGCATGTAATGGGACATGCGTACCATGGTAAAGTTATGCTCTTACTGACGTCATGGGTCTGATTTGAATTTTAACATTCGGCAGTACTCACTGTACCTTGTCCCAAGGAATAATCGGCAGATTTTATTTTGAAATCTCAGTAGGTCAAACTTCCCATTTGTAAAACTTTTCAGTTGCTCCTTTGCTGAGCACATAAAACGAATTTACTTCTGAACCGAGACCTTGTATGCCAAATTTTTACAGCCTCAAATATAGTATTTTATCACTACTATAAATGGTTCTTGACTCACCTCCCATAGACCCTCAGGGCTAAAGGCAAGAGGCCTCCCTAATTCACTTGTTTCAATTCATAGAAGATTTCTAAGTGGAAGCCAGGTCATTGGGATAATATTTCAAATGTACAGGCTGCATTCTGCTAAACATAATAAATCTGCAATTTTACAATTGGCTTGGACAGCTAGCATGATTGTCCTGGGCTTTCCAATGAGCGTCCCTTCAAAACAACCTCCCTTTTCTTTCAGGGCTCACCTTCCGACCTCACCCAAAGGCTCAATGTCAACACTGAATTGTTGAGGACACAGTAATATGGAGATCACAGTTTAGCTTGATTCATTTTTCTAGTGGAACATCCGGGTTTCTAGCAATTATTTTAGGGCATGAAGTTCTATCATGATGATAAATCAAGCTGTCAGCTCTTTTCTGGTTCAAATTAGACATTGGAGAGATTGAGAAAGTTTTCTACTCTAATATTCCACCCTCTGGATCTCTAGATTGCACGTTACCCCTCTGGAGGCAACACTTGCCCTTGGATTTGCTGGTGATCTATTTCCTTGCGGGTGGTGGGCTCCTCAGGTGGAAATGCTGCTCCCCAAGGGCCCTCATGGACCTCCCAGTCCCTGATGGCCCGGGGCAGGCATCTCTCTGCATTGCCTGCCTGGTTCATACAAAACAACATTCACGTGTCTCACCTAGTGGTAGGTTGTTTACAGGTAGATAGAATATTGTTTTTATGGGGAAAAAAATTGGAAAAAAAAAAAACAACAACCCCAAATACCTTGGCTTCTACAGATGGGCACAGCAAGGAGGAAAAAGGGCTTGAACTGACCCAGCAACATCACCAGTGGGAACATGACTAGTATTTGGAGCTGTCAGCCTGGATACCCCCTGCCTTCCCATACTCTGACTTTGGGTACTTAGCCAAGGGCTGGTAAATGAGGCATGGCCCTGCCCAGACCCCACCCCTGAGCCCGCTGCCTCCTCCGGCATGCTGTGCTGTTTGGTCCCCATTCTGCTGCTCACGCCCTGGGTTGGCCCACGGTGCTGGAAGCCGAGCGCAGGCTGTCGGTAGGGCTGCAGCCAAGGTTTGTCTGGTGGGAGTTGCAGGGAGACTTCATGGAAAGGATGAGTCTGGACTAGTACCAAATTACACTCCCGTTGACTTTTGGAAGGCTGGAATTTCAGACTCTAGAGGTGCGGAGGCAATTCACTGACATTCACTGTTGGCCTCAGTCTTGGTTGGAGACTTGCCTTTCGAGCAGCTGGGTACCAATATGCAGATGCTCCTGCCTCACCCACACTCGGCTTCTCGCTATTCTGGTGTCTGCTCTGTGGCTTAAATTGATTTTTTTTCTTCTTAACCAGCGGAGCTTGAAGCTCTTGCTACCATCTGGTAAAGGACTTGAAATGGCTAGGGGACAGTGGCATAGGGAGATGGGACATGGGGTGAAGCGAGGAGCCCTAACAACAGGCACCGAAGCCACGTGTTTGCGGGGTGCCCGCCCAGTGACAGGCACTACTCTGAGTGCTTATGACACAGCAACACACAGGTTAGAGGTGTGGCCTCCGCAGGATGGCAAATATGATAGGAAAGACAATGGGTGGAAATGGAGAGAAAGCAAATAAGATTTTACTTTGGTATCTCTTGGTTTCTCTCTTTTGAAGAACTCGAGTTATGATACCCTTTTAGTTTTCATTGTAATCTGTGGCCTTATGAGAAGGTATAAGGTGGGCAACTTACGGATGGTTTCTTTCATAAAACAGAATGGAATTAAGAAACCAAAGAGTATACGGCTTGCCCAAAGGTTTTCACTGTGGTAGGGGAAGGGTGGAGCTAAAAAGATCCTGAGATTTCAGACTCCATTTTCCACACTTCTATGAAATCAAGTGAGACCCAACCTTCCAAAGCTCTAGTCATTACTGCAGGTCTCACTTTTCCTTTGGTTTTGAACTTGATAGAGACGTAGGCTGAGATCCTGACTGCTGAAGGATTTTAGAAAAATCAAACGTATTTCACCAAAAGAGAATAATTTGACAACACTTTCCAACTTGTTATGCTTAAACATGCAAAAGAGACACTCTCATTGGTTTCTAGATACTTCTGGAAAGGTGAAATCCATTCCATCATCCCAACTGCCCTGACCCCCAGTCACTGGAAGTTTAATGCCACGGACCCCACATTGCTCTCAGGAATGGCAGATTGTCTTCCGAAACCCTCCGCCTCATATATTGTGCTCGGCCACACTCTGTGCTTTTTTTCCGCTAGGTTTGTTTTGGAAGTGCTTGGCTCCATTCTCTTTGTGCAAGCATACGTGATCCAGACAGCCTTGGCTTACAGCTCAACTTTGCAGGTCAGTTACACAACAAGTAGGAGGAATTTTGATTATACCCAGCTCTGGGGGAAAACAGCGTAATAACACCAAGAGCCAAGATGATGAGCTCATGGCTCTAGAATTGAACTTAGAATACCTCGCCACTATTTTCTTGTTCCCCATAAGTATAAGAATGTGAACTTGAACATAGGGCAGGGAGCAGGGGGAAACTTCAGGGGGCACAGCTGAGGAACAAAGGAGTATAACCGAGAACGAAACAAATATGGCAGGTTGTTGACCTTCCCGTGGCTGTCATTATGTTCTTTCAGAACACGGTGTATGAGTGCAATCTACTTTGGAAAAAGAGCAAATATTTGGGTGTCTGTGCGTTTGGAGCTATATAGTCCCAAGTTTGATTTTGGCTCTAAAACTGGCTAGATCTGTGACCTTGGGCAAGTGACATCAACTTCCTGGGTCTTGGTGCTCTCTTCTCTAAAAGGGAGAGAAGGATTTCAAACAGAGAGGATCGTGCGGAGGATTAAATAAATATCATGTTTGCAAAGTGCCCACCTAGCTGAGCACCTGGCATGAGGTTGACAATAAGTTATTATTATTACAGTGTATCTGCCTCTGCTCCAGTTTCCATTCTCAGCAAAGTATTCTAAGCATTTGAAATTACATGTTTCTCTGCCCCTTCTTCATCAGCGATTGTGTATCCCCATCTTAATCAACTCTGATTGCCTATTGGGATCGCTCGGGGAGTTTTCAAAAAACACTGTTGCCTGTGACTTCCCCCGGACCGATGAAATCAGAAACAGCGGGAGCCGGTCCCAACATTGCATTTTACAGCTCCCCGGGCAATTTGAATGTTCATTTAGGGCCGAGAGCCACTGGCCTTCCCCAACTATGTGCAAGCCCTTTGAGAGCAGAGAACATGCTTTACGCTTTTTCATATCCCCATCTCAGCCTGATGTAGATGCTCAGCAAATATTTCTTGAACCAGATTTTTAAAAATGAAAGAAAGTTGTCCAAATCCCCAAGACTGGGCTCATATGGACACATTCCTTGGGCAGCAGATAAAGGCAAGGGCACTAGCCCATTGTTATTCTCACACCGGGGATTTGAAAGAGTGGGGTAAAGAAAGGTCACGGTCCTTTCAGCTGACAGTTCACCACCCACTGACCACATGTCACTCATCGCTGGACCTTCTTTTGACTCTTCAGTTGCCAAGGGATCAGAGAAGTGAGAGCAGAATACTTTTAAGAGACTCCATCAACTCAAAAAGAAATAGCAACTCCTTCAAAAGAATTCCTTTGATAGAAGGAGGAAGACAGACTCTGCCAAGGGAAGATAATAGATAGGCGAGGCCAGAGGGACAGAAGAGAGAAATCAGGAAAACACAGCAGGCACGTGTTTGGGACAATTTCGTGCACAAACATATGATGTGAGACCTAAGCACACACTAGCTGCGGTCCCCATCATCGCCAGGGTGTTCGCTGTGTTAGTGTTTGTCTTTTTGGCAGGCACATGGCAAGATGGCATTTCCCCATCCCGTGAGCTCAGGGATGGTCTCGTGACTTGCTTTGGCCAAAATATATGTGAATAGACGTTACAAGTGCCACATCTTGGGGACAGCATTAAGAGCCGGTATACTTTCTTTTGCCATAACGAGGTAGTGAGTGCTCCACGAACCCGAGTCCTGGGTTGATGATTGTGAAGAGCAGAGCTCCCAGCTGACCCACAATGTGGATGTGGCACGAGTGAAAAACACCGTTGTTGCTTTAAGTTCTTGAGATTTGGGGGTCTTCTGTGATCAGGGCACAACCCTGCCTATCCTAGCTTGTGCTTGCGACAAAGAGTTTCTAAGCCAACAGAGTAAAACAAAGTTATTCATGAGTTGCTTGGGGCTGTCTAACTGCTCTGACTTCCTACAGGCATAAAATGGGTCAAGTTTCAACACCTCCCCACTCCTCAGTGTCTGCATCTGAAGAAATCATTGGATCGTAGATGTGAGAACACATCATCTAACATTAAGGGTTTAGCGGTGCGCTGGTGAGTGATGGAGCTTGATAAACACTAGGGTATATGGCCCTATTTTTTTGTGGGATAAATTGAGCAAGTGACAGGACAGCAGCAAGCACAAAACTGTGCGATAAATATTTGCTAAGTGAGTTAATGAGGAAAGGTGGGATGAGTAAGAGATGAGGCACTTAGGAACTGCTGCAAATTCTTCCAACATTGGATTCTCTCTTTTTTAAGGTTTTATTTATTCATTTTATGGAGGGGTGGGGAAGAAGCAGACAGGGAGGGAGAAGGATAAACAGACTGCATGCTGAGCGTGGAGCCCTATGGCGGGGCTCGATCCCACGACCCTGAGATCATGACCTGAGCTGAAATCAGGAGTCAGGCACTCAACCTGTGCTCCTGAGGTTTTGTTTTTTTCAAAACCCTCATCTCTGAAAGGAGGTATCATTTAGAAAATGTGGGGAGAGGGAGGCTCTCATGAAAAATAAAAACAAGCAGTTTATGCTTTTTTTTAAAGGCAGGACTGTCTAATGGAGTTGGCTTATTTCTCTTTTCGTCAGCAAACTGGTGACAGTGCATTTAGACTCCAATCCTTCTTCTGAAGCTGGACTGTGTTTGGCCTTTTAAAGACCAGAGCCATCCTGGACTAGCCATGGAGCTGATCTAGGAAGCCACCTGGGTCATGCACTAAGGTTGGCCAGGCAGTGGGTGATGCCTTTGGTTTGGAAGGTACCCAAACTGTTTGATACTATATTTTTCCCCATGAACATTTTTGGAAAAGGTCCAATGGGAGATATGGGTACAAGTGAACTAGAGATCTGTGATCACAATATATGACTTGAAAAACCCTGTATGTTTGCCTCATTGGAAAACTAGAACTTGAACTTCTTGTCTCAGACGTTTGTTTCTTCTATGAATGAGGTCTCACTCCTTTATCGAAAGATAAAGTAGCAATGGTAAATGAGATTGGTTCTCTAATTCCTGGACCTGAAGTTTGAATTTAACCTGGGACAGGGTGGAGAGAATGCACTTCATATTCATGTGGAGGAGAGAGGGTTTTATCCTCTTGGAACCTAGTTTTGTCAAAGAGCAAAGGAATTTCTGTGGAGGCGAATAAAACTGCGGAGGTTAAGGGCAGCGGAAGAATCTGGAGCTAATTGAGAGCATGCCTGCCTACTTTCAGTTATGGATTCCCCTGTCTGCTCTGCCCAGTGTCAGAACATTCCAGATGTAGGTTCTCAAAGCTGACAGTTTCAGGTGAACAACGATGCCAATTCAATTTCCACAGCTATAATCAACAGTTTGACTGTTTGACTGGGACATTCACTCATGTCATTGGGCATAAAGCTGTAGCCCAACAAAGTACAATGGTGGTTGTGTGTAGAACTGAGGGAGGGGGCGGGGAGTAAGGTTTTCTTTTATCTTTTTATGATTCCATGGAGCCCAATACTAATATGCTTTTCTCTAGAATTAGAAGAGAAGAGCGTTTGGTGGTATGGGTAGAAGAGTTGTAAAACACATGGGTTTGGGTCTTGGGCTTTGCAGAATCAATTCCTGGTTTATCAGTTACCAGCCCTGTGCATGACCTTACGCAAGTTGCTTGACTGTTCAAAGCTAAATTTGTTCATCTGCAAAATGTGAACAACGATGACATCTACTCTGTAGAGTTAAAAGAGGAAATATGCTTAAGGAATTTAGTATAGCACCTGGAACATTAGGTAAGCATACCATAAATGCTAAAGCAATTAGCTTGCTGTTATAGTTAGGCCATGGAGGGACAGGAAAGAGGGGGATTAATAGGTTTACTCTAACCTTGTGCTTTTTCTGTCAGACTTAATTGAAATATTTTTGTAATGTAACATTTGCCCTTTGCATGAATTTTGACAAATGTGTAGTCATATAATCACCCCTGATAATCAAGACATAGGACATTTCCAACATGCCAAATAGTTGCCTCCTACCCTTTATGATGATGACATGGTTATTATGAACTGAAGTCCTTAATGTCCTCAGATTTCCTTAGTTTTTACCTCGTGTCTTTGTCTATCCCAGAATGCCCTCCAGGACACTACATTGCATACAGCTGTCTTGTCTCCTTGGGCTTTTCTTGACTGTGACAGTTTCTCAGACTTGACCTGTTTGATGACCTTTACGGGTATTTGACAAAAGACCTCTCCGTTGGGCTTTGTCATGTTTTTCTCATAATCAACCTGGGGGTGTGGGTTTTGGGGTAGAAGACCACAGAGGTGAAGTGCCATTCTCATGACATCATGTCAAAGGTATATGCTAATTTTTTTTAAAGATTTTATCTATTTATTTATTTGACACAGGGCAAGAGAGTGTGCAAGCAGAGGGAGGAGCAGAGGGAGAAGGCAAGCAGACTTGGCACTCAGCATGGAGCCTGACGCAGGGCTCCATCCCCTGCCCCTGAGATCATGACCTGAGCGGAAGTCAAGAGTTGGATGCTTTACCCACTGAGCTACCCAGGCACCCTGGGTGTGTGCTATTAATCTAACACTATTGGTGTTGACCTGATCACAAGGATGAGGTCATGCTTGCTAGGTATTTCCACTATAAAGTTCTCCCCTCCTCCCTTCCCTGCTGTGTTCTTGGAAGGAAGTCACTGTGTGACATCTGCACTTAGGGGATGGAGAGTTATGCCCCACTTCCTGGGGGGAGGAGTGCCAAATAAGTTACTTGGAATTCTTTTGCCCTGAAGATTCGTCCCTTCTTCTCCATTTACTTATTTATTCAACTATTTATTTATTTATATTGATTACAAACTCATGAATTTTTATTTTATACTTTGGTTTTAAGCTAATACTACTCTATTTATATTATTGCTTAAATTGTCCCACTTTGGCTCTTGGGAACTCTTTCAGGTCTTCCCTATGTCCCATTGAGATACCCCCCAGCACTGTGGAGTCCTTCTTTCTTGGAGGACTTCCTCATTTTCTATCACTACAAGATGCTGCAGGTTCATCTTGTATATTTCCTGCCCAGGCCCAGAATCAGCCAGTTCTCCATGAGCCTCAGTGTCCTTTTTTGGAGATTGGCATTAGGAAATCAAAATTTGGACCCGTGGTGTGCTCATTGCTACTCAGATGTCGTTGTTTCTATATCCTCTTAGCTGACAGAGCACGAAGTACTTTTATTCCTCCAACTTAAAAAAAAAAAAAAGTTTTTCTTAAGCTACAGAATGGCTGAGATCGTGCAGTGAATAATTTTATGTGCTTTAGCTAGATCTTCCCCCCGAACCGTTTGAAAATAATTTGTAGACATCATGACATTTTATCCCTAAATACCTTTTCATCCATCTCTTACACAAAGAACCAGTTCCTATGTAATACAACACAATGGTCACAGCTGAGGGAATATTAATTCAGTATTATTCAATTATATTCAGATATTCTTAATGGTCCCCCAAAGATTTTTTTTAAAACTTTAAAAATCCAGGGTACCTGGATGGCTTAGTGTGTTGAACCACTGCCTTTGGCTCAGGTCATGATCTCAGGGTCCTGGGATCAAGCCCCAAATCGGGCTCTCTGCTCAGCGGGGAGCCTGCTTCTCACCCCCCCGCCCCCATCTGCCTCTCTGCCTACTTGTGATCTCTTTCTCTGTCAAATAAATAAATAAAATCCTTTAATAAAAAACTTTGAAAATTCAGGCTCCAATAAATATTTACACATTTTCTTAGTTGTTTTGGCTCATTATTCTCTGGATTAATTCCCTTTCTGTTTTTTCATTCTGGTTTTTTTTTTTTTTTTTTTAAGAGTGTGGGTCAGTTGTCTTATCACTATCCCACATTCTGGATTTATCATCAGGCCAGTGATCTTCAAGCTAAGTAAGGGTTTCTCAACCTCAGCATTGACATTTTGGACCAGATAATTCTTTGTTATTGGGGCCAGTCCTGTGCATTATAGAAGGTTTGGAAACATCCCTGATGCTTGTAACTAGATGCAAGTAACAACGCCCCAGTCATGACGAACAAAAATGTCTCAAAACATTGACAAATGTCCCTGGGGTCATAGTTGCCTCCAGTTGAGAAGCATTGGTCTAGACAAGGATACTAGGATACTAAGTAATGTTGTGTAATGTTGTCAAGGATACTAGGTAATGTTGTGTACTCCTTAATGTATCACATCAGGAAATACATGGTATCAAGTTGGGTGGAACTTACGATACCAAGTATAATAACTTAAGTTGGTAACCAGCAAATCCCTCCATTGTAATTAACTATAGAAGTACTTTGAGTCTCTATAATCATCCTGTTCCGTTTTTCATCTAATGATTTTAGCATCCACTGATGACTCTCTTTTGAGTCAATACACTAGGGGATGTAAAATGATAATTTTCTACTTCTTTCCTTGCATACAAGTCAGCTGAAACTCTTGTAAAGAGCCTTTCCCTTTATTTTCCCTAAATCTTCCTTTCTCTCTTCTTTAAATATTATTTTGCTGCATAGATTATTTTATTAATTGAATTGTGATTCTTCATCATCCTTATGTTTTGATGATCCAATTATCCCAAATTGGCCAGTGGGAAGCATTCACACTAATTACTCTGTCATTTCTTATGAATATGTAAACCAGTTACAATGATTCAAATGAAAACTGTACAAAGATACACCTAGAGTAGCTTCCCTTCCATCTCCTTCACCTCTTTCTGTATAGGTAACATTCTCATTGGTATTCTGGTTTATTATTATTTTTTTTAATTAAAAATTTTTTAAAAATTATTTATTTATTTGTCAGAGGGAGAGAGAGAGAAAGAGAGAACTAGCAGGGGTGGCGGCAGGCAGAGGGAGAAGCAGACTCCCCACCTAGCAAGGAGCCCAATGCATGACTTGATCCCAGGACCCTGGAATCATGACCTGAGCCAAAGACAGATGCCCAACCAACTGAGCCACCCAGGCATCCCTTTCTGGTTTATTCTTTCTGTATTTCTTATTCAAAAATTAGTAAAAAAATGTATATGAGCACACATGTCTATTCAAAAGGTAGTTTACTGTGTATGTTTTTTGCACCTCGCCTTCCACTTAACAGTACCTAGTGAAATCACTATCAGCTCATATAGACCTCCTTTGCTCTTTCTATGGCCACACAGCCCTCCCTAGTGCATGTGTACCTTACTTTATGCAACCGGCCCTCCATGCATGAGCATTTGGGATGTTTCAAATAGTTTACTACCACAGATGATGCCACAGAGAGTTACATGTGAATATCATGTTTTGAATTTGTGGATGTGTATCCTCAGGGTAAATTCCCAGAAGAGATGCTGTAGGGAAAGGATAAATGCATAAGTAATTGTGTTCTAGACTGCCAAATCTCCCTCCACAGTTGTTGTGATATTCTTCCTACCAGTAATAAACCAGAGCATTTGTTTTCCTACAGCCTTGTCTGTATAAAGCATTGTAAGCTTATGACTTTTTGCCAAGCTGACATGCGAGAAATGGTATGTCATGGTAGTTTTACTTTGCATTTCCTGTAAAATGAACGAGGTTAAGCATCTCTTTTTATGCTTAAGGGCAATTTGTTGCACATGATTTTAAAAACCTACTTCTTTCTCCTTCATTTCTTGGCTGTTACCCTAGATCAGGCTCCCGTGACTTACTACCCAGATTTCTGCAATAATCTTCTGCTGATTTCCCTGCCTGCTGTCATTCTCCCTTTCAGTTATCCTGAACACAGTTAACACAGTTACCAAGTTTATCTTCTTAAAACACTTCTGCAAAACATTCTTTCTCTCTCTCTCATTTTAAAGAACTTTTAATTAGTCCCTTTAGCCACAGAATAGTTTTAAACTCAGTAATCCAGAATTCAAGATATGGTTTCTACTTCTGTAAACTTCTCTTTGTTTATTCTCTTATATTTACTTAACAGTACCCCCCCCCCAACTTATCTGTGGAGTATATGTTCCAAGACTCCTGTGGATGCCTGCAACCATGGGTAAAACCAAACACTAGGTGTACTATGTTTTTTCCTAGATGTACATACCTAGGGTAAAGTTGAATTTATAAATGAGGCATAGTAAGAGATTAACACTAATAGAATAGAATAATTATAATAATGTACTGTCATAGAAGTTATGTGAATGTGGTCTTTCTCTCTCTTAAAAATAGCTTATTGTGGGGCAGCCCGGGTGGCTCAGTGAGTTAAGCCTCTGCCTTCGGCCCAGGTCATGATCTCAAGGTCCTGGGATCGAGCCCAGCATCGGGCTCCCTGCTCAGCGGGGAGCCTGCTTCCCCCTCTCTCTCTGCCTGCCTCTCTGCCTACTTGTGATCTCTCTCTCTGTTAAATAAATAAAATCTTTTTTTTAAAAAAAATAGCTTATTGTACCGTACTCCCCCTTTCTGAGATGATAAAGTACGATGTGGTGAGATGAAGTGAGGAGAATGACAAAGGCATCGTGACGTAGCTTTAGGTGACCGCTGACCTTCTGGCAACACGTCAGAAGGGGGATTGTATGCTTCTGGACCCCAACTGACTGCGAAAAACTGAAACCGTGGAATGTGAATCTGTGGCTGGGGGGCCAACTATATTGTATTCCTTCTGCAAAATTGGTACATTCAGTGTCCTAAAATCCATGGCAAAAATTCTTCCTTCCAGACCTTTTTCCTGCTGCTTTCCGGTTTGAAAGCCCCTCCATCCTGCAGCTCTGCCTTCTTAGCTGTTTAAATCCCGTGCAAACTCCCACTCCGTCCTCTTGGAAGCCTTCCTTGACCACTTCAGTGCCCAGATGTTCCCTCCTCTTCTAGATTCTATTGCTACGAATGTCTGTCCCCTTATTTGGCACTGAATTTATATGAGCTTTATCTTGTAAAGAGTGTTTATTATTTAAGTATAGTTGATATACAGTGTTATATTAGTTGAGGGGCACAACACAGTGATTTAACAATTCTATACATTACACGATGCACACAGTGATACAAAGGTGGTCACCATCTGTCCCTTTACAGTGTTATTACAGTATGATTGAGTATATTCCCTATGCTGTACGTTCTTTCTCTGTGACCTATTTATTGTATAACTGGAAGTTTATACCTCTTATCCCCTTCACCTGTTTTGCCTACTCCCCACCCTCCTCCTCTCTGCCAACCACCGATTTGTTCTCTGTATTTATGAGTCTGGTTTTTTTTGTTTTGTTTTGTTTTGTTTTTTAGATTCCATGTATAAGTAAAATCATATGGTTTCACTTAATGTCATATCCTCTAGGTCCATCTGTGTTGTCACAAATGGCAAAGACTCATTTTTATGGCTGTATAATATTCCTGTGCGTGCGTGCGTGCGTGTGTGTGTGTGTGTGTGTGTACACATCACACCCTCTTTATCCATTCATCTACTGATGTACTTGGGTGGCTTCCCTATTTTGGCTAGGGTAAATAATGCTGCAGTAAACATCGGGATGCTTTTATCTTTACAGGTAGTGTTTTTATCTTCTTTGGATAAATAATAGTGGAATTACTGGATTGTATCCTAGTCCTGTTTTTAATTTTCAGAAGAAACTTCGTACTGTTTTTCACAGTGGCTCTACCAATTTATAGTCCTATCAACAGTGCACAGGGGTTCCTTTTTCTCCACATCCTCCTCAACATTTGTTACTTCTTGTCTTTCTGATTGTAGCCATTCTGACAGGTGTAAGGTAATATCTCCTTCTGGTTTTAATTTGCTTCTCTTTAATAATTAGGTATGGTGAGCATATTTTCATGTGTCTGCCATCTGTATGTCTTCTTAAGAAAAATGTCTATTCAAGTCCTCTGCCCATTTTTAAACTGGATTGTTCAGGGTTTTTTTGGTGTTGAGTTGTATAAGTTCTTTATGTGTTTTGGATTTTAACACTTTATTGGATGTGTATGATTGGCAAATACCTTCTCCCATTCAGCAGGTTGCCTTTTCATTTTGTCGATGGCTTTCTTTGCTGTGCAAAACCTTTTTATTTTGGTGTAGTGTTGATGGTTTATTTTTGCTTTTGTACCCCTTGCTTGAGGAGATATATCCATAAATATTTTGCTAAAGCTAGTGTCAAAAAGACTACTAACTATATTTTCTTTTGGGAGTTTGATGGTTTCAGGTCTTTAATCCATTTGGAGTTTATTTTTATGTGTGGTCTATGAAAGTGGGCCACTCTGATTCTTTTGGATGGAGCTGTCTAGATCTCCCAGCACCATTTGTTGAAGAGACTTCCTATTTTGTATTTTTGCCTCCTTTGTCATAGATTAATTGCCTATCTAGGCGTCAGTTTATTTCTGGGCTCTCTATTCTGTTCTGTTGCTCTCTGTGTCTATTTTTGTGCCAGTACCATACAGTTTTGATTATTATCGCTTTCTAGTATATCTTGAGATCACGGAGCATGATACCTGCAGCTCTGTTTTCTCTCATGATTACTTTGGCTATTTGTGTTCTTTGGGGGTTCCATATAAATTTTAGGATTATTTGTTTTAGTTTTATTATAAATACTGTTGGTATTTTGATAGGGATCGCACTGAATCTATAGAGTATTTTGTGTGGTATGGACATTTAACAATATTAAGTTTTCCAGTCCATGAGTATGGAATATCTTTCCATTTGTTTATGTTATCTTCACTTTATTTCATCACTGTCTCGTAGCTTGCAGAGTACAGGTCTTTCACCTATTGGGTTAACTTTATTCCTAGGTATTTAATTTTTTGATGCAGTTGTAAATTGGATTGTTTTCTTAAATTCTTTCTGCTACTTTGTTATTAGCATATAAAAATGCAACAGATGTCTGTATATCGATTTTATATCCTGCATCTTTACTGAATTCATTTATTCTATCAGATTTTTTGGTGGAGTCTTTAGAATTTTGTATATATCTGGTATCATGTCCTCTGCACATAGTGACGGTTTTACTTCTTCATTTCTGATTTGGATACATTTTACTTCTTTTTCTTTCCTAATTGTTGAGGCTAGGATGTCCAGTACTACATTGAAGACAAGTGGTAAGAGTAGACATTCTTTTCTTGTTCTTTTTTTTTTTTTTAAGATTTTATTCATATATTTGACAGAGAGAGATCACAAGTAGGCAGAGAGGCAGGCAGAGAGAGGGGGAAGCAGGCTCCCCGCTGAGCAGAGAGTCCGATGCGGGGCTCGATCCCAGGACCCTGAGACCATGACCTCAGCTGAAGGCAGAGGCTTAACCCACTGAGCCACCCAGGTACCCCTCTTTTCTTGTTCTTAATATTAGAGGAAAAGCTTTCAGTTTTCACCATTGAGTATGATATTAACTGTGGGTTTTATATGGCCTTTATTATGTTGAAGTATGTTCTCTGTTAGCCCATTCTGTTGAGAGTTTTTTTTTTTTTATCACAAATGGATGTTGAATTTTGTCTCATACTTTTTCTTATCTCTTGAGATGATCATATGTTTTTTAATCTTTTTCTTTGTTAATGTGATTATCAAGTTGATTGATTTATGAATATTGAACTATTCTTGCATCCTCAGAATAAATCCCACTTGATCCTTTGAAAATATTGTTGAGTTCAGTTTGCTACAACTTCGTTGAGGACTTCTGTAGCTATTTTTATTAGGGATAATGACCTATAGCTTTCTTTCTCTCTCTCTCTCTTTTTTTTTTTTGTAGTGTCTTCTGGTTTGGGTATTAGGGTAATGCTGGTCTCAGAGAATGAATTTGGGAGCTTTCCTTCCTCTTCTGTTTTTGGAACAGTTTGATCCTTATAGCCCTTTTCTTGTATTACAAGCACTTAAAATTTTTTTTAAAAAGATTTTATTTTTATTTATTTGTCAGAGACAGAGAGAGAGAGAGGGAGGGCACAGGCAGGCAGAGTGGCAGGCAGAGGCAGAGGGAGAAGCAGGCTCCCTGCCCAGCAAGGAGCCTGATTTGGGACTTGATCCCAGGACGCTGGGATCATGACCTGAGCCAAAGGCAGCCGCTTAACTGACTAAGCCACCCAAGCGTCCCAGCACTTAAAAATTTTAAATTTGTGTATATTTTTCTCTAAGAGTGGGGACTAAAGCTGTTTAAATGGGTGAAAATTAAGGGATTTTTATCACCTACTTCTAAGCCAAAATAAAGGTATGTTGATTTCTATTTTATTTACAAGGTAAGGAAGCAAACAGATCTTAGCGATTGGATTAAAATCAGTTATAAAGTCAGAGGGTTATAAGTATAGGCCCCAAATCTTAGGTTATAATCAAGTGTCATACCTATGACTATAGCCCCTAAATTAAAGCAAAAAAACAAAAAATCACACCTTAAGACACTAGGTAAAAATGACTCCTTTTACTTATTCTCTCAATTAATGAAGAAATATAATTTAGAAAACTTCAATTTATCTTAAAATTTCCATTCAAGATACCAGCTAGAAAGACAGAATTTCGCATCCAATCATCTTGGAGCCTGATGGTGTTATATAAAATGCTCTCTGTTTGTTTTTAGCCTAATCAAGAAGAGAAGTCTAAGGGAGAATAGATTGGTGGTTGCCAAAAGCAGAGGGTGAAGGATGTCAAAAGTTACAAACTTCTACTTATAAAATAAATAAATCCTGGGATGTAATGTGTAGCACGATGACTATAGTTAATAACAGTGCCCTGTATATTTGAGAGTTGTTAAGACGGTAGATTGTAAAAATTCTCATCACAAAAAAAAAAGTCTGTAACTCTAAGGTGACAACTATTAACTAGACTTATTGTGGTGATCACTGCACATGTAAATAAATTTTGAATCATTATTTGTACACCTGAAATGAATACAATTTTCTATGTCAATTATATCTCAAAAAAGAAGAGAAATCTAACCCCGTAATAATAAAAACACCCCTGTTTTATCCTAGAATAACAAATTCAGTATTTTCCTCAAAATACAACAGCCACTTTTGATCAAATTTCCTTTTCTCTTCTCTTTTTGGTAATTTTCCCTGAAATAATAAATATCTCCACCCAGGAACTAGACAAGATCAGAGTCAATCTGGAATTTGAGTTCTTTTATATTGGGTGTTAAAAATCTTAATCTATAGTTGCACCAAAGATCTGAAAAAGAATTAAAAAACTCAGAAAAAAAATTCCACCATCTCCAACAACTCACCTTTACATGATACAGAAGAAATGTCTCAAAGCAACTGATTTGACTTTTCTGTAACTCTTCTAGAGATTGTCTAGCTCAGGTTCAAAGATGAATCTACGTTATTAAAATGGAAGAAAACGGAGCTCTTTCTTTCTAAAGGATGATATCCCTTCTTACGAGAAGACTCTTGGGAAAACCTAAGGTAAATTATTCATATCTTTTAAAATTTATATTTGTATCTTAAAATTACAAAATTTGATAAGCCATGTCCCCTTCAAATCTCCCTTATAGTTCTAATATTTTATGAAAAATGATTTATTTCTTTATCATATGATTTATTTCCCCTTCTTGGCCCACACAGTTTGAATAGAGAAAACCTCATTTCTAGATCCCTGGATATCCTGAGCCATGCATCTCCACTTTAAGTTTTGGCAACTCTCAAATTCAGTTCAACAAACATAATACATGATAAATTTATTGTACCTTTATTATATCCTAGGCCTGCTGCTAGCTCTTTTCGTAGCACAGTGTGTAAGTCATAGAGCTTATGCTAAGTAGTTTAGTGAGGCAGAAAGGTATGTATGCACCAAATATTATACAGATCAGCTGTAAAAAATATTATCGCTGGCCTAGAAACAAGGGGAAGCAAGAAGAGATTTAACTCAGGTACAAAAACCGACAAAGACTCCACAAATAAGGTGATAATCGAATTCAGCCAGGGCAACCTAAAAATTCACAAGGTCCGATGTATAGAGACTTCATATGAGAAAATTTCTAACTTAAAATGAGAATTTAGCAGCGTTTAGAATGTCCTAGGCACTCTCCTGTGATCCCACGGAACACCGTACCTCTCTCTATTCTGGCAGCTTGCCTTGTAAAAGATTTAGTTCCAGGTAAGTTACATGGACCAGCCAGAGAGGGCCTTACAGTGGGATCACAACCATCTCAATTCTGAATTCCCGGTGCCGCAGAGAGCACTCAACACATTGTAAACCATTAAATTTTCGTAAAAGAGTAAATGAACTAAATGTTTCAGTAGCACTTTGCAGAGTGAATCAAACTTTCTAACTTACTTCTTTTTGCAAGTTGATTCTTTTGGATTTTAAGTCCCCAAGTGGCCTACGTCTGATATGGATTTTATTTTCCAGTGGCTGAACTTGGTCTTGTCTGGAGCTACATCAGCTAAGGGAAGGGTGGGCATAATGTAGATCCCTAGTGACCATGGTTGTCACTGTTTCCCGGTTTTGGGATTTTACAGGTAGGCACACACACACACACACACACACACACACACAATCACACAATCACACCCCTCTCTGTGATACACAAAGATGCTGGCATGTTCACACAACATACAATAACAACAAAGGTGCAAAAGGAAACCACAAAAATTAGCTGGAATATGAAATCTAATGGACGAATATAGTTTGGAATAGGCAAAATGGGAACTGAAGATAGTCAGGACATTTATCCCACCTCCTGTCACTTCACAAGATAACTCTGGAATTTGCTTATCTTTTCAATTTTAGTACTTTTATTACGTCTGTTTAGGTCTATTTTTGCTTCCCAGAAAATTAGCACTTTTGCCTTTAAATCTCTTACTCTAAATGTTAACCCCTTCCTAAGTGTGATTTCATTATTAGATTTTATTTTCCAATGACATATGCCCCACTTCATAGTGGAAAGTAATGGGAGAATGGCATTCAAGTTTCTAAAACCTCTGTTTCATTATGATATTGTAAAAATGCATCATTTCCATTGAGGGCAGAGAGAATCTGTGACAGCCATCAGATAAATTATAATTCGTGTATAATATTTAAGAATTCAAGGAAATCCTTTAGGTAAAGTCGATAAAAAGTCTACTTAATCCTGGCACAGCCTGACCTCTTGCAATCTCATGAGTGTTTGCTGAAGCCTTGGCTTCACGAGGCAGCTTATTAGAAAGGTAATTCTCAGGCCTGACCCAGACCTGTGAATCAGAATTTGCATTTTGACAAATCCCCCATGGGATTTGTGTGCACATTAAAGTTTTAGAAGGAGGAGTTAGCCAGTCATAGAGAAACTCCATGAACAGAAATTACTCTGTCTTTAATTTAGTTTGGGTTTCCTCCCAAAGATCTACAGACCCAAGCATTAATAATTTTCAGTATCTTGACTAAACTTACATTAAGATACATTCCTGGAATTTGGTGGCCTCCCTATATTTCACTTTATATCCAGTTCAATGGTTCTGTGTTGTACAGACTGTCCGTCTCCTCCTTGCCACAGGAAAACCAGGCATGCATGGGGAGAAAGGGATCAGTGATTTGAATTAAAGAATGATATGGAAGACTGATGAGGACTGTTCATTGTATGGTGGGGATTTCAACTTGGTCACCACATTGCTTTCTTCTCGAAGAGTTGTCTTAGGCTTCAGCCAATGGAGTCATTTCCACAAAGGAAAACCCCCAAACTTGGGGGTTTGTGAATAACAAGCCGAAAGAGTTAGATTAATTAGGCATTTCTTTGCTTGAGTTTCTTTCTCCCACCATGGTTCATCTCTTTATTTGTGACCCTGAGAAGCCAATGAGAGGCCACATCCTATGTAACTGGAAACATGGTTGCTGAAGGTATCCCTTGCCAGATAGCTAATGACCAGAGGAAAAGATGCCTGTCCTTTCCTTTAACTTGGGTTTACTGGTGATAACAATGACATTCCTGCTGAAAAAATTAAGAGGTGTGGGAAAAAAGAGAAAAAACAAAACAAAACAAAAACTATGTCAACTCTTAAGGTAACAAAAAAAATGTGGCATACCCAAGCTGCATCCCAGACATCCTTCTTCACAAGGGACGCATTCTTCATAGTCTGGGTCTTGAACTTCACCTATATAGGAAGAGTGAGAAATAACGATTCATTTTTGCTGAGTGGAGATGCATTCATTGCTATGAAAATATGTTGGCGTATAACTTGTTTTCTGCCCTTTCCTTTTCTCGGAGACAACAAATTTTAATTCTCTTAGCTGTTTCTTTGTTTTTACCTTCAGATGTCTAAATGACATGATTATGATGCTACCTCCCTCTTGATTTTATTCTTAGGCATTATCTGTAGTGGTAAACACTAGTTTTGTTTCACCACTATTCCAACAGACATAGACATACTTTTCATCCTCCCAAATGATAAATTTTGCTTGATTAATATTCAGTATTTATAGTGTTCGTGGTATTTGTAGTATGATTGTACTATTATTATTCATATTTTGATGATATTTGGGCTCTTGTATACCTTTTTGTTTTCTCTTATGCTGCTATTTTTCTGACTTCCTTATTTATTTTTACAGTATCTGTCCTTAATTCATCCTCAACTGTATGAGTAGAAATCTCTCAGCTCTTGCATTAGTTTATTTTGTTTGTTTATTTTTATTTTTTTTATTGTGTTATGTTAGTCACTATACAGCATTAGTTTTTGATGTAGTGTTCCAAGATTCATTGTTTATGTATAACATCCAGTGCTCCATGCAGTATGTGTCCTCCTTAATATTCACCACCAGGCTCACCTGTCTCTCCACCTCCTCCCCTCTAAACCCTCAGTTTGTTTCTCAGAGTCCACAGTCTCTCATGGTTCATCTCCCTCTTCAATTGCCCCTGCTTCACTTTTCATTTCCTTCTCCTCATGTCCTCCATGTTATTCCTTATGTTCCACAAGTAAGTGAAACCATATGATAATTGACTCTCTTTGCTTGACTTATTTCACTTAGCACAATCTCTTCCACTCTCGTCCATGCTTATACAAAAGTTGGGTATTCATCCTTTCTGATGGAGGCTTAATACTCCATAGTATATACGGACCACATCTTCTTTATCCGTTCGTCTGTTGAAGGGCATCTCAGCTCTTTCCACAGTTTGGAAAGAGTGTGACTGTGGCCATTGCTGCTATGAACATTGGGGTACATATGGCCCTTCTTTTCACTACATCTGTATCTTTGGGGTAAATACCCAGTAGTGCAATTGCCAGGTCATAGGATAGCTCTATTTTTAATTTTTTGAGGATTCTCCACACTGTTTTCCAAAATGACTGCACCAACTTGCATTCCTACCAGCAGTGTAAGAGGGTTCCCTTTTCTCCACATCCTCTCCAACACTCGTCGTTTCTTGCCTTGTTAATCTTTGCGATTCTAACTGGTGTAAGAATCAAATAATAAATAATAAATAACAAATAATAATATAAATAATAAATCAAATTTATTTTGATTTGAATTTCCCAGATGGCTAATGATGATGAACATTTTTTCATGTGTCTGCTGGCCATTTGCATGTCTTCTTTGGAGAAGTGTCTGTTCATGTCTTCTGCCCATTTTTTGACTTGATTATCTGTTTTTGGGTGTTGAGTTTGAGAAGTCCTTTATAGATCTTGGATATCAGCCCTTTGTCTGTAGTGTCATTTGCGAATATCTTCTCCCGTTCCTTGGGTTGCCTTTTTGTTTTGTCGACTGTTTCCTTTGTGTTTGTATCTTTTTACTGTCATCCTGAGGATTCCTTTCATCCCTCTCTTCCTTTGATGCCCCATTTTCTGGACCTTATATTTTCTAATTTCTTGTTCTATTTTTTGGTGGAACGTACCCCTTACAAGTAATTTTCCCAAGAGAGGATGCATGGGAGGTAAAGTTTTGGAAAACTTTGGAAACATGGAAAACATGATTGAAATACTCTTTTTTAACCTTCACACATGACTCATGGCTTGACTGAATTTAGGATTGAAAAGAGAAATGATTTCTTTTCTCAAAAGTTTGAAGTTTTTGTTCCATTTTTATGTTTTAGTTTCCAGTATTGTTGAGAAGTTGTCATTCTGATAGCCAATCCTTCTTGTATGACCTGCTTTTTTACTCATAGGAGTTTTTAGGGTTTTCCTTTTGCCAAAAAAAGAAATCTATTTTCCAAATTCTTACAATGATGTGCCTTGGTGTGTGTCTTTTAAAAATCCGTTATGCTGTACATGCAGAAGGCTTGTTCAATCTGGAAATTCATGCCTTTCAGTTCTGGGGTAATTTTCTGAATTATTTCTTTCTTAATGCTCTCTATTCTGTTTTTGCTGTTTACTCTTTAAAAACCTATATTATTTGAATTCCTGGGTTGACCCTAAATTTTTCTTCCCTCTTCTCCTTTTTCTACTTTTACTTTTTATTTTAGTTCTCCTGTCTCACGATTTAAAAGTTTTTTTTAAATCTTTCTACCCCTCTTCATTTCTACTCTTCTATAATTGATTTTTGAAAATTTTTTGAAAATTTTCTCAAAAGATTTTACTTATTCAGTTGAGAGAGAACAAGCAGGGGTGGGGCAGAAGTACAGAGAGTGAGAGAGAGAAGCAGATTCCCCACTGAGCAGGGAGCCTGATGGAGGATTTGATCCCAGGACCTGGAGATCGTGACCTGAGCTGAAGGCAGATGCTAACTGACTGAGTCACCCAGGTGCCCCACTATAGTTGTTTTTAAAGATTTATTTATTTGAGACAGAGAGAGCCCCCCACCCCTGCCACTCATCTGTGTGCATAAATTGGGGGAGGGCAGAGGGAGAGAATCTCAGACTCTCCACTGAGCATGAAGCCCAGTGTGGGGCTTGATCTCATTATCCATGAGATCATGACTTGAACCATAACCTATAGTCTCATGCTTAATCACCTGAGCCACCCAGGTGTCCCCCCGCCTTTCTTTTATAATTTTTTTAAAAAGTTTCCAAGATCACATTTTTATTTTCTGAGTATTTCTTAATGTATTTTTAAAATTATGTGTTTCAGGTATACAGTATAATTTGATATCTGTGTATACTGCAAAGTGATCACCCTCAAAATCTAGTTACCATCCATCACCCTGTAGTTGGCCCCCTTCAGCCCTTTCTCCCAGCCCACACCCTCTTCTCTCTGGTAACCATGAGTCTGTTCTCTGTATCTATTAGTTTGTTTTGTTTCTTAGATTCTACATATGAGTGAAATCATATGGTATTTGTCTTTCTCCTGATTTATTCCACTAGTGTAATACCCTCATGGCCCATCCATATTGTAAATGGCAACATTTTATTCTTTTTTTTAATGGATCAACTTTATCCATTCATCTACTGGTGAACATTTAGCTTGTTTCAGTTTTTTGGCTATTGTAAATGCCATAATGAACACAGGGATGAGTATATCTTTTCAAATTTGTGTTTTCTTGTTTTTTGGATAAAACCCCAGTAGTGTTGTAACTGGACCATGTGGTAGTTATATTCTTAATTTTTTGAGGAATATCCATATGTTTTCCACAGGGACTACATCAAATTACATTCCCACTAACAGTGTACAAGGGTTTCCTTTTCTTTGCATTCTCTCTAACTCTTGTGATTTCTTGTCTTTTGATAATAGCCATTCTAATGGGTATGAGGTGGTATCTCATTGTGGTTTTGATTTGTGTTTCCCTAAAAACTAGTGATGCTGAATATCTTTTCATGTGCTCATTGGCCATTAGTTTATCTTCTTTAGATAAGTCTTTAATCCATTTTGAGTTAATTTTTTGTATGGTACAATGAAGTGGTCCACATTCATTCTTTTTCATGTAGCTCACCAGTTCTCTTGGCACCATTTATTGAAAAGATTCTTTTCTCCTTTGTATGTTCTTGGTTCTTTCATCATAATCAATTGTCCATATATGCATGGGTCTATTTCTGGGCTCTCAGTTCTGTTCTATCAACTTACATGTCTATCTTTTTTTTTTTTTTGGTGGGTCAGCACCATACTGTATTGATTACTATAGCTTTGTAGTATAGTTCAAAGTAAGGGAATATGATATCTCCAGCTTTGTTTTTCTTTCTCAAAATAGCTCTAGCTATGTAGAATCTTTTGAATGGTGAATTTAGTCCATTTACATATAAAGTAATTATTGATAAGTATATACTTACTGTCATTTTGATAATTGTCTCTGGCTGTTTTTGAAGTTCCTCTCTGTTTCTTTTTTCTCTCTCTTCCCTTGTGGTCTGGTGGCCTTCTTTAGTGTTATGTTTAGATTCCTTCCTCATTTTCTTTTGAATATTTACTATGGTTATTTTCCTTTGTGGTTACCATGAGGTTCACATATAATATCCCATGTATATAAGAGGTTTTTTAAAGTTGACAGCAACTTAATTTTGAACACATTCCAAAGCTCCACATTTTATAATTTCGATGACATATATTACATCTTTTATTTTTATGCATCCATAATTATTTTAATTTTAATTAATTTTACTATTTTTGTCTTTTGACCTTAAACTTGCTTTGTAAGTGATTGATTCACTATTCATTACATTTATCATGTATTTACCTTTTCCAGTAAGATTAATACTTTCATATGTTTTCATATTATTAGTGTCTTTTCTCTTTAGTTTAGAGAAATCTCCTTACCATTTCTTGTAAAACTGTTTTAGTGGTGATGATCTCCTTTAGATTTTGCTTATCTGGAAAACTCCTAACCTCTCCTTCATTCTGAATGATAACCTTTGCAAGTAGACAATTCTTGGTTGGAAATTTTTTTTCTTTCAGCACTTTGAATCTGCTACTCCCTTCTGGCGTGTAAAGTTTCTGCTGAAAAATTTGCTAATAGGCATATGAGCTTTCCTTGTACATTAAAAAAGTCATTTTTCTGCACCTCTTTTTAGATTCTCTATCTTTAACTCTTACCACTTTAATTATGTATCTTGGTGTGGTTCTCTTTGGGTTCATCTTATTTGGAATTCTCTGCGATTCCTAGATGTCTGTTTTCTTCCCTAGGTTAGAGAAGTCTTTCTCTCTCTTTTTAAAAAAAGATTTTATTTATTTTAGAGAGAGAGAGTACAAGTGAGTTGGGAGAGAAGCAAAGAGGGAGAAGGAGAGAGAATCTGAAGCAGACTCCCCACTCATCACAGAGCCTGATCTCATGACTGTGAGATCATGACCTGAGCCAAAACCAAGAGTTCGGTGCTTAACTGACTGAGTCACCCAGGTTCCCCTTGATGTGTCTCTTTTATCTTTTGTTTTAGAGGTGCTGTTTATCTAGTTCTCAGGTCCTTTTTGGAGGAAAATTATTCTGCATATAGCCATAAAATTATAGTATCTGTAGAAAGAGTGGGTTCAAAGTCTTTTTTACGCTCCTGCCCTGAATCTCCCTTCTTATCTCTTTCCATTAATTTGATAGATTGGATCAGCTTGATTGGTACAAATAGAATAAGTTGGATTATATGCCATGCAACTAGTTTTGATATCAAGATGGTAGATTTTATTTATTAAAAAAAAAGTTCCATTTCTGGGAATATGGAATTGGGTATATAAGGGAACAGACTCTCTTTTTAAATCTGCCTTCCCAAATTATTTTTTCAAGATTTAAATCCTATACTACATTAGTGAACATAAAGCAGAAAAAGGAATGAGTGTCTTAATTATTCTAGAAACATCTTGGAGCTCTTTTTAGCACCAGACCAGGCATAATTCTTATACAGAGCAGAGAAAGTCTGTAGCATTCTTCCATGGAAAAGAACAAAAACTGTAAGTCCTGTTTTTTAATCTCCTTCCCATGTAAGATAAAAAATTGGGCAGTAGCAATAACACATATGATTTATAGGACATTTCATATTTTCAAGTAGCTTTAGGTAAGCTTATTCTCATCGGCTTCTCACAGCAACCATCTTGGTGCAATGCTCACCCTTTCCCAGATGAAGAATAAAAGGCATAGAGAAATTAGACTGATTTTGCACAGGGTCTCATAACTAGTAATAGGAAAAGAGAAAATTGTTGGTCAGGACCTTCAAATTCTGATTTTTCTCTCCATTATACCCCACCCACAAACCCTTGATCCAATATCAATGTCTCTGTGATCAGCTGCATTCCTTTGTGTCTGGAATGTGTCTGAAGAGACCCAGAGAAAGATGTGTGGAGGAGGAGGGAGGAGCAGCCATCAGTGTCCCCACTGGACATACAGTCACACAAAGTCATCCCAGGTGCCAACATTAAAGCCAGGAGGTCAATTCAAATCTCAGAGCCATCAGGGCGTAGAGCTCCTCATGTTACCTCTTGGTATAAGACTGGCCCAGAGCAGCCTTACCTTGTCCACACTCCAACTTCTGGCAGGTGTGGTTGCTGGGCACTATGAAGTAGCCATCCATGCATCGTGTGCAGATGTGTGCACTGTGACAGAGTTCACAGTTGTCTGAGCAGGGCAGGCAGGTGTGCCCCTCGCCGGGATAGTGGCCTGCTGGGCAGCTCTCCCAACACTCTCCCTGATATAGGAAGCGCTCCTGGCCATGCTTATCTGAACAGATGGAGGGACAACAAAAAAGAAGAAAAATGTACAAAATTAACTGTGAAACTAATATAACCTAAGATTTATTTTTAAAGATATTTTATTTATTTATTTGACAGACAGAGATCACAAGTAGGCAGAGCAGCAGGCAGAGAGAGAGGGGGAAGCAGGCTCCCTGCTGAACACAGAGCCCGATGTGGGGCTCGATCCCAGGACCCTGGAATCATGACCTGAGCCGAAGGCAGAGGCTTTAACTCACTGAGCCACCCAGGTGCCCCATTTTAAAAGAAAGATGTAACTGAGTATTTTGACTGCTAGGGGACGAGGAGTATAAGAATGCATTTAATGAAAAGTTCAAGATCTATATGCTTACAGTCGAGAAGTTTTCATTGCAGGGAATAATTTTTGAGTATTTTGTACATTTGAGTGAGTCGGGACTACCATCTGGGATGTCACTGCTGTGAGTAACTATGAATCAGAAAGTGTTTAACTTTCCCAAGGGCTCCTTTTGGTTTCTGTGGAGGCTCTGAGACTTGGGAGCTATAGAGATCCTATGAGAATAAACAAATTCTTCCTGATAGAACGGTTTCTGTGAGAGTCCCGACTTTTAGAATGATTTTGAATTCAGTTATCAAAATCACACACTTGTATTAACTGTCCAAAAGTCTGAATTTTTGCATGGCTGCCAATTCCTATGATGACAGTGTAGGATGACAGTCACCTTTTTGACTCCCTAAATGGATTTTTGGGAGTTCTGAGCTTCTGTCAACATTGGAGTCTGCATGGAAAGAATGAGCAGTATGTCTAATATGAGACTACGGGAAGTTGCTTTTGGAGGGAATAGAAAATTCGAACCAATTATAAACTCACACTGAATGACAAAGGGTTAGAATCAGTTTTTATACACATAAAACAAGATGAATGAACTGTGCCTAGAGGTCCCCTGCCCTCGCCCTCCTGGAGTTTTTCTTTGTGCTGAGTGTGTATAGGGATCTGTCTTCTCTGGATCAAGTCTCCCATATGCTCCTGCTTCTGCAGAACAGCTGACCTGTGTTTCCCAAAATAACCGGGGCTAGTGTTCACTCCTGATGTTGTACGTGGAGATCCAGAACCATTGACCTTCAAGGTGCAAGGCTGCTGAATCTGTGGGTAAAGATATCACTCACCCCATGTTGCAAGAGCAGAATCTTAATTAACATCAGTGTAGTAGTCCTCGCCAACATTCAAGTATTTCTGTGTCCCTAAACTTGGCACTCTCGAAGGATCTAACCCGGTGTTTTGTCCTTAACTAAATCCCTAGTTCTAATCCATTTTAAAAATCACACCCTTGGATTATGGGCTCTGAAGCTACCTCTGTAGTGTTTGTGATTTCCAACCGGAAGTCTGCTGGTTCCCATGGGACAAAGGCAATAAAGAGGACTTCTCTAGGAGGGTGCAACGAAGTGTCAGCCCTCTCCAAGTTTGAGTTGGAAGAACATTCTCCTTTAAGGGAAGGAGAGTGTTTGGGAGGATGTCATGTGCATTTGGGGATTGATAGGGAGCCCAAACCCCTGACCTGGTAGAACGTGGAACCTTGACACCACAAAAGGGCGAACATTCCAAGCTATGTTCTTCTCAGACACCTTATGAAACCCTAGCAAACCCCATTTCCACCAAGACTCATTCAGAAAAGATCCTGTTTTGCAGAGGGCCAAACTTCTAAGATATAGTTAGGAAGATCTGAGGAGAACAGTGAGAAGTTACTCCCTCCTCCATTCAGCTGTGGCTATCCATCCCCTACACCCTCATATGACGTCACCTCAGGATCCAGAGGCTTGGGGACAGCCTGGCATATACCAAGTTCTAAATACATATTTGTTGTATGAATGATCCAGTGGCTAAGTGCATTAATATTTAGCAATATTCCCATTTTTCTAACGTAACCGATTGGATCAATAATCTGAAAATAAAAATTAACAGTGATGGGTTTCAATACCAGAGGAAATGTTCTCCAATCCCATTTGTATTGTTCAGACATGGCTTTATTATTTGAACCACTTTGGGTATTGCCATTTGAGTTAAAAACAAACAAACAGATTTGGATTGTCTTGGTATTTAAAATACATGGACCCTGTAAAGGAGTTAACTTAGATGCCTTGATCATGGGCAGATTTTCCCACAGGTTTGGTCTAGAATTACCCCAAGATGTGCTCAAATTTCTAATAGCCTGGGTAGTATGGCAGCTCACTTAGTTTTCACTGGTAATTTGGATGTCCCAAATTACTCAGAATTTAAATTATTTAAATTATTGTGACAATATGTAAGAGAAGCTTGTTCTAGTAACAGAAGGGCTGATATTTTTGTTAGGTGCAAACCTTTCATGTGATAATATGAAACAAGAGTGAAAGTGCAAGGAACTCCAAGATTGGCTTTCATTTATACTTAAGAACAATTGGCTGTTTCCAGAGCAGCTAATTTCATTAGAAGAGAATGTGGACTCATGTGAAGACGGCTGAGGGAACCCCTGGGTGGCTCAGTCAGTTAAGTGTTCGCCTTCAACTCAGGTCATGATCCAGGGTCCTGGTATTGAGTCTCACGATGCACTCCCTGCTCAGCGGGGCGTCTGCTTCTCCCTCCCCTCTGCACCTGTCCCCTGCTCATGCTCTCTCTCTCTCTCTCTCTCTCAAAGAAATTAAATCTTAAAAAAAAAAAGAAAGGCTGAGAGATTCTGAAAATAAACTTTATAAAGTTTACTTCAACATTTTTCTTACTGTAGCTGTTGTGTGATTGGTCGAATTTAGTTTTGGGTTCAATTTCATAGGGGACAGATCTGAACAAGAACATTAGAGGGAATCTTCACTCCCAGGGCTGGAGGTCTGTGTTTCCAAAAAGGATTCAGACCTAAATCTTAACAAAATTACGATTAAGCAAAGGCGAAATTTCTGTGAACTACTGGGAGGCACTCGTGTGTGCAGGTGGAAGCCTGTAGCCGGAGGATTTCAGCCTTTTAATTTTTTTTAACGATTTTATTTATGTATTTATCTGAAAGAGAGAGAGAGAGCAAGGGGAGGAGCAGAGGGGGAGGGAGAGGAAGGGGGAAAGAATTTCAAGCAGACTCTGTGCCCAACGTGGAGCCTGTCACAGGGCTTGAGCCCACAACTCCGAGATCGTGACCTGAGCCAAAACCGAGTTCAAGGCCTGACTGACTGAGCCACCTAAGCATCCCTCAGTATCAAAGCCTGTTGATATGGAACTGCCTCAGGTCAGGGATCCCTTGTCTTTACCACTGTTTCCTGTATTGCCAAGCTCAGGTATGTCCTAGGGACAGCATGCTCTTCAGAGGAGGGAAATCAGAGCCCTCTCAACAATGCCCTCTCTGGCAAGGCTTTCCCGCTCACTAGAGCTGAAGGTGATGTTTCTTCTCTGACTTGTGGTAGGATTCCTTCCTTCCTTTGGTCTTCAGTATTTTCTTGTGTTTATGATCCATTATTAGCACAGATCCCTCTGTTAGGCTGTCAACTCCTTGAAGGCAAGCATCATACAATCATTTCTTGTCTTGTCCCATGACCACTATGTGTAGTAACTTCCACAGGTGAACTTTTATTAAGATAGGGAGTAAACATAGATTTTTTTTTTAAGATTTTATTTATTTATTTGTCAGAGAGAGAGAGAGAGAGAGAGAGCACTGGCAGACGGAGGCAGAGGGAGAAACAGGCTTTCTACTGAGCCCAGAGCCCAATGTGGGACTCGATCCCAGGATGCTGGGATCATGACCTGAGCCGAAGGCAGCTGCTTAACCAACTGAGCCACCCAGGCGTCCCTAAACATAGATTTTTAAATAAAAAATAGAGAAATGTCAAAGCATCTTCTGTGTGGATTGGCCCAAGTAACTGTAGGATGCTTAGAACATTTTAGACATTTGTTCAGTATTCAAGGGAATCCTTAATTTTGGACTATGTATGAAGAGTCAGTGTGTTTTAAATGTGAAAGGGAATTTTTTAGATGCTGTCTTGTCTATGTGTCACCCCCAACCCATTTTTTTTTTAATTAACAAGGAGAGACTCAAAGAGGTGAAGAAACAGGATTAATGTCTTCTAGTTCATTAGTCACAAAGCAGAAACTAGAACCCAGTTACCCTGGTTGCTGGTACCGACCTGCTACTGAACCATTCATTTATTCAGTTATACTATGCACGCTGCGTGCTGTCCCAGTGCTCAAAGCTAGTGCTCAGGTAGAAACCATTCACTGCTTTTATAGGACATGGAGTCTTATGGACAAGATAGCTATCGAGATTGAGGATGCCTGTAAAGGGGTAAGCAGAAACTCCAAGGATGCACATATAGAAAGGTCCCATCCGAGACAAGGAAATTGGGACAGGCCTCATTGAGGAAATGATGTTTAAACCTACAAAATAAATAGAGGTCAGGCAGATAACAAGTGAGGAACATCTCCAGGGAAGTCTTTGAACAGCTAGGGAAATTCGCATGCCCACAGGAGTTAGTAGGTACAAACAATAACAGTGGTGGTAGTAGTGGTGATAGTAAGGGTAGTATTTAATATTTATTGAGTACTTCTTTTTTTTTTTTTAAAGATTTTATTTATTTATTTGACAGGCAGATCACAAGCAGGCAGAGAGGCAGGCAGAGAGAGAGGAGGAAGCAGGCTCCCTGCTGAGCAGAGAGCCTGATGTGGGGCTCGATCCCAGGACCCTGAGATCATGACCTGAGCCGAAGCCAGAGGCTTTAACCCACTGAGCCACCCAGGCGCCCCTTATTGAGTACTTCTTATGTGCCCAGCCCTGTTTAAGTGCTTTGTTATTTTATCTCATTTAACCTCATTTTATTTTCATAATCTTAAAAGTAGAAAACCATTATCACCATCTTATAGATGAGGAAGGAACCAGAAGCAGCAGACCAGAGAGAGAATTTGACATAGATCTACCTTGTTTACATGACAAACACAAAGAAACAATTTTAGTTTACACAAAGAAATGTGTTATCTCCCATTTTCCTACAAATGCATGATACTCTCAATTCGGTCTTCATTTTTCTTGGTTATATTACAAGGAAGAATGAAGATAAATGGTTCTCTTCCACCAGAAAAAAAAAAAAAACCCACAACATGTGAGCATGATGGTGGTGGTAACTGATGGCCTTGGGATCAGTGAGACAATAGGGAGTGGTGGGGAGAGCAGCCTCCTCTGATCTGCCGTCAGTCATTTGGGGAATGTAGGCCAAGTGGTGCCCAGTGTTGTGCTCCAAGTTTTCAAAGAGAAAGCAAACCAAAACAAAACCAATCAACCAAACAAAACAAACCACCAACGTTTTCTTTGAAATTTCTCAATTTTTAAATTTGGTTGAAATGTTAAAAGGTCAAATAAAATACAAATCTGGCCCACATGAGGTAAAAGTGGGGGACAGACATATGAAGTTGGAAAGGAGTCAAGGGTCAAACTGCAGAGGACCTTTGATATCATGGAATATAATCCAATGACAGCAGAAACTTGAACTGTTAAAGCTGAGACAAAACAATATTTTTGTTGAAAAAATTCCTTTGTTCCTACAGTAGGGCTCTGACAACTTCTCAATAAAATAGCTCAGGGCTGAGGAGACCTTGACACAGCCTCTATTTCAATATTTCTCTTGAAGACTGAATGTGTCTCCCTTAACATCCTCACTTTTCACTTTCACCTCAACAAATCTTAGCTTTCCTGACGGTCTCATGTCTGACATCATGTCTGAATGACCTTTCTCCTTCTCCGGAAAGACATCTCTTAGCTTCTCTCTCATCTCCTTAGGGACAGTGAGTCTGTGTCTACGATAATGTGAATTCGTTTCCTGACAAGAAGCAGAAACTTCAAGGTTGTATACACTCCCCAGCGAACAGCTTTCTGAGATCAACCCTTTGTCCCCAGAGTTGAAGCTTCTGAGTCAAACCAGGGGGAGAACAGGTTTAAAGAAAGGAAGAAGAGAACAGCCAGACTTCCTCACCTACTCCACAGGAAGTACAGTTGGAAGGCTCATTTCCTTGGCATTCTTGGCAGGTGTGGTGGCATAGATGACATTGGTTCTGAAACTCAAATTTCCCTGAGGGACATTTGAAAATGCAGCGGCCATTGTCAAAAGTCCTAGAGGAAGAGCAGATTTCAGAGTTTGTAAGGGTGACTTTCTGGATCGGCTCTAAGTATGAGAACATGTGGTGTTCATGTTTCACTGCACAGACTTGGTTTCATTGTTCCAGAAACAAGGGGGATGCCTGGGACTGATCATCTTAGAACATGTGGAATATTAGTCATGTACCCATCCTTGGCCCAAGGTTTGGACCCAACAGCAGGCATGCCAGAAACTGGCTCAGGATGCAGTCCTGAGTCTGGTTCCAAATAAGCTAACCGGTGCCTGCAGGGATTAAACCCATACTGTGGGGCCCAGCCAAACACAGTCAACAGTCACATGGAGGTCTTTAAATTTTCAAGACACTAAATGGGCCTCTGCATCCAGAGGCCTTGGAGAAAATACTCTTCCTTAAGTTATCAGCATGTACACACTTTATAAGGAAAATGCCAACATCAAGGGCTCTCAAAGGGGTAGAACGAAGCATGGTCCCGTAGCTTACGTGCTACTTATTTTTTTAAAATTTTTATTCTTTATAAACATATAATATATTTTTATCCCCAGGGGTGCAGGTCTGTGAATCGCCAGGTTTACACACTTCACAGCACTCACCATAGCACATACCCTCCCCAATGTCCATAACCCCACCCCCCTACATGCTACTTATAACTTGATCTATGCACAAGGCAAAATAATAGATAAACTCTGATTTTGTGCACCATTTTTGCAAGGGCTTCCTGATGCCTAATGTACCAGCTTTTTTTTCATCTTGTTTGCAAACACCTACATGGGCACCACGAATGAGTTAGAATGGGGGCTTCTAAAACCTTTGATTTTATACACATAAAATACATATCATAATGTCACTGTTGATATTTTCATAGTTTTGCTTCTTTTCTTCCCTCGCAAAGTAATCCCAAGAGCAAACAGGATGAAGTAAATCGTATCCAAAAATTTTGCTCAGAAAAATACGAAATGTTTAGCAAGGGCAAGAGTCAGATAGGTAATGTGGATTGGTGAAGTGAGGCGTGGGGCTCCGCCCCCAGAGTTTCTAAATCAGTCAGTCTTTGGGGGAGAGAGCTGAGAATTTGTATTTGTTAAGTTCCTGGGCGATGCTCATGCTGCTGGTCTAGGGAACACAGTTTGAGAGCTGCTGTTCTGCCTTCTGCTTACTGGTAGTATGGATTACTGTGGAATTTGCTAAATGAGTCCTAAGTTAACACAGGTGGTGTCCGGTTGGATCGGTTCAAGTTTCTTCACAGCAGTAGTTACTGTCTCAGTTGTGAGGTTAACTCACCATGCAGCACACACTTATCCCCGATGGTATAACATTGGCATCCCCACAAGAGGGCCTGTCAGCAAGGGTAGGGCTCCTTTCTCCCTCTGCTGCCTCTCTCCGCCCCCAAGCCGGACCTCCCATGAAAGGGCAGGCGTAGGCCTGGGGTGCACTGGCGTGTCTAAATCCCACTGTTTCCGCAGCTAGAGCCAGCCCTGAGCCGGGGATGGGCCATTTCAGTCACAGGGTTGTGGAGGTTAGCAGGGGAGCAAGGCAACCTGAGTAGGGTTTTGCTTGAGACCTTCCATCTCGTCTCCACACCCTGAAAGTCTGTGTCATGTGCATCTGTTGGCAACGGTGGGATTAACACCAACATCACAAGACAGACAGCCACCTCGTTCTTGCATTCTCTGCCCTTTGGTTTCTGGTCACTACACTGAGCACTGCTGGAGTGAACAAGGCCTGTGGCCCACTGCAGGGCATGGAGTCCCAGCCCTGAGCAGACGCGTATGCACATCGGGTTGTCCATGTCAAAACAGACCCCCTGTGCCATGGTGTCTGATGAGGAGGCTGCGCCCCCAGCCCAGACTTTCAGTTGATGGCACTAATGCCGACTGGGAATATCCCAGCCCCACCCCGGCTCTGGCATCTGAGCTAGATTTTTCAAGGAATCATTTGGATGCGACTAGTTAAAAACCCAAAACCTCCCTTTACGAAAAACTGTGTAAGAGCTTTCTGAGGTTTTTAAACAAGGAAGCTACTAGATATTCTGCAGAAGGGAGAATGGGAATGTTTATTAGTGAGGGTTCTTTTTTTTTTTTTTTCCCTTCTAAATTCAGTTGCAAAGGGAATGAAAAGTATGTCATCATTTTTGCCTTTTATAGAAAGAGCTGATGAACGTATTTAGGGGGAAATAATTTCTCTTGGGAGGAGTGATCTAATACTCTCAATGATGGGAACCATTTAGAAGCATCCAGAAAGTGGGGGCACCAGACTTGGGGGTGAAGCCGATGGTGTGATACTTTCATGTTTATATATGCGTGGGGCAGCCTTTCTGACTTGAGTGCTTAATTTTAAGAAAGTACTAAGCCCATAATGGTGCTTTAAACCACCTCCCTTCATATCTACCCTAAGGAAAGCGAAGGTGAAGTACAGTTTTTGTAAAAATGTGATTCTTCCTAGAGATCCAAACAGAGAAGGAAAACAGTCATGTTTTAGGTAAAGGCACTGAATTACACCGTCTCCTGCACGCCCATCCCCCTCAAGGAAAACTGCTGAGGAACTTGAGAAAAGAACCAGCGCAGGTGGCTCAGATTTCCACTGACACTAACAAATTTTCCCTAGTGGAGAACAGATAACCTTGCTCTGGGCTCCGGGGGCTGAAGACAATTTCCTGTAAAGCCAACTCAAGTCCTTTCAAGGACCGCCCGTCACCCACTCTGGGTGTCTGAGACAACTGGGCAAGCTAATCTCTGCAGGGAAGGCATTTTCCCCCCAACTCATGCGTGCTTTTAGCCTTTTCATAATCGGTGAACCATTCCAGGTCCAACAGGGCTTATGGAAAGGAAGAAGTCAGCAGAACCGAGTGTTAATGAGCTGGGCAGAGGTAATGTTCTCCATATTGGCACTACATTTTCCAACATCCGGGGTGTGTGTGTGTGTGTGTGTGTGTGTGATACAAACTAGAAGAGATGAGACGGTAAAGCAGGGTTAGTGGATCCTCTGCTGATTGTTGGTTTGGCCCAAGTATGTCATCACAAGGGCATTTAATGTAATTTCTTGGTACTTTAATTTTTTTTTTCTTAAGACTTTATTTACTTGAGAGGGAGAGAGAGAGAGTGAACAGGGGCGAGGGGCAGAGGGAGAGGGAGATAATGTCAAAACAAAATGAAATCTGGCAAAAAGTCTCCCCCCACTCCCTGAATTCATTGAAACAGATCAAATAAAGCATTTGAGGGTGGGTCAGAACAGAGGGAACTTTTAATGTTTTTAATTGGTTCATTGACTCTATGACTCCTTCAGAACTGGGTTGGGAAGCCAGCTTGGGCCAGGAGGACCAGGAGGGCCATGAGGACCATGAGGACCATGGCACTGAGGGCTCTGCATGTTAGATAGCAGTGCCAGAAGAGGCTCTTTCTGCCTCCAAGTTTTCAATTCTCTCTAAGGAGCTAAGCCCAAGAGTTAATGGAAATGTAAAGAGAGAACTAGAATACAAAGAGAGGGCTTCCTAAAGTTTGGTTTTCTGTAAAACAAGTTTGGGGTTATGTTATTTTTAAAAACTTTACTAAGGAAAAAAATTTAAATATATATAAAATAAACACATATGCAAGACATAACAGTACCCTTTCCTCTGTATTCATCTCAGTTGCAATAATTTCACTGCATGGCCATTCTTATTTATATCCCCATTGGATTACTTCCCTCCCATATCGTTTTGAAGCAAACCTGTAACTTAAATATGAACACTTCTCTCCTAGATAAAAACTCCTTTGCGGGGTGCCTGAGTGGCTCATTTGGGCATCTGCCTTCAGCTCAGGTCGTGATCCCAGGGTCCTGGGATCAAGCCCTGCCTCGGGCCCCCTGCTCAGTGGGGAGTCTGCTTCTCCCTCTCCCTCTGCTCCTCCCTCCTGCTCATGCCCTCTCTTTCTCTCTCAAATAAGTAAATAAAAAAATCTTTTTAAAAAAACAGCAAACATCTTTAGGGATGATTTTTTTTTTTTTTTTTCCAGGACTGGAGATATCCAAAAGCTTAAGACCAGGAAGAAACTCGGACAAACCAACTCTCCTGGGTATTCTGTTTCTCTCCTTACCCTTGCCTCAGATCCTTTTTTTTTTTGGTCATTCTTTGTCCTGCCATGTCCTGGAAGTGTGCCAACTAGAACCTGCCTCCTCAGGCTCACTCCTCCCATTTGTAAGTGGTGTTTACCATTGGCCTCCACTTAATTCCAGACAAGGGAAATCACCAGTAGATCTGTGGGTGGGAGGAGAGAGAGATTGGGGGTATTTATTCCCTCCCTGGAGCCATAATTCTACTTTCTCCTTCCATGGCTCTGGAGTGGCCGTGTCCCCTACAGCTCTACATTCTATCAAGCTAGCCTCCCCACCCCCCAGGGTTGCAGCTTTTGCTCCAGGTCTAGAGTGTTAAAGCTGCCCCACTATTGCTGGTCCCTGAGCTCTTCACCATCCCTTGACTTTGACCTCCTGAGCTACATGTGAGAATTCATGGACCTAACTCAGAGCTGGACATAAAGCAGGTGCTCAAGACTGTCTTGAAGGGATCTGATTCCACTCAAGAAAATGCTTTGGAAGATACTTAAGAAAAATACTTTGCTGTCTTTTAAGAACAACTCAGTCAACATCAACATCTTTCAAAATAGTTTTTATCTCCTCATCATCTCAACTCTGTTCTAGCAAAATGCAGATAAAAAAACATTAGGTAGTTCATTGCCATGATATGATGCCCTTTCTTGGACATATTTGCAAGTAATTTTTTTTATCAAGAAAGATGAGCAAAATGGAGTGTTCAGGGAGATGAGAAGAAAACTCTTCCTGGGAAACAAGATTTCTGTAGGAGAACACATGAGTTCAAGATCCATGAGCATGCCTTTCTTTCTTTAAAAGCTAAATCTTGGGCTGCTATGCCAGTTGTCCTACCCCAATGTCCCAGAAACTGTATCTCTGATCTTAAAATACCAATGGGCTTCAGTTTTTTTCATGGTTATTTATGGTAGTAGAGTTGTTGTTGTTGTTTTCTGACTTTTGATGAGTCTGGGACAATCCTGACTTTGGCAGTATACACCGGATGATGGTAATAGCCATAGTAAACAAATGCTAGTAAGTTCCTTTAGTTCGAAGATGTCCAAACATGCAGTGGGGCTTGACTCTTGATATGGTGAGGAGTTAGGAGAAACAGGACCCATATTCAGAATGATGTCTGTACCCAAGAGTGTGTCCTGACACTGCTTGAAAGCAAATCCAATATGTAGAGGCATAGATATCTAAAAGAGACACTTGGAAATTGTTGCCACAGTGAGCATTGACAGTTCTCAAGACTTCTTTGGTGTCTGTCTCCCTTCCTCCCTCCATCTCCCCCTTCCTTTTTTCTCTTCCTGAGGAAGCTATCTGGAGAGCTAAGCCCATGATATTGATTATATACTTTATTATTTCTTGAATCATTACTGGTGTTGATCACGGGGAGGGGGGGATAGGGAGACAAATACAACCACAGTTCCTGCTCAGGGGATTATAGTATTGAGGAAGAATTAGGTGAAATGACTGTTGTATGAAGCAGAGGGAATATCCTTCCTGGGGATTTATCTGCTGCTGAAGCAGCCTCATCATACTGGTCTGGAGAGAGCCTGCTTCCTACACACTTAGTAGAGCAGTGATGGGGCTACGCATTCAAACACTCAGTCAGCCAGGAAGTATTAAGTGCTCCAATCAGAGGAGCGTTGACTGAAAACGCAACAGACTTCCAACGCTCTGTGCTAGAAATTCCCAGTGTATTAGCAGATTCTCATTCCATTCAGATGCTTGTT